>NC_133391.1:124592383-125792383 GCF_047511655.1 Castor canadensis | reverse complement strand
TCTGAAGTTAGTATAGGAAACATCAGGGAATACTCTGGAAGTAACAGGTATAGGCAAGGACTTCCTCAACAGAACACCAGCAGCTCAGCAACTCAGAGAAAGGATGGACAAATGGGACTACACAAAATTAAAATACTTCTATACAACAAAAGAAATGGTCTCTAAAGTGAAGAGACCACCTACAGAGTGGGAGAAAATATTTGCCAGCTACACATCAGACAAAGTACTGATAACCAGATTATACAGGGAACTTAAAAAACTAAGTTTTCCCAAAATCAATGAACCAATAAAGAAATGGGCAACTGAACTAAACAGAAATTTCTCAAAAGAAGAAATTCAAATGGCCAAAAGAGACATGAAAAAATGCTCACCATCTGTAGCCATAAAGGAAATGCAAATCAAAACCACGCTAAGATTCTACCTCACCCCTGTTAGAATAGCTGTTATCAAAAACACCACCACCAACAGGTGTTGGCGAGGATGTGGGGAAAAAGGAACGCTTTTACACTGCTGGTGGCAATGCAAGCTAGTGCAACCACTCTGGAAAAAAATATGGAGGCTTCTTAAAAATCTAAACATAGATCTGCCATATAATCCATCAATCCCACTCTTAGGGATATACCCAAAGGAATGCAACACAGGTTACTCCAGAGGCACCTGCACACCCATGTTTATTGCAGCGCTATTCACAATAGCCAAGTTATGGAAACGCCCAAGATGTCCCACTACTGATGAATGGATTAAGAAAATGTGGTATTTATACACAATGGAATTTTACTCAGTCATGAAGAAGAATGAAATTTTATCATTTGCAAGTAAATGGATGTAACTGGAAAACATCATCCTGAGTGAGGTTAGCCACACTCAGAAGACCAAAAATCGTATGTTCTCCCTCATATGTGGACTTTAGATCTAGGGCAAATGCAGCAATGTTGTTGGACTTGGGTCACACACTAAAGAATCTGAGACAAAGGTTGTCTTACAGATTTTTTAAAGAATGTGATTTCAGAGGTTGAATTGGAAGACATATGAGTAAGTAAAGATTGTAGGGAAAGCCTATCCAGTGTTGCATGGTTGAGAGGTTACTGATGTGAGAAATTGAATTCAGTTCTCTTGGGGACCCTTTGATGAGAAGTTGAGATTTCACTTCAGGATTTTCCATTTAAAACATGAATAGAAACTCCTCTATTAGTTTATTATTGCTGTGGTAACTAATTGCCACAAACTAGTAACTTAATACAATGCACATTTATTATCTCACAGTCCTGTAAATTAGAAATCTCACATAGATCTTTGTTTTTTTTGTGGTGCCATGGATTGCACCCAAAGGGTTGTACATGCCAGGCAAGCACTCTGTACCCTACCACTTGACCATGCTTCCAGCCCCTCACATAGATCTAACTGAGCTAAATTGGCAGGGTCATATTCTTCTCTAGAGAAGCTAGGGGAATATACTTCCTCACTCTTTCTAGTTGACAGAATTCAGTTCTTTCCTTTTAGTTTTTTCAAAGGATCCAAGTTTCTACCTGCAACTATTTCTTTGCAACTTGAAGAAGAATTTCCTTTAGCATTTCTTATGGTGCAACTACACTGGTAATAATTCTTCTTAGTATTTTTTAGTCTAAAAATATCTTTAATTTGCCTTCATTCTTAAAATAAAATATATTGAATATCTAGGATTCAGATCTCTTACAAACTTAGTTTGACATTAAAAAAATCTTTCAACACTAAAAGATATATTCTTATTCTCAGGGCCTCATGCTTGCTAGGCAGGTGCTCTACCACTTGAGCCATGCCTGCAACTCTTTTTATGTTGGCCATTTTTTAAATAGAATCTAGCTTATGCCTGAGCTGTCCTGGGCTGTGATTATTTGTACTTCCCTTGCACCACCATGTCCAGTCTTTGGCTGAGATGTGAAATTTTTAATTGGTCTGGCCTCAAATGATGATCCTCCTGATTGTCATCTCCCAAGCAGCTAGGAGCACAGGCTTGAGCCACTTTGTCCAGTGTCTCCATGGTTTCTGATAAGAAGTCAACCATTAATTGGATCTATGGTCTCCTGTATGTATTATGCTGTTTTTTGTTCCTGCTTTCAAGTGTTGCTATTTATCCTTGGCTTTCATCATTTTGACAATGGTGGGTCTTTGCATTTATTTTGCTTGATGTTTGTTTAGTATATTCTTTCTGAAAATTTTCATGTTTCATTAAATTAAGAAATGTTTCAGTTATTATTTTTTTTAATGTTTTTCTTCCTCAGTCTCTGTCTCCTCATCAATTTTTGTATTTCAATTTCATGCAGATTATTTGATATCATCTAATCAATGCCCCAATCTGTGCCTTATTACCTCCCAATATTTAATTTCCCTTTTCTTTAAAGACCTTGGATAGTTTCATATTTATTAACTTTTATTTATATTCACTGACACATGTTTTATTTTAATTAATCAATGATAATTAAAAGAGCCACTTAAAAGGCCTTGCATGTTAGTTGTAGCATCTTGTTTATTTCTTAAGAACCCATTCTATATTTTGTTTTGTTGCTGTTCAATAATTTTGGATTATATTCAAAGATTGTGCAAATTAAATTATGTTGTTTTTATTCTGTTGTTTTTCTGTGATAAGGCTTGTTTAATCTTTTCAGTAAATAATTGTCATGTTTGGATTTGAACTGCAAGTCCTGTTTCTTGAGTATTAGCTCTGGTCTTGATTCATCTCTTCAGTGTTTGACACTGTCTGGCTTTACCTTTTTGGTTCTCAAATTTTTCTTTATGTGAGCCCCGTTGTGTGCACCACGTTGATTGCACTTAGTTCCAGGTTAAAAGCACGGAGGATGGGCACATACTTGTGGAGCACATCCTCTTCCCCTTGCCAGAAAATTGTGTTCTTTTTCTTAGTACTCATTCTCCAGTATTCTCAAAGAGTTGCTTTAAAAAATTATATTCAAGCGGTATAGTTGCTTTCTGCAGAAGAGTCCATCTGGTAGATTAAGTCTGTCCTACTTAGAAATGGAAAGTTCCAATATAATCTTGGCTATGGCCATTAAGGAAATAGTGATAATTATTTGTTCCCCCTTTTACTTTAAGAAAAGACACAATGTTCTTCAAGGGTATAGGTTCACAAAAGCCCTGAAATATTGCTATATGAAATAGCTCTGGATACCATATGGTACCAGGGGTTCACTAAAGAATTAGGCATAACCTCTGCAAGTACAAAATTTGTGTGTGCTATTTTCTTCAACTGCTTAGTGGTAAAATAATAGTCTTTATATTAACTGTCTACTAAGTGCCAGGTGCAGTTTTATTTTTGGTTATAGTAGTGAACAATATATACACAGTATCTGTTCATACAATAATGCACAAATGAGAGAACAGATATTATGATTAGTAAAATAAAATGTGATATGAGATTTGATAGGGAGAGTTTAAGGTCTTACAGAAACATACATTAAAGATATAATTTGGGCAAGTTGTCTGGAGATGGCTCTACACTAAGATGATGTTCAAATTGGTACCTGAATTATAACATGGAATTATGCAAGTGAAGAACAAGGAGGAATGAAATAATAGTACATGAAAAGAGAATATTAAAGATTCCCCCACCCCAGAAAAGGAAGGCATGGAAAATTCAAGGATGTAGAAAAATTTGTAAGAAAAATTGCCATGGGAAATGTGGTTGAAGGGTCTGGAGTTCATGATGTTTCATATAAGCTATGTGTGCTGGATATCTCCCTGACCCAATATACTCCAGCTCTCTGTACTGGAGGTTAACATGTATGGATTATATCAATGGTTCCTATACTTCTGGGTTCTAGTTGCTTTCTATCAGTGAGAAGTCCATACAATAGACTGGAGGAAGAAATGACAGTGAAAAGAAGGTATTGGTTTTTGTACCACCTTTCCTATGAAACTACCATGAAGTAGCTTTGTTCCACATGTCAAAATCCCTCATAGTCTCATGAATGTTCTTTCAGTTGATTCTTTCCTTTGTCCTTTTCAGCCTATGGATGACAATAATCTAAAACTTCTATACATCTACAAAGTTAGGGAAGCATAACTGCCATGAATATGGTACAATGAGGGGCTGATTATAGGAATAAAGCTTTACAATGGGTGAGAACTCAGTCCCACCATAGTAGCCCAAAAAGAGTTAGATAATCAAAGAAAAGTCACAGATCACTCTTTGGAAGTATTGACACAGATGGACAAGTTGGAGTTTGCCAGGAAATCTGTTGGATTTGGACAATGAAGGAGAATGGTGGGAGAAGTCTGTTCTTAATGGTGAGCCTGGGGTCATAGTTTGTCAGTTGGGTCAGTAGATGGTCAGCAAAAGAAGTGAATATGGAAAGGGATGTTCCCCAATCCATTTCTTTTTCTGTGTCTGTCCTTTACCGCACTAAAACACTTCCCTTCAGACTCAAGTGCCTCACTTCTACCTTCCAATCTCAAAGCAAATTTCCCTCCTGGCCAAGTCAAATCCAGAATCACACAATAAAAGTGATTCTAGAAAATCTGGTTCTAGATTAGCCAGACTAACACAGTGTAATTCTACTACAGTTTTCCATATGGTTTCCCTATATCCCACCCACAATTTATAAAGCCCACCTGAAATAATGCTAATTTGAATGTGACACATCTTTCTCATTTGAATCCTACCTGATATACATTCAAATGCTGTTAAATTTTTCCTGAAGAAAGTCGAAAACCATAGAATTTCAAGCAGAGCAATAGTGGGGTAGATTTGTGTGTGGAGGGAATATTTTTAATACAGTATGTAAAGAATGAAACAGAATCATATGGTTACATTGATATTGAATTAGGAGAAAATAAATTTGGGAAAAATTTAGAAACAGGGAAACCAAAACCAGTTGAAAATCTATATGTGTGGCAGTGAAGATGAAGGAAAAGGAAGCGATCTAAAATACTTGCATCAGGCAGAAAGAGAATTTAATGATCATGAGAATGTGGGAGGATTCTCTACAGACTAATCTGATAGATCCCACTAAAGGATGTATAGTTATTAGCACATCCGAGAGAAACATTCATAAATATGAGCTGATAAAAACAAAAATAATACAGTTCTAAAAAAGAGGCCATGATTTATACAGCAGACTATGCAAAAATGTAACTTCTTATGTGTTCATCAAAAGGTCCACTTTCTGTTAGTAGAAGAAAAAGGAAAACTTTGCCAATTTGAAGTAAGGCTCTTCTGGACTTAAGCACTCTGTTCTAGTCCAACTTGACATCTTTCTGTAAACTATGAGCCTCTTCAAGTTTCTTTCCATTTTCCTTCTCCAACTTTGGAGAAAGCTTGTGGAAACTATTACCATGCTATTAAGGGAGTGGAGTTTGGGGGACATGACAGTCTTCTCCCTGACTTCCCTTCACTACAGCAAAACCTGAGTTTATATAACTTCAATCCTGACCTTTTGGCACAGGCAAGGTTTGCGATAGCTCTTCTGACTGACTGTATTCTTGAAGGCACCATTGGACCTCTGAGGCCTGGATGCAGTACCATTTATGTAATCTAGTATTCGCATGTTTTTCTCTTTGACTTTCTACTGCAATGCCACTTTTGTTCCTTATCATTATAAAAGATCTTTCACAGCTACTCAAGGAGAGCTTCTGGATTCTTTTAACATCACAGGGAAGATATGCCATATTGAAACCAATGAGGAGGCGTACCACCAGCTTGAGAATCTGACAGTTCCTCCGATATTTGTCTCAACGTCCCCCTCAGAAACTCAGGCATCACATAGTCTTTCCTTTCTACATGTTTCCTTCCGATTCAAAACCCAAAGGTTTTTCCTACTTCCTCTTTTTGTCAGGTGGCAACTTGTTCTTTTGTCATATTATCTATCCTTTCAAAAGTAGTTCTTACATAATTCATGAGCACAAATCACTTTTGGGATACAAATATATATATAAAATCTCCCAGTAAGGCTTAGCTATCATGGCTACTGGAAATCACTACAGACTGATTAAATTTCAACTAAAGCTGAACAATGCTGTTTTTGCTTTAAATTATATCAGTTCATGCACTGAAGCAAGGAAAGTCCTTGGATCAAAAACTGAGGTCTCTAAAAGGCAAGTGAAAGTAAAATAGATGAATTTGATATGTAAAATTAAACAGAATCAACTGCTTATTCAAAATTATGGTTGTTAACTGTTATATAACATTACAAGTGAGAAGCATGTGGAAATCTATAGAAAATTGGAGGATTGAAATGATGGGTAAATTTTCTCCTACTCCTCAAGATACCACTTCTGTTGCTTTCATGTTTATAACATCCAGTATTACATATCTTATTTAAATTTAAAAATCATTCTTTTATTGAGTCCCAGAAAATAGACTGCTTCTAGCTTTGCTTCCCAGCTCATGTAAACTGGAGACTGAAGGAGATTTTATGTTGTATATTGCTTATTATAGCTTATATTTTTATACTGTATATTGCTTAACATTGAGATCTCCCTTTGGATCAGAAGAAAATTCTGAAAGAACAGTTATAGAAGAAAAGGTAATAAGCTTTGAAACTTTGCCCCCACGGTATTTAGTTAAAAAATTTACTGGGGAAAATGTCATCACATTAATAAAAAACAATGTTCAATTGTTTCAAAACTTTGACACCAAGGCTAGTATGTTCAGGCACAGTCTGTACTTCTTCTTCACACAGTATGCAAAGCAATTGTCCAGAGAAGATCCTGGTAATAAACAGCACCAGGTTCTATAAATAGCATTTATATATTATCCTCCTGTCTATTTTGAAGTTTTTTTTCTTGTTGACATTTAATGATTCTGGAGGTTTACAGATTCTTTTATCATTCTGGAATTCAATCAAGTTGAGCTGAAATATTTAGATAGTCAGAAATAAATCTGAATGAACACAGCTAAGGTGTTAGAGGAAGGTCATTTCATTTTGGAAGAAGCAAGGTTACCCTGGAATATTAAAAGTCGTAATTACAAAGATTCTGAAGTCTCTCCAGTTGACCTTTGTGATTCTGGGATAAGCTAGGCAAAACTTCCAATTTCTGAAGGATTACAGAAAAAGTAGGTATTCTTTTAAAGCAATAGATCTTTGTGACTTAGAGCAAGATCCCTGATACCCCAGAAACACACTCAGAAAAGAATTGAGAAAGTCATCGGAAATCCTCATTATTTGTTGAGCACAGGGCTGCCCAAGAGCTAGGTTAGCATTGATCGATGTTTTTCCCCGAGATGCTTGCCTAAGGAAGAGACTGCCTACTATGATTATACTTTTCATTAGTTTGTCTTAGAAAGAAATTCATCTCCATAACACACGGGTTGTCTACAAGTGATTTCTAAAAAAAGAAAAAAGAGTAAAAATAAATGTACATTTTCAAAATGTGGGGACCTTTAAGAAAGCTTAAAATCAGTGCTTCGTGGGAAGAAAAAAGCTGAATTTCAGAAATTATAAGAGAAGATTTTGATAAACAGATGCAGGGAGCCACTTGGTACAAAACATACCAAAACTAATTATTAAATTAACATTTTTAGATTAACTTGGATTACAATATTAATTTTTCTGCAGGGTAAAGCATATGTATTTCTAAATACAGGGGCCAGCCCACTATACAGATTTAAAATAAGAGTCTAACACAAACTATGAAGTAATTGATTGGGATCAATGTTAAAATTGTCATATCTAGATAGTCCCCTTTTCAGGTTCATGTCATTTAATAAAAATATCAACAAAGGGGCTGGTAGAGTGGCTTATGTGATATAGCACCTACTTAGCAAGCTTGAGGCCCTGAGTTCAAGATCCCAGTGCTGAAAAAAAAATCAACAAAGGAGCTCTAAATTAGATATGGTGGGAATGAGGTCTGGTTGGAGAGAGAGCTGGATATCTCTTTCTCCTTCCTTTACCATCAGGCATGGCAGCCTAAATTTGATGACCCATGTCTCTTCTCAGAGGTGGCAATTGCCTGTATAATGAATAATGCCATGAAATTCATCAAGGAGGCACACTTGAAGTCTACCCTGTTTCATAGAAGGGAATGTATTCAATTGCTCTTGTCTCTCACTTAAATGACTTTGTCATATTTGTAGACATGTACAGCATCCATTAATTGTGTTTAGGTGCCAGTAGCAACTCATCATTTTAGACTAGTTGACACAGAGAAAACATTTTCAGATTTTAAAATGTGTCTTGTCTTTCAATTACATTAAGCCATTGAGGAACATTGTTGCCTTAAACAAAGTTTTCTAAATAATACATAAAATT
Organism: Castor canadensis; assembly: GCF_047511655.1. NCBI lineage: Eukaryota > Metazoa > Chordata > Mammalia > Rodentia > Castoridae > Castor > Castor canadensis. The sequence continues at coordinate 125,784,143 of NC_133391.1, read as the reverse complement.
ATGCTAGTACCCTGGAGTTCTACTACATGCTTCACACCATGTTACACCTATTTTTAGAAAATGAAGTTATCCTTTTAAAAATAAAATAAAAAATTGTCCCAGTGTGAAGAAAGAAAATGAGCAGACATTCAGGGGCCAGCAAAGCACCACAGATACAGAAGCACGGGGTTGGGTATGTGTTTTCTGGACAGTTTTGATTAATCAACAACTGAAAAGATTGCAAATTAGAAGTCCTGTGGAGGTTGAAATACTGTCTGTCTGACATACTATTGTAGCTAATTTGTTTATGTTAAGGAAATAAAGAATGATTATAGACAAAGATAATAGGAATAGCCATTATCAGCCTAATTAATTGCTTCTTGTGACATTTTGCACATTATTTGTCAATTGGCATTTGTGGATTGAAGTGGCAGATGAAGTCACTTAAACATTTCGGTGCTGTTCTTTACTGGTATTATAATTTCCTGCTGTCACATAATTCCAGAGAAAGGCTTGCTTTACCATGAGGGAGAGACCATATATTCCCTTCATTACTATCTCTTCTTTCTTCTTAAATAATCATACCCATGTTACATTTCTTCTTACTGAGAAGACTCAGTTTGGGAAGTGTGCTTCAATGCAGTATTGGGTTTGTCAGCTATATCTACTCCTTGCTCATCATTTTAATAACAAATATTCTCTAAATTAGGTAGGCTGCTACTTGTTCTAATGATCAGAGACATAGAGGTGGTATCAGCTAACTAAATACAGCCAGCCCTTCATATATGTGGGTTTCATTTCCATGGATTCAGCCAATCATGGATCGAAAATGCTAAAAAAGCCTATCTGTACTAAACATGTACAAGCTTTTTGTCTTGTCATTATTCCCTAAACAATATAGCATAACAGCCATTTATATAGTGTCTGCATTACATTAGATATTACAAGTAATTTATAGAGAATTTAAAGTTATACAAGAAATTATTAGCTATTTGCATATTTAACATCACTTTATATAAAAGTCCTGAATGTCTGTGTATTTTTTGTATCTGCAAGGGTCTTGAAACCAATACCCCCCACACAGCCAGATGCCTAGGGATGACTTTACTCTCCCCGTGGCCTCTGGTTTGTATGTGCTTTCTCTTTCTAATGACTGTGCCCCTTCTAGGTATGTATTTGACATTGAGCCAACAGGCACCAAGTTCTGACTCTGAGGTTTTCACATTCAAACTCCCCAGCATGAGGGATATTACTTTGTTCTTTAGATATTCTTGACCCTATTGGACAAGATGGTCATGCCAAATCACTTCATATGCTTTTGGTCATAGAGAGCTTGGCTACCTATAGAGAAAGGCATAGCTCTCTTTTTCTCTTCTTTTCCTCATAAAACCTTTTAGGAGCTCTGAAAAGGCACATTGAGCATGATAGACTCTTCCTTAATATGCACAGACCTAGAAATCCTGTATCATAAATAACATCTGTCATAATTAAGCGTATGTCATGTTTCGGATCCTGAATTGAGAACATCATAAATCTTGAAACAACAGACCCAGGACAAATTGTCTTCAACAAGGAAATGTAATCTCAAAATTGTTAAGTAACATGTTTGAGAGTATAATATCAATGAGTCGTAGAGCCAAGACTATATTCTAGATAACTGTAACCCTAATTTCCTTGCCTACTCTATTATACCACATACAAGGTTATGAGAAAGACTAAGGCTTAGAGGAGTTGGCTTTGCTTTTGCTACAAACTTGATGGGTTATTATGCAAAATTCTTTAAACTATAAGTTTTTTCATTTAGAAGAGTTTTCTGTGGCTGGGTAATGGTATTAGTCTTTAAAACAGAACCTATATAAGGAATGAATAAAACATTTATATAAAGAGCCTAGTACAATTCTTGGAACAAAATATTCCCTTGGTACATTATTGTTGAGATTGTCAATCTACTATATCCAGGAAAATTTTCATAATACATAGATTAACCTCTTGCTAATTCCAAAGGCAAAACACAGATGTAATAATCTCTCTTAAATTTAAATTCTCTTTTTTCCAGTAGCTTATTATGATTTTTTTTTCTTTTTCTGTAGTACTGGTGATTGAACTCAGGGCTTCCTACATGTTAGGCAAGCATGCTAGGCTACCACTTGGGTCATGCTTCCAGGTCTATTGTTTGTATTTTTTACTTTTGAGACAGGGTATCACTAACTTTGCTTGAGCTGGTCTCCAACTTGCAATCGTTCTGTTTCTACCTCCTGAGTAGTTGGGATTACAGTTGTGCATCACCCCACCTGGGTTGTGATTCTTTTATCATTGATCATTTCTCTTCATGCCTTCTTTCCTTGGCTGGAGCTTTATGCAAATACTGCTAAGTTGTGTGCCTCTGCCTTGACATATCAGTGGGGTAATGAGGAAGAGATTCTGTAGAAGGCTTATTGTCACAAAAGGATTTTGTCTTTAATTATATCCTTGAATAGGAATGGCACAACAAGCTGATTGTGTTTGGGGAAATAAATTAAATCACTAATTCTTCATTTACCCACTAGTTTTACTCTTTGCCATGTGCTACTTTGCTGTGAACACAATATCATAGGAACAAGTAATATGTTGCTTTAATGTGAAATATTATTGTATACTGATTCAAAAATCCTCGAATTAGCTTAACTACAAGATGACTTATTTGTTTTGTATCATTTCTAGCTATTTTTGTTTATGGCTCCCACACAGGGACTTACAATGATTCGTAACTTGGAAATTCTACAACACATATACTATATATGCATATATAGCATCTCCTTCCATGAGTTACCAGAAAAAAATTGTGAGTATGCTCACATAAAATGCAAGAAAATATATAAGAAATTAAAAAACAAAGTATAAAAAGTGCGAACTTGTATATTTTTATTTTGAAGACTGCAGATAATTCACACAAAATGGGCATGTTTTTATTATAATGTTCTATGTTCCTGGTTTTTAAGGGGTTATTAGCCTTTTCTTAAAGGGATATAATTAGTCAGCACATATAACTGAGCATCACAGGATTTTAGAATACATTAAGAATCAATATGATTCAAGCTTGAAATATCACCACCTTGCTACTTAAAATATGAGCTATGTTTTGAAATATGCCCAGGGAAACATTTCTTAAAAGCAATTCTGCTTAACTCAAGGTGTAAAAATATGCACCTTGAGTTTGGTATCGTTTGAGCTAGCTATTTCTTCATATTATATAGAAAAATGATTCAGATCTTGGTTTTCATGAAATAACCCAATACGTTTCATTTAGCTAGGACTGAGATTTACATCAGTGAGGACACTGAAAAAGGTGATTTTGAAGAGGGAAAGTACTTCAGCATCTGCATGCATATTTACACTTGCATTTGTATTTATCTTAAAATTCATAGGCTCTCATGTGCTTCTAATTTCCTAAAGTATAAGGGAATCCATAATTGTGGGAACTTTCTTTTTATGAGGAATTAGAAACAAATAGTATAGACAGCAAAGTGCTAAATTGAGGGAGCTGCATTTGAAACACTACACATGGCAATTGCACCAGAAGAAGAAATACAAGAATTATGAACCTAGCCACACACATGTTTCCTGGTTTCCAAAAGGTAATTAAAATGGTCAGAGGAATTTATGTAAATAATGAAGATCATTTCTCCCTTCCATATCAATTGGAGAGCTTGATTATATTTGTACCAAGCAATTGTGCTCAGCAATGAGAAGAAAAATTTTTATTTAAAGCAATCATCATTGAATTTCTTGTTTAGTGAAATGACTACAGAAGGTGCTGCATTAAGAAATGGCCCTGGATTTATGGAACTTAAAATTTAGCCAAGATGTAAGATGCATGAGGTTGATATTAATAAGTAATCTGGATACGTTACTTATTGGACATGGAATAGCTATATTCTCAACACAATTGTCATCAGAGGCTTCAGGAAAGGTGGTCTGTCTGTCTGTCTCTATGCAGTCCTTTTAATATAGATTTCACCAAAATGGTTACTTAGTCCATGGGTCTGTGTTGTGTAAAAGTGTACTGATGACTGTGATGATCAGCCAAGTTAAGAAATACTCTTCTATGGCAGCATTCAATATAAGAGAACTCCCAGTAGTGAAAGTGGTTTTAAAAAGTCACTATTTGGAAAATAGCATTTGAAATTGTCCATGAAATATAAATAGATTTAATTAGCTAAGAAACAAGAAATGGAAACACCATTTTAGGGTAAGAACTAAAGAAGAGGTAATGACACAAAGCTAAAGGGTTGGAAATTATACCTGGTGTGACTGGATCAGAGAAACCTAAGTAATTGAGTATAAACTGAAAAGCTAGGTTTGGCAAGATATCAGATTTATCTGTCAAATTAAGAAGCTTGCAACCTCCTTTGAAAGAGATGGTCCATTCATTTCTACCTTTTGTACTATATTGGTAAGTCACAAAATCTTGCTCATATATTTCACACTAACTACATTGTTAAACAAAAGACTTTATGAAATTTACATTTCCCTAAAATGTAAGATGCTGTGATAAATAACATCTGTTAAGATATTGTTCATTGAAAGCGAATGTTGGCTGAAATAGTAATAGCTTAAAAATAAATCAATGATTTGCCTGTATTTTTCTTTTAATTTTATGGTAACTTTTACTAATAAAATTTACACACATGAATATAATTTAAAAGTAAAATAATAGAAATGGTACAGAATTCAGGAGTGAGAATGAATGATTGATACCCACACGCAACAGTATAGACAAGTTTTCAGTCAAGACATTCAAGTATTTAAGTTCTCAGACCGTTTCTTCAAAGATTTATCTTCCACTTCATTTTTTCCTCCCATCTCCTTTTGGAATTCTTGGCCTTTTGTGTCTTTAACTTCTGTGTGCCTGTTTATTCTAAGTCCTGAGCTTCTCTGGGATGCTTTAGGATGTGTCAACTTGCTTCTCCTTATGCAATTACAGAAGGTACAATTTCACCAAAGTCAATTATTCTTCTTTTGCATGTTTTTTCATCATGCAAAATTGTGGTGACATGCCTTATCTACTGTTACCTACTCTCTATTTCTCTTCTTCTATTTGAACCTATAGTTTTAGTTTCTTTATTCTAATTTTAATGATGTATCTGAAGGAAGCAGAGACAGTTATTTACATATAATCTGCTATATTAACATAATGGTTCTCATAATTTTCACTGGACATTTAATGAAATGTCTGCCAAAGTAGATGAAATGCTTTGTAGGTAGTAAGATATAGATTATGCTCTCAAAATTCCATAGTTGTGTTTCCTGTCTTATGTCAGATATTTTTACTTTTTTATTGCTTTTTTAATGAGATTTTTGTCACAGTGACAAAATGCCTGAGAAAAATCAACTTATAAGGAGGAGACATTTATTTTGGCTCAGAGTTTCAGTCCATTTTTGCTTGGCCACATTGCCTTTGGGCTTTTGGAAAGACCAAACACAGCAGAGGAAACTGCTTACCTCATGGCAGTAGGGAGTCAGAGAAAGAAAGGGACCAGGGTTCCAATATATCTACCCTTTAAGGGCACACTCCGATAATATAATTTCCCTCCACTTGGCCCCACCTCCTAGTGTTTCCATCATTTCCCAACAGAACCACAGGTTGGCAACCAAGACTTTAACACATGACATTGGGGACACTCCAAATTCAAAGCTCTACTGAATGTGACTTTGTAGGTAGGTTCCCTTATTTAGCTATTGAGAATTATATTCCTGTCTCCTTCTGACTTGAATGTCATGCTATGTATTTTTTTTTTTTTTTGGTGGTACTGGGGTTTGAACTCAAGGTCTTATGCTTGCTAAGCAGGCACTCTACCACTTAAGCCATTCCACCAGCTCTTCATGCTATGTCTTGAAAGTTAATTCCAACCATACATTGATGTCAAACTTCCATCGAAGTTTATTTTTTGAGCAGTTAGAATCAGCAGTTGTCATGTTACAAAGTATCAGTGGAGCTGGTGAAGGGGAAAGCAATTTTCATGGTCAGAATCTGCTTTGTGGAGATGTAGGTAGTATAAAGACAGAATAAGGAAAAGAAATGAAATAAGATTTATTCAGTTTGTGGAAGTGTGACTCATATAATCAACTTCTGTAAGTTCTTTTACAACTTTATGCATTCTTTTCTCTATTTCCAGAGAGGCATTCTTTGAAATTACTGTTTTAGTGTTGTATTATTATTGTAAAACTTTTGTTTTAGCAGTAGCATAAGACTACTGTCATGGGCACTAACTCATGGTGTACAGAAAGTTATTTTACATACTTTTTTCTCCTTCCCAATTGATATCAGTAGGTCTTTTGGGCATAAGGAGTTCCTAGCTGGATTTTTATATGTCTTACCTTTTTTCAAAAGGCAGGTGTCATCCTATGTACAGTGTATTTATGCTGAGTTAACATTTCAATTCAAGATAATTATTGGGGTAGTGGCTTTAGTGTTAGTAACAGGAACAAACTATAATCAAAGTGAAATATTCTGGAAGGTTATTATGGAGCAAAGGACTATGTATGGTGTGAATAAAAACCTTTATACTACAAAGAGACATAGTACAGGGTATCTCGTAAGGATAGGAAATGTGTCTAATTAATCTTTGTATGCCTAAAAACTTTGACATAATAGATATTTAGTAAGTAATTATTGAGTCAATGAAAGAATAAAACTATTAATGAGATGGATCTTGCCTGTTGTAGCTACTTCTTGAGTCCAGACTTAAGGAACGTAGACAAGGCTCAGACAAGAATGACAGTTTTGAGTTCTGTTCCAGCATAGAGCACATGGCTATGACTCAGGGAATTTTAGATGCTATTCTCCAACAACTACCAAGGCCTCAGTGGTGATCCAGAAGGACAGTTGTGCTATGCTGTCAGTCATTTTTCTCCCCTTCATTTGTAGTCATGCTCTTCTCATTTCCTCAAATAAGACATTTTTATATTGTATACATTAATTCTCTATTTAGTCAACACTCAGATATACATTAAAATTTCTAAGCATTCTAAATGACAGATGAATTAAGATACAATTGAAATATGCTTTAGAAAGTTCATATATTTTAATTATTTCTGCTTGCTGTTTTCCTTGTATTTTACTAATGTGTTTTGATGGTTCTTGTACCCTTAGGCTGTTTTAATGAAGAGAACATTTTTAGAAACTCAAGAAAATAAGCAATCAAATAAATTGTCTTTGCGTAGCTGTACATCAGACTAAATGTTCATTGCTAGAAGTTTACTTTCTACAGGAAGCAAATGAAATGTTCCAATTTCTGCTTATATAAAGCAAAGATAAAGTTAGTCTCTGCGCTGAGAGTCCCTTGGTTCTCTGGAACACAGCAGTGTAGAAAGCAAAAATATCTGTTTTTATTGTTATTACTCCTATTCTCTACCCCACCCTAATCAGCATGTTACCTGGTCTGGTATGTTTTCTACCTGTGTGTTAGACAGATGTACTTCATGCAAGCTTTGAGTGGAGGCTTTTAAGCAAAACAAAAAATAATTCATTTACTTGCTAAATAATGATAAGGCAAATTTTATTCAGAATAAGCACAATAGGTGTAGGGACCACTGTCATAGGGTTTGGCAGTAAGGGAAAGAGATTGGGCTCAACTATGAATACAACAATGAGAAGTGAAATTTATAGCCAAGGAACAGATAGAGTTGTTGATCAGTGAAAAATTACTAAATGGAAACATGAGGCTAAACTGACCTAACAGAATTCTTCTTGATCAAGGTAGGCCGGGCTTATAAGACATCACCTGGGGGGATTATGGAACTTAATCAAATACTAAGGGTGATAAAGTATTAGGATGGAGAATTTGGAGTAAATAAACTTAGAAGTATTCTTATTAAAATTAAATGATGCAGAGACCAATATTAAAGCTCAAAAGTTAGGATCTTGTTGAGAAGAAAGTTGAGAAGAGGCTGGTCTAAAGAGAGAATCTTTATCAATCCCCATGTTTGGGGTAAGAAATTATGACACTTTTGTTTTCAGACCAAATCTAACTTTTTTAAGTATTATTTTTGTAAGTAGTTCAAAAGAATATATTCATGATTACTTTTATAATAACAGAATTATAATTCTGTTTGGTACATATTCATAATAACTTCATCTACATTTCTCCTTCCATTCTCTATCACACAAAATAGAGCAGGTATTTGTTCACTCAAAGCCAAATAGAATATCAAAGATCCAGAAATTGCCCATCTTTTGTCACTCTTCTAACTGGAAGAGAAAATTCCATAAGGAATTGAAACTTGATAAATCTAATACCAGCAGTTTGTGAGCATACCTCACCCCACCCTCAGTTACTTGGTATTTTCACTCTCCATATGGCCTTCATGTTGAATGTCACATTCACAGGCTTTCACATTGTTCTCTATTTTAGGTTGGAGTTAGTCATGCTTTGACATTCCAACATGGCAAAACAAAACTTTCTCATGTATCTATAGTAGTTAACTAAGGAATAAAATGAAATTTTGGCCCAAACATAGAAAATGTGTATTCAGACAGACAGATGGACTATGTGTATATTTGTATAGAAACCAATTAAGGTGAGAAATTCTGAGTCTGTTATTCTCAAAAGCTTTTCTTCTTTGTTGGCTTTCCTTGGGCAGTTCTAATTTCTGTATGCATCTCTGTATGACTATTTATAGTCAATAGTAGCCTTTCTTACAGATCATGGCTGGTATCTCCCTTGAAATTACTTAATTTTCTAAATATGGATGAATTCTTAAAATGATTTAAGGATTTCTAAACTCATGTGTTTTGTGTGTAAATTGCTAATGGAAAGTAGTGAAACACTGTCCAGAGCAGAGAATTGCTCTAATTTCCTGACATCAAGATTTAAGGCCAAGGATATTGTTGTACAGCAATTTTTTTTATTCTTTTATTCACATGTGCATACATTGTTTGGGTCGTTTCTCCCTCCTCCCCCCCTCCCCCACCCTCTCTCTCCTTCCCCCTTCAGTTCCAGGCAGGTCCAGTTCCACGTTTATCACTAGTTTTGTTAAAGAAAAGAGACAAGCCTATTAAGGAAGACAAAGTGTTTTTGCTAGTTGAGTTGAGGGTAGCTATACAGAAATATTCCTAGCATTGCTTTCATGTACACGTGTTATAACCCATGGTGAGTCATCTCTAACTGATCCTTACCTTGGTTACTGATCCCCTTCTCATTATAACCTCTGTGGCTTTAAGGTTTCTGTATTAGCTCCTCTGGAGTGGGGACATCAAACACTTTCATGTTTTGGGTTTTCTACCTATTTCTATATCACCCGTATGTGCTCTCTCCTTGTCATGTGATCCAAGTCCAACCACATTGCTGCATTTGCTGTAGATCTAAAGTCCACATATGAGGGAGAACATATGATTTTTGGTCTTCTGATCTTGGCTGACCTCACTCAGAATGATGTTCTCTGGTTCCATCCATTTACCTGCAAAAATGGTAAGATTTCATTTTTCTTCATGGCTGAGTAAAATTCCATTGTGTACAAGTACCACATTTTCTTGATCCATTCATCAATAATGGGCATCTTGGTTGTTTCCATAACTTGGCTACTGTGGATAGCGCTGCAATAAACATGGGTGTGAAGGTGACTCTGGAGTAACCTGTGTTGCATTCCTTTGGGTATATCCCCAGGAGTGGGATTGCTGGATCATATGGCAGTTTTATGTTTAGATTTTTAAGGAGTCTCCAAATTTTTTACCAGAGTGGTTGTACCAGCTTGCATTCTCACCAGCAGTGGATTAGGGTTCCTTTTTCCCCCCATCCTCACCAACACATGTTGTTGGTGGTGTTTTTGATGATGGCTATTCTAACAGGGGTGAGGTGGAATCTCAGTGTGGTTTTGATTTACATTTCCTTTATGGCTAGAGATGGTGAGCATTTTATCATGTTGCACAGCAATTTGACTGTAGCACCAAACAAAAACATACTCGCTGTGCCTTCTGCAGAGAGTAAACATGAGGACATGAACGCTTAGTTTTTAATGTTGGAGAATCATCATTTTATTCACCATGCTTTTCTGAAAAGTGTGTTTTTTGTTTCTCCATAAGGCATGGAGTGCCCTCTATATTGCTTCCTTCCTGGAATGGGAGGGAGTATATGTTTTACCAGCCAGGCTGGCAAAGTTAGTAATACAGGTGGGCAAAATTAGTAATTAGAACTGGGATCTCTGACCTCATAGCATGGATGTATTTCAGTTTAGAGTTGAGAAAAAGGGAATTGTCATGGTCTTTATGCAGCTTTATTTATTCCTTTGGTTTCTGGTACAGAGTGTTGCAGAGTGGAGAAATATAGTTTGACATTTATTAATTTGATAATGTAATGAGAACCAGGGCAAAACCACAACAAAACAGACAAACAAAAATCTCAGGACAAGTATTGTCTAAAGTAAATTGTTTTCTTTTTATAAGCTTAACATTTTTAAATGTTTATGCTTAGTCTAGACAGCATTATGCTTGCAGTTGTATTCCTGTGATCTTACATTGTTCCCAGCAGTTCTCAGAAATATTGCTAAATGAGGAAGAAAATGATAATGATGATCACAGACACTCTACTCGTAAAGACTCACTGATGTTAAGAATCGCACTGTTCTCTCTTGGTGTGGTAATACACATCTGTAATCTCGGCACTCCAGAGGCTGAGGCAGGAGGATCAAGAGTTCAAATTCAGCCTGGGCTACATAGCAAGACATTGTATTCAATATGTAACTGATGTGACATTAAAAGTCTTTATTCAAAGATGAGAACATCTTCGCAGGCTTTGGCTTATTTTTCAAAACTATTAGATGCTGTCACATTCAAGAAGTTTCTTGGATTCACCTTTCAGGAATAAATCTATTTCTCTTAAATCTTACAACAAAAACAGTCAGATTCATCAAGGACTGAAAAGTTTTATTCCTGTGAGTTATTAAAGGATTTTAAATCAACCCTGAAGGCAGTTAATTTTCAACTAAAACATTGTTCATAGAGGGTAGCTGTGACCTGACAATTGACGTGAAAATAGACAACAGATGGATATGGGTTGCCTTCTTTATAGTAGCTGTCAATCTACCATACTGTTTCTGTGGATGAAAGATTTTTCAACACATTAAACGTATATATTTTACATTTCATTAATGTTCTATGATTCTTATTAAGATTCCTATTAGCTTTATCCACATATGGGGAACACTTTTTTTTTCACTAATTTTTTTGACTTCTCTTTCAGTAAAAGACAAAAAAACAAAACTTGATGTCTCCTGGTGCTGATTTACCAACTGAATTTCCTGCTTGCTGAATTTCTCATGTCACCTAAGAAGACAGGGAAATGACATTTTTGTTTCCTTGCCAGGGAGGGACAGTATGTATTGGTTGAGACTGTGGTCTTATTGCCTATTTTATTGATAATTTAATTCTGCTGTGATTGACAAATGTACGTTATAACATTTACACCATTTAAAATGTACCAAGACTTGAATAAGCCTTGGTTAGTTCAAGTAGACTGACAGTATTCATCAGGTCTTGTCATTCTTGTTGATTTTCTACCTCATTGATCTATCAATAATTGAAATTCAGTTTTCTAGCTCTTCAACTATTGTTTGGTTACCTATTTTTCATTTCCATTATGTTGACTTTTGCTTCATGTATTTTGGTGTTCTGTGGCAGTATTACTGTATGTCCTTGGTGAGTGAACACTGTTCATCTCGAGCAATATTTTTATGTAATAAAGGTCTTTATATCTGACTTCCATATTTTTGTGATTGTTAGTTGTGTGAGATGGCCTTTTCCATCCTTTTACTTTTAACCTATTTGACAAAAATCCAACATCTTTTTGTGATAAACATACTTGATAAACTAGAAATAGAAGGAAATTCCTCACCTGGCTAGAGAATATCTACAAAACCCCACAGCTGACAGCATAATTAATGGCGTTTTCCCTTCAGATCAGGAAAAAGCCAGAGATTCCCATGCTCACCACTTCTATTTAACATTGTACTGAAGGGTCTACCCAAGGCAGTTAGGCAAGAATTAAAGGCATCAAGATTGAAGAAGAAAGCTGGATATTGGTGGCTCATGCCTGCAATCCTAGCTACTAAGGAGGTAGAGATCAGGAGGATCGTGATTTGAAGCCACTCTGGCAAATAGTTTGTGAGACCCTACCTCTAAAATACTTAATACAAAAAGGGCTGGTGGAGTGGCTCAAGGTCTAGGCCCTGAGTTCAAGCCCCACTACCACAAAAAAAAAAAAGGTTGAAGAAGAAGAAAAATTATTGCTCTTTGCAAATGATATCTTATATGTAGAAAATTTTAAAGACTCTAGTAAAAGAGAAGTAGAACTAATAAAGTTTAGCAAACTCTCAGAATATAAAATTAATATGCAAAAACTATATGGTTGTAAGAACATTACAAAAATAAAATAAAATTACATTAATAAAATTAATTCCATTAACAATGACATAAGAATAAAATTGGAACATATTTAACAAAAGAAGTATAAAGCTTGCACTCTTAAAAATTGCAAAGCACTATTGAAAGGAATTTAAGATTAAAACAACTAGAAAAACATCTCAGATTCATGGATCTGAAATTTAATATTGTTGAGATGGAAATACTCCTCAAATTGATCTATAGACTCAGTAAAATCCCCACCAGCATACCAGCTAAAATCTTTAAGGATATGGACAAGCTGATTCTAAAAAATTTACTTAGAATTGCCCAGGGACCCAAAATAGACAAAACAATGCAAAAGGAAGCAAATTTGGGTCACTCACACTTCCCAGTTTCAAAGCTTGCAATAAAGCAATAGTGTGAAGACATTGTGAAGCTGGCCTAAGGATATAGATCAGTGAAACAAAATTGAGAATCCAGAAATAAACCCATGGATCTGTACTTAACTGTATTTTGACTTTAGTTCTAAGATCATTAAAAAAAAGCATTTTCAAATGATGATGAAGAAACTAGATATCTACATTCAAAAAAATAAAGTTGGACCCTTACCTGAAAATATACACAAAATTAACTGAAAATGAATCATATTGAAATGTAATAGTTAATACTATACAACACTTATAAGAAAACTTAGAGGTAAATCTTTGTGACTGTGGGTTTGGCAATGAGTTATTAGTAGTGATGCCCATAGTAAGAAAAACAAAGGAAAAAGATAAATTGGACTTCATCAAAATTAAAACCTTTTAAGCTTAAAAAGACAACTTTAAAAGACAACTCAGGGAAATCACATATTTGATAAAGTAGTCATTGTAAATTATGCAAATAGTTCATAGGACTCAATGATGAAAAGTACGTGACTCCATTAAAAATAAGCAAAGCAGCTAAATTGCCATTTTACCAAAGAAGGTGTATAAGTGGGCACTATGCACATGAAAAAGATATTCAATGTCATTAGTTGCGAAGGAAATGCAAATTGAAATCACAATTAGATATTACTTCACATATGTTAGGATGGCAAGAGTAAGACTTGGTGGAGCTGGGAGAAATCAGAGACCTCATACACAGCTGGCACAAGTGTACATTGCAAGTGGTGCAACCCTTTCAGAAAACAGTCTGAGATAACCTCAAGCAATTTTAGCAATTGCACTACTACATGGACACCCAAGAGAAATGTTAACATACATACACACAAAAATGTGTACATACATGGTTTATAGCTGTATTACTCATAATAGCCAGAAGGTAGAAATAAGCCCAAATGCACATGACCTGATAAGTGAGTAAATATAATTTCAGATAGCTGTACAATGAAACATCATTAGGACTTAAGAGTGATAAAGAGACCTATGGTACAATATGAATGTTTTCCCCAAGAGAAACATGAGTGAATGTTGGAAACACTACTCTAAGTGAAGAAAGCCAGTTACAAACACCCCCAAATTATCAATTCCATTCACATTAAATTTCCAGAATGAGCATATTTATAGATAGAGAATAGCTTAAAAAGCTTAAGACTGAGATGGAATAAGAGGTAGGAGGTGATACCCAAGAAGAATAAGGTGATGAAACTATTCTAAAATTGACTAGCATGGTGATGGTTGTACATATGTGGGAATAAACTAACAACCACTGAATTACGGTTTTTAAATGGGTGAATTATATAATATGTGAACTAAATCCCAATAAAGGCTTTAAAAAGTTATTTATATATGGTTTCCTTAATTTCTTTGCATATGCTTATATTAACTTTTAAAAAAATTCTTACCTGCTAAATCAAATACCTAAACTATACCACCTTCAAAATATAGCTTCTATTGGCTTTTCCTTTCCAGATTATGGATCATTCTTATGGAGTGAGATGTAGCTCAGTGGTAGAGTGCTTGCCTAGCATGCACAAAGCCCTGGGTTTGATCCGGACCAAAAAAGAAAAGACAAAACAAAAATACCCCCAGAGTATAGATCATTCTTTCCAATTATTTTGCATATCTCTCATGCATTTCCTCTGTATGCACACATGTCAGCTCAGCCAGGTGTTAGTTACTCATCAGTGCATGGACACCACCTTGTACATGAGTGATGTTTTCAAGATCTGTAGTCTCTGGTTGGCTGTGCAGTTGGTCTTCCATCATGTATCTGAATGTATAGTTTCTTCACTTTGTGTTCCAGATTGAGTGTGCTTCCTCTGCAGTGAAGGGGCTGCCTCTCATGGCTTGCCTTCTATTATAGATCTACTGAAGTGACTAACCTGGGACAGGGTTGTCAGGAAAGCTTGCTCTGAGAAGGCACAAGGCTGTTGATGTGTTTGCCAAAGGTTTAATAGTTTTTCTTGAGTACATTATTCTCATTTTATTTTAGTCTTTGTTTAATTTCCAAGGTCTTGAAATGATTGGTCAGTTTTATTGGTAATCATTTTGGAGAAAGGATTTGCCAAGTTCTTTTCTTTGTGTTAATAACACTTGGTTTCATAGTCTTACAGAGCATGACTGTACAAAAATTATTTACTTTGAGTCTCAACTTTTAGTAGCACAGAGAACATACAAGTCTGGAATTTCATTCTTGCTTCTTTTAAAATTTGTCCACTAGTCTCTAGAAACTGAAGGAGGACAAATAATAAGGTATTCAATGCTGGTATGTTATTTATCTTTTTCACTGTTCTGTGAGTTCTACCCTCTCCATTAGAGTTTTAAAGTGAATTCTTAGACTATAATTCCCACCAGAGACATCCCTTTTTTCAGGTATGGTTAGCAGAAAAATTTCATAGCTTAGTTACATAATTTTTGAAACAATTACTTATAAATCTACTCATGGGATAGCTGAAATTCATGGGATCTAAAGGCAGCAAGAAAGGAATCAAGTCATTTAGCAACCAACAGTATTTCTTTATAAATCTCTCCTTCCTTCTTTCCATTGTCTATCTGTCCCTTCCCCCTTTTTCTTCTTTCCTTCCTTCCTTCCTTCTTCCTTCCTTCCTCCCTTCCTCCCTTTGTTCCTTCCTCCCTCCCCCCCTCTTTCTTCTTTCTTTCATGGTGCTTATAGCTTTCTATCTTATTTTGCCATTACCTATAAATCTGACTTCTAAGGTTTTTGAGCACCTTCAGGAGTTGTGTCTTACTGCCTTTCAATTTCTATCATAGCTCCTCGAATATAAAAGATGTTCAATAAACATATCTTTACAAACTTTGTAGAAATATGAGAAACACAAACACTGGAGATTCAGTATTTTATTTACAAGAAGTTAATATCTGTCACTTTTCCTGGCCTCTAGTGTCTACAAAACAATTTTGTATTGGTTAACAATACTTAACCAATAACTTAAATTCTTAAAGAAATGCACTTTTTTCTAAATGTGTTTATCATGGTTGTATGGCACAGATACTTATTAAGATGCCCATTTCCCAGAAAAACTGAGTATATCCAGGTTTTATTTGTCAATCTTATGTCAAGAAAATGAAAATGTTTTCTATTTTTCATAGACATGATAAGAAATAAACTGAGCAAAACAGGGGTTTATGTTACAGTGGTTGATGTTAAACCAGTAGCAAGTACTAATAAATACTGCTCTTTCCTCTTTTATTTTCATTTAGAGTATGATTTACTTCACAACTTACAAGTAATTAACTGAATGTGGAAAGCAACTAACATATTTTACAAAGAATTATGCAAAATATGAGCCAGAAGTTTGAGAAATGATGTGTTTCATGTAGGCTGAGCCTGCAAATTTAAAAATCTTTGAGAGACTATCCCAACACTGAAATAAAATGGTGACATTTTAATAACAAATTCTAGTAACAATGCCATCTGTTTTTTCTCTCAGAAAAAAAATGATTATGGCACTTTTTGGATGAATCTGTGTATCAAAGATACAGCTATCTGTGGCAT
This sequence comes from Castor canadensis, assembly GCF_047511655.1. Taxonomy (NCBI): domain Eukaryota; kingdom Metazoa; phylum Chordata; class Mammalia; order Rodentia; family Castoridae; genus Castor; species Castor canadensis. Next base: position 125,767,849 of record NC_133391.1, on the reverse strand, counting down.
TTTCAAGGCAAAATAGATTGAGAATAAAAACATAGTCACATTTTCCATTTTTAGAGAAGAAATTTTGAATTATATCTAAAGAAATGGATTGATAGACCCCTGGCAAACCTACGAAAATGAGGAAAGAAAAAACCCAAATTAGTAGAATCAGGAATGCAAAAGAGGAGATAACAACAAACACCATGAAAGTCCAGGAAATCATCAGAGACTACTTTGAGAACCTATATTCAAATAAATTTGAAAATCTTAAAGAAATGGACAAATTTCTAGATACATATGACCGTCTAAAACTGAACCAAGAGGAAATTAATCACCTGAATAGATCTATAACACAAAATGAAATTGAAGCAGCAGTCAAGAGTCTCCCCAAAAAGAAAAGTCCAGGACCTCATGGATTCTCTGCTGAATTCTATCAGACCTTTAAAGAAGAACTGATACCAAACCTCCTTAAACTGTTCCACAAAATAGAAAGGGAAGGAAAACTGCCAAACACATTCTATGAAGCCAGTATTACACTTATTCCAAAACCAGGCAAAGACACCTCCAAAAAGGAGAACTATAGGCCAATCTCCCTAATGAACATTGACACAAAAATCCTCAACAAAATAATGGCAAGCCAAATTCAATAACACATCAAAAAGATTATTCACCATGACCAAGTAGGCTTCATCCCAGGGATGCAGGGGTGGTTCAACATACGAAAATCAATAAATGTAATAAACCACATTAACAGAAGCAAAGACAAAAACCACTTGATCATCTCAATAGATGCAGAAAAAGCCTTTGATAAGATCCAACACCATTTCATGATAAAGGCTCTAAGAAAACTAGGAATAGGAGGAAAGTACCTCAACATTATAAAAGCTATATATGACAAACCTATAGCCAGCATTATACTTAACGGAGAAAAACTGAAACCATTCCCTCTAAAATCAGGAACCGGACAAGGATGCCCACTATCTCCACTCCTATTCAACATAGTACTGGAATTCCTAGCCAGAGCAATTAGGCAAGAAGAAGAAATAAAAGGAATAGAAATAGGTAAAGAAACTGTCAAAATATCCCTATTTGCAGATGACATGATCTTATACCTCAAAGACCCAAAACACTCTACTCAGAAGCTTCTGGACATCATCAATAGCTATAGCAAGGTAGCAGGATATAAAATCAACATAGAAAAATCATTTGCATTTCTATACACTACAATGAGCAAACTGAAAAAGAATATATGAAAACAATTCCATTTACAATAGCCTCAAAAAAAATCAAATACCTAGTTGTAAACCTAACAAAAGATGTGAACAACCTCTACAAGAAAAACTCTACACTTCTGAAGAAAGAGATTGAGGAAGACTATAGAAAGTGGAGAGATCTCCCATGCTCATGGATTGGTAGAATCAACATAGTAAAAATGTCTATACTCCCAAAAGTAATCTACATGTTTAATGCAATTCCCATCAAAATCCAATGACATTCATTAAAGAGATTGAAAAATCTACCGTGAAATTTATATGGAAACACAAGAGGCCACGAATAGCCAAGGCAATACTCAGTCAAAAGAACGATGCTGGAGGTATCACGATACCTGACTTCAAACTATATTACAAAGCAATAACAATAAAAACAGCATGGTACTGGCACAAAAACAGACATGAAGACCAGTGGAACAGAATAGAGGACCCAGATATGAAGCCAAACAACTATAACCAACTTGTCTTTGACAAAGGAGCTAAAAATATATGATGGAGAAATAGTAGCCCCTTCAACAAAAACTGCTGGGAAAACTGGTTAGCAGTCTGCAAAAAACTGAAGCTAGATCCATGTATATCACCCTATACCAAGATTAACTCAAAATGGATCAAGGATCTTAATATCAGACCACAAACTCTAAAGTTGATACAGGAAAGAGTAGGAAATACTCTGGAGTTAGTAGGTATAGGCAAGAACTTTCTCAACGAAACCCCAGCAGCACAGCAACTAAGAGATAGCATAGATAAATGGGATCTCATAAAACTAAAAAGCTTCTATTCATCAAAAGAAATGGTCTCTAAACTGAAGAGAACACCCACAGACTGGGAGAAAATATTTGCCAGCTATACATCAGACAAAGGACTGATAACCAGAATATATAGGGAACTTAAAAAACTAAATTCTCCCAAAACTAATGAACCAATAAAGAAATGGGCAAGTGAACTAAACAGAACTTTCTCAAAAGAAGAAATTCAAATGGCCAAAATACACATGAAAAAATGCTCACCATCTCTAGCAATAAAGGAAATGCAAATTAAAACCACACTAAGATTCCACCTCACCCCTGTTAGAATAGCCATCATTAGCAACACCACGAACAACAGGTGTTGGCGAGGATGTGGGGAAAAAGGAACCCTCTTACACTGTTGATGGGAATGTAAATTAGTACAACCACTCTGGAAAAAAATTTGGAGGCTACTTAAAAAGCTAAACATTGATCTACCATTTGATCCAGCAATACCACTCTTGGGGATATGCCCAAAAGACTGTGACACAGGTTACTCCAGAGGCACCTGCACACCTATGTTTATTGCGGCACTATTCACAATAGCCAAGTTATGGAAACAGCCAAGATGCCCCACCACTGACGAGTGGATTAAGAAAATGTGGTATCTATACACAATGGAATTTTATGCAGCCATGAAGAAGAACGAAATGTTATCATTCGCTGGTAAATGGATGGAATTGGAGAACATCATTCTGAGTGAGGTTAGCCTGGCCCAAAAGACCAAAAATCGTGTGTTCTCCTTCATATGTGGACATTAGATCAAGGGCAAACACAACAAGGGATTGGACTTTGAGCACATGATAAAAGCTTTAGCACATAAGTAAGGGGTGAGGATAGGTAAGACACCTAAAAAATTAGTTAGCATTTGTTGCCCTTAACGCAGAGAAACTAAAGCAGATACCTTAAAAGCACCTGAGGCCAATAGGAAAAGGGGACCAGGAACTAGAGAAAAGGTGAGATCAAAAAGAATTAACCTAGAAGGAAACATACACGCACAGGAAATTAATGTGAGTCAACTCCCTGTATAGCTATCCTTATCTCAACCAGCAAAAACCCTTGTTCCTTCCTATTATGGCTTATACTCTCTCTACAACAAAATTAGAAATAAGGGCAAAATAGTTTCTGCTGGGTATTGAGGGGGTAGGGGGAGAGGGAGGGGGTGGAGTGGGTGGTAAGGGAGGGGGTGGGGGCAGGGAGGGAGAAATGACCCAAGCCTTGTATGCACATATGAATAATAAAAAAAAATAAAGAAATGATATCCTAAACTAAGGTTAGAGGCCTGTTTTCTTAAAAACTTTGTTTTGAGGGCTGAAGGCATGGTTCAAGTTGTAGAGCACCTGCCTAGCATGTGTAAGGCCCTGAATTCTAACTCCAGTAACACACACACCCACACCCCCCCCACACACACATGCGTGCGCAAAGTGAATGAGAAAACTTGTTTTGAAACTTAAGAGATTGCTCTGAGACTTTAGTGTTTGAAATTGAGATAATGAACTTTCAGCAAGTTGTTTTACTTCTCAGAATCTCAGTTTCTATTTGAACCAATGTTTCTTCTCCTATGGTCACCGAAGTAATTTGAAATTCAGGCCTGTTCCAAAATTTTCTCCTGGGCCTATATAAGATTCTGCCATGATTCTGTCAATGATGCCTTCAACATCTAAACTAACCTTGGCAGTGAGTATTAAGTGAGCTAATTTTTAAAAAGAGTATTTGACAGGTCCCAAAGCTCTATTATTATTCCTTATGTTTACTGTAACTGGTATTCATAGTCCTGCAAAGTATGGATATATAGAAAAAAGTCTTTCACTTTGGATCTTAAATGTTAGCACAGACAAAAAGACTAAAGCTTTGGAATTTCACCCTTTCCTTTCCCCCTATTTCACTAGACTACAGAAATGGAAGGAAGGCAATATAGAGATGAATTATTCCCATCTTACTTATAACCTCTTCCTGTACTCCAGTCTTACACATTCAGAACACAAAGACGCTATCATGTCACTTTCTTATAAGTGGATTTCCTACTCTCCTAGATAAAAATTAGGAAGAAACCTTAACACTATGTTCTGAATGATCAATTAGAGTATAAATGTCTTCCCTGGAATATTTTTCTTAATTTTACTAAATTATATCTTACATTATGATGAAATTGGAAATTAGATCTTAAGTTAGATCTAATTAAATTAGAAAAAAATGAGAAAATAAGTTAAATAAAACTTTCAAATAACCTATGAGTTTGCTTTTAGTATGTGCTAAACCAGCCCCTACCAGTTTTGAAAGTACAATCTCCACCTTTGTGCACAATGAGGTTGCCTGGATGAAACTACTGACCTGGGCTGAGATCACTTGGCCTTACCTGGATTTGATGAAATTAACGAATTCTGTGGGCAAATTGGCTGGTTGATCCAGCATGGTCTCACATCACCACTTAGCAGACTAACCTGTATTTTTCTTTTTTTTTTTAACCTGTATTTTTCAAATACTAGCTTATATAAGTTTTAAAAGGATATGCAAAGGTGCACAAGACTCTTGGGCCTGAGCTCAGAACTGGCATGTGAATTTTGTCAAATTCAACTATCCCAGGCAAGTCAGAAAGCAGCCTAAAAGTTAGGAGTGGGAAGATTAACCTCCTAATGAAAGAATCTGCAAAATCACATTGCAAGAGGTATTGCTATAAGTTGGGGAAAAATTGCATCTGCAGTTTGCAAATAAAATTTCACAAATAGACATACAATTATAGAGAGATAAACACACTCTTATTTCCTAATTAAGGATTAGAAAAAGCTGATTTTATCATTTTTGACAAAATCAAGTTTTTTTGTCCAGCTCTTTCCAAGTTAGTAACCGTCAAATATTTGTCTTATAATTTCTCATAATAGTACTAAATATTATATTTCTTAGCAAGTGGAAACATATGCTTCATATTCTTTGGTAGATCTCAGTTAATGAGCCCAAAATCAAACACTCTCTTCAAAGATCAAACTTATATTTACTAATAATATGACTGGAAAAAGTTGAGAATCTTTTTTTTCATAGATTTATTCATTGTGTTTGAGGTCTGAAGCTACCATATAATTGTCAAGACTGTTAAATTTCTAGTGAAAAAATATATTAAATACCAGGAATCCGAGAAACTTCTGGGCTTTGGGTTATTGACATATCCCTCTAGCTCTTGTAATCACCTGGGAAATAGCTCAATCTCAGTAATGCAAGTTCCCCCTCACCCTCTTTGTATGGTTCATGTAGGTCCAAGAATACCAATTGATATATCAAGATACCCTGGCCTGAAAGAATCAAAATAACATCCAACAGTTCCTGAATTTCAATTAAGGCCTTCTGTGATTTGGAACATGCTGACTTTTTGTGGGAAATCACAATAACATAGGAAGTTTTGCTTTCAGATTTTTGCTCATGTCATTATTTTCTTCTTTGTTCTTTTATTATTATTGTTATAATGGGGGTACATTGTGACATTTGTAAAAGTTTTTGCAATGCATCATAGTTGAATTCATCCCCTCCATCACCCCCTTTATCTCCTTTTATCCCCATTCCTGGAATATTTTCAACATTGTTTTATATTCTGCATAAAATTAATGTGTTTGAGAATATGAATATTGTTGATGTACTTTCTATACAAGAATGAATATGGAATTTTTAAACCTGTTGAAATTATCATAAGAATGGAACTAAGGTAAAAAGGAGAAAAATAGAGGAGATGAGACAATTTGGTTTAAAGTACATATACACATGGAAATGACACAATGAATCTCCCTGTATAGCTATCTTAAAAAAATGAAAATGTCTTTTTTCAAAAAAAGGAGAACAGGAAGTTAAAACAGGTCCTGACTAGGGGATTGGCACCAGTGGAAGGGAAGAGGATGTAGGGAAAGGGTATAGGAGGGTGAATACAGTAGAAATATTACATACACATGTGTGTAAGTGGAAAAATGAGATCTGTTGTAATATTACAGGAAGGGGAGGAGGAGGGGATAAAGGAGAATGATGGAGGGGATGAATTCAACTATGATACATTGTAAGAACTTTGGTAAGTGTCAAAATGTACCCCCAATACAATAATAATTAAAACAAGGATACATAAAAAGTATTAAAAGATTTTAAAAAACCCAAATAAGCAAGGAAAGATTAATGTGTTTGGATTTGACGAATTGTGGCTCTCCTACAATGAAAATTTTTTAACTTATAGGCTAAAGAAATGTATTTTTATAAATGCCTAAGTAAATGGTGTCTCAAGACTTAATCTCTATTTCTATGAAATAGTGGAGTTTTGGTGCACCTTCTTTATTCTGAAGCAATCAACTTACCAAGAGTCCCTCAGAAGTTTTCTGCCTACAGCTTTACTTTGCCAATACCCCCCACTCACTAGCAACTTAGTGTTTCCTTTTTGTGCTTCCTATGTAGATTCTATCAAGTTGTTTATCCTTCAAATAAGCAATGAATTCTAAACCAAAAATATCATCAAAGTGTATAAAATGCCTATTTTATGTCTTTTTAAAGCAGAGGGGAAATGGTAATTATCATTGATATGAGCTCAGATAATTCTTCTTTTAAAACAACAAATACACAACATAGAATTAAGCCTAAAATTTCTCATTTCCAAAAATAAAGCTTCCAATTGTAAAGAACATATAAGGTGTTTCTTTATATTTTTAAAAAGCATTTATCTAGTGATGATTTGAAAGCTAAGAAACAAAGGAAAGAATAATATGTTCACCAGCTCAGATGCTCTCCATTGTCGAAATAAATAGCCATTTCTGCTGCCTTCTCATTTTCTATAAAAGAACAGTTATGTACATACAACTTTTAGTTCTCCCAAAGACTTCTGCTTTATTTTTTATACCTCAGTGATCTAATGGGGGTCATTGCACAGCAAAGAGATAAACAGAAAGAATGTTAGGGATCCCAGGCTAAATATCATAATAGTATAAATAAAATATTTTTTTAATTTCTTTTTTTTTTTTTTGCACTGAGGATTTAGCTCAGAGCCTGCCACATGCTAGGCAAGCACTCGTCCACTTGAGCTGTACACTCAGCCCTTTTGTTTTTGAGATAGGGTCTCCTGAACTTTGTCCAGTTTTGCCTATGTGGGTCTCAAACTTGAAATCCTCCTGCCTTTACCTCTAGAGTAGCTGGGATTACAGGCACAAACTACCATGCCCACTTTCAAAAAGAAGAAATGTAATAATTTATTCTCTTATTTCAAGGTCTAGTTATCTCACTGAAGGTAGGAAAAATATTATCTGTTACACCAAGGTATCAAAATATCCAAAAAAACTTAAATGATATTTTAAAAATTGCTTAAGAAATATATACCTGTATTCTTACTAGAGATTCTAGATTTGTATAAAATATTTATAATCTCTGGAACATGTAAGAGTATGCCCCATTCATAATGACTAATTTTCTCAGGTAAAAAGGATCAATTTGTCTTTGTTGCTACTCACTTGTGGATTAATTTATCCATTAGCTTACTCAGACAATGACATGTTCAAGGTACTCTGGTGGTATAAAGATAAATGAGCCCAGGATTAAATCTCCAGCAACTTCCTTACCTAGCAAGAGGTGCCAAATGTTCAATGTAATCAAAGCACTATGAAATACATGGGAGCCGAGGATGTATGTTAGAGAAGGATGGTGGGATTGCTGATAAGAAAGAGAATTAGGATTGGGTGAAGAGGCATCCAGGTGGGCATGTATGAAATAACATATTTTGATGAGATTATTTCTATGCTTTAGGTCTTTTGTGACTAAAATTCAAATTATTCACTGGTTTCTTTTTCTACTGTCTACTTATTGTTGTTGTTTTATTGTGAATAGATCTTGTTTTTAAATTTTCTGTTGCCAGACCTTGTAGATGAGAAATTGTAGGGGAGGATAAGGAAGTCAGTGGATTACTTTAATACTGTTGATAAAGGGGTCAGTAGCTATGTCTCATGGGCTAAATCTAATCCATCTGTTTCTGTAAATAAAGCTTTATTGGAACATAGTTAAAATTACATATTGTCTATCTGTGACCACTTTAACAGTACAGCACCAGAGTTGTAGAGTTGCAAGAGAGACATATATATTTAATATTGGGTCCTTTACAGAAAAAGTTTGCTGACTCATGATCTGTAATTACATATTTAGACTGAAAGTTTTCACAAGATATTTTTTTCTGTTTTTATTTAGATTGTAATTTCCCTATAGTCCAGCTTTTACATTTATTACATTATTGCTCTTAATCAAATGGGAGGTAAAATCTGTTGTACATACCCAAGACAGGATCTTTTTCTTAATGATACATTTTATAAGTTTGGTAACTTTCCACACAACTGGTCAGTGATAAAGAGACATGACCTCACTTTAAACAATTTGAACAAATATTATATTAACATATAATAGAAAAGAGAAAAACCATACATTGTCAGAATTTTGGAGTGAAATCATAAAACATTAAATACCAAAAGTATGTGAGCATAAGAAGGTACACACATTATTTCACCCATATGTGGAATCTCATTGAAACCTGAACTCAATGAAGTTGAACATAGCATAGTGGGCACTGGAGACTACAGAGACCAAGGAGGCAGGGGAAGAGGAGTTTGGTATACTTGCACTAAATTATGCTTAGATGAGGGAAACAAGTTCTGGTGTTCACACAGCAGGGGGATTCTAGACAATACTGATCTACTATGCATTTTTTTTTAAATTGGAAGAAATGATTTTGAATATTCTTATCACAGAGATGGTAAATGTTTGAAGTGATAGATATGCTTAGCCTGACTTGAACATTACTCAATGTGATGCACCAAAATACCACATTGTACTCCATAAATATGCACAATTTTATGTGTCAGTTTTTTTTTTCGTGGTACTGGGATTTAAACTCAGGGTCTATACCTTGAACCACGCTAGCAGAACTTTTTTGTGTTGGGTTTTTCTGAGATATGGTCTGGTGAACTACTTCCCTGGCCTGACTTTGAACCGCCATCCTCCTGATCTCCTGAGTAGTTAGGATTACAGGCATGATCCACCAGTGCCCGGCATTATGTGTCAGTTTAAAAAAATTATGTATATGCTCACAGTTGCAATTTTAAGGTAGATGTAGGTCTGCAGGGTTGAGTGGACTTTTTTCACATATCAATAAATACAGTAAAATATGATAGTTACCATTCTTCGTAAATGTTAACTCCCAAGAAAATATTGTGCATCCTGAGAAAACCCAACATGGACAATTATTTCATGTGTCTTTCTCTTAAGGCATCTAAAAAAGACTTACTTGGCCCTGGGGTTAGACAGATTGTAAGGATATAAAGATAAATTAGAGTTACCCATGTTGAATTATTTACTCTGAGCAGGGAAGGGATAAAAGTAAAAAGCTAGAGTAATGTAGCTGCTGGTCTATTTCAGGTCTGCACAGAATCTTACGCAGGCCAATCAAAACCAGCCTGGTATATGTGGAGAAGTCTCAATGGATATGGGCTTATTACCAGGAAGCAAAGTATGGTAGACACTCCAGAGGGAAGTAATAGTATGAAAATGAACAGATTATGGAAAGCACGTCAGAGGTGGAAGGAACATATTTTCAGATTTGTAAATTGGCAGGCACTGTAGATGGCTATTCTATCCACGTGTATGCTGGTAGCTCCTTACTGCCAGCATTTAAACTCTGCCTGTGATCCTCTCTGCCCACAGGCATCTGCTCAGTAGAATGACTTGAAGTGTTGGAAAGTGAATGCACTCTGGAGCTCTCTAAATGTTACAGATGAGAATTAAGAAACAAATACCCTAGTGCCCATGTCCTTTGGTGTGATAACTCTGAGGTGTATTTCACCTGGACATACAGCATCCGCAGGGAATTGAGTCCATCTGAGCCCACAAGAGCAATTCATTACTTGCACACTGTAGTTGACTTCCTTCTCTTGACTTTCTCAGCTTCATACTTTCCTATAGTGCTTTCTAGGATCACCTTCCAAATAAATTGCTTGCCCTCTAATTCTGTCCAAAGGTTTTCTTCTGGGGGACCTCGACCTCAGGAGGAGTAATGTAATGTAACTAGGATTTAGTCATCATGAGAGTATAGTTGAAAATGGAGTCTTGCTGGATATTGAAGGGCTTTGTATGACACTCTGATGACATTACTCTTTATCTTATAAGAAACCACCAGAGGATTGTAAATATAGAAATGACATGAACAGTTCAGTGCTTTAAAAGATAATTCTTATAACAATGGAATTCGTGAGTGAGTCTTCATATCTGTACCTATGGTAATAGTTTAGGAATGAAACAAATAATAAGGGCCTATATAAGATAGGCAATGATATTAAGAGAAGCCACAGACTTAAAAGATATTGTAGTGGAGAAATTGCACATTGTGTTGAGTAGGCTGAATTTATGGAGGGATGCTAGGAGGGTAGCACTTAAAATAAAATGTGATGCTTGGATAGATAATGCTACTAGCCAAGTAGCATTTGTATTTACTTTTGCTTGTTTGAAAGTGGCACTCTGTTGTTCACTTAGAAGTGTAGGCTGAGAGGGAATTGATCAGCACCAGAAGAGTTGATTTCCCAGTAATCAAGAAAGTAATACTCTTCTTCCTTTAAGGCCAGTGTCCCCTCGTTTTGTCATGCGATATTAGCAGATGTTGCAGTAGGGCAGAGGGTTCACATGTGAGAAAACAGTGGGCTGTACAGAATAAATATAACAAAGCTCATCTCCTCTTTGTTCTTAAGAAGACAACTGGGATGATTTTCTTCTTGGGAATAGAATCCTCAACACTTATCTTCAGTGTTTCCCTGTCTCATAGAGGAAGATAAGGATGGTAAATTTAAGATTAGAGGAGATCAAATGCTTTGTACACATGGAGGAACAGGAGTGTGGAGGTGATGTTTGGATTTCCTGGGGTCTAAAGAGTAATGGCTATCATTAGAACTCCACTCTTTTAGTGTTAGCCAAGTTTGTCACACATAGTCAGTGGAGTAAGTAAGAGAATAAACCTGTTTATTTAACCAGAGTAAGTGGCTTAAAATTGGTTGGAACATGAAAATGGCAAGAGGAAGTAAGGGGACTGTTTTGTTCTGTTGAAACATTTCCCACACTCACTGAACTCTGATCAATTTAGCAAACTGTGGTAGACTACTGGCAAATGGATTCTATCCAATGGCTTTAAGGCTCCCTTGATAAATAGTTATGGTCTGGTAGTCCATAACTTCTACCCTTTCAATACTAAGTCTGTGAACCTCATTAATTCAACAAATTTAAATCAATAGTGGCTGGAGAGAAAGATTCACAGTATAACAGACCTATGCACATCTCTCCATTGCAAATAGATGTGGGCCGTGGAGGGAAAGAAATCTTATTCCGTCTCCATCTTAGGAGGTAGAGACTTCCTACAAATTCTGTTACTCTGTAATATGTGCTACATTCTTTAGTGAACATTTATTTAGATCTCTGAAGTATGGGCTTGCTCTACTTGCTAAGTGAACTATACAGCTAAAGCCCTGTCTTTTTTGTCTGTGCTAATTCTGCCCTGCCACAAGGATACTTGTCAATAAAGAATGCTGGTAGATATTTAAGTCAAATGTGCATTTTATGCATTCATCTAGAAATTCCAGTTGGGAAACTGTACCAAATTCAAAATTTTCCAAGTAAAACCTGGGTCAAGAGTGTTGGCTCAAACAATAGATATAAGCTTTTCATAGCTGCAATCTAAAGCAAAAAAAGTTTATTCAATAAGCATTTATTAAAGAGTATTGATTTTAAATGATCATACATATTACTTCAGTAGGTCCAAAAAAATCTTCACTAGTCACATGACTTTGATAAGTTTCTAACTTAGCAGATACTACTATGGAGTCAAGTGTCTTAGAAGAATAGTGAAATGAATTGAAATGATTTAAATGTATTCACTTGAATATCACCGAGAGAGTATTTAGTTTGCTTCATATTTTTTACCTTTAAAGAACTAAGTGCTTGGTGTTTTGACTATATAGAACTAACATGTCTTTCTTCAAATGTGCTTTATATCTTAAAGTGTGAGACTCTTGGGTAGAAGTCAGGAGGGCTAATAGAAGAGCAACATAAAATTTTAAGTGTAAAAATTTGTAGCTCATATATGGATAAAAATTTATATTTTAATTTCTAAAAATAATTTATTCTTATGGAAACATTAGCATTCAAATTAGTTAATAGTACCTGAGTTGAATTTTACTTTTACTTCTATTACTGTAATACAACTTTCTAAAGAGAAAGTTGTATTACAGTAATAGAATATATTCATTCATATCTATCTTGTACAACCCAAATTTCTGGAACTTGATTAACATGGCAAATTCAGTCCCAATTAACTGTATGTTCACTGCTTTTTCCTAAAATATTCAACTGCACATTTATCACACCATACTGATTTTATGAGAAATTATGCAAAAATGTTTGAAACTTCAATTTCCTGGAAGACTATTATATTAAGAACAACATAATACAAAGCAGGCAATAGTGTGTGCAGGAAGAGTGGTACAAAGTTCTCCCGAAGTTCAGAGGAGGGAGCTATCATATCAATTGGGGAAGTTGGAAGACATTTAAGAAGTTAGGGAGTATGTGAATAGGCCCTTTAAGAAGAATTTAGATTCTACCAGGAGGAGATGGAGGCAGGATAGGTATTTTAAGGAAGAAGAGCATGACAAAAATGAAGAGTATCCAGAATGTTATGAAAAGATAATGATCCAATTTTGGCCTGAGAAGAGGGGAACATAAAGATAAAGAGGTAGATGAGAGATGAGAGCCAAGACATCCTTAAATGCTATGAAATCTGAACCTTATCAAGCAGATGTTAGTGAGTAACTAAAGCAGTATGGAAGACTGGAGCTCAGAATTGCAAGACTTAGGAGGTAGTTGTGGGCATCTATGTAGGATGTATACTGTACTGAGGAATGGTATTGCTAAGAAGCATGGATAGGGACCCTTCATTTAAAGTGTTACTTTACATGAAGAAAGCAAAGAAGAGTGAAAACCCAAGGATTTGATTTTTTCTTTAGGACTGGGTGAAAAGCAAAAACTTTTTTTAGCAGAACCAAGGAGATCTCAGATCCCTTGCCTAAGAACATTTGCAATGGCTCTTTTCTTTTCTAGAATGTTAACGCTTCAGATATTCAAATAATGGTTCACTCCCTTACCTGCTTCAGATTTTTTTTTTTTTCCCCAATGTCACCATCTCATGAAGCCAACTCTGAAGAGTCTTTGAAACTATTGCTTGCACTATCCCAGCCCCATACCTAGCATTCCTGATGGGCCTTAATTAGTTTTACTTTTTCCTTTTCTCATGTAATTTGCCACCTTCTAAATATTTAACTAAATATTTAACTCATTCTGCTTACCTCCCTCTCCCTTCCCTTATTATTTTATTCAGATATGTATCCAAAGTACCTAGAAGAGGACACAGTAGGTACTCAATAAATATTTATTGAATGCACAAAATATATTCCTAAATGTTTCATAAGATATACACTTCAAAAGACAAGAGCTATTTTTAGTGTACAACCACGCTTAGACATATGCTTACAGGTGTTTCAAAGATGTTTAAAATCAATTGGCCATTAATGCATTGTAAATGTGTTTCTCTATAATCTCCTTCATGATATCTCAACAATAAGGTAAGATTAATTAGGAAACATAAGGCACTGAAAAGAACTTACTTATATTCGAATGTTTATATTCCTCATTAGCAAAGTCTAAAGTTATGGTGTATTATAAGATAAGAATAGTGTTTGTGAACAAGAAAGAGAATTCCAGTTTGTCATATTGAAGTTATTGCTCTCTGGTGAACATACAAAAAAGGACTTTGTTATCACTTGACTTGTAGAGAATTCAGGACTAAAAGATATACTTTAACATTGTCCCTTATTAAATTCTGGATGCCAATTTCTGGAAAACATTCTTAGTATAACCCTTAGATCAAGAACTGGTGGCATGACTCGTAGGACTGACATAAATGTATGGATATCCATGGAAAGTTATGTTCCTGGTAAGAAAGTAATTTCCTTGATAATTCTTTTTTTTTTGACAAATAATGCATGTTTTATCTCATATGCTAAGTCTAGACTAAAAACAAACAAACAAAATGACATGTGTTGACAAGGGGGATGATTTGGTGGGGACCAGCAGGAGGAGGATGGCTGACAAGATAGGGTCCTGGGGTGTAAGTATAATCAAAGTATATTTTATACGTGTGTGAAAATGTTGTAATGAAACCCATTTTTGTAAAACAAAGAGAATGTGCAAACATCTTTTTAAAAAAATAACCTGAATGTGGGTTTAGTGATAGCACTGAACAAAATATGAGTTAAACTCACCAAGGCAAACTGTTGCTTGAACACCAACCTAGAAATAGGTTTGCCAGGGATATCTTCAGCTGCCCCATTTTTGTCAGGAATTTCTCATACAATTTTAAAAAACATAACTGAGTGCATTGATAACATCTCATGGCCTTTTTTTGGTGAGTGCACTTTGTGATTCTGTACAATCAAGTTAATATTTTTGCTTGACATGTCTACTGTAATGAATACCTTTTTAGTTAATTCTTAAACTGCAGTAACAGGGTTAACACATAATGAGTTTTACTCTCATTAAAGCAAGTTATGTATATTACTTCACCTAAAATTTTTGATTCAAAGCTTATATATGACTTTCAAATAAAATTCTTAGAGACTTATTAGATCTAGGAGTTTTGGATGGGATCTTTTGGATATTTTAATAATATCACTTGATAATTCTTCCAACTATTTTCTACTCAATTTATAATAAATTCATATAAAATAATTACATTTTTCCAGCTTAAACAAATCTGAGCTACATCTGCTTTATTTGGGGGTATTGTGATCTCAAATACCTTATTTAAGAAATTCTTTGAAGAAAATTAAAAAAAATTAAACACCTCTCTAGCTTTTTGTGCCTTCAAGGAGAGTAAAACCTTGCAATTACAATAAATGAAACCAAATGTACCTTTTTAATATTGCATATTATTAATTTTCGAATTAAAATGATGGAATCTCATGAAGTGGAATGGTAGACCAGATTTTTCCTAGAGGACTTTAAAACAAGCAAAAAATCAAGCAGGCTGACATCTAAACTAAGTGTCTTCATTTTTCCTGCCTGTTTCTATCCTTTTTTTCTTGGTACTTCTTTTGTTTCTCTAACATCATTATGGAACTAAAGTAGTAATAAATCAATAAAATATATTGAGGAACCCCTCAGTGGGTACATAAGCATAACATTGTATACCCATAAAATGAGATATTACTAGCTATAAAAGTAAATGGACAAACTTAAACTATTATTCTAAGAGTAAGAAGCAAGACAAAAAGGCCTCATGTTGGATGACTCCACATGTAATGTTCAGAACATGAAAATCCATAGTGATGAAAAACAGATTGGTATCTCTAAAAGCAGATGGGAAGGAGGAAGTATGATTGATTGCTGATGGGTACAGAGTTTCTTTTGGAGATGTTGGGAATGTTCTGTAATTAGAGAGTGGTGATGGTTGCACAACTTTGTGAATACACTGAAATCCACTGAATTGTACATTAGAAAAGGTGTGTGTTTTTCAGGCACTGGATAAGTGTTATTTCGACTCAGCAAATTTGTTTGATGGTGATATCCAAGTGTTCTATAACCCTATAGTTTCTTGTTTTCAATATATTTGTTAGATTCTTTTTATTTATATGTTTATTATGTTCTTTAAAAAAATCTCAGCTATAATCTGTTTGCTTTAGTCATGTTGTGTTTGCTTCATATATTTTGAGTTCTCCTTTTAGGTGAATACTCACTTGGGATTTTTTTTGTTTGGATTGACCTTTTGTATTTCCAAAGAAAATTATACCACAACACATTCTAATCAAATTTTGTTGAAAACTGATGACAAAGAAAATATTAAAATATTAAAAGCAGCCATTACTAATAAGCATTACAAAGTTTGCTGAATTTTGTCAGAAACTATGAAGTCCTCTTTATCTCTGTCAATACTCTTGTCTTTGTCTACTTTACCTTATATTTTTATAGCCACTCACTTTCTTCTCCATGTTTATGCCACACAATTTTTTATTCTTTTGCCTGTAGTCTGTGTTTTTTATATTTAAAATGCTGGTGTATAGAAAAGCTACTATATTGTAGATTAATTTTATAACCTGCTATTTTGCTGAAAGTGTATAGCAGATCAAAGAAATTCTTCTAGTAGAGTCTTTATGGGCTTTTAAGTATAGGATCATATCAAACAAAAATAGTTTGACTCATTCCTTTCCTATTTTATTTATTTTTCTTGCCCTATTATTCTAAAAGTTCAAACAGTGTATTGAATAACAGTGATGACAGTGAATACTCTTGTCTCATTACTGATTTTAGAAGAGATGTTTTCAGTTCTTCCTTATTCAGAATAATGTTGATTACAGGTCTGTCATATATGGCCTTTATTATCTTGAGATATGAACTTTTTATTCCTTTATGCTTCAGAGTTTTGTCATGAAAGGATGCTGAATTTTGTCAAAGGCTTTTTCTGCATCTATTGAGATGATTCTGTTATTCTTGTCCTTGCTTCTGTTTGTAGGATGAATTACTATTATTGATTTATGTTGAGCCCTCCTTGCATTCCTGAAAAGCAGCCCACTTGATCATGACATATGATCACTTTAATGCGTTGTTGAATCCAATTTGCAAGTATTTTATTGAGGATTTTTGCATGTATGTTCATCAAGGAAATTGGCCTATAGTTTTCCTTTTTTTGTTGTTGTGTCCTTATCCAGTTTTAGTATTAGGGTAGTATTGAACTCACAGAGGGAGATTGGAAGTGTTGCTTCCCTTTGCATTTTGTGCAATCATTTGAGGCAAATTGGCATTAGTTCGTTAAAGGTCTGGTAGAATTCAGCAGTAAATCTATCTACTCCTAGGCTTTTCTTTCTTCAGAGGATTTTTAAAAATTACTGCTTTAATCCCACTGCTCACTATATAGCTATTTAGGCAGTTTATATCCTCTTGGCTCAATTTTGTTAGGATGTCTGTGTCTAGAAAATTTTACATTTCTTCTAGATTTTCTAATTCTTTAGAGTATAAGTTTTCAAAATATTCCCTAATGATCCTCTGGATTTCAGTGATATCTGTTGTAATATTCCCTTTTTTATTTCTAATTTTATTAAGTTAAGTCTTCAGTCTTTTTTGGCTACTTTGGCTAAGGGTTTGTCAATCTTGTTTATTCTTTAAAAGAACCAACTATTTGTTTCACTGATCCTTCATATTGTTCTTTTTAGTTTCCATTTCATTAATTTCCACTCTGATATTTATTCTTTTTTTCTACTAATTTTTAAATTGACATCTTGAAGTACATGATTAGATTATTTATTTCGGGTCTCTGAATTTTTTTAGTGAATAAAGCTGGAGATTGTCATGTGAAGTGAAATGAGTCAGGCAGGCAAAGACAAAAATTGCACGCTTTCTCTCATTTGTGAGAAGTAGGGGAAAAGAAACAAGAGAAAATAAAATAAAGGTCATGAAAGTAAATGGGTGACTGCTAGGCAGACAGAAGGGAAAGGGGAAAGAAAGGAGGGGATAAGAAAGACTAATAGAGGGTGTGAAAATGATCAAAAGTTTATGTGCTTGTATATAAATGTCATGGTTAAGCCTCTTACTAGGTAAGATTTAATGCATAACAATAAAAAATAAAATAAAATGTGCTTCTATCATATAGCTGTGCCTTTGTTTTAAACCATTCTGACACTCTGCTTTTTAATTGGTCTGTGTGTAGGTTATTTACATGTTATATAATGAAAATATTGTACAATTTTTCAATATAATTATGTTAAATCTGTTCTATTGTTTGCTTGCTATTTGTTCCATCTGTTTCTTGTGTCCTTTTCTTCTGCCTCCTCCTTTTTTAAAATTTTCCTTTGACTAATACAGAAACTTTAAAGTGACAGAGGCCAATAGGAGAAGGGGATCAGGAACTAGAGAAAATGTCAGTTCGAGAAGAATCAACTTAGAATGTAACACATTTGTACATGGAAACAATGCTAGGAATCTTCCTGTATAGCTATCCTTTTTATTGCAACTAGTAAAAACCCTTTGTCCTTATTATTGCTTATACTTTCTCTTCAACAAAATTAGAGATAATGGGCAGAACAGTTTCTGCCTGAAAGTGAGGGGATGGGGGGAGAGGGAGAGGGAGGGGGGAGGGGGGAGAAATGACCCAAACATTGTATGCACATATGAATAAATGAAAAAAAAAAACCCCAAAAACCTTTCCTTTGTATTAATAGAATTTTTTTAAAGAATTCTATTTTATTTATACAATTAGCCTTATTAGATTTATGTCTTTTCTTTTAAGTTATTTTAGAGAAGTAGTGCTTCATGTTTTTGATTTTTTAAAAAAAATTAAATGAGATAAAAATATTTTTATGTTTACTGGTGTGTTTATCACACCACTGTAGGTATGGGGATAGCACAATATGACCTGACATTTGTTTTGTAAATAAAGTTTTATGAAATATATCAACACTCATTTACTTATTGTATGTTATTGTCTGAATATTTGTGTCCTTCTAGAATTCAAATGCTGAAACTCTAACCCCCAAGATATTAGGAAGTGAGGCCTTTGAAAATAATGGAATTATTGTCATCTAAAAATATGTCTGAGAAGACCCATGACCTTTTCTGCCATGTGTGGACAGAGTAAAATAACATCTGTGATCTAGAAAGAGGCCCTAAACATACACTGACTCTGCAGGCAATTTGATCTTCAATGTTCCAGCCTCTAAAACATTGAGAAACACCTTTCTCCTGTGTATAATCTATCAATTCTGTGATATTTGTCTTATAGAATCCTGAACAGACTAAGTCATTGTATATGGCTCCTTTCATGCTATAATGTCTGAATTGAAAACTTGCAACAGAATCTGTGAAGCTTTCAAAACTTAAAATATTTACTACTTTCAAACTCTGGATATAGTCAAGCTTTTAACAGATAGCATTTTTATTTTGCTTGTAGAATGTCCCTTAAATTCAGATTGCAGGGCATCTGGTAACAATTTCTGTCATACCAGACCTCTAAGGGTATGGCTTAGAACAGTTTTCTGCCCTAGAGATAGAGGATATTTTCTTCTTTTCTTCCCCAATCTGCAATAGGTCATCAACAGTTCCCTGAAGATGACCATCTTTGCTGTGCTTCCACTGGAGTCCTAACCAGTTGTTTTTCTGGAAGAAAGATCTGGGCAGGGCTGCTTGATGTGCCAGATCAGAATGCCTCATCCTGGTCCTGGTCACCAGTGAAAGTTTGCAGAGCAGAGCCTAGGTGGGGAGGCGAACTACACTTGTGTCTGGGGATTTCAAGAGTTCTATTCTCTAACTTTACCTTAACCTTTAGTACCTTACTAAAAAGCTTAGCTCACACACCTAGGGTTGTCCATATTGTTCCTGTATTCTGCTCCAAGTGACTCATTGCTCAAGCTCTTTGTCTTCTTGGAAGGTGAGTGCCTTTCCATACATTTTAGATGACCTGATTTTGTGGAGTCCTGATGCTCTATTACATTCAAGAAACAGGTTTTGTAGACTATCTGGCTTTTCCTTGTTGTTACTGCCAAAGCATTCTGGGAGTCTACAACTTAAGCACAGCTTGAGGGTACCTTATTTCTTCAAATATAGTTCTCCATTCTCTTCCCTTTCCTTGGTTTTTATAGGACTCTAACAACATTCATATTAGAAAACTTAATATTTTCCTCTGGGTCACCAAAATGTTGCTTGTTTTTTTTTTTTTTTAGTTTTTTTTCTATATATTTTCCTTTTGGATCATTTCTATTCTTTTCCCAATCTTTTATTCTATACTATCTAATCTACAACCCATTATTTTCTTGAGATTTTTATTTTTAATACATTTTCTTGTTTGGATTTCCTGTTTTTATTTGTATTTTCCCTGTTTTTACTAAGTTATAATGCCTACTTTGTAAAAAAACAAATCAAGTTTATTAAAATATAAGGCATAAGCTATTATTTTTATTACTTAAAGATATCCAGTTCAATGTGTTTTAGCAAATGTACATGGTTATAAAACCATTACCACAATTAAGAAATATTTTCATAAGTTAACAACAGTCATATAACCTTGACTATAATCAAAAACATTTTATTTATTTATTTATTTTACTCATTTATTCACAAGTGCATACATTGTTGAACCATTTCTCCTCCCTACCCCCAGCCCCTTCACCCTCACTTCCAGGCAGAACCTGTTCTGCCCTTATCTCTAATTTTGTTGAAGAGAAAGCATAATGGAAAATAAGAAAGACAAAGCGTTTTTGCTAGTTGAGATAAGGATAGCTATACAGAGAGATTCCTAGCATTGCTTTCATGTACAAATGTATTACAACCCAAGTTGATTCATCTCTAACTGACCTTTTCACTAGTTCCTGATCCCCTTCTCATATTGACCTCTGTTGCTTTAAGGTTTCTGTATTAGTTCCTCTGCAGTGGGGAACATCAAATACTTTCATATTTTGGGTTTCCTACCTATCCCCATACCTCCCATATGTACTCTCCCCTTATCAGGTGACCCAAGTCCAACCACATTGCTGTATTTGCCCTAGATCTAAAGTCTGCATATGAGGGAGAACATAATATTTTTGGTCTTCTGAGCCTGGCTAACTTCACAAAATGATGTTCTCCAGTTCCATCCATTTACTTGAGAATGATAAGATTTCATTCTTCTTCATGACTGATTAAGATTCCATTGTGTATAAATACCATATTTTCTTAATCCATTCGTCAGTAGTGGAGCATCTTGGCTGTTTCCATAACTTGGCTATTGTGAATAGTGCTGCAATAAACATGGGTGTGCAGGTGCCTCTGGAGTAACCCTTGTAGCATTCCTTTGGGTATATCCCCAGGAGTGGGATTGCTGGATCATATGGCAGATCTATGTTTAGATCTTTAAGAAGCCTCTACATTTTTTTCCAGAGTGGTTGCACTAGTTTGCAATCCCACCGGCAGTTTATGAGGGTTCCTTTTTCTCCACATCCTTGCCAACACCCGTTTTGGTGGTGTTTTTGATGATGGCTATTCTAACAGGGGTGAGGTAGACTCTTAGTGTGGTTTTTATTTGCATTTCCTTTATAGCTAGAGATGGTGACCACTTTTTCATGTGTTTTTTTAGCCATTTGAATTTCTTCTTTTGAGAAATTTCTGTTTAGTTCCGTTGTCCATTTCTTTGTTGGTTCATTGATTTTGGGAGAGTTCAGTTTTTTAAGTTCCCTGTATATTCTGGTTATCAGTCCTTTGTCTGATGTATTGCTGGCAAATATTTTTTCCTACTCAGTAGGTGTTCTCTTCAGTTTAGAGACCATTTCTTTTGCTGTGCAGAAGCTTTTTAGTTTTATGAAGTCCCATTTGTCCACTCTTTCTCTTAGTTGCTGAGCTGCTGGGGTTCTATTGAGGAAGTCCTTGCCTATACCTGTTACTTCCAGAGTATTCCCTGATGTTTCCTATACTAACTTCAGAGTTTCAGGTCTGATATTTAGGTCCTTGATCCATTTTGAGTTGATACTAGTACAGGGTGATAAACATGGATCTAGTTTCAGTTTTTTGTGACATATAACCATTTTTCCCAGGAACACTTGTTGAAGAGGCTATCTTTTCTCTATCGTATATTTTTAGCAACTTGGTCAAAAATAAGGTGGGCATAAATATTCATAACCATGTCCTCTATTCTGTTCCACTACTCTTCATGTCTGTTTTTGTGCCAATGCCATGCTGTTTTTATTGTTATTGCTTTGTTTTATAGTTTGAAGTCTGGTATTGTGATAGCTCCAGCATTGCTCTTTTTGCTAAGTATTGCCTTGGCTATTCGTGGTCTCTTGTATTTCCAAGTGAATTTTTGGGTAGATTTTTCAATCTCTGTGATGAATGTCACTGAGATTTTGATGGGAATTGCATTAAACATGTAGATTGCTTTTGGTAGTATAGCATGGGAGAGCTCTCCACCTTATGTAGTCTTCCTTGATCTCTTTCATCAGGTGTTTGTAGCTCTCTTTGCAGAGGTCATTCACATCCTTTGTTAAGTTTACTCCTAGGTTTTTGGGTTTTTTTCTTTTTTTTGAGACTATTGTAAATGAAATTGTTTCCATATATTCTTTCTCAGTTTGTTTGTTATTGGTGTATAGAAAAGCTAATGATTTCTGGAAGTTAATTTTGTATCCTGTCACCTTGCTTTAGCTGTTTATGGTGTCTAGGAGTTTTTGAGTAGAGTTTTTTGGGTTATTAAGGTATAGGACTATGTCATCTGCAAATAGGGATATTTTGACAGTTTCTTTACCTATTTGTATTTCTTTTATTTCTTCATCTTGCCTAATTACTGTGGCTAGGAATTCCAGAACTATGTTGAATAAGAGTGGGATAGTGGGCACCATTGTCTCGTTCCTGATTTTAGGGGAAATGGTTTCAGTTTTTCACCATTAAGTATTATGTTGGCTGTAGGTTTGTTGTATATAGCCTTCAGTGTTGAGGTACTTTCCTTCTATTCTTAGTTTTCTTAGAGCTTTTATCATGAAGTGGTGTTGGATCTTGTCGAAGGCTTTTTCTGCAACTATTGAGATGATCAAGTGGTTTTTGTCTTTGCTTCTGTTAATGTGCTGAATTACATTTATAGATTTACTTATATTGAACCACCCCTGCATGCCTGTGATGAAGCTGACTTGGTCATGGTGAATGATCTTTTTGATGTGTTGTTGGATTCAGTTTGCCATTATTATATTGAGTATTTTTGCATCAATGTTCATTAAGGAGATTGGCCTATAGTTCTCCTTTTTGGAAGTGTTTTTGTCTGATTTTGGGATGAGTATAATACTGGCTTCATAGAATGAGTTAGGCAGTGCTCCTTCCCTTCTATTTTGTGGAACAGTTTAAGGAGGGTTTGTATTAGTTCTTCTTTAAAAGTCTGATAGAATTCAGCAGAGAATCCATCAGGTACTGGACTTCTGTTTTTCGGGAGACTCTTGATTGCTGCTTCAATTTCATTTTGTGTTACAGATCTATTCAGGTGATTATTATCTTCTTGGTTCAATTTTGTTTGGTCATAAGTATCTAGAAATCTGTCCATTTCTTCAACATTTTCAAATTTATTAGAATATACATTCTCAAAGTAGTCTCTGATGATTTCCTGGATTTCCATGGTGTTTGTTTTTGTCTCCCCTTTTTCATTTCTGATTTTACTGACTTGGGTTTTTTCTCTCCTCATTTTAGTCAGGGTTGCCACGGGTCTGTCAATCTTATTTATTTTTTTAAAGAAACAACTTTTTGTTTCATTGAGTTTTTGTATGGTTTTTGTTGTTTCTATTTTATTAATTTAGGCCCATATTTTTATTATTTCTCTCCTGATTTTTTTTTTAGGATTGCTTGTTCTTGTTTTTTTAGGAGTTTGAGATGAAACGTTAAGTCATTGATTTGAGATCTTTCTGTCCTTTTAATACATGTACCTATAGCTATAAACTTTCCTCTCAGTACTGCCTTTGCTGTGTCCCATAGGTTCTGGCAGGTTGTGTTTTCATTAACTTCCAGGAAACTTTTATTTTCCTCTCTTATTTCATCAATGACCCATTGATCATTGAGCAATGTGTTGTTCAGCTTCCAACTTTTTGCATGTTTTCTACAGTTGTTTTTGTTGTTGAGTCCTAGTTTTAGTGATTGTGATAAGATAGAATGTATGGAATTATTTCTGTTATCTTATTTTTGCTGAGGCTTGCTTTGTGCAAGTTCTGGAGAAGGTTCTATGGGTTACTGAGAAGAATGTATATTTTGCAGAAGTTGGATGAAATATTCTGTAGACATTAGCTAGTTCCATTTGACTATGGTGTGATTTAGATCTAGGATTTCTTTATTGATTTTTTGTTTGGATGACCTATCTATTAGTGATAGGGGGTATTAAAGTCTCCCACTACTACTGTGTTGGAGTTTATGTATGTTTTTAGTTCCTTCAGAGTATGTTTGATGAACTTGGGTGCATTGATGTTGGATGCATATTGGTTAATCATAGTTATTTCCTTTTGGTGTATTTCTCCTTTTATTAGTGTAGAATGTTCCTCTCTATCTTGTTTGATCAATGTATATTTGAAGTCTACTTTGTCCTAGATAAGTATTGCTACTCTTGCCTGTTTTGGGGGGCCATTGGCTTAGTAAATCTTCTTCCAGCCTTTCACCCTAAGCCTGTGCTTGTTTCTGTTGATAAGATGGGTCTCCTATAACAACTGATTGTTGAATCTTCCTTTTTAATCCAGTTTGCCAAACGGTGTCTTTTGATGGGGGAATTAAGTCTGTTAACATTCAGTGTTAATAGGGATTTAGTGATTCCTGACATTTAGTTGTCTTTGTTGTTTGATTGTGTGCAACTGAATCAGTGTTACTCTCTACTTCCTTGTCTTTTCTTCTCCTGTGGTTTGGTGCTGCTTGTCCTTTCATGGTTCTGGCATAGCAGTTTTATTCTGGATCTTTTTTTTTTTTTTTTACTTTTTTAATTTATTCAATTTTTTACTTATGAATTAATTTATTCTGTTCTTTCACCAAATTGTTTCAATGACTATAGTTTTATTCTTAAGTCTGGAGTCATGCAGGAAAGGCTTTTTTTTTTGTTCTTTTTTGTCAGTGGCTTAGAAATGTTTATATTACCAGGTGCCAGTGTCACACTCCTATAATTCTAGCTACTCAGGAGGATTGTGCTTCAAAACCAGCCTGGGCAAATAGTTTGCATGACCCTATCTTGAAAAGCCCATCACAATAAAGAGCTGGCAGAGTGGCTCAAGGTATAGGCCCTGAGTTCAAATCCTAGTAATAAAAAAAAAATGCTTTTTTAACTTTCCACATTTTAGAAATATTATCAACTTTCACAAAAAAAACTATTGAAATTCCATTTGGAATTACAGGTTAACATTATTTTTTTTAAAAATCAATATTAATTTACATTTTAATTGCTATGTTGTATTTCACCATGTAGCTAATTCTCCCGATACATAGATATATGTATATATCTATGCAACTTATGTATGTATGAAACTATATTACATATTTATAATTTACATCAGGTTTTACACACATTTTGCTTGACTTAATTTTCTGGGTAGTAAATCTTTTTGTTGCTATTAAAATTGATGCACATTAAAATTTACTTTGTAATTGTTTTTAACTAATGTATGAAATATTCATCATGTTTTTATTACAATCTATTTTAATCATTATCTTCTTCTAGGGGATAGTAATTTCTGCCAGGTAGTTAGGGTAGAGGTAGATCACCAATTCAGAGACTGGGCTTGCTACGTATAGTCATTCCACAATTTCAAGTGAAACTATGAAAGGTTTGTAAGTATCACTACTTGTAATGTCCTAAAGCAGAATTTCTGTATCTCCAGTCCCATGAAATTTACAGTGCTCTATTAAGCTTCTCAGATTTTACATCTATAAATGTCTCAATGAAAACAACTGAGCCACACATCTGGGTTGCCTATAATTTTTTTCTTCTTTAGATTTTAGCCACTCACACATTCGCATTCATGTTGCCTTGTTAGCTGTTGAGGCTTTTTCTTTCCTTTGTTTCTTTTTTCTTTCTTTTATTTTGGCCATATTGTGATTTGAATTCAGGCTGTGTACATGCTAGGCTGGACTGTGTGAGCCACTCCTCCACTCATTTTGTTCTGGTTAATTTGGGATGGGATCTCACTTTTTGCCTGGGGCTAACCTTGGACCATGGTCTTTTTGCAGAAGGCCTACCAAGTAGCTAGGATCAATGGCACAAGCCACTACACCTGGCTTGTTTCTTGAGATGGGGTCTTGCTAGACCTTTATTATGAGTCTGAACTGTGTGGGTCCACTTAGATGCAAATATTTTTGGAGATTTGTGACAATTTTTAAAAAATAACAGATGAACTGCATAACTTGGGACATATAAACAGCTAAGAAAAATAGACATGTCAGGAATGCCTGAAATATATGTAAATAACAATCTATGTTATCTTTTAGTATCATGAAATATATACAGACTACTATAAAAAGTTAAAAGTCATCAAAACACAAATACAGACAGATAGTGGGTTCCAGTCCAGAGAAATGAAAGCAAATGTAAAGATTTAGAGTTACATTGTAACTGGATAAAGTAAGCCTAGCTCCCACTGCACTGCTATAGCAAATTTGTTGCCATCTCTTGTTGCTATTGTGAGAACTCTAATGTTGTGAGGATCTGTTTAAAACACTGTGAATCTAGATAAACTACATAAGCTAGATAAACTGCAGCTTATCTCCAAGGGAGAAGTGATTTCTGGCAGTTCTTATGCATTTTATGTATATAATGCATATAGCATACAAAATTATGTGTTGGGCTGAGGTGTGTCTCAGTGGTAGAACACTTGCCTAGATGCAGAAGGCCCTGGGATCTATCCTCTGTACTGCAATAAATAAATGAATAAATGAAGTATTAACAGACTGTTTTTCCATTAGCAAGGCATCTAGTATACAGAAGCTATAAGTGGTTTAGTTTTGGAAGAGTCCAAAGTCATAAAAGGATTTCCCACTTTATGGAGGTGGGCACTACAAACCACTACATTGTTCAAGGTAACTTCATACATCTTGGGGATTAAACAAAAATCTTTGCTGATAAATTTAGCTAAATTAAGAAATAAACCTAAATTGAGTTCAAAATTTCAGACCTAGTTATAAGCCCAGAATTCATTGAAATTTAGAACAATACTAAAAATTACATATATAATTGTTACATCATAGAATGTGAAAATTATAAACCTGAACATTATAAAAAGCATATGTGGAAAAATAAAACAGCCAGACATTATGGATCAGAATTGTAGTCCTGACTACTTACTTGGGAGGTTGTGATAGGAGGATCACTTGAGTTCAAGAGTTCAAGACCAGCCTGGGTATCATACATAGTGAGACCGTTTCTGAAAAAAAGAAAAAGACAAATTAAAAGTTAACTCATCAGTGTAGGAAGTTTTGGAAGGGGTGGTAGAAAAAATTATGAGACTACTGTCTTCATTTATTATAGTAGAAATCACTTGTTTTAAATAGAAACACAGTTAAAATTTTTTTCTTAATCTTAGGGAGATATATTAAGAAAGTCAGAAGTTTTTTCAGTTCTTTTTTTTTTTTTCCTTCTGTTAAACTTGAGTAAACAGTTAAACCCAATTTAATTTGCTGTTAAGGACAGAATGTGTAAGTGGATCCAGGGCTCTAGGATAAAAATATGAGAGATCTTATTTATATTTTTTATCTCTAAGGGGATTAAGTTTTGTAAATTATAGAGTTTGTCATCACTGTTTGGTCAGATAGTAGGTTAATCACACAAATGAACCTAATTCTTTGCTCCTTCTTGCAACCAAGTCCCTTTTCAACTCTTCCCATTAAAAGAAAGAATCTATTTGCCTACCCCTGATCAGCTGGTGTTAGGCCTTCATTTGGCCAACAGAGTGCTGGTATAAGCAATGACCTGCTACATTTGAACCTCAGGAGGACTTGCCTCCTCCTCTCTCATTCTTGGACTCTTTTTGACTGCTAGGGAGTAAGTGTGTGATATTGAATCTCTTAATTACCCTCTTCCACTCCCAATTGCCCTTCTCATGCCCACTTTCCTCATCTTCCTCCAACACTCCTAATATCTTTGTCTTCTTCCATTTCCTCTCATTTTTCCTTCTTCTCTTTCAACACAAAACATCATTACTGTGAGTTTTTCTGAAGCTGAAGAAGAATTTATGAAAAGAAAGAAGCCTTGTTTACTGATACCAAAACAGTCAAATGCAAAGAAAAACTTCGATTGTATACTTAGATGTGTTTGACGGTTAAAGGGGGCTTTCACATGTGTTCTTGGAACACATGCTTATTTTTTTTTGTCTAGAAATTAGTATTTACAATGTTGACTAAAATTTGTTTTTAATATAAGTATGTTTGCACTGTGTGAGCCCAGCTCAGACTAACTTCGCATGATAGACATTTACTCTTGACATTGCCTCTAATTTCTCAGAAGCATGAGCTACTCTGCAGATGCTAATGAGAAATGTTCCCTGTACATATTTCATATAACAAAATTTCAAATGAAGTCTCTGGGTTTTCCATGTATTTTCTCTATATTGCTATAACAATATTCTCTATAACAACTCTTTAGTTTTTAAATAATCATATAAACTAAAATGAGACAAAAAGATGTGACTTTATTGGTCCACTATTTATTTACATCTATGTATAACCATTAAAAGTAAGCATATCCATCATAATTCTTAAGTACAGAATCAATCATGGTGCACAGACAGTTGATAACACTACTCAGACTTCCTATGAAATGTAGCTTTTCCAGAATTCTTTGTTAGTTTCCTTTTCTCTCTGAAAAAAAAAATGAGGCAATTTGTATGTCCTAGAGAGATGATTTCGAGACTAAACTGGTTTCCTTTGTTTTAGTTGAAACTTCTGGAAGAGTCTTCATGAGATTTCTGCTGAAGCCATGTCCATTTAGAGTATGAATTTCTATAACTTCCTTGTAACTTGGAACAAGTCTTCACTTCAAATCTTCACCATATACTTATTTCCACCAAGTAATAAAGGTGTGGTGAAGGTGCTGTGGAAAGTTGGAGTAAGGTCACACATTGGGTCAATTTCAATAACTCTGCAATTTCTAAGTCACTGGTAGAGTAACAGTTAATTACTTCTTTCAAGAAGTTATATTCTCTAATATAAAAAGAAAAGAGTTTGGTAAAAAGTCTTTCTTTTTTTAATTAAAAGAGAAATTTAGGCCTGTTTTACATTTGGCTCATGACAGTAAAACTCAACCCTTTTAAGAACTCTTGTTTTATCCATGATATATAATTAACCCATGGATATAAGGTAGTTGGTAAACTGAAATATTCTGTAGACTGCTAGGTGGTATCATTTGCCATTTCCTTAACATCAGAGTAGTGTTTTAAGTTTTTATTTTGTTTGTTTTTATTTCTCATTCTTAGCACTTTTTGTTTTCTAGACCAATAGTTGTCAGGGACCTACTCAATTTTACCTTTTCATATTGAAAATGGCAAGACCTTTGCTATGTGCAAACATGATTTGACAAATTTAAGAGTTTATGTTTCTAAAAGAACTGTTAAAAAAGCCATTTAAGGGCTTAAAGCGTAAGTTGGATTTTATAGCAGTTAATTATCTCCAAACTATAGAAGAAGTAGAGATATCACTATTAAAATTGTCATAATGATAACTTATTACTACTAAGAAATGAGGTCATCCGGGGATGGTTGGTTGAATGTTTCATGCATTGCTGGATATATTTAACTAATAGTTTTGTAAGAACTTAAATATTTCAAATAGATGTGAAAGCTAACTGCTTTTAAGGCTATTGTGAGGTAGACAGAAGGGAGAAATGTATAAAAAGATTCTAAAGAATTGATTAGTAATTGGGTTCAGAAATGCATATTCTCAAATATTGCATTCAAATTCTGTTTTTCATTTTTGTCCTCTGAGAAGCTGGCTGTTGCATTGATGCTGAGCATGCCCAATGACTCTTGGATTATATCGCTATCGGGTAGGCGCGTGGAGTGGATTTTATACATTTGGGATTTTTTAAAGGATGTCATTACATGGGGTATGGAGGACACGTGTATTTAGAAATACATGTGTATATATTCCTCTCCAGTTATTTAAACTGTTTTGTTTAATTCCTGATAATAATTTAGATGTGTTAAATATCAACTCATAGACTATCGTTTGATTTGGTTTTGTTGCACAAAGCATGTATGTTCACTAGTAAAGCTCTCAGTGGCTTTTAAAAATTGTACAAAGTTTGGGGATGAATATGTGTTTTTCAAACTTTCTGGAATGTGTGATTGAATTTCTTTCTTTAGTTGACAGCAAATATGCTAAAGATTAGTTCTGAAACACAAATTGAAGTGACTCATTTTCAGAAAAGACTTTTGAAGCAGAAGCTAAGTATTTCATCATCGTCAATGTCATCATTAATAAATAATCAGTGTACAGCTGACACCAATGTAAAGAGAGCCAACAATGCCATTATTTTGTAATCATTTGACATTTTAAAGAGCATAATTTATCTTAGAAACACCCCAAATTCAAGGAAAGTCATAGTGTTCAGAAGAACTTTTTTAAAATTAGCCATAGTTTTTCTTTTTTTAAAATATTTTATTTTATCTTTATACTGGGTAGGGGTACATGGTGACATTTACTGATGTTCTTACAATATAACAAATATATTAGTTCTTGCTGGTTGTAATACACTCTTATAAAGGATGTAATATTTTGTGACTCTAATGACTATTCTGCTTGCACACATTCATTCACAGGATAAAGTAACTTATAATGCAATTGTTTATAATTGAATGGATCCATCAAGACATTTTATAACATATTAAAGCAGTACATGACCAGGCATGGTGGCTCACACCTATAAATCCTAGCTACTTGAGAGGAGGATCTCAGAAGGATCATAGTTTGAGGCCATTCGAGGCAAAAACTTAGGAAGACTCCCATCCCGAGCAATAGCTGGGCATGGTGGTGCATGTCTGTCATTTCAACTACATAGGAAGCATAAATAGGAGGATCAGTGTCCAGGCTGGCCTGGACAAAAAGTGAGATCCTTTTAGTTATAAAAATAACTAAAGCAAGAAGAGCTGGGGACATGGCTCAAATGATAGAACTCCTACCTAGCAAGCACAAGGCCACAGGAGCCAGTACTGCCAAAACAAACAAACAAATAAATAAGTATATGAATTTGCAATGTTGTCTGTTCATTATTCACAAACACTGAGAAAATTTCTATATTTTTTAATATATTTTTATTTCCAAATAACTGTTCCTAGAAAGCCACTTGAAGTCTATTCTATTTGTAAATAAAAGAATTTCTAAAAAAGAGAATAAAATAGAAAAGGAAAAATTATTTAACTTACAGATCCAAAAGTTGATACATGCAAAGTGTGAAAATTCAAAATTAAATAATTAAAATAATAGCAACCAGAATGGTGAAGGACAATCTGAATGAGATCAAAGTTTGCTCAAAATTTTTTGGTGGGTACGTAGAATTTGAAATACTATAATTTAAGTTTAGAATATACAAAATTATATCTGGAGATTTTGGAAAAAAATTCCTGTGATCAAATTTATAACCTTGCTATAAATTTAGAGTTGGTTTAAATAAAATGCTAGTCAGAATTTAAATAAGACCATCAATGGAAAATTAAACAGAGTTATAGCCATTTTAAGGGTAAAGTGGCATAAATCTATATAAATATGCTTGCTGAATGTGTTTTGGATTCTTGAAGGTAAAGGTTTATGAAACTGAAAAAAATCTGTAGCACAGTTCTCTTCATGAATTTGTTATATATTTCTAAAAATGTTTGGACTTTCTTCCCCAAATATTTATGAATGGCAAGAAGTATAACATGCTATATATTTTCCTTCCTCTAGTCCATCATCATGCTTCAAGGGTGAATATCCCGTAAAATCCATGGAAATGGTCCTATGAATTGGTGCACACTTTCCCTGCGTTTATTACTCTTAGGGATATGCTACTCCCCCCTTAGCCTATAGAAATTTGTTAGAAATTTAGGTAAATATTTTTGCTTGATAGTTTGATATCTAGTTTCTGCCATGGTAGGCAAGTTCTCTTGTCCTGTCACTCTTTAAAGACAACCATCTTTCTTTAGCTTGCAGTTTAATTGTTTTGAGTCTTCAGCTGTCTCATGAGTTTAAAAAATTGTTTTGGACTATCTGTTTTTTGTTGCTTTTGTAAGTCTGGAAGCAACACTTTCCAACTTTCTTTATTTTATACTTAAGTGAGAAAACTTTATTCTATTTAACTTCTAATAACATCTAGCTTTACAATATCTTATTTTTATTTTATTTTATTATTTATTTGCTGGGTGGGGGTTCATTATGGCAGTTACAAAAGTTCTTACAATATATCAACTCTATCATACTTGAATTCACCCCCTCCACCATTCTCCTTTGTCCCTCCCCCCATTCCTGGAACAGTTTCAACAGGTATCATTTTTCCATTTACATACATGTGTACACAATATTTGGACCATATTCACCCTCCTATACCCTCTCCCCATCTCCTCTCCCTTCCCACTGGTACTAATTCCCCAGGCAGGACCTGTTCTGCCCTCATTTTCTCTGTACAATATCTTATTTTTGGTGATGAATAGATACTGGATATTTAAATTTATTGTAAACTACTGTTCTTACATCTTTGATACAGCTGAAATAGTCATACCATTTTGTCCTTCTACTAGTCTTCAGATTTTGCCTTATTGTTATTATCATTATGCATTTTAGTTGCAGCTATGTTTTATACTCCAAAAAACCAAGGACCATTTTAAAAAGTCAATGTCGATTTATAGTTGCTCATATACCTATTCTCTACTTTGCTTGTCATCCTTCCTCCACTCCATGCTTCTGTGTGCATTCATTTTCCCATTGCCTAACTCCCTAGAATCTCTTTCAGAAGAAACCTATTGACAATTAATTCTCTCTGGTTTTGTTTGTATGCAAAAATATTTATTATAGGACTGGAGGTATGGCTCAAGTGGTAGAGTGCTTGCTTTGCAAGTGTGAAGTCCTGAATTCAAACCCCAGTCACATAAAAAGTTCCTATCTGTATTATTCATACAGATTCTTTAAAAATATTTATTTTATCATCATTGAAAATATTATTTCATTGTTTACTATCTTCCATAGTTTCATTTGAAAAGCCCTATTAAAATATTGTTATTTTTCATTTGAAGTCATCAAATAATTTTCTTTCATGCTGCTTTTAAAAGGTTCTACTTTTTTGGATTATAAAGAAATTTTATCACAATGGTGATTTTCTTTTTGTGTGACTCCAGCCTGGGTCACATTAGACATCTTGAATAGTGTCAGTGCTTATTTTCTTAGTATTTCTCTAATTATTTGAGGGTAGTTACTTTTTGTTAACAGCCTAAGAAATTTCTTTTCTACAACTGCTTCCTTTCCCTCATAGCTTACTCTTATTACTGATAAGCTAACCATTTTATTTATATGAAATTATAAACTGGGTACATTTTAAAGATCATCACTTGCTTTTCAATCAAAGCTTCTGAATACTCAGTAGGGCTTTTATGTTCAGGTTGCTGAATACAGTTATTATAGAGTTATTTTCTACTTCTAACTATAAAAATGAAAGTCTAGATTGATCAGTACATTAACCAGATAGGCTGACCAATATCATAAATATCAGTAACTCACAGTAGTATGTATATATCTTGCCCATATAAAGTACTTTGTAGATGTTCTTGGCCAAGCAATTCTTCAACATATGAGTATACCATGTAAGAAAAAATAATATATGAAAGTACAGAAAAATAGATCTAGTCACTAAGTCTTATAGATTGTAAAGAAATAATCAGAGGTCAGCAATGATTCAAAAGGATGAGAAGTAGACTCCTCTTTGTGGGAAGAAAACAGTCATAAATAGGTTACACTAAGGGGAGGACACTAATGGGAGAAAAAGAGTAAAAGAAGGAAATTAAGAAGGTGAATATGGTTGATGTACTTTCTATGCAAGAGTGCATATATAATTTTTAAAACTGTTAAAAATCTCATAAGAAGGAGAATAAGGTAGAAAGGAGAAAAATAGAAGGCATGAACCAATTCAGGTTATAATATATATGTACATGAAAATGTCATAATGAAACTCCCTGTATCGCTATCTTAACCAAACAAATGTCTCTCTTTAAAAAATGGAAGACAGAAAGGTAAAACAGGTCTCATCAGGGGGTTGGTATTAGTGGGATGGGGAGGACATAAGGAAAGAGTGTTGGAGGGTGAATATTATGGAAATATTATGTACTCACATATGAAAATGGAAACATGAGACCTGTTGACACTATTCCAGGAATGGCGTGGCAGGTAAAGGAGAATGATGGAGAAGGTGAATTCAACTATGATATATTATTAAGAACTTTTAAAAATAAGTGTCACAATGTACCCCCAGAACAACAATAATATGACAATAAAAAATAAGTAAAATAAAAAAATCAATAAATAAAACTGCTATGTTTGCAGACAATGGCTAAGGTCACAATGACAAAAGGCCTAAGTCAGTGACTGAGGCTGCAGCTTCAGGGAAGATAGATGATCACTTGAGCCTCAGAAAAGTTGGTCTTTCTGGGCCTCAGGATGCTCTAACAAAGCACAGGCCTACAGGAAACTTAGTTGGATATAAGGATAGGGGAACCTGAGACATTACCCTGGGGTCACAGTTGATTCAGCAAAGGCACAGGATGCAGTTCAAACTAGTGTGATCTGTTCCCTAGCAGAGAACTACCGTTTGTAGATATAGATCCTGAACACTTTGGGGAGAGCATTGTTTACTTATATTAAAATTTAAGTTTTCTTGATTCCAAGTAATCCACAGAAATGTTGATGGCTTAATGTATTGTGCTAGATGGCCAAGGCTCACCGGGTATCATAATTTCAATTTTGTGTTCGGGCCTGCGAATGAACCATGGCTGTACTAACCTTGCACACATGAACTTGTTTTCAAGACCCAGAAGACAGTGCCTCTTATAATATGTAGTCTCAAGTTGGCACAAAGTTTGCTAATTTTATTTAAGCACAAGAACATCCCTAGGAGACAGGTTTCTTGTTGTGGAGCTGCATTCACAGTAAGCAAAGGCAAGGCAGAAATTAAGACATTGAATTGTCTATGAATACACATTATAAAAACCAGATTGGAACCATTATTTTGGCAAATGTCTACACTTTGCAATAAGTCCTCAATGCCTCAGGTTCTGTGCTCTGAGAAAAGCTGTTAAGTATTAGTTTCTTCTCCATACATGTTAAATTCATAGTGCCAAAATTAACTTCTTGATTAGAGATCTCTCCCAGTTGGTTTTAAGACCACAAATTATGGATTCTGGAAAAGGAATACAGATAATGCTGCATTTTGAAGAAAATTAATTCAGAATTTTCCTTTTGATTTCATAAACTCACAGTGTCTCTGCTGAAGTCTGGCAACAATGCAGAATCCTGAGACAAGTGTCTTTCGTGGTGGGGAGTGTATTTAATGTGGTGGATGGGGGCTCAGAAATCAGCTAATCTTGTTGGCCTGTACTTGAACTTAAGGAGTCTTGAAAATCTGACATAAAAACAATATAATTGTTAAGATCTGATCTTAAGAGAATCAGTCCAGTCTACAGGTGTTCAAAGAACCAGAGAATCCCTCTAAAATTCTCTGAGTAGGCATAAGAAGTTAGGGAGAAAATATTTTGAAATTCAGCCCTTTTGAATTTTAGGAGAATGTTAATTTTTCTTTTGTGTCCTATTTTTGCTTTAACTTAAAAGAGGTTTTAATATTTGGACTTGACTGTCTCTGGGAATTTAATAGAGATTTAAATTCAAACTTGGGGCTTTTCTATTTTGACATTTTATATAAATTCATAAATGTTGAAATTTCATCTTAAATCTTTGAGCTGTATTGAACAATATGGCTAGCCATAGGTTGGAATGGGAAGTGAATTGGGAATATATATTTAGTCTTGGATTAAGAATGGCTTCAGATTGATTTGTCTTGTACCTTCCAAGGGTAAAACTATATTGCCTGCCAGTGGTTCCTGAAGAATATTCCAAAGGGTCAGTGTTCGGTGTTGGTAAAGTGGCATCAGAGAGTATGCGGAGTGGTGTATGTGAGTGCATGTGCATGTCTGTCTGTCTGTCTTTTAGATATTTCCTCCAGTGGTGAGAATATATGCATCCATGGTTGACTAAAAGCTCAGTTGTTAAGACCAATGGATTGTTAGAATAAGAACTGGTGAAATTTTGGGTGTGAAATTCTTATTGCCCCCTCTCTCTTGTTTTTCCTTCAGTGAAAAGTGAATCCCATTAGTGTAATGCTTTGATCTCTACCCCTTCATTCATCTGTCTCAAGAGTGGGAGGTAGTAGTGTCATGCCTGGTGATGTTGGAAAAAGGAAGTATGCCAGATTTCTCCTGTTTATTCCTTCAGAAGACTCTCTTTACTCTTCCACATCCTGGTTTCTGCTCCAGGTGGTTGAGCTTCTGAAATCCATTAATAGGCAAGTTTTACCTGTAACTTTCAGTTGGCCAAACAGGGACTTTGGTAGGATTTCAGCAAGAAGAATGAGGTCAAGGAATTTATTCCTTTAGATCCATCCTTCTTTGGTTACAATGGACCACATGCACCCAGAAGTAAGCTCTTCTCAATATAGCTTTTCCATAGGTGATTTTCCCATGCATGTTAGTTACTACCTCCTGCTTTACTTCT
The DNA here is from genome assembly GCF_047511655.1 of Castor canadensis. Classification (NCBI taxonomy): domain Eukaryota; kingdom Metazoa; phylum Chordata; class Mammalia; order Rodentia; family Castoridae; genus Castor; species Castor canadensis. Next base: position 125,731,503 of record NC_133391.1, on the reverse strand, counting down.
CTCATCTAGTGCTAGGGATGATTCAGTTCCATCCTTTCTTGTTTTTGACCACTGTCTTATCTCTTGTTGGCTTTCCCACAATCTAACCACACCTATGAAAACACTTTTTGAGGACATTGGCTGGTAAACCAATTTTTTCTCATTATGAAATTCATTACTAGAAAGTGTGTTTGACTGTATATTATGCTATGTACTCTAGTCTTATTTTTGTCAGTAAAAAGATTTCATCCCCTTATATTATATTTTATCTCCCTTGATTCTTTGTCTTAATTTTTTAGCTACTACAGATGGGAGGAGTAGTGAGTGCTGAAAAGCCCAGGCAAGAAAGCAATAAAGGAGGTATTTTTATATACATTAAAAAACATGTTCATTTGTTCTTTGTTTCCTGTCCCACCCCCCTTTCAAGGAGTATGTGCATGTGTGTGTGAATTCTGTAGATGTGTGGCACGCATGTGTGATCGGCAGGTGGAGATGTGAGTGTAAGGAATTGGCATATGGGTTATCCTTTCCTTTGAAATCTGCTTTTGATGCTATGAGGATTCTTCCCTTTTTCTATCAGAGATATGTCTGGTAATTTTTTTTAAAATAATGAGATGATGACATTAAATATACCAATTTTAATCAGAATCCCTTTCATGTGCCATAATTGTCTCTTTAGTTAGAGATCTTTCAATAGAAGGTGTTGTTCTGTGCTTAAATACATTCTTAGGATGCATATAATGAAGGAAACTTACCTCACCAGAGGGGAAAACATTTCCACTGAATTTTGATACAAAATATTTAAGCAATTCATTTAATTCTCACAATAGCTTCCTTATTTCTCGTGAACTAACTCACTAAATGTTTACTAATTTTGACTAAAATCATTCTCCACTGCAATTTTATTCTTGTTACATATAAATATGTTTTAATAAAATCCTCTAAATATTATAGTGTTCCTTTCTCAAAGTTAAGGTAAGAATTCAGAATTATATAATTATCAAATGTTTTAGGCTAGTCATTTAATTTTTAGTGAAAAACAAAGTGGTTCTTTACATGGAACAAAATCTACCTTGCTATATTCTGTGGTAACTGCATGATTAGCTCATTAGAGGTCAAAAATGCTAACATTAACAAGGGTTTGAAAATGCTGAAAGATGTATTCATAATTTACCTGCAGGCTTATACTTATCCAAGGTTTGTTGGTTTTGTTCCTTGAGAAAACAGGGCTGTGTTCTTTGTTCTGGGCCTGCAGGTCTAGAAGTGGTATGCACTCTGTTAGAGGAGACTGGGGGTGGAGGTCCACCTGTGCCAGGACTTGTGTGTCCTCTAAGATCATACACTGCAATCGTGCATTCTATTGACAAACCCTGCTGTTGCCACACAGCTGGGTGAGAGCAGGTGCTGTCTAGATTACTTTATACGCAGGAATGGAGATGAAATCGGATGTGCAGGGGAGCATTTGTGCTCCCTGAATGTGACTGTTACTCAGGAACTGTTTTCACCTGCAATTGCGTGTCATAATCTTGAGAATTTTAGGGCAATGGAAGCTTATACCTCCACTACCACTTGTTATCTTTTGGTTGAGCAAATTTTGATGTATTCAAGTAATGGTTCTGTTTGGTGTTGGTCTAACACTAACATTTGTCAATACAGTGGTCTCAAGCATCCATTTCATATAAGAAGTCTCTTTTTTGTCAGTACTGAGTTTTGAACTCAGGGCACAAGCACTGTAACACTTTTTTTGCTTTAATTATTTTTCAGGTATGGGCTCATGGTTTTTTTTGCCTAGGATAGGCCTTGGACCAAGATTCTCCTACCTATGCCTCCCGAGTATCTGGGATTAAAGACATTCACTGACATGCTTGGTGTGTTCTTCGACATGGGGTCTCACTAACATGCCATGCTGGACATGAACTGTAGTCCTGTCTCTGCCTCCCAAGTAGCCGTGATAGCAGCATGAACCACCATGTGCCTGGCCAGGAAGCTTTAACTGACACTGCACTTGGCAAATTTTTGAGTTTTATTATATTTTATTAAATATATAATACAGATTATATATTTCATTTAGCTTAGAAGCATTTCATAAAAAGTTCTTAGAGTTCTCTGGAATTCTATTTGTCATTGTAAATCTCTTACCTTATGATGTTTGATGCTCAGTAGCTTTGAAAGGTTAAATCCTCATTGCAAAGCTCATGCAAGCTTCCATTGTGCTCCTAGCCCTCTACTTCTAACGTTAATGTCTGATATAACCATTGTGCTATTACCACCAGAACTCACAAATAATATTGAAGCAATATTATTAACTGAACTATAGATCTTATTTAAATCCCATCAGTTTCCCCTGTACATCCACTTTCTCTTCAGATGTTACCAGGATCGCATAATACATTTAGTTTTTATTTTTCCTTGATTTCCTTTTTTAGTAGTTCCCCAGTCTTCCCTAGTTTTGCTAGTTTTCCCCTTTATTGGTGCCTATACTGAAAGACTCAAACCCAGGGAGACAGTCCTGTCTCCCTGGGTTTGATTCGTGACATCTCCCACAGTGCAAAACTTGGCTCTCACTATCAATATTTACTTTTTTGTTCAGTTCTGGTAGTATGAAGTTGGTAGCCTATAGTCCTGCTGAAATCACCTTTACTAACTAGGTTACAGCATCTTTACATGGGTCTTCTTCTCTTTAATGTTGCAATGTTCAGTGAAGACACTGTTTTCCGCAATTATTTATGGTAATTCTCTTTTTCCATTCCTCTGAGTGTGGTTATATTACTCTACCCAACCTAAAATAGTGAGGTTAGTTAGTGTTCGCATCTCACTTTGGCTCCCTTCTGTGAGTATGTTGCTTACTTTTTAGTGTGTGAGGGTAGGTGAAATATTGCTCTGATTTCTATGTGGGTGATACAAAGATATTGTCAGAAAAGTTTCCCTACTTTCCCAATTCTCTAGTCTCATGTCATCCTTTTTATTTGTTCCTTTCCCACTGCCATAGGTAGTTACCAATCTCTTTAGTTTCTAGTTTCCTTTTTTGTGTTTCTTTGAACAGATCTTTTGTACATAACCAGATGCATGTGTTTTTTAATTGCCTTCTTACATGAAGGATAGTGTGCAATGGTTACTCACATAGGCTGTAATTTTACACTTAATAAGATATCTGGAAATCACTACATTTCAGTTAATACAACTCTTCTCCATTCTTTATTCATATAATCAGAACATAGTCTATTGGGTGGTTATACATAGTTAACACAAACACTCTCCTACATTTGAATATTTTCATATATTTAAGAGCCGTTTTTTCTCTTAAAAATTGTTTCTTCATGACTTTCTTCTATTTTCCTAGCAGGCTTTTGTTTGTCCTTCAATTTATAAGAACTCTTTAGATAAATAATATTGGTCTTTTTCTGTGGCATATGATGAAAATATTTTCTACTATTTTGCCAGTTATTTTTAATGTTATTTATGGTGGCTTTAGACATTGAAATTTAAAAAAATAATTTGAATATGCAAAAATAACACAATCAAATCTACTGAGCTTTTCTCTTATTGGTTTTTAAAATTTGAATTATAGTCAGAAAACCTTCATCCACATACAGCTTAGAGTAATTCACCCATGTTTCTTTCTAGAAATTATATGGTTTCAATTTTTATGTTTATATCACTAACCCATCTGGAGCATATTCTGTGAGATAGGGATTTAATTTTATATTTTTTCTGAATGGCTAGCTAGGTTTCCTAACACCACTTATTAAAAATCTCATCTTCACCCTCAGTGATTTGTGATAATGCTTTTATCATATACTAAGCTTACAAATAAATTTTAATGTGATTTTTACTCTGTTCTGTTGATGTGTTTTGTCTACTCATGTCAGAGCAACACTGTGTTAATTACAGATCCTTTAGGCTAGGCCTAATAAATCTTTGTAGTTTTTCTCTTTAAATGCCTTTATGGCTATTCTTGCATGATTTTTTGTTTGTGAAATTTGGAATACACTTCTCTACACTGATAATTTAGTGCTATTTTCATTGGGATTACAGTGATTTTTCAAATTAATTTAGGGACATCTGGCATTAAATTGTGTTTTGTAAGAACATGAGCTATCTTTCAATTTGCTCAAGTCTGTTTTGTCTTTCAAGAGGCCGTTACATGTTTTATATAGATTTTGCATATTTCTTATCAAATTTATTCCTAAGTACATAATCTTCTGTGTTTCTATGAGAATGCCCTGTTAAATCATTATTGTTTGTGTGTGTGTAGGTTATTAATGTTTGTATGTAAATTGTTATCTTATTTTGCTAAATTACTTTATTGTTGGAACTAACTTACTTATTCTTTGGGCTTTTCAAGGTATGTTATATCATCCTAAATAAATTAAGTATTAAGTATAAATTTAGTATATCTTAAATAGAGATAGTTCTACCTCTTTCTTTGTGACCCATTTTATTCTGTTGACCTTTTTAATCTCATTGACCTATTTCAATGTTTATAAAACTGATAATGCCTAGTGTTAAAAATACTTATAGCAATAAACACTTTCACTTTTGCTGGTGCAAATGTAAATTAATGCACCTTAATTCCCAAAAGACCAGACCAAATCAGAATAGAGTCAGACATGGCAGGTGCCACATAATCAAAGTGGATTTAAAAGTAGGTAAGTCCTTTGCCTGATGTATAGCTCGCAAATGTTTTCTCCTACTCTGTAGGTGGTCTCTTTAGTTTAGAGACCAATTCTTTTGTTGTGCAGAAGCTTTTTAATTTTTTGTAGTCCCATTTGTCCAACCTTTTTCTTAGTTGCTGGGCTGCTGGGGTTCTATTGAGGAAGTCCTTGTCTATACCTATTACTTCCAGAGTAATCCCTAGTCTTTCCTGCACTACTTCAGAGTTTAGGGTCTGATATTAAGGTCCTTGATCTATTTTCAGTAGATACTAGTAACAGGGTGATAAACATGGATCTAGTTTCAGTTTTTTGCAGGCAGATAGCCACTTTTCCCAGCAACATTTGTTGAAGAGGCTGTCTTTTCTCCATTGTGTGGTTTTAGAGCCTTTGTCAAAAATAAGGTGGGCATACCTGTGTGGATTCATATCCAGGTCATCTATTCTGTTCTACTGGTCTTCATGTCTGTTTTTGTGCCAATACCATGCTATTTTTATTGCTATTGCTTTGTAATATAGTTTGAAGTTGGGTTTTGTGATACCTCCAGCATTGCTCTTTTTGCTGAGTATTGTCTTGGCTATTTGTGGTCTCTTGTATTGCCAAATGAACTTTAGGGTAGATTTTTCAATCTCTTTGATGAATGTCATTGGGATTTTGATAGGAATTGCATTAAACATGTAGTTTGCTTTTGGTAGTATTACCATTTTTGCTATGTTGATTCTACCAATCCATGAACATAGGCGATCTCTCCACCTTCTGTAGTCTTCCTTGATCTGTTTCTTCAGGGTTTGTAGTTCTCCTTGTAGAGGTCATTCACATCCTTTGTTAAGTTTACTCCTAGGTATTTGATTTTTATAAGACTATTGTAAATGGAATTGTTTCCATATATTCTTTCTTAATTTGTTCATTATTTGAGTATAGAAAAGCTAAAGATTTTTGTAAGTTGATCTTGTATCCTGCCACCTTGCTATAGCTTTTTATGTTGTCTAGGAGTTTTTGAGTAGAGTTTTTTGGGTTATTAAGGTATAGGACTATGTCATCTGCAAATAGGGATATTTTGACAGTTTCTTTACCTATTTGTATTTCTTTTATTTCTTCATCTTGCCTAGTTACTGTGGCTAGGAATTCCAGGACTATGTTGAGTAAGAGTGGGATAGTGGGTACCCTTGTCTCGTTCCTGATTTCAGGGGGAATGGTTTCAGTTTTTCACCATTAAGTATTATGTTGGCTGTAGGTTTGTTGTATATAGCCTTCAGTGTTGAGGTACTTTCCTTCTATTCTTAGTTTTCTTAGAGCTTTTATCATGAAGTGGTGTTGGATCTTGTCGAAGGCTTTTTCTGCAACTATTGAGATGATCAAGTGGTTTTTGTCTTTGCTTCTGTTAATGTGCTGAATTACATTTATAGATTTACTTATATTGAACCACCCCTGCATGCCTGTGATGAAGCTGACTTGGTCATGGTGAATGATCTTTTTGATGTGTTGTTGGATTCAGTTCAATATAATAATTCATTATTATATTGAGTATTTTTGCATCAATGTTCATTAAGGAGATTGGCCTATAGTTCTCCTTTTTGGAAGTGTCTTTGTCTGGTTTTGGGATGAGTATAATACTGGTTTCATAGAATGAGTTAGGCAGTGTTCCTTCCCTTACTATTTTGTGGAACAGTTTAAGGAGGGTTGGTATTAGTTCTTTTTTAAAGGTCTGATAGAATTCAGTAGAGAAACCATTAAGTCTAGGACTTTTCTTTTTTGGGAGACTCTTTATTGCTGCTTCAATTTCATTAAGTGTTATAAATCTATTCAGGTGATTATTATCCTCTTGGTTCATTTTGGATGGTTAAGTATCTAGAAATTTGACCATTTCTTCAAGATTTTTAAATTTATTTGAATATAAGTTCTCAAAGTAGTCTCTGATGATTTCCTGGATTTCTGTGGTGTTTGTTGTTATCTCCCCTTTTGTATATCTGATTTTACTGATTTGGGGTTTTCTCTCCTCATTTTAGTCAAGTTTGCCTGGGGTCAGTCAGTCTTGTTTATTTTTTCAAAAAACCAGCTTTTTGTTTTGTTGATTCTTTGTAGGTTTTTTTTGTTTCTATTTCATTAATTTCAGCCCTTATTTTTATTATTTCTCTCCTGCTTGTTTTGGAATTTGCTAGGAGTCTGAGATGTAGCATTAGGTCACTGATTTGAGATCTTTCTGTCCTTTTAATATATGCACTCAAGGCTATAATCTTTCCTTTTAGGACTGCCTTTGTTGTGTCCCACAGGTTCTGGTAGGCTGTGTTTTCATTTTCATTAACTTCTAGGGACCTTTTAATTTCCTCTTTTATTTCATCAATGCCCCATTGATCATTGAGCAATGTGTTATTCAACTTCCAATTGTTTGCATGTTTTCTACTGTTGTTTTTGTTGTTGAGTTCTAGTTTTAATGCATTGTGATCAGATAGAATGCATGGGATTATTTCTGTTTTCTTATATTTTCTGAGGCTTGCTTTGTACCCTAAGATGTGATCAATTTTGGAAAAGGTTCCATGGATTGCTGAGAAGAATGTATATTGTGCAGAAGTTGGATAAAATATTCTGTAGACATGAGCTAGGTACATTTGATCCATGGTGTGATTTAGTTCTAGAGTTTCTTTATTGATTTTTTGTTAGGATGACCTATTTATTGTTGATAGGGGAGTATTAAAGTCTCCCACCACCACTGTATTGGAGTCTATATATGCTTTTAGGTCCTTCAGAGCATGTTTGATGAAATTGGGTGCACTGATGTTGGGTGCATATAAGTTGATAATTGTTATTTCCTTTTGGTGTATTTCACTTTTTATTAGTATGGAGTGTCTTTCTTTATCTCATTTGATCAACGTAAGTTTGAAGTCTACTTTGCCCAAGATAAGTATTAGTACTTTTGCCTGTTTTCTGGTGCCATTGGCTTGGTAAATCTTCTTCCAGCCTTTCACCCTAAGCCAGTGCTTGTTTCTGTCAATGAGATGGGTCTTCTGTAAACAACAGATTGTTAGATCTTCCTTTTTAATCCAGTTTGCCAAAGTTGTCTTTTGATTGAGAGTTAAGTCAGTTAACATTCAGTGTTAGTATTGACAGGTATGTGGTGATTCCTGTCATTTCATTGTTTTTGTTGTTTTAGGGTTTGATTGTGTGCAGCTAAATTAATGTTACTCTCTGATTCCTTGACTTTTCTTCTCCTGTGGTTTGGTGATACCTGTCCTCTCATGGTTTTGTTTGTGTTCACTTTCTGTGTGAAGAATCCCTTGAAGAATCTTTTGTAGTGGTGGTTTGGTGGTCATATATTATTTTAGTTTCTGCTTATCGTGGAAGACTTTTATTGCTCCATCTATTTTGAATGATAGTTTTGCTGGGTAGAGTATCCTAGGGTTGAAGTTATTTTCATTCAGTGCCCGGAATACCTTACTCCATGCTCTTCTTGCTTTTAAGATTTCTGCCTTGATTTTGATGGTTTTACCTTTGTATGCTATTTTCTTTTTCTCTCTTACAGACTTCAATATTCTTTCTCTATTCTCTGTGCTTGTTGTTTAATGATAATATGTCAAGAGGTAGTTCTATTTTGGTCAACTCTGGCATCCTGGAGGCTTCCTGTACCTGAATGGGCATAGTTTTCTCTATATTTGGGAAATTTTCTGTTATTATTTTGTGGAATATATTATGAATCCCTTTTGCTTGCACCTCTTCTCCTTCTTCAATGCCCATGATCTCAGATTTGGTCTTTTGATGGGGTTGGTTAGTTTTTGCATTCTTTTCATAGGTCTTGAGTTGTTTGACTAATAGCTCTTCAGTTGTTCCTTTAATTTCCATTTCATTTTCAAGTTTTGAGATTCTGTCTTTGGCTTGTTCTAGTCTTCTGGAGTGGCCTTCCATTGTGTTTTGTATTTCTGTTTTATTCTTTTTTCTGAGGTTTTCCATATCACGGGTCACTTCCTCTGTAATATCATAGTGTTCTCTGCTTCACTTTGGTGTTTATTTAGGGATCCTATGAGTTCATTTGTTTGTTTCTGTGTCTTCTGATATTCATTATTTTTGGTGTCTTGGAATTTCTTGAGTGCCTCTTGTACATTTTGGTTGACCATGTCTAGTAACATCTCCATGAAATTTTCAGTGATTAGTTACAGGATTTCTTCTTTCAGAGTGTTCTTTTAGGCTTCTTGGGTTCCTCGGTGTCATTTACCTTTGCTTTGTTGGAGTCTGGAACTAGGTATCCATTTTCTTCATTTCCCTCTGAATTCTGTATTAAATTATTTTGGGGGTGGAAATGGTTTCCATCCCTTTTTTGTTTTCCTATCGCTCCACTTGGTACTGTGCAACTGTATTCTTGATAGACTATTGGTGGTTTCAGTCACCTGTTTTCTTTCCCTTGGCTTAATTTTGTTTTGTGGGTGTGTTCAGTTTTTAGATTAGTGTATGTATGCTATTTCTGTCCCTGGTCTGTGTGTAATTTAGAATTAGCTAACTCACAATAGCAAAAGTAACAAAACAAAAACAAAAAGCCAAAACTAAAACAAAACAAAAGCCAAACAAATCAATAGGGATAGATGGACAAAAACACATAAACAAGAAACAAAATAAATAAACAAACACAAAAAAATTACAGATTCAGGAACAATAGAATTTCTGTCTTAGTAGTTCTGGTGTTACTGCTTCAGCATCTAGTTTTGGCATTGGTATTTAAGCAAAGCCTCTGTCTTAGTCTTGCCAGGTTGTTGGGGAGTCTCACTAGTTTTTTTCTGCCTTTCAGTGGCAGCTGCTTAGTCACCTCCTCTCTCAGTAAGGTGTGGCTTGTCTTCAGGTTCCGGAAATCAGCTCTGTGGCCCACCAGCTGTCCTGCTTTGGAGTTGGGTTTTCACTGTGTTGGTTTACTGGGGGCTTGTTTCTTTGCCTCGCCCCTTTCTCTGGTGCAACGTCATTGATCTGTCAGCTGGCCCCATTTCAGCATGTTATGATGGTTTGCTGATTGTTTTTCAATTTTTCAGTGTTGTTTGACTTTGGATGTTGCTTAGTGGCTCAGGAGATAAGCTTTGTGGAACACTACCTGCTCTATTTCAGGCTCAGCTTATTATCAGCTTGCTGTCAGCCCTTCTGCCTTTCCAGCATTTGTTTACTGAAAGTTCACGTGGAGATCTGTTCCTTGCTCCTCTTCCCTTCTGCAGTTACACCATCCCATTCCCTCTGCTGCATGTTTGTTTTCAGTTCCTTGTTTATTGTTCAGTTTTTTTTTTGTAGGGTGGGGGAGTCAGTCTGTCCAGGGGGCTATGCTGGTTTATCCCATGGGTGGCTGGGGGAATACCACATGATGCTTGGTGCTCACCTGTTGGTCTGCCGGATGTCTCCCAAGCAGGATTGGAACCAGTTCTGGTGGTGCAGGAGCCCTCTTGTTTTTTCAGTGTAATGTGGAGAAGCTTTTTATGGGTTGGGGGTTTAGGGTGTCGAAGTTTTGATTCTTCTTGTTGCTTTATTTCTGTCAAGTGTAGCTCTAGTGTCTCAGCAAGATTTTTATTTATGGAGCTCATGCTGTCTTCTTCTGCACCCTCGTTGCTTTCTTGGATCCTCCTTTGTATCCTTTAGAAACATAAGAACATAAATTTCTGTTAAAGTCTCTCAGTTTATGGTATTTTGTTATTGCATCCCTAACAGAGTAAAACAAATGATTATATACTAATTCAAAAAAGGTTTAAAAAATCCTTAAATAGTTATGAAAGAGCCAGTTCAGATTGAATAAGAAATTTCATCTGTGCTTTGACTAACACCAGTTGTGTACAAAGATCCAGCTTAGAAGTTGAAGATATTGGCTAGGTGTGGTAGCTGACTTTCAAGCTGGCCTCCAATTATGTTTGCTTCTTGTTATTTGTGCCCTATGTAGGTTTTTGTTTGTTTTGGTGGTACCTAGGGGTTGAACTAAAGGTTTTATGGTTGATAGGCAGGTGTGCCATGCCCCTAATCGTTTTTACTTGAGTTGCTTTTGGAATAAGGTCTTACATTTTTGGATAGTCCAGCTTGGACTATGATTCTCCTATTTATACTTCCTGTGTAGCTGGGGTGACAGATGCATACCACCATATCCAGGTATTAGTTGAGATGGGATCTTGCTAACTTTTTGCCCAGACTGACCTTGAACAGTGATCCTCCTAATCTCTACCTACCAAGTATCTGGGATTACAGCTATGAGCCATTGCACCTGGCCTTCAGTAGTTTTTAATTATGTGAATCGTGCTCTTTCTCAGTTCTGGGGGAAGCTAACCTCTATGTTGCAGTCAGGTAGCCCTGGAAAGGAGTCTACAATGAGGACTGATGATAGCAACCAATACCATCTTACCTGCCACAAGGATGAACAATCTTGGCAACAGGTTCTTTAACCCTAATGAAGCCTATAGATGATTGCAGACTTGGCTGATATCTTGACTTCAAACTTAAGAGAAAACCCAGCCAGAACATTCAGTTAATCCATTCTTAATTATGTGACCCAATTTACTGATGCTTCAATTCACTAACTTTTGTTTGTTTCTTTATTTGTTTGTGCTGGTGATCAAACTCAGGACCTCACACACACACACACACACACACACACACACACACACTAGTCAAGTTCTCTACCAGTGAGTTACATCCTAAGATCCTAATTCACTAACTTTGAGGCAATTTGTTATTAGCAACAGAGAGCTAATATATAGCCAAGATAAAGCTTGTACTTGATTGTCTGAGTTTTTCCCTAACTATATAGCCAAGATAAAGCTTGTACTTGATTGTCTTTTTCCCAAAATATAAGGACAGAGAAGTTTATCTCTATCTTTTACACCCTCAAACTAACTTCATGACTATTTCTATCTCATTTAGACCACTATAGTTGTTCTTTTGCTCAAGTGGTCAAATTTTGACATATTTTTTAGGATCCTCCAATAACAAATCATATATCCTATCTCACTTATAAAGCATGAAAAGGCTGCTCATGTAAAATTCCACAGTGAATCCAACAATTTTCAAGTAAAATGAGATTAATGACAACGGATAATTTCCTGAGTGCTAGAAGATGGAAGTGAAGCTGCAGCCATTTTGTAACACACATATGTGTTTTCCAAGTCATTGAATCAAACTGTGATAAAGATGATGCTGTGAAGAGATCTTTGCAGGTATGATTACATTCCTGAATTAGTTGACTTTTATGTAAAATCAGAAGGTAAATTACCCTGGACAGATCTGTCTCAGTTGTAGATATTTATAACAGACCTTGGGTGTCCCCTAATCAGAGAGTAATTTTAAGAAATTTCATTTTGTGCATTTGAGATTCCAATCAGCTTGTGTCCTTAACATTCTGCTGCCTGAATTACTTAGTCAGGCCCCCACTAATGAAGAAAATTCCTAAGAATTAATTTATGTATAAATTTAAATTGTGTATCTCTCCCTAAATATCTATCTATATAGTTATATAAATATATAGCTACATAAATACATATAATTGATAATCTTTCTTCATACCTTTAGTTCTCTGGTTGAACCTTGAATAATGTAAATATACTTACTAAAAACAAATTAGACAGTTTTCCTAAGATTGTACAAATTATCATTGGTAAACTAACCCAATCTCATCTCAGCAATCAATTTCTAAACAGTTAATTTGTTTTATATATATATAAATATATATATATATATACTTAACCAGAAGTTTTATGAAATTTAAATAAATTAGCTTGAGTGGATTATAAATTTTTCACCTGATGAACACTTTGAAGGAGTCTATGTATTATCAAAAGAATGAGTTCAAACCAAAATGGATAGCATGTGTTTTCTGGAAATATGGACTGTTTCTAACATCTCTAAATCAGTAATTCATTCTTATCTCAAAAGCAGGTTCAGATCTCTCCAAAATTAAAACAATAAAAAATTCAACCAAACTTACTTTTACCTTAGGTCCCTCCCTATTTCCTGTTCTTCCTGGATCTTTCAGAAGAGTAGTTTATACTCACAGTCTCTGCTTTTTCTACTTTTTTAATTCACTCCTTAGCCATCGATATTTGTCTTCCATTCTTACAACTCTACTGAAGAAGTCCTTAATGACCTCTTTGACATTAAACTCAAATGCTGTGTTTAGTGATCATTTGTTTTTCTGATCTTTTCACTGTCTTACCTACCTCTGGCTATACCTATGCTTTTCTATGTTCTCTCCTGAGAAATATTATCCTAGATGTGTAACTTCAATATCCAATCAGATGTCAGTGATTCTCAAATGTGAATCAGCATTTGAAATACCACCCTTTTGTCCAATCATTTCTTCCCTATCTCTACTCAGGTGTCTCAAAAACACCTGTAAGGCAAGGAGTCTAAAACCTAACTAATGATTTTCCCCTAAATCTGTCCTCCTCCAGTATTCCCTGTGTAGTAAAGAATGTCATTATTTACTTGCAAAAATAAAATATCTAAGAGTATTCTTTATATTTCTTTTGGGTTCATTCCCTTTCTCAGTCCATCTGTCATATTTGTTGCTATTCTTTTGCTGATTTTACTGTCTAGAATCTGACTTCTCCTTTGTCTATAACCTACTCCATTTAGTTTTTTGAGTCCTTATTGTCTCAAAAATAGACTAAACTCCCTAATGAGCAATCATTTTTGCTTAACACTCTCTAATTTGCTTTTTATACTTTGTATGGAAAAAAGAGCTTTTTTCAAGCCCTAAGTTTCATCTTTTGACATTCACACTTAAAATCCTTCAGGGGCTTCTTGATTGTCCACGTCTTGGTTGTCATTCCATTCAGGGAGAATTTGACATTCTCTCTAAATATATCTGTCCCAACAATAACTGGTCTTCTTTTATTTCTACCATTGAGCTATGTTTCCTTCCACTATGAAGACTGCAAATGCTGTCCCCATGCCTGTCACACCATTCCCAACCAGAATCCTCACTTATTTAGTTTTTAATCATTATTTGGATTTTAGCTTGAATGACATACCTTGGAGAAGACTTTCCTTCTGTCCAAAATCAGGTTCTCTGCATAAATTCTCAATCATCTTATATTTGTCTTTACTGATATTTGTGTTCTCTATGATAAACTGAGATGTGCCTATATTTTATCACTATATTTCTAGTTACAGCAGAAAAGATATAATATTCCATATAGAATAGGCTTACACATACTAGATACAAATTATTTAAAGAGAAACTAATTAAATGAGTGATAGAATGAAGTACCTTGCAACATCCTAGATAGTTTCTGCTAAAGAGTTAGTTTGGGAAAATCATAAGAACCTCTAGTTTGAGCTTGTGAATTTTCATATTTCTTCTTTCATAATTACATATACATTGCATTTGCATAGTTTCTAAATCTCAGGTTATTTTTTTAAACTAGTACAGTTGTTAATTTAGCCTGGGATGTGAAAAGTCAAGCTGTTCTCTCTCTATTTAGCTTCATCAATAAAACACAAACTCTACAAGTAAAAGTACAACTTCGTAGGTGATGCATGAGAATATCCAGCTTGTTTATCCATAACTTCATTGGCTCCATATATCTTTTGAGAGGAAGAATATTCTTTGTAATATGTAAGTTACCAATAAAAATGTATGGCAAGAAGAGGAAAAAGTTCCATCTTTGAGTGATCCATAGTTATAAAAACAGTTTATGTAATTACCAGATAGCATTTTTAATTATCTAAATTCCAATTTTTTTGTCTTTATTATCTGATAAAGGTCAATCAATAATTTCTAACTAACTTACATTCTGCATATAATCTTTACATTTGTCTACTCTACAAAGCCCTGAGTTTTAGGACTTCATAACAGTAAGTAAGATTTAGAGGCTGGAATCAATTTGTTTATGTATAAGAAAAATTTGAACCAGCAAAATTTTTAAATACAATTAAAAAGTTTTTATTTTTATTTTATTTCTAGGTTCATAGAATTTCAGTCATCAATTGGTTAGGTCATAAGATAAACTATTTTTGATAAATTTAATAAAATTATTTAAACAGTTGGATGTGTCTTCAGAAATTCCAGCTGTTTTTGAATCTGGAGTTTATAGTTCAGTAATATCAAATACCATAAATAGTCTAGGCCTGAACTTTGACTTCATTTGATATTATTCTGATGCCAAGCACAAGGAGCCAAAAAAAAAATAGGTCTCAAATAGCCTGGCAACACCTTGTTTATTTCACATTTGAGCCTGATCTCTCAAGCTCTTTAGAATAGATTCTTTTACATGCTTGTCTGAAATAGAATTCTAAGACGGAGTGTAAATTTTTTTTCCAAGACCAGATCATGTACTTAGAATTCTTTCTTCTGCTCTCTCTCTCTCTCTCTCATTTGTGTTTGTGTGTGTGTGTGTGTGTGTGTGTGTGTGTGTGTGTGTATGTGTGTGTGTGTTTGACAGAGCAGACACAGGCCTGAGGGCTAAATATTTAGCATAAAAAAAGATTGACTATAGGGCCTACTTAGTAGGATGCTTATATACTGGAGGTCAGAAAGGATAATAGGACTCCTGTGAAAACTTCAGTTTTGACATGTAAGGTTCAGAATTGTCTTTTTACAGTTGAGGGTACTCATGCTTTCCAGTAGTGCCAGCCCATAAACAAGAGTCCTTGTGTTCCTCTAGGATGCTGAGTTTTGTTACCAGGAAGCACACTGTACTGCTGCTGTTCTGACAAGCTGCAGGCTCCACATTGTAAAAGCAGGTGTAGACAGGTAGTTAAAGACACAAACTCCTTTCTGGAATTGACTTGGAGGAGAGGGTAGGCAAGATAGGTATTGAAGCTCAGAGTTAACTCATAAATTCTACGTAAAACTGAAACTAAATGTTAAAAGAGGTATCGTGTGTTAATCCCAAAAGAGCTATGCTGGAATGCTTCCCAGTGGGGGACTACTATCATTATCATATCAAGGGATTACATAGCAATAATATAAAGGATACTATTTTAGAAGCTTCCATAGTTTGCTTAATCTGTTTTTAAAATCATAGTGTATTGTAACATATTTTAGAGTTATTCACAAATGACTACATTTATTGATATTTACTCACAGTCATGATCAAATATTGGGCTTTCATTTTTCTTTCTAAGTTAAACAATAAAGTTCCATGTAGTTCTGTGAACTTTGTCCCCCAGAGCTAAGAACTTATTATCTTGATTCCTTAACATGTTTTAAAGATTATAGCTATGGTTGTATATTACCTGTAGATAAAAATAATGAATAAGATACTGGTGTGAAAGGCAGTGTTCTCTATACACTAAAAACATTCAAACCCTAGCCAACAAAATGAAACAAAATATGAAGAGTCAAACAACTGTTTACACTCACTATGGCATTAAATGATCAGTTTTATTTATTTCTAGCTGCATCAGTGTTGCATTGATTCAGTTGAAATTCAAATTCTGACTCCTGGCTGCTGGGTTAAATCAGAATCATAGTACATTTGAAGTGAGAACAGCAGGTCAGATCTGACTTCCATATCTTTGACTACATTTTGAAGACATTTCCAAGTTTATTCAGTGCATTGGAGTGTTCTTGTTTGTTTTATGCCACACCCTGCCCTTGCAGAATTGGGATATTTTTATAATTTCTTGGGAACGCTAGAATCAGAAACCCTAGGGAGAATCATGAGACTAAGACAAAGGTTAACAGCATAGAAGCACCTCTAGCAAGAGAAAAAAAGGAATAGATTGGATTTCTTGATGAGCCCGTGTCTTCAAGAGGCCCCCAGAAGTCTTGGGTGGCTTTATTTTTTAATTTGGTGAAATGATCTTTGAGATGATATCTGAGTCATTAGATGGGCCTCAAATTTAGTGAGGCCATGAAGTGTTAAACTTATACATATAAGTGGAAATGATTTGATGCAATGTTAGGAAATGATTTGTTGCAAATCAGTTAAAACCACCCTAATGTTTATTCAGGACAAAAAGTACTCGGCCAGCATCTACCAGTCTTTTCTACTTTTCTAGGTGGAAGAAACGCCACTGTCATTGAAAAAACTAATTGACTATAATCACTCTAAATTTATAGAATTATAGCATCAGTATTTGTCACCTTTAAAACCTAATACTGAGGACTTCATATATATGTGTGTATATATATGTATGTATATAATCGGATTCTTGATCTCAAGTAGAGAAGTCTAGCAGATTAATTCTTTCCCACAAACAGCTAATATAGCAATTCAAGGCATGCTGTGCTTGAAAAAAAGTAGGATAAAGTGCCAAACTGTTTTCATGGTTTTTTTGGTTAAATCTTAGCTAACACATTTATAAACAAGTCCTCATTTCATCATACATATGCATAAAGTATGTTCTTTTAAGGTATTATACCAGAGAATATTATCTTAGGACTTTATTAGGTGTGTTGTTAAAAGTATTTTGTGTTCAAGAACATTAGGAAAATGCTAAGCTGTGCATAAGACCACTTACTTCCTAATTTTTATGTTTTTAAAAGACAGGGTATACTAGAAGGAAGAGTTGAATCTGGCACTTTTCCACCTTCACCTCTCTGGTGCTCACTCTCTTCTCTATTTGCCTTTTTCTGTAAATCTGGTATCTACTGAATCAGGTTAATCAACTGACTAGCCTATTACATCAAAAGGCAAATAGACACAGCAAGGGTGTGTGTGTGTGTCTGTGTGTGTGTGTGTGTGTGTGTGTGTGTTTGTGTAGATGGTTTCAGGTACTAAATGTTTTTGAATATAGCATAATGCTGAACATCAGTTGATTAATAAATGAATACTTTTTTTTCCATCTGATTTCCTGTGTCTCTCTGTTGTGTTGGTTACCGGGGAGAGCTGGAGTACTGAATTAATTGACACTTCAAATCTTAAACCTGTTAATCCAGTTGAACAACTTTCTTTTTTTTGCAAAACTCTTTAGGGCTAATGTTATGATAATGTATATTAAGAATACTTAAACAAAGTGTACAGTATATGATATTTTCCAATCATGTTGAAGGTACTAGTAAGATAGTCCAGGTTTATAGTAATAGCTAACTCTAAGCATGCATTCAGTGCTTAGAATGTGTTACAATTTTGCTGATACAGTCTTTTATCCTTATTATAGCTTTGTAAGATTGGCATTGTTACATTCTCATTTTGCAGATAATAGAAATTAGTTTGAGAAGCTAAATAAATTGCCCAAAGTCACAAGGCACATAAGTATAAGAGTGGCAATTCAAACACAAATCTTTCATACCCCAAGGATTTTGTTCTGAACCACACATCATAATGTGGAATATATTTTGAGTGCTTATAAAAAGATAGGCATCTTTTCTGGGTCATCTTTAAATTATCAGATATTTTTGAAGAGATGTGGAAACTATAGGAGATGCAGAAAGTTAGAATGAATTTGTGCTGTAGTTTTCATATGTAGTAGGATAAAACTCAAACTTCCACACAAGAAATATAAGCCTGGTGTGCTGGAAAAGGATATCCCTTCTTTCTGGTCATTATTCGTAGCAGTGACTATAGCTATTCAGCTCCACAGGCAAGAAGGAAAATATAGAAGAGAATATTTTCAGTTATTTCCCATGCGCAAGTCAAGACCTAGACATATCTGTCAAGAAGATATTATTGAAAAGTTCTTTAAGAGATTATTTTAGAGGAAGATCAGTGATAATTTAGAATGAGTAGTATATCCATAGAACCACTGTAAAATACAAAACTATAATTCTGCACCCTGGCATCTTGTATTGACTTGTACTTTGAAAAATCACTTGAATTTTTGTTCCCATTCCAATATTTATGAAAGGAGAAGTGACTCTTCTTTTTGCAAATACATGGATGCAGCAATATAGTAACAGATGTACAGAGGAAAGCAGTCCACTTTGTTCCATCTTACAAAATACCGGGGACAGCAGGTATTGTACCTGCAAGACCAAGGAAACTGCACCAGCAGGGCCACTGCTCAGACAGCATCTTAGAGAGATTCTCAACCCTCTTCATCTTAGGGATGCAGGGTTGGTTCAACATACATGAATCAATAAAGGTAATACAGAACATTAATAGAAGCAGAGATTAAAACCACTTTATCATTGTAATAGACATAGAAAAGCCTTTGATAAGATTCAACACCATTTCATGATAGAAGCTCTGAAGAAACTGGAATGGAAGGAATGCACATCAACATAATAAAGGCTTTATATGACAAACCTATAGCCAACATCATACTCAATGGGGAAAAAATGAAACCATTTCCCCTAAAGTCAGGAATGGGACAAGGGTGCCACACTCCCCACTCCTATTCAAAACACTCTTGGAATCCCTGGCCAGAATAAAAAGGCAAGAAGAATAAATAAAAGGAGTACAAATAAAGAAGTGTCATACTATCCCTATTTACAGATGACATGATATTATACCTTAAAGACCCTAAAAACTCCACCCCAAAACTCCTAGATCATAAACAGCTTCAGCAAAGTAACAGGATAAAAATTCAACTTACAAAAATCAGTAATCTTTCTATACACCAACAATGAACAGATTGAGAAGGAATATAGGAACACAATGCCATTTACAATAGCCTCAAAAAAAAATCAAATACCTAGGAATAAATTTAACAAAGGATATGAATGGCCTCTATAAGGACAACTATAAACCACTGAAGAAAGAGGTCAAAGAAAACTATAGAAGGTGGGAAGACCTCCCATACTCATGGATTGGCAGAATAAACATAGTAAAAATGGCTATATTATCAAAACCAATCTACATGTTCAACACGATTTCAACTGAAATTCCAATGACATTCATCTCAGAGATTGAAAAATTAACCCTAAAATTTATTTGGAAACACAGAAGACTGTGACTAGACAAGGCAATAGTGAGCCAAAAGAGCAATTCTGGAGGTATCATGATACCTGACTTCAAACTGTACTACAGAGCCATAGCAATAAAAACAGCACAGTACTGGCACAAAAACAAAGATGAAGAGCAGTGAAGCAGAATAGAGGACCCAGATATGAATCTACACAGCTACACTCACCTAATCTTTGTAAAAGGTGCCAAAAACATATGGTGGAGAAAAGACAGCTCTTCATCAATTGTTGCTGGGAAAAGTGGTTATCTGCTGCAGAAAACTGAAACTAGATCCTTGCCTGTCACCCTGTACTAGTATCAACTCAAAGTGGATTAAGGACCTTAATATCAGTCCTCATACCTTGAAGCTAGTATAGGAGAGAGCAGGGAATATACTGGAAGCAATAAGCATAGGCAAGGACTTCCTCAGTAGAACTCAAGTGGCTCAGCAACTAAGAGAAAAGATTGACAAATGGAACTCATGAAATTAAAAAGCTTCTGTACTACAAGAGAAGTGGTCTCTACTTTGCTAACTATATATCAGAGAAGGGACTGATAACCAGATTATACAGGGAGCTCAAAAAACTAAACTCCCCACAAATCAATGACCCAATAAATAAATGGGCAACTGAATTAGAACTTTTACAAAAGAAGAAGTCCAAATGAATAAAAAACACATGAAAAAATGCTCACCATCTCCGACCATAAGGAAATGCAAATCAAAACCACACTAAGATTCCCCCTCACTCCTGTTCGAATAATTACCATCAAGAATACCACACCAACAAATGCTGGTGAGGATTCAGGGAAGAATAAACCCTCATACACTTCTGGTGGGAATGTAAACTAGTACAACAACTATGGGAAGCAGTATGGAGTCGTCTTAAAAAACTAAAAATAGATCTGCCATACAATCCAGCAATACCACTGCTAAGGATATACCCAAAGGAATGTGAGTTAGGTTACAGCAAAGGCACCTGCACACCCATGTTTATTGCAGCACTATTCACAATAGCTAAGTTGTGGAAACAACCAAGATGCCCCACTACTGATGAACGGATTAAGAAAATGTGGTATTTATATATAACAAAATGTTTTCAGCCACAAAGAGAAATGAAGTTTTGTCATTCACAGGTAAATGATGGAACGGGAGAATATCATCTTAAGCAAAGTTAGACACAGAAGGCCAAAGATGACATGTTCTCCCTCATATGGGGATTATAGATTTAAAACAAACGCAGTAATATTATGGGACATGGGTCCTACTAAGGGGAGATCTTGCAAAGGAAGGATAGAGCAAGGAAAGGAAACCAAAAACTTGAATGTGGTTGATGTGTTCACTGTATAGGAATGGACAAAGTAATCTTAAATTGGCCGAGGCCACTATAGGAAGGGGACTAAGAAGCAGTGAAGAAGTCTGGTAGAGATGAACCAATTTGGGTTGTGAGAAATATATGGAAAGAGCACAAGGAATCTCCCTGTATAGCTATCTTTATCTCAAACTAGCAAAAATGCCATATTTCTCTTATTGTCTTTTATGTTTTTCTTCAAAATCAGAGAACAAAGGGGCAGATCAGGTTCTGTCCTGAGGCAGTGGGGAGAGAGGAGAAGGGAGAGGGGGAAGGTGGCCCAAATAATGTATATATATGTGAGTAAATGCAAAAATGATATTAAATAAATAAATAAAAATCTTTTTGGTCTTTCAGTGGTACTTATACTAATATTTGATTTATCTATTGAAATTCTAATTTCAATAAGAATGTTTTTAATTCTTAGATTTATTTTAAGTATTCAAATATTTCTTATTTTTCTTGTTTCATTTGTTTGTTTATGAACAGACTAGCTCAGACACGAAATGGTAAATATAAACAGAATCACCTTTTCATTATTATCATTATTAATTATTATATAATTATTACTATTATTTTAGATCCAGATTCCACACAAGAGTGAAAACATTCAATATTTGTCTTTCTGAGCATAGCTTTTCTTGTTCAACAATGGAACATCAGTTCCATCCATTGCAAACAATCTAATTTCATTCTTCTTCATTGCTGAATAATACTCTGTCATGTATCTGTACAAAGTTTTCTTTATTTGTTCATCAGTTGATGAGTATCTAGGCTGATTACATAACTTAGCTATTGTGAACAGCACAGCAATAAACATGGATGTGAAGGTATCTCTATTATATGTTGACTTACATTCTTTCAGACATATGCCCCAAAGTGGTATAATAGGATCTTATGTTAACTCTATTTTTAGTTTCTTTTTCAAAAAAATAGATTTGTTACATTTTGAACTATTACACGTTAATTAAACATGGGTGCTTCATTGTGGTAATTCCATATGTAATGCGTACCATGCACTTTGAACAAGTTCACCCCCTCCTTTATATTACCATTCTCCCCTCCTATCGTTCCCCCTTTTTATACAGTGTTTGGTGGGCTTCCTTACACTCTCCTTGAACATATACACTGGCCATATTTCAATCCTCTTCCCCCTTCAGTATATTTTCCTTTCCCCCTCCTGTTGATCCCCCCCTCAGACCATTCCACTTTCACATTTATGTCTTATTATCATTATCATCTTAGGTCTAGGTTCCATATGTGAATGAGAACATGCAACACTTGGGTTTTTGAATTTGGATATCTCACTGTACATGAAGATCTCCAGTTCCATCCAATTTCCAGAAAAAGAACGTAATTCCATTTTTATTTATTTATCAGTTGTGGGGCATCTTGGCTGAGTCCATGGTTTAGCTCTTGTGAACAGAGCTAGAATTAACATTGGTGTGTAGGTCTCTGCTTGTATATTGATTCACATTCCTTCAGATATATACCCCAAAATGGTATGGTGCAGTCATAAGGTAAGTCTATTATTAGTCTTTTGAGGAACCTCCATACCGATTTCCATAGTGGCTGCACTAATTTACATTCCCAACAACAGTGTATGAATGACCCTTTTTCCCATGCATCTTTGCAGCATTTGTTGTTTGTTTTCTTGATGACAGATATTCTGACTGGAGTGAGATATAGTCTCAATGATAGGAGTGGGGTGGTGGTGGTGGTTGTGATCCAAGAACACTTTATACATGTATATGTAAATACATATTTATCAATTGATAGATAGTATAATGATAACTACTAAATGCTATTTTAAAAAGAGAGGAAAGAGGGAAGGAGGTGAGGGGGTGAATTTTATCAAAGTACTTTGTATGTGCAGGTACAGAAAAGTCACAATGAAACCCTTTTGTACAATTAATTTATTTTAATAAAAAGATAGCAATAAATTAATGTCACACTTATGTTAAAAATAAACAAATAGAATCTGCAAAATTAAATTGTAAGAATAACTTAGAAAGCTTTAAAAAATAACTACTTAAAATAATTTAATCATAAAGTATTAATGCTATACTTTTAGTTATTACTAGAACCCAAAATAATCTTTAATAGAAGTGTCTCCTCTTTGTTCATTGTACAAAGTGTTTTGAGACTTCAAAAAGATAAATTTTCTACCAATGTCATATAGCTAATTAGTGGCAGGGATTATATTAGAACTATGTCTTTTGATTCCCAGATTAGTTTCAATTCTTTCATAACAATTCCCAAGCCTACAACTTCAGCAAAGTTGTTCAGAGCACAATAATTATTTGAGGCTCCATGTATATAAAAAATGCAGCAGTACAATATAGAAAAACACAAGGTTTCTGTGTTATACAAATTTGACCTATTTAAACCAAGTAGCCCAGCAAAAATAAACATTAATTAAGCATCCATTACTTATTTCCTTTACAGTACTTTGGGAAAAGTTAGAAGGTGTGCATGTGTACATGCATGTTCTCAAAGATGCTAGGTATGCCTAAATTCATAACTTTATTTTGTGTTTAAAATTTCCACTGCTCAAATTAAGTAAATTTTTTCTATTGATATACATTTTAAAAGGCATTAAAAACTTTTAATAATGCTCTTTTCATATAGCGTTTTATCTACTGCCTTGTTTAGCAGAAAGCAAGTATTTCATAAATATTGGTTGAATGAATTATTCCTTAGAAGATTCAGAAAAAACATAGGTTATTACTCAGACCTTAACATTATTAATATTTAAATGGACACTATAGGTATATGCTTCTTGTCATGTTCCTGTATCTGTAGAATAGCATATTTGGGCAAGGTCGTGATGCTAAGAAGATTTTAGTTTGTTAATTCTGATTGAGAATAGTTTCACGGCACTGACATTAAGATAACGATTATGATGCTACATTCAGGCTCAGCATGGAAAAGCATCATGATCAGTTAGGGACATGTGTCTTGTGTAAAGGACAGAATGTTAAAAATGACCCACATATTTTTCTACACAATTAGGCTTGTGTCAAAGACCTTCCTACCTATTTCAAACAAGGCCAATTGCTTTGCTTCAGAAGAGTCTTCTATCCATAACTTTGGGATCTTCTTGATGTTCTTCTTTTCTATGGTTCACTTTCCAATGCAAATGTTTGCATGAGAAACCTCACTAAGATACCCTAATCTGTATTAGCAATGACTGTCACATCTTTTACAGTGAAGTTAAAAAAAAACAAAACAGGGAGATTCCAAGATGGCGGCTAGAGGTAAGAAGCAGAAAGCGACCCTCCTATAGTGAAATCTTGGAGTGACGCTGGAGACACACTTTGCAGGCATAATCACTGCGAAAAGGCATAACTTTGACCCCTCCACACCTCCAGCCAGCGCAGAGAATCTCCACTTCACATTAAATGGATAAATGAGGAGGGCCCCCGAGGCCACCAGTGGCCGGCACCCATACCACTTGGGAAGACGCGGACCAGGTGAGCTTTGCGGTACGACGGTACACCCACAGACAAGCCTGGGCCAGAGCAGCATAGCCCCCTGGACAGAATGACCTCCACCCGGGAAAAAAAGAGAAACTGAGTAATGAGCAATAAGAACAATTAAGACATGCTGGAAAGAGGGTGGGGCGCCCTGAGCGCTGAAGATTAGGGGAAGGGAATCCTTCCCGGGACTGTAAATAAACAAGCCAGGCAGGCAGAGAGCCTCTGGCGGGAGCAGGGCGCGCACCCAGCAACCAGGAGCGGGGAAGCTTGTGAGAGTGGAGGAGGGAGGAAAACTCCACAGGAGAGCAGGGAAGACCCACTTCCCACGTGAACTGTAAATAAACATGGCGGCCGGCAGGAGCAGCAGCACTGCCCAGTAAGCAGGAGCAGGAAAGCTTCTGAAAGTGGCAGTGGGAGGAAAACTTCAGAGGAGAGGGGGGAAGACCCACCTCCCACATGAACTGTAAATAAACATGCAGGCCTGACAACGCGGGGGCAGTGTCACCTTTCCCAGTGCTTGGAAAGGGAAAAGCCTGTAGCAGAGGCTCCCGCACAGAACTCTGAACAAACAAAGCCTGTGGGACCAGGTGAGTGCTAGCTCACCCCAGAGATCTGCATAAATAACGCTGCCAGCTACAGGCTGAGAGCAGCAGGCAGGCAAGCCACAGTTGCAGATACCACTCTCAGAACTGCCTCCAGACGCTTTTTTTTCTTTTTCTCCCTACCTTTGATGACAGAACAACCAAATTACACCTGCAAGCCGAAAACTTACTGAAACTGTATTGCATTTGAACTTGGGACACTTGGTGGGGCTTTTTGTGTGTCTGTGTGTGTGTAAGTGTAGTTTTGTTCTATTTTATGCATCCCCTTTGATGAGACAACTACAGAACAACATCTGAGGCACCAACTCCAGGACTGGAGATTGAGACGGACATCCAAATTATTAAGACTGAAACTGCATTGCATATAAACTTGGAAGTTTTTTGGTTTTTTTTTTTTAATTTTCTATTTTCCATTTTATTTTAATTCATTTTTATATATAGATATTTCTTTCATTTACTTATTTTTTTTTATTTTTGATTTTCAATCCTCTCTCTGTCTCTCTAATGTCTGTTCAGCTTACTGTCGATTAGTACACTAACACTCCCTGTTTATACCTTTGAAACTCTCTTGTCTGATACCTTGTTCTGCTTTCTCCCTCTTGTCTGTATATTTGTTTTCCCCTTTTCTTTAACTTCTTGCTTTCCATCTCAGCTCACCCTCCCATTCTAAATATTACCATTGTTATTATTACAAGCTAGAAAATACTTAATTGCACACAGTACAGGGACAGTAACAACACCAAGGACAATGACGGGAAGACAGAAAAAACAGGGAAACCAGTTTCCCCACAGCAAAAAATTAGTACAGGAACCAGAGGGGAATGAAGAGAACAGAAACTCAGATCCAGACTCCAACAAAATGAAGATAAACTATGCCAAAGGACCCAATGAAGCCCACAAGAATAATTTAAAAGAAGACATACTACAAGTACTCAATGAGAATTTTATAGAGATGATACTGGATAGGGTCAACCAAAATGTACAGGAGACACTCAAGAAATTCCAAGACAACAAAAATAGAGAATTTGAAAAAGCAAAAGAAGAAATAAAGGAAACCATAGAAGCACTGAATAAACACCAAAGTGAAAGAGAGAACACAATGAATAAACGGATAAATGAACTCAGGACAAAAATAGACAACATTAAAGAGGAAAACTGCCAGGATATGGAAAACCTCAGAAAAAAGAATGAAACAGAACTGCAAAACAAAACGGAAGGCCAATCCAGCAGAATAGAACAAACAGAAGACAGAATCTCAGAACTTGAAGATGAAATGGTAATTAAAGGAAAAACTGAAGAACTATTAATTAAACAACTCAAGACCTGTGAAAAGAAAATGCAAGAACTCACTGACTCCATCAAAAGACCAAATGTGAGAATCATGGGCATCGAAGAAGGAGAAGAGGTGCAAGCGAAGGGAATGCATAATATATTCAACAAAATAATAACAGAAAATTTCCCAAATCTAGAGAAAGATATTCCCATACAGATGCAAGAGGCCTCCAGGACACCAAACAGACCAGATCAAAATAGAACTACTCCACGACATATCATCATTAAAACAACAAGTTCAGAAACTAGGGAAAGAATATTGAAGGCTGTAAGAGAGAAAAAACAAGTAACATACAAAGGTAAACCCATCACAATCACAGCAGACTTCTCAACAGAAACATTAAAAGCAAGAAGAGCGTGGGGTGAGATCTTCCGGGCACTGAATGAAAATAACTTCAACCCCAGGATACTCTACCCAGCAAAGCTATCATTCAAAATAGATGGAGCAATAAAAGTCTTCCATGATAAGCAGAAACTAAAACAATATGTGACCACAAAGCCACCATTACAAAAGATTCTGCAAGGGATCCTACACACAGAAAGTGACACCCAACTTAACCATGAAAAGGCAGGCAGCACCAAACCACAGGATAAGAAAAAGCAAGACAGTAGAGAGTAACATCAAGTTAGGTACACACAATCAAACCTTCAAACAACTAAGACAACTAAATGCAGGAATCACCACATACCTATCAGTACTAACGCTTAATGTTAATGGACTTAATTCACCCATCAAAAGACACCGTTTGACAAAATGGATTAAAAAAGAAGATCCAACAATTTTTTGCTTACAGGAGACTCATCTCACCGACAGAAATAAGCATATGCTTAGGATGAAAGGCTGGAAGAAGATTTACCAAGCCAATGGCCCCCGAAAACAGGCAGGAGTAACAATACTTATCTCTGACAAAGTAGACTTCAAACCTACATTGATCAAATGAGATAAAGAAGGACATTCCATACTAGTAAAAGGGGAAATAGACCAAAAGGAAATAATAATCATCAATCTGTATGCACCCAATGTCAATGCACCCAATTTCATCACCTGAAAGACCTAAAAGTATATATAAACGCCAACACAGTGGTTGTGGGAGACTTTAACACCCCATTATCATCAATAGATAGGTCATCCAAACAAAAAATCAATAAAGAAATCCAAGATCTAAAATATGCAATAGATCAAAGGGACTTAGTAGATGTCTACAGAACATTTCATCCAACCTCTACACAATATACATTCTTCTCAGCAGCCCATGGAACCTTCTCCAAAATAGATCATATCCTAGGGCACAAAGCAAGTCTCAGCAAATATAAGAAAATAGAAATAATACCGTGCATACTATCTGACCACAATGCAGTAAAAGTAGAACTCAACAACAAAAGTAAAGACAAAAAACATGCAAACAGCTGGAAACGAAATAACTCATTACTTAATGAAGAATGGATCATCAATGCAATAAAAGAGGAAATTAAAAAGTTCCTGGAAGTCAATGAAAATGAAAACACAACCTACCGGAACCAATGGGACACAGCTAAGGCAGTCTTGAGAGGAAAGTTTATAGCCATGAGTGCATATATTAAAAAGATTGAAAGATCCCAAATCAATGACCTAATGATACATCTCAAACTCCTAGAAAAACAAGAACAAGCAAATCCCAAAACAAATAGAAGGAGAGGAATAATAAAAATAAGAGGTGAAATCAACGAAATAGAAACCAAAAAAACCATACAAAGAATTAATGAAGCAAAAAGTTGGTTCTTTGAAAAAATAAACAAGATTGATAGACCCCTGGCAAACCTGACTAAGATGAGGAGAGAAAAAAACCCAAATTAGTAGAATTAGGAATGCAAAAGGGGAGATAACAACAAACACCATGGAAGTCCAGGAAATCATCAGAGACTACTTTGAGAACCTATATTCAAATAAATTTGAAAATCTTAAAGAAATGGACAGATTTCTAGGTACATATGATCATCCAAAACTGAACGAAGAGGAAATTAATCACCTGAATAGACCTATAACACAAAATGAAATTGAAGCAGCAATCAAGAGTCTCCCCAAAAAGAAAAGTCCAGGACCTCATGGATACTCTGCTGAATTCTACCAGACCTTTAAGAAGAACTCATACCAACCTTCCTTAAACTGTTCCACGAAATAGAAATGGAAGGAAAACTGCCAAACACATTTTATGAAGCCAGTATTACACTTATCCCAAAACCAGGCAAAGACACCTCCAAAAAGTAGAACTATAGGCCAATCTCCTTAATGAACATTGATGCAAAAATCCTCAACAAAATAATGGCAAACCGAATACAGCAACACATCAAAAAGATTATTCACCACGACCAAGTAGGCTTCATCCCAGGGATGCAGGGGTGGCTCAACATACGAAAATCAATAAACGTAATAAACCACATTAATAGAAGAAAAGACAAAAACCACTTGATCATCTCAATAGATGCAGAAAAAGCCTTTGATAAGATCCAACATCATTTCATGATAAAAGCTCTAAGAAAACTAGGAATAGAAGGAAAGTTCCTCAACATTATAAAAGCTATATATGACAAACCTACAGCCAGCATTATACTTAATGGAGAAAAACTGAAACCATTCCCTCTAAAATCAGGAACCAGACAAGGATGCCCACTATCTCCACTCTTATTCAACATAGTACTGGAATTCCTAGCCAGAGCAATTAGGCAAGAAGAAGGAATAAAAGGAATACAAATAGGTAATGAAACTGTCAAAATATCCCTATTTTCAGACGACATGATCCTATACCTTAAAGACCCAAAAAACTCTACTCAGAAGCTTCTAGACATCATCAATAGCTATAGCAAGGTAGCAGGATATAAAATCAACATAGAAAAATCATTAGCATTTCTATACACTAACAATAAGCAAACTGAAAAAGAATGTATGAAAACAATTCCATTTACAATAGCCTCAAAAAAAAATCACATACCTAGGTGTAAACCTAAGAAAAGATGTGAAAGACCTCTACAAGGAAAACTATACACTTCTGAAGAAATAGATTGAGGAACACAATAGAAAGTGGAGAGATTTCCCATGCTCATGGATTGGTAGAATCAACATAGTAAAAATGTCGATACTCCCAAAAGTAATCTACATGTTTAATGCAATTCCTATAAAAATTCCAATGACATTCATTAAAGAGATTAAAAAATCTACTGTGAAATTTATATGGAAGCACAAGAAGCCACAAATAGCCAAGGCAATACTCAGTCAAAAGAACAATGCAGGAGGTATCACAATACCTAACTTCAAACTATATTACAAAGCAATAACAATAAAAACAGCATGGTACTGGCACAAAAACAGACATGAAGACCAGTGGAACAGAATAGAGGACCCAGATATGAAGCCACACAACTATAACCAACTTATCTTTGACAAAGGAGCTAAAAATATACGATAGAGAAATAGCAGCCTCTTCAACAAAAACTGCTGAGAACACTGGTTAGCAGTCTGCAAAAAACTGAAACTAGATCCATGTATATCACCCTATACCAAGATTAACTCAAAATGGATCAAGGGTCTTAATATCAGACCACAAACTCTTAAGTTGATACAGGAAAGAGTAGGAAATACTCTGGAGTTAGTAGGTATAGGTAAGAACTTTCTCAGTGAAACCCCAGCAGCACAGCAACTAAGAGATAGCATAGATAAATGGGACCTCATAAAACTAAAAAGCTTCTGTTCATCAAAAGAAATGGTCTCTAAACTGAAGAGAACACCCACAGAGTGGGAGAAAATATTTGCCAACTATACATCAGACAAAGGACTGATAACCAGAATATATAGGAAACTTAAAAAACTAAATTCTCCCAAAACTAATGAACCAATAAAGAAATGGGCAAGTGAACTAAACAGAACTTTCTCAAAAGAAGAAATTCAAATGGCCAAAAAACACATGAGAAAATGCTCACCATCTCTAGCAATAAAGTAAATGCAAATTAAAACCACACTAAGATTCCACCTCACCCCTGTTAGAATAGCCATCATCAGCAACACCACCAACAACAGGTGTTGGCGAGGATGCAGGGAAAAAGGAACCCTCTTACACGGTTGGTGGGTTTGCAAACTAGTACAACCACTCTGGAAAAAAATTTGGAGGCTACTTAAAAAGCTAGACATGGATCTACCATTTGATCCAGTAATATCACTCTTGGGGATATACCGAAAAGACTGTGACACAGATTACTCCAGAGGCACCTGCACACCCATGTTTATTGCGGCACTATTCACAATAGCCAAGTTATGGAAACAGCCAAGATGCCCCACCACTGACGAATGGATTAAGAAAATGTGGTATCTATACACAATGGAATTCTATGCAGCCATGAAGAAGAACGAAATATTATCATTCGCTGGTAAATGGATGGAATTGGAGAACATCATTCTGAGTGAGGTTAGCCTGGCTCAAAAGACCAAAAATCATATGTTCTCCCTCATATGTGGACATTATATCAAGGGTAAACACAACAATGGGATTGGACTATGAGCACATGATAAAAGCTTTAGCACACAAGGGAGGGGTGAGGATAGGTAAGACACCTAAAAAACTAGCTAGTATTTGTTGCCCTTAACGCAGAGAAACTAAAGCAGATGCCTTAAAGCAACTGAGGCCAATAGGAAAAGGGGAACAGGTACTAGAGAAAAGGTTAGATCAAAAAGAATAAACCTAGAAGGTAACACCCACGCACAGGAAATCAATGTGAGTCAATGCCCTATATAGCTATCCTTATCTCAACCAGCAAAAACCCTTGTTCCTTCCTATTATTGCTTATACTCTCTCTACAACAAAATTAGAAATAAGGGCAAAATAGTTTCTGCTGGGTATTGGGGGGGGAGAGGGAGGGGGCGGAGTGGGTGGTAAGGGGGAGTGGGGGCAGGGGGGAGAAATGAACCAAGCCTTGTATGCACATATGAATAATAAAAGAAAAATGAAAAAAAAAAAACCAGCAACAAAAAATAGCCCCAGGGGTATGCAGAATGTTCTACTATCACAGCATAATAAATACAAGAAAAGAACGAAAGGTTTCAGTACTAGTGCCAATGTTTGTTAGACTCCTCAGCTGCTCAGAGAAATAGCATTTGTTTTCAGATAATATATGTTCAAGTTCAACATTTTATTATAAAGTAACTACCTTGCATGTAACTTCATGAAACATAATTTTATTCCTTTTGATGAAGTTCAGTAAGAAGTAATACGTTTGAACACTACTGGTTTATGATATCTTATGGCTAATGGAGTTCTAAGAAGCATCATTTAGGGTCTGGGGCATGGCTCAAGTGGTAGAGCATCTGCCTACCTTCAAGTATGAAGCCCTGAGTTCAAATCCCAGTACTGCCCCCTCCAAAGCATTATTTAATCCATGCCACAACCCTATTCCTGCGAGGGTGGTTACAGTGTTGTTTTCTAACTACTATATTTTTTCAAGCTTAGTCCAGTGCTGGGCATTCATTAAATGTTCAAAGAAAGAGGTAATATGGCTGTTGCTCGAATGAATGAACCAGCAGGACTTTCAGATAAGAAGACATACTCCACTGGACAGAGGAGAAGAGCATGCCTTAGCTCTTGCTACTCCTCGTCCCTCTTCTGAAATTCTCAGCTAATTTATGGTTGGAAAGTCAACTCATTTTTCAAAGTTCAACTAAAGTAACACCTCCTTTTTGAAGCTTCCTTTAATAAATCTGAGGTGTAATAAACTCATTTCTCTGTGGTCTAGTAACTATGGTTTTTGTTTTTTATCCCAACATGGCTGCCATAAGTTACAGGAAGTTATTTACAAACTTCTAATCTTAAATGTTGAATTAATTGAGGGCAAACACTGAGTCTTATTCACTTCTTTATCTTAGAAAAATAATTAAAAAGTGGTTGTTAATTTGTTAAGAGATTTGAAGGACAATTATGATTTAATCAAGAGTCACCTAAATTGGTCAGAGATGGAAAAACAGGGCAAAGAAATGGAGACTCTGACATAGATGGTTGTAGCATGCAAGCCCTTTCCTCCCATGAGGCTTCTGAAGCAAGTTCTTCATTCTACTTGGAGTAACAAAGAAGAATCATTGTATTTCATATTTTCCTCATATTTTCATTTCAGGAAAGAAAACACGATTATTCTTATCATGGCTGATCCAATGAAAAATGAATATTGTTTGAACTTTAAAGTTTGTGGAGGTGATGTTCAGAAATACTGAACACTGATTTAACTGTAAATTTAGAGAGTGATTGAATATTAAAGCTAGAACGGGGCTTGGAGATTATCCAAGTCAATTTAGTGATCCTCTAAGTAGAAAACAATATCAAGAAAGGTTTAAGGATTTTCTTGGAAAAAGAATTTAATAACAATTCATTTATTAGGAACTGGTCTATGTCCTTCCTGGGAAGTTTTAAAAGTTAAAGGGACTTCCTAGAAATAATGGACAAATTTATCTGCTTTTCTAGGATGAGAAATCATCTTTCAAAAACATTGAAATATTAAATGCACAGGTGGAAACACTCAGAGGATGAAAAAATAAGTCTTTATTTTGAAAACATCTTTGCAGCTTGAAAATGAGAGCAAGAGCTTTACTCCAGGACAAGGGAAGGCTGTATCTCCTAGAGAGAGAATGAACTTCAAAGGTAATGCCATATACATCCTGACTCCTGTGGAGCCTGCTGGCCCTTCCAGTGTTTGCGGATACTTGAATGATATCAAAACATGTACATTACGGATTCCTGAACTTTCCTTTCCCCCTGTTCTCTTTGCTTCTATTTCTTTTATTTCACAACAGCTATAAACATATGCTGAAGCATACAATTGCAATCTCTATTATGTAAATAAAGGTTTTTAAATCAAATCGCACATTCTTAATTTTTAAAAGTGGGGAAAACAGTCACCTGGCTTTTCTTAAAAATCTTTAAATTAAGGTTGTTTCGACTTTTAACATATGTCTAAATTTCTTTCTTTCTGTGTGTCAGAACATTTGTAGCAGAAGTTCTTTTAAAAGCTTTAAAAAATAGAATAGGTATAAGGTCATTTGCAGTTTGGTTGAGTTTCGGTAAACTCTGACCTTCCATTTTGTGTCATCTATGAGGACATTATAAAGTTACAGAAGTCTAGGAGTTAGGTCATGTACTTTGTAGAAATGGTCTAGTGTTGAACTTAAGAGGTGTGGATGGACTTCTTCCTTTATGATTGGAGCTTCACTCTGAATTTGTGACAACGTGGACTTTAATCTTTTGGATTCCATCTGACGGGCTTTCTCTTTAGAGAACTGGGAATGGCCTAAATATGGCTTCATTACTTATAGCATGCTCCTCACTTTTATTCTTACAGCTTTGTACTACTTGTTTTATGGGATGAGCATTAAAGGGAGCATAAATTTGTACCACAGTGCATCTGTATTTTCATACTTGAGGTTGAAAGATAATTTTAAGAATTTTCCCTAGTTGAATTTGAACTATCAATTAAATATTTTTCAAGCCTAACTAATGGGAAAAAGTCAAATTATCTTCAGACCTAAAAAAGGTTTGTATTTCCTACTGGTACTCATTAATCTTGCTATAATTACTTCTGTGAAAGTTATGAGTTTGATTCATGGTTATATGTATATTTATTTAATGAAGATAAAGTAGGAGAGTATAATTGTCTGAAAAGAGGGAGCAATAATTAGGCTGTAGAAAAGCTGGGAATTTTTGTAGAAGAATTTTGCTTGCATACAACTCAAAAGTTATTTATTTTTGAGATTTTGTTTCTTGTACTAAAAAAATAGCAATAGCATAACTATGAACACTAACTCTTTCTAGCTATATGCTCTTTTAATAATTTAAATATGCAGCTTTAATGCTTGTAGAAAACTCAGGACTGTATAGTCACCATTGAATTAATTTGTATCATTTATGATAAAACAATCATTTCAAATCGAAGTGTTCTTCATAAGTAAAAGAGACAGAAAATACTCATTCTGCAGATTTATACTGATTTCTTCTTATCCTTCTCTTAAAGTATCCTTTCTGGTTTACTATCTATAATTCAACCCATACAATCATTTGAATCAAAGTTCATAATTGTTTTATTACAGTTTGAATCAAATTTAAGGTAACATTTATATATAGTTTTGAAATCAGAAAATATTTAAATCTGGTAGTATCACTCATATTATATAGATGTGGCATGTCTCAACAAAGAGATCAAAGAACTCAAGGTTTAGTTAAACATCTCATATTACTCAATCAGGTTGGCTCAGCTTAAAAAGATAATTCTGTTTTACACATTCTCCTTATTAGATGCACTTTCAATTGGGTAGCATTTTTCTATGCCTTAACATCTGAAGTTGTTCTTTATTATTAGTTCTCTCAACTTTCCCACAAGATCTAGATTTAAGCATTCATTTAAGAAATACAGAGCTGCTAGAGTAGCTCAAGTGGTAGAGTGCCTGCCTACAAGCATGAAGCTTTGTGGTCAAATCCCAGTCCCTCTGAAAAAAAAGAAATACATATTTTTATTTTCTTAATAGATGTTTGGATTTCAGCTATGTGCCAAGCACTCTAATAAGTACTGAAGATTCAAATATGAGCATAAAAAAGGGCTAATACAACCACGAGCAGCAGTTTGGTGTGCACAATCAAATATCTCCTGAATGAATAATTGTGAATTGTATTAAGTATTTTGAAGTAAAAATACAGGTGTTCTATGAGGGCATGCTATCTTGAAAGTGAAAAAGAATAAAGAGGAGTTAGAACATGAAGATACAGAGTGTTAGTCTGATGAAACATCATATGCTCTCTACAGATATAGCAGAGAGAATGGGTTATTCAAGGAATGGAAAGAAGGCAGAGCTTTTAGAAGGAGAAGGTGAAAAAGAGGAACCTATTAAATCTGGAAAGAGTGAGGGACCAGGAGTTTAAAGTTGACGGTAGAAATATTGGAGATTTTTTTCTTATCCTAAGAGTATTCAAAGAGTAATAGGAAACTTTAGAAGAGATAAGGCAGGAAAATGACAAATTAAAACATTTTTAGTACTAGGTATAGAATACAGCACCTGGTGTATGTGCGGGAAGTGCTCTACAACTTGAGTTATACCCCCACCACTAGAATCTTGTTTTTAATGGAAGACACAGCAAGGAGAATAAATTAAAGAGGATCTAAATGGAAACAGAGAAACTAGTTACACATCAACTGCAAGAGTCAAGAGAGATGATAAAAACACAGGTCAAGATGGGTTGGCAGAGTGAGTAAGATGTTGACATGAGCCGGTAACACTTGAGTACTAAAATTGAGTAGACTTTGGGACAATTGAAAATTTCTCATAGTTTCTTTTAATTTCCAGAAAAAGACATGCTTTTAGGTTTGGAATTTCTCTTTATAGCCATGGAATGTAGCTATAAATACATAAATGATTCATAAATTTCTCAGCCTACTTGAACGCTCTGTCTTTAAAAAAGGCACACTGTGAACGATTAGCTTCTTGAATTACCTGCTCACTCAGACTTTTATACATGTCTACTTTTAAATCATCATATTTTTCTAAAATCTTCTAGTTTATACATTTATGATACAATAGGCACTATTGGATGCTGTGTAACAGCTTTGTGTTTCTATAAAAAATCCAAGACACTCAACTTAAAAAGAGAGGAAGGCTTAATTTTACTCACAGTTTTGGAAGTTTCAGTTCATGGTTGGTTGGTTGACTTGTTGCTTTTGGAGCTGTGGTGAGGCAGTATATCATGGTGGGAGCGTGTGGTAGAGGGAGTTTCTCAGCATATGTCAGCCAGGAACAACAGACAGAGACAAGAAAGGCTATTGGAACAAACGATCTAATTTCCTTTCAATAGACCCCAACTCTTAAAGGTTCCTCCACTTCCCAATAGAACCAAGCTTTAAAATATAGGCTTTTTGGCATTGCATATCAAACTATAGCTGATGCTGCTCATAGACATGTAAATAGATAGCCATTTCCATGTAACCATTTGGATGGTATTTACTACTGTGTTTCCTGTAGTAGTGTCTCATCCCAGAAACTATTCTAAAAAAAATCCTGAAACTACCCAAAGCTTTCGTGGACCAACATATTCACTACTATACTGTTATTTAATAGCAAAAGGGAGAAACTACCAACATATGCAAAAATAGGTTAAAGGCTAAAAAATTTATGATAGAGTCATCACCATTATGTGTTTAATGTTTATGTATACCATATACCTCATTTAATAATCATAAAAACAATTCTCATGGATTCCATTTCTCAGTAACTCTACTCATATTATTATTTCAGATGCAAAACATCACATTTATCTTTTCATGACTTTTGTTCAGTCTGAGGTTCCCCAAGAATTGGATGAATTGTGGTGAGAATATTTTATAATTATAAGATAGTAAACACTGATAAATGATAAATAATAAATCTCACTTCGATGACCTAAGTTGTACCTACTGTAAAGTTTGACATATGCAGTGTACTCATGTTAGATACTCATGTAAGCATATGAATACCTAATAGATTTTATGGGAAAGCCCAATAAAGACACATGGGGCATGATAACCTGGCCCCTAATTGTGTAGGAATTTCCTTCTTTTAAGTCTCACAAGGTAAGTACCAAATGGAACTTATTCATCCAAGTGAAGAGAGAATTGAAATTCATGAGCTGCTCTTTGGTCAGCACTGGAAAGTGAGGGCAACAGGAAGAGGGTCAGGAGCACACTATTTTCCATAAGGCATAATGTGTCTTGTCTCCTCCATGTGGCATGGTCTCTACTGGAATTTGTAAATAGAACTCTACAGAGAAGATGAGGTATACAAAGAGAGTTAAATAACTGAATGAGTATCTATTATTTCTTCAAGGCAAGACATGCACAGGGGCACTGCTTTAAAGTCCAACATCTGACTCTTAGACCATAGAATGGACACATGACCAAGCTAATAAAATGGCAAGCAAAAAATCAGAGAAATCTGGTGGTTACAGATGAAGTAATCAAACTGGAAAAGATAGTTCTAATGTGAATGAACCTGGCAACCACGTTTGCTAGGCACACATGACACTGAGCCTCTGGGCCCAGAGGAGTGGATAGTTTACATCATCCACAGTAAGAGGAACCTGGGTCCTTCCAGTACCCTAACTCCCTCTTAATTTATTCTACTTAATCATACTAACAAGACACCTTAGTTTTAGGGATGATGTAGTGGCTCAAGTAGTAGAACACCTGCCTAGTAAGCATCTCATGCCCTGAGTTCAAACCCCAGTACTGAGAGAGAGAAAGAGAGAGAAGAAAACAGTTCTAAAGGAAAAGTTTGAATCTGTGTTTTTTCCTTTGTAGCACTTCTTCCAGTTTGCAATTATATAATCATTTGTCTGTTTACTGTCAGAATCCTTCTTGGACTGTAAGTTCTATGGGCTCAGGCATCTTGTCTTTTTTCGTTACCACCCACCACTGGCAGGGTGGCAGGTGACACTATAGTAGCCGAATGAATAGATAGGTTAGCAACATGTAGTAATGTAACATATTTGCTGAGAGGAGGAGGAGAGAAGTGAGAGAAGCGAGAGAGTCTGACCTCAGGACCATTAAATCACAGTTCCCCTTGGCAGTGCTCTGCTCAAGAAAACCAGAGCAATCCCTGCATGTGGGGACCTGAAAGAACTGCCTGAGGGGAACATCTATAATCACGTAGGAAGCTACTGTTACAAGAAGCTGGCCTGTTTGGAGAGCAAAGCACATTTTAAGACAGGCTCAGAGCACCTATTTTTGGTAGGGTTTGTGGGGAAGTAGTTTTATGTTAAGAAAAAGTTCTCTTGATCGCATGTATTCCACATTCCAAAGGACTTAAGGAGTCTTTTATCCCCTATACTAAAAATGACCTGTCTTAAAATGATCAGGTTAAAAAAATCTAGAATTGTAGTTGTATGAGAATGTTCTACAAGTTTATATTCTCAAGATTAAAAAATATATAAAAATTCATTTTGGTGTGTATAAGCATGGGGAGGAAATACAAATTAATGGCAATTAAAAAACAATGATTCTTGTGTTGAAAGTGCTTTTTCCCTCTTCATTCATTTTGAAGGCTTTTATCATGAATAAGTAAGTCTTAGATGTATGAGAAGACAGATATCTTTAATCTGATTTAATCATTAAAAATGTATACATGTATCTAATCATGTCACCCTATCGAAATGCACATTTTTATGTTATAGAGGGGTCTACTGCTCACTATGTAGCCCGGGTTGACCTGGATCTCTCCATTCTCCTGCTTCAGCAGGGATTACTGGTGTACACCACTAAACCTGGCAATATTTTTGTTTTTAGATATCAACTAAAATTAATTTAATTTAGAAGTTGGCATGGTGGTACATGCCTGTAATCCCAGCAACTGTGAGGTTGAGATAGGAAGATCAAGTTTGAAGGCAGACTGGACTACTTAGTGAGGCCCTGCCTCCAAAGAACACAAAAAATTAATTTGATTTACGAATGTACTCTTACCCAAGAACACTGACACACAAGAATAATATTTAACCCAATATCTGAGCACTCCATGGCTCAGTCAAGTTGACACATAAGATTAAGCATCCCAATACGTTCATCTACAGGAACAGAAGGAAATGACTAAGAGCCTTTTTAATTCTATCCTTTTTTTTAACAATGTAATTTTGCAGTTTTGAAATGAAGAGTTGGACCCCTTATTATAGTGCACCAGGATGCTGTAAAATGTTGACATGCTGTCACCATCAGCTAAGTAAAATGCGGTAATCCAGCCAACTAACATTATATAGCTGTGATATCATCAAGAGGTGGTATTTTATGATTCAGCTAGCCTGAAGGAAATGAGAGAGGTTCAAATTTATAAAGCATAGCAACAGATTACATTTAATATTTCTTAGACTATTCAGCCATATAGGCCAATAATTTATAATATTCAGTGTGAGCAATTGTATATTAATAATTAAGCAGAGCAAAAAGTAGGGACTTTTTCACTATAAAGAATTAAGACATCTTCAAGCAAGAATTTTATAACTTAGTTCCATTAAAATATGTGTTCCCTTTCACAGCAGCACTTTTGAGAAAGTGTACCCAACTAAACAATTGTGGCATTGTTTACAGGAGGTGCACAAATTACACAAGAAAATATTTCTATTTAATAATTTTCTCTTTTTTTGAAGCTAGCAGAATTTTTCAGTGTAATTCCCTTTTTTTTTTTTTGCTTGTCTTGGTTCTAGTAACTTCTGCTCTCTACTTTATATAAAATTCACCTACAAAGGATGATTTGCCCTTACTTTGGATATCAAAATAATGGACCTGAGATTTTAAGGCAATCAGGACAGAACTGGACAATAGCAGAACCACTGGAATAGATGTTGGTTCCTTCACATCTCCTGATGCCAGCAAGAAAGAGCAAAAGAAATGAACACTGAGATGAGAACCTGAAAATATCATTTCCAAATACATTGCTGGTTTGTCCTCATGCATCTCATAGCCCAAGAAGGAGGCAGACACTAGTCAAACAGACAGATGATTATAGAGTTGCAAATTGAAACAGGAGCTACAAAAATAAAACAAACCAATACGTGTAAGCCTCCCTCCCCCTTTTTTTGTTGGTATTGGAGTTTGAACTCAGGGTGTCATGCTTACTAAACAGGTGTTCTGCAACTTTAGCCATACTCCAGTACTTTTTTACTTTATTTGCTTTTTTGGGTGGACCTTCACATTTTTATCCAGGGCTGGCCTTGGACTGCAATCCTCCTTCCTATGGCTCTCACATAGCTGGGATTACAGAGGTGTTTCTACCATGCTCATCTTGTTGGTTGAATTGAGGGTCTTAAACTGTGATCCTCCTGATCTCTACTTTTGAGTAGTTGGGATTATAGGCAGACACCACCACCTCCAGCCCCTCAACCCTCTCCATGTAGAACTTACAAGGGTCTCTAAGAGAAAGATGAATGGATAAAGAAAATATGGTATATATAATATATAATATATTCTTTATATATAATAGAATATTACTCAGCCATAATGAAATGTGAACTTACTTATTTGTAGGAAAATGGATGGAACTGGAGATAAACACGCTGATCAAGACAAACCAAGCACAAAGAGCAAAACACCACAAGTTCTCACTTATCTGTGGAGCCTAGACTTAAAATAATGATGATGATGGTAAGTATGGGTGACTGTCTTGGAAGAGGGAATCAGTGGGAGGAGGAAGGGAGAAAGGAAGAGATAATGAAGGATGAAGAGGATCAAAGTATGCTACATATATACATATGAAGACAATATAAGGAAACCCACCAAACTGTGCTGGAAAAGTGGGGAGAAGAGAGGAGGAGAATGGAAATATAAAGGATGGGGTGAACTTGTTCAAGGTGTACTGTATGCATGCATGGAATTATCACAATCAAATCCCCTCATATTATTAATGTATGCTAATTGAATAATACAATTGAAAATAAAATAAAAGGAGGGTGAGGAAATAATGCATAGGCCAAGTCAAAATGATATTTTGGTAATCTTAGTTTGCTTTAATTTAAAAGCAAATTTTATACATCAGACAAGGGACAGATAACAAGAATATACAGGGAACTTAAGAAACTAAATTCTCCTAAAATCAATGAACCAATTAAGAAATGGGCAACTGAAGTAAACAGAACTTTTTCAAAAGAAGAAATTCAAATGGCCAAAAAACACATGAAAAAATGCTCACCATCTCTGGCCATAAAGGAAATGCAAATCAAAACCACGCTAAGATTTCATCTCACCCCTGTTAGAATAGCCATCATGAAAAACACCACCAACAACGTGTTGGCGAGGATGCCAGGAAAAAGGAACCCTAATCCACTGCTGGTGGGAATGCAAGCTGGTGCAACCACTCTGGAAAAAAATTTGGAGACTTCTTAAAAATCTAAACATAGACCTGCCATATGATCCAGCAATCCCACTCCTGGGGATATACCCAAAGGAATGCAACACAGGTTACTCCAGAGGCACCTGTACACCCATGTTTATTGCAGCACTATTCACAATAGCCAAGTTATGGAAATAACCAAGATGCTCCACCACTGATGAATGGATCAAGAAAATGTGGTACTTGTACACAATGGAATTTTACTCAGCCATGAAGAAAAATGAAATTTTACCATTTGTAGGTGAATGGATGGAACTGGAGAGCATCATTCTGAGCGAGGTCAGCCAGGCTCAGAAGACCAAAAATCATATGTTCTCCCTCATATGAGGACTTTAGATCTAGGGCAAATACAGCAATGTGGTTGGACCTGGATCACATGACAAGGGTAGAGCACATACTGGAGATATAGGAATAGGTAGCAAACCCAAAACATGAAAGCATTTGATGTCCCCACTCCAGAGGAACTAATACAGAAACCTTGCCTGGTAGTGAGGGGTTTGGGAGAAAGGGGGGGAAGGGAGGCTTGGGGGGAAGGGGGGAGAAATGACCCAAACATTGTGTGCACATATAAATATAATAAAAAAAAGAAAGAAAAAACCCGACAGGCTATCATGAGCAGGGGATCAGGAAACAATGTAAAGATCAGTTAGAGTTGAATCAACAAGGGTTGTAACACATGGGTACATGAAAACAATAGTAGGAATCTCTCTGTATAGCTATCCTTAACTCAACTAGCAAAAACCCTTTGTCTTCCTTATTATGTTTATGTCTTTTCTCCAACAAAATCAGTGATAAGGGCAGAACTAGATCTGCTTGGAACTGAGGAGGGAAGAGGGGGAAGAGGGAGAAGGAGGGCAGCGTGGAGAAATGACACAAACAATGTTTGCACATGTGAATAAATGAACAACAACAAAAAAGAAAATTTTAAAAAGCATATTCATAGGTAATAATACATAATTCATTCTGGTGCAAATAGGATTCAGTTCCTTACTTACAGTTTTGAGAATAGATTTTGAGCCGGGCGCCAGTGGCTCATGCCTGTAATCTTAGTTACTCGGGAGGCAGAGATCAGCAGGATCACAGTGTGAAGCCAGCCCAGACAAATAGTTCCTGAGACTTTATCTAGAAAAACCCTTCACAAAAATAAGGCTGGCGGAGTGGCTCAAGGTGAAGGCCCTGAGTTCAAACCCCAGTACCACAAAATAAATAAATAAATATAAAGAAAAAAAGAATAGATTTTGAAGTTTGAAATAGCTGTAAGTGAATTATAATTTTTGTTGCGTTTAACCCATCACAAGGCATATCCTAAGTTTGCAGAAAATAGACTATAAAATAGAAACATTAGCTTCTGGTTCTTTTGGTTAATCTCTATGGACTTGATTTTATTATTATATATAATGACAATACTGAATTGTAATCATGTCTTGTCTTTCTATTATCTCTAATTGGTTTAGGAAATCAGAGGAAAGGAGTGTATACTTGTGTGTGTGGAGATATATATGTCTGGATAGACAGGTAGATACATACCTGCATGCATACATGATGGATGGATTCATCAACATAGCATACTGGTAACCCTTCATAGAGAATGAGCATATTTGTGCTCAGTATTGAAGAATGTGTAAGACCTTAACAGAGATAGAAACGTGGATAGATTAGGCAGGAATAGATGGATGGAATGAATACAAGTAAGTGGGAATGCTAGTTAACCTGAGAAATAGTCAAGGTATCAAATTATCTTTGATAAAATTTGTAGTCGGCTTACTTGTGGATATTTTAATTTTTAGTACTTTCTTGATTTTTTTGTGAAAAAAATTCGTCATTTCTATAAGCAGAAAATAAGTATCAATGACAAATGCCATCATTCATTGACTATTTATAATTTGTGAGTTTTACTATAGTCCATCCTCTTACAAGGTAGTAGTGGTCTTAGATAAGTATGAGGCACAAAAATACCTGAAAACTTGCTAAAAATGAAAATTGTTGAATCCTACTGAATCAGACTCTCTGAGACAGAGGCCCAGTAATTTTATCAAGGTCTCCAGGTGACTTTGATGCAAGTTAGGTTTGAGAAATGTTAGTTTGAGGTAAGCATCTTCATTTTCATTTTTAATGAGGTAAATGTAGCTCAGACACATTGCTTCCCAGAACC
The DNA here is from genome assembly GCF_047511655.1 of Castor canadensis. Lineage (NCBI taxonomy): Eukaryota > Metazoa > Chordata > Mammalia > Rodentia > Castoridae > Castor > Castor canadensis. The sequence goes on along the minus strand of NC_133391.1, from coordinate 125,688,279 downwards.
ACTCAATTCTTAGGGTGCTGCAATGATTATAAAATGGTCTCCAAGCTTATACATTTTCCATTTAGCCACATCACCTTTAAAATGAGTTTCTTTATTAAACAAGAGACAAGCAAGCATATAAAGCTATTGGACTTTTGTAATTTATTTTCATACTCTTTTATTATTGTTGTATTGGGGGGTACATTGTGACATTTATAAAAGTTCTTACAATTCCTGTAATTGGATAATTCTAGGTATATTGCTACATGAAGAGTTCAAGTTTTCTTATAGTTAGAACATGTATAAGGGCACAAGGTTGGTTGACCTGTATAGCATCTTCTTGAAAATATTTGAATAGTGTAATAAAATTAACTGAAAACTAGTTACTACATGCTTTATACTAGCTACAGTGAATCTATGGGAAGCACAAAAGCAATAATTCCCAATAAGGAAGGCATGCAGGAGTGACAGCTGCCTCTAGTGTGCTGAACACAAGTTCTCTTTTCAGCCTTGAAAGCATGAGAATTTCTTTATGAGAACTTTGGGGGTTAAACTTGTGAGTTCAAAATTCTATCTCATTATATAAAAGTACTTTATTCTCAGTATTGTAAAATATCTTCATTGACTACTTCCATTTTTATTTTGCCTTCATAAAAGTATTATAGGAATCAAGAAAAGGTATTCATGGGGTTGGTGTTCTCCTTCCAGTGCACTTGTTTCAATTCCTTTCCTTATTGTTGTATTTCCTCCAAGATTTGTAAAATTGTAGTTGCTTTAGCATCTAAATGCTTTAATGCATAGTTAAAAACCCATGTGAAGAAAGTACAAGGGCAAAGTCCTACTTAATTATTTATCTCATATTCCATTTGCTTGATATACAGAAAGTAATTATATGGACATTCTACTCTGAGAAATTTTTATATATAAGTGAAATTCTGAGTTTGGACATTAGAAAGGGCAATCAAATCAGAATTACAGAGCTACTGACATAATTCTACTGAAAGTTGAAATTCCCTGATCCAGTAGAAAGTTGAGAAGTTTTATTGGGTTTTATGTTTACACACTCTATAATCTATGGGAAACAGTACATCTCTTAATTGAATTTATTTTAAATTGATACATAAAAATTATACATATTTATTGTTATGTGACGTATTATACTGTGTAATGTTTATAACAGCTTAAACATTTCTATCGCTATAAATATTTATTATTTCCTTATAGTGAAAATACTAAAAATTCTTTCCTCTAGCTTTTTAAAAATACACAGTACATTATTTTTATATATAGTCACCCTACTATGAAATAGTGCACAGAACTTGTTACTCCTATCTCTAAATAGTGTATTTTCTGAAGATAAGTGTATACTTTGTAAGTATATCCTTCCCAAGCAGTGAGTTTCAGGCTAGTTATCTGTAGGATTGGCAGGAAAGCTCTGTTACACTCTGAATGGCTTTGGTTTTGCCACTGTGCATGCTTTATGGAGTGTCTATTAGGAGCTATAATACTCTCATAAATTTTGTTTTTCTTTGCTTTATCTTTGACTCTGTGAGTAGGTAGCTGGTGTAGCTGTGGTGTTGAAATCCAGAATAGTCTCCACTGTGGGATGATTTTTCCACACAGCCAGTGTGAAAAATCAAGAACTAAAGTTAAGGTCAGAAGACATGACAGCTATAAAGAGCATGGGTAGAAAAAGCTGTCTTTTGTATGTCTGTGTTATATTTCTACCTATATTTTGAAATTATTTTTAATTATTTTAAAGCAGGCCAATCTTTTACAGAGGGTAGGAAAATTAATTCTATGTTCACCTATATTGATTTGACTTTTCTCAAATAGTTGTTAAATCAATAGAGGGTGAATATGGTCAATGTTTTTTCTACATGTGAATAAATATGGAACATTGAACCTGTCAAAGTCATTTTAAGAAGGGAGGAGAAGAGGGAGAATCATGGAGGGGATGCCCAAACTGGGATACAATATATGTATATATGAAAATGTCACAATGAAAACCCCTGTATAGCTACCATATACTAATAAAAACATTTTAAAAAGATATTCCAACAACTTCCAACAATAATTGCTTCCCAACAACTATTTAAACGAGTAAGCACTATAAAACTTAAATTATTATTTTGTTAAGGAGTCTTTAAAATGCATTTTTGTCTTAAAGCCAACAACTCCTTAAAGAAAGGCGAATTTGTGTGTGCATGTATTCATCAGTAAGGTAGAGAACTGAACATTTTATGAGTGTGATATTAATATTTTATGACAAATGTTAATGGTAGGAAATACCTATTTTAAATAAATCAGGGAAAATAGTGTGTTTTGTAGTATGTTATGGCCCTTATCATTCATTGCTTCCAGTTGAAAAGTCCCGGATCTATTTCTTTAACATAACAGCAACAGCAACAACAATAACAAAAACTTTGGCTTTGTCTTCATGGTTCTCTTTTGCAAATCTCAGGAAAGAAGGAAAATGACTATTTTCAAAATAAATTTGTGTACTATAAAACTAATATTACACTGTCTTTAACAGAGTTAACATACCTACACACAACAATAATCATAGAATATATATGTTCTGGTTTTTTTTTCTTTTTTGAGTCAATGCCTTGTCTTATAAGCCAAGCTGGTCTTGGACTTGGAATTCCCCTGCCTCAGTCACCCTAATACCGTGATTACAGGCATATGTCAGCTCAACCAGCTTAGAATATGTATGTACTTTTGCTCTTTCCCTAAACCATAACTCGCAAAGCCAGCTATGAAGATTAACATTTATGCCATTTATACACAATTTCTGGTGGAATTTTGATTTACTCTGACATATGGAAGTAAGCATACTGAAAATTCATATGAATATGGTAATCACAATTGATTTTATTGGAAGATGCAGAATGTTCAACAAGTTTTGACTTGTACTTGTAAAATGAGAGCATAATACTCATAGCCCCTGACTACTTCTTCGTTAGTCAGTGGTGTTTATATATTTAACGCTATTGAATTTTTATTGCATGTCATTTTGTAATTTTTGACTATTGCCAAAGACATCTCTGTTTGATGTAAAAATCCAAGAATAAAACAAATCTGTTTGATGAATATCTCTAAAGTATGAATCTCTAGTATTTTTAAAAATAATTTACTCCAAATTTCCTCAGTGCTGGAGAAGTAGTTTGAAGGAATCTAATACTGTCTTAAGGAAACAAACCCAGAAAGGGAGTTCTTAGCCATTCTCTTGTGATTACTTTCCAGTTGGGAATTCCAACTTTAGAGCTGGAAGAGGTGGGTCCTCAATGTTGTAATCAACTTGCACTTTACCAATCTTGTATTAAGACAAAATGGTAAATACACAATCATCAGTTGAGGGCTAACATTTTGTCATTGGCCATGTTTCAAACCCTCCTCCAACTACAGGTTGTTACTCCTTTAAACTATTTAAACTATTTACAGGAACTGTAAAGTACTATGAAAGATGACTACACAATGTCTCTGCTGGTCTCATTTGGGTTAACCTGCTGTGCTAATCTGTAGTCTGGTTATTTGTCTTAAACAAACAGAGTAGTGTGCATAAGGTTGAAGTTCTCTGTGTTCCCTTGGGCAGGCAGATTTACCTCACCTCTCCCCTCAATAGAGAATTATTATCATTAATTTTAGTAACTTGCTTATCCAAAGTTTAAAATTTCTATTCAAACAGTATACACATGAAAAGGTAATAATTTACATATTACATACATCAAATTACATACTGTGTTTAATGTATTGTATTCTGTATATATTAAATAATATGCTTTGTCTACTCAGCATCACATTTTCAATTATTCCATGTAAATCAAACCATTTAGATATTATGAATCTGATTCATTCATTTTGTTGCTTAATATTCCATTGTGTATGTTTATGTATATATTTATACATATATACATATGCTTAGGCTTAATTTTCCATTCATTTATTGGTAGGCATAGGAATTCCAGTTTTTTCCGTTGTAAACAATGCTGGTGGATGTCCCTGTGCATGTATCTTTATATGCATGTAAGAGAGTATGTGTGTGTGAGACTGTGCTGAGTTGTAAGATTAGTTGTTTTACAACTTTATGAGTTTCCTTCCAAAGTAGTCATACTGATTTACATCCCCACCTGCTGTGTGTAAGCTTTCCATTCTTACATCATCCCATGATTTGAAATTGTTATAAGTGTGGCCAATCAATACACTGCTTTGGAATAAAACCTCATTTTATTTCACACTTGTTTCCTACCACTTTTGTCTGTTTTCATTCTTATTTGCCTGACTGCCATCTCTTTTTGAGTTACCAATCCATATCCTTTAACCAGTTTCTACTGGGTTATTTATCAATTATTACTATTTAGTTAACCCATTCTCCTACCACCAGCCCTTGGCAGCCATTGATCTGATATCTGCCTTTCACAACATATCACATGAATCAAATTATACTGTATGCTTGCGTTTGTTCACTTTGCACAACGCTTTTACATAATACTCAGGTCATTCTATGTAGGTGTAATTTGATTCATTTTAGTTCTGAGTAGTCTTCCATGTGATGGTTTATTTATCCATTTACTAGCTGATGAACATTTATTTGGTTTCCAGCTTTTAGTGATTATGGATAAAGCTGCCATAAATATTCATTTGTTCACAGGTTTGTGTGGACATGTCTTTTCATTTCTCTTGAATAGATACTTAGGAATTGTACTGCTGGATAATGTGGTAGGAGTACTTTCAAAACAAAATTGGATGTTCTCCAAACTGATTGTATCATTTTACATTCTCAAAAGTAGTATGTGAGAATTAGAACTATAATGCGTTGTCACCTAAAGTTGGTAACATCACTTTAACCAATATAATTTAAACATTGTACACTACACATATATATGTGTAGTGGTATTTATTTTGATTTTCATTTGCATTCATTATCCTAATGAATAAGTATATTAAGCATCCTTTGTGAGCAGTTTTTTTCACTTGTGTATTTGCCATCGTCTCTACTTGGTGCAGTGTGTATTAAAAGTGCATATTTATTTAATTGGGTTTTTTCTTTCCTTTTTTTTGATTTGTAGTAGAAACTGTCTACTATATAGTATCTTTTCTGCTACATTCTTTTTTTTTATTCATATGTGCATACAAGGCTTGGGTCATTTTCTGCTACATTCTTAATTGATAATTTGTGGTATATAAAATGTTATTTGTTCTGAAAGCTGATCTTGTAGGTAAATTTTTTTGAGTACTTATTGTTCTAACAATTTGCTGTGGTTTTCTTGGGAACTTCTAGATAGATAGTTATATTTGTTATTAAATAATGAGAGGTGTATCTCTTATTTTCCAGTATCATAGGACATTTTATTGTCTTTATTGAATTTGACTACTCTATTAAAATACTGAGTGAAAGGAGTAGCATTCATGATTTTCTCTGGATTTTCATGGAAATACTTTTAAAATTTCATATTTGTGACTTACGTTTGCAGTGGAATTTTAGTACTTATCCCTTATCTGATTAAGGAAAAATTTTTCCTATATCTAGCATTCTAAGAGATTTTTTTTAAATTCATGAACCAGTACTGACTATTATTGAATGGATGCTATCCTAGAAATTTTGATTTATTAGTGAGCAGAATTATACATTTTTTTGACATCAAAATTTCTTGAATTCTTAAAGTAATTTAGACTTGATTATTACTCTTGGACACTGATTCAGTCTGCTATTAATAACTTAGGGTTTTTATACCTATGTCCAAAAATGAAATTGACTTACAATTTTCTTTAAAAATATTCTTTGATAAATGTTCAAAATATGTACGCTATAATGGTCATTATTCGGGGAAGACTATATTGTTTTTTTGTTTTTATTAGTATTATTTTAAAGTGACAAATCACAATTGCATACTTTTATAGGGTACAGTGTCATGTGTCGATATGTATAATCAATATGGGGTTATTAAATAAAGTTAATGTATACATTATAAAAAACTTCTTTGATTAGCTATAATGGCATACTTATGATAAATTTAGAAAATTTACAGAATAGCATTTATTTTCTTTCTATTCCCTGAAATAAACATTTCATAAAATACATATTTCATGTATATTTTTTATCTAATGTTCAAAATTTTGAAATTTAATATACTTTAAGAACTTTGCACTTCATATGTGCATAAAATATATTGTTGTAAAGGGGAGAGAACTAGAGATTGGGAAACCCATAAGACATGATGCAGTTCTATCCTTGTAGAGGAGAGTGGGGTAGGAAGGAAGGTTGGGTAGAATGATCATAAGACTATAGCAGAGTTCTAGGACAGTTTTAGAAAAGTTCATTCAGCTGGGTGTCTTCAAGCCAAGGTGCCGTCTCTCTCAAGAATGGACCCACCTCAGGTATACTCAGGTATCAGCAAAGAGCAGGGCCTCCTCTCTAAAGCTCTTCAGAGTGCACAGCCAGGCCACTTAATTACAACTTCTGTACTGGATTGCTGAGAGCCACATTTCCATCACATTTATCCTTTTGACAAATGAAGAAACATTCTTGTGAATCAAAAGTAAGGTTCCAGAACTCCACAATTTCTTATGTTAGAGCATGTGGAAGGGAGTACATTCTGGTAGTTCTAGAAAGCTCTACTCAAATTCTATTAAAAGAGGGAGTATTATACTCATCCTGAAGAGAGCACAGATTTCTCATTACGGAACCACAAGCTTGCACAACTGAAATATTGAAAAATTTCCCCAGCTCTGTTCTAAACTGCATCTGGAAAACCTTGGATTTCAGGACAGGAAGCAGGTAGGAGCAGAAGTTCCCAGTAGCGTGTAGCCATTTATGTAACCCAGGTTTAGCTGATACTTGCCTTATTTACAGTTAAAGTAACTTTTGCTGTCCCAAATACCTTTTTCCTACATTGTTTCATGGATTCTCCTGGAAATGTCTCTCATGCTCACAACCATATTCTGTCAGCCACTGCAAAATGTTAGATTTTTTTTAACTTCTTCCCTTCCAGTTGGCTTCCACTGGACGCCACCAACAGTTGTCTCCTGTAGTTGTGTTGAGGTTTGAGAGATGCAGAAACTCTTCTGGGTATGTATATTTCTTACTGAAATAATATCATGTTGTATTCATGCAGAGATGAATCAACTCTGTCCACTTAGAGTTGAATGTTTATATACTAATCACAAATATTGAAAATGAAAGATTAAGTGTTACTCTGGTGCTACCCAAATTTTATACAGATTTAATGAAAAAGCTGTGTAGTTATGGTTCTTTTCCCTCTTCTATTAGATGGAGAATTGAGTTAACTTAGAATTATGCCAAAAGATAAATCTTTGGGTAAATCACCATACTGTCATTACTTCTTTTCCTTTTGATGACACTTACTGGGCTAACCTTGTTTGCCTGATGGCTCCTTCCTGAGATGACTTCTCAATCTCTTTCGTTGTTGCTGCCTGTGTTACCTGTTTGCTAGCCATGCCTGGACATGTTGCAACACTAGTAAATTTGGATTGTTGGAATCCCAAGTGCACAGGCTAAGGCAGCAACTTCTGCTGTATCTGTTCTTTTGAATTTTCACCTCCAGCTACTGTTCCAGACAACTGAACTCCTCTAATAATGCAGCATTTCATTTCTTTTCTGAAGCAGCCCTGTTATTTTCAACCAGAGTTATTGGAGCATTTACTAACTGGTTATATCCCTGAGCACAATGATGAAATTGTATTCTTAACTCACAAGGAGACAACCCATGTCAAATTGATTCTACTTTAATAAATTTGGTTCTCTCTTTTCATCCATGTCCTCCTACAGAAATCCAATTGAAATTTTGTACTCACCTTAAAAAATAATAGAACATAAAAATAGAAAAATAACAATTGGTCACTCATCAAAGAAAACTGGGCAAGATGTACAGCAGATTTTTGGCTCAGCCCATTTTATTTCTATGAAATAAAAGCTAATGGTAAAGATACTTTACTTCTGTGCTGGGCTTAATAGGCATTTAGTGCATGCTTTTTCTCATCTCTGTAGGTAGCTTCAAGTCAGGTCAGATTATCATCCCATTTCACCTATATGAAAATTGATAGCTATTTCTTCCACCTACATAGTTATATAGTGTTGGTATATTCAGTGTTCCCAAACAACACGGCAATCACATTTTGTCTTTTGATGAACATTAAACATCTAAGATGTGTGAGTCAAATAGAATGAGGAAACCATGGTTCATGTCTTCAGAGCACTTGTCTTAACTTTATTTACCCTTCTATAGTTGACTCATAATTTGTGGTTCAATAAGAGAACCAACTGTACACACCTCTTGTTGTTTAAGTGCCAAATGACTAGCTAGATTGGATTTTCTTATAGGTCCTCTGCACATCTGACAGTCCAACTCCCTAAGAGTTACAGTTTGCGTTCTGCAGAAAGTCTTTGGGACAGATTCTAGGATAGTTTTGCAGTTTCTCTATTTACTACATGTGGTAGAACAGCTTCAGTTTAATTTGTCTTACATGGTGAGGTTTCATGTAAAATATGTTCATAATTTGAAAGCTATGTGTCATAAGAGTTTAGAGAAAAATCTCACGAATTCCTTTAAGTTTTCTATTCAATTTGTTTTGTCTCTTTTTGATGGCAGCCCAATCATTAAAATAAGTCCTCCACATTCATGTTCTCTCTGTTTTTCTTCATGGTGACTTCCTGGATTACAGAAGTAGTAATCACAGGTAGTAGTTAAAGAATGGGTAATGGAAACTCACTACTTGCATTTAAGCTTGACACCACTATGAGCTGTGTACCACTGAGCAATTTGCTCAAGCTTTTTGAGCATCAGATTTCTTAACTGTAAACTGGGGATGATGGTAGTACTTTTGTTTTAGAATTGCTTTAAGGGTTTGATGTCTATAAAACAGATGTCTCTTATACAGTAAATAATCAATAACTGTTATTCATAATTATTAAATGTCTGTCTAATTATGGGCACCACCTTTAGTAAAGCTTAAAACCCCCTTTAAGACATGAAAGGCTACCCTCAGTAAACTTCTCTGACCTTAGTTTCCAGTATTGGATTTGATTCCTTTACTTGTTAGACATGTGGTATAAGGCTCCATTTGTACTCTTTAATAAAATGATTTTCTATGTTACTGTCCTCACTGTGTAGTTTTTTGGACCTAGTGGCCCTGGAAACAGTAACTTTCCTGAAGAGTATGTCTTTTTGCATATTTATAATAAAATGTAGGATTTATTTTCATAATCTTCTATATGCTCTCCTCTTTGTCATCAGAACATATTTATAAACACATTAGATATGTGAACAACAGTGCCTTCAAGCTATATTCAATTTCAAGAGCAGTGGATACATATTCCTGTATGACTATAATTAATACCTTGACTTGTATAACCATATTTGTCTTATTTTTCAAACACTTCTTCCAGGTACTTTTCTCCCCTGGAAATATGAACCTTCAAAAAAGATTTGTTAGAGATGAGCTATATCTGCTTCAAAATTGTGATTATTTAGTGGAAGATTTCTGTCCAGAAGAACAGCTTTGTGAGTGATTTGTAGTAATTGAGTATGTCTTCAATTGAGGGGTTCATCCATGAAAAGGAGGACTACTCCTGATATTTTAATGTTTTATGTTTTTTCCCTTGGGCACTAACCCAGCCCTGCTGGGTTTGTTATATTGGGTATCTGAATAAAAATGATGAACCTCATAGAAACACTTCTATTTATTTCTTGCTTCTAAATATTGCATCAATATGATGGAAACAAATTACTATATTTATTGTATAGTAATTCAAAGTCCAAACTATCTATTTTTTTCACATTTAATAAATCACCAGAAAAATGAGATTTTGTCAAGAAAGAATTATGCTCACTGGATTTGTATTTTTAAAACATCCAATTTGTTTTTTGAAAAGAACATAAATTAATTAATATAATCTCTCTGATTGTCTTATTACAGTTTGTTTGAAATATCTTTCATGAGTCCATGCTTTTGTTTTGAACTCCTGATTATGTTTATTTGGTGATTCATTGTTATTTTATTCTTTGAAGTGTTACGTTACACTGTTAAAGATGTCTTTGTATGGATTCCTTTTCCCTATACATGGAAAGAGTGTTCTTGGTTTAGTGAGCTGTCAACTACAAGATGATTAACTTAAAATATATTCCCTTCTGGAAACCTGTGTTCATATTTTCTAAGCACTAATGGAAGCTTTAAGAGAACAGACCACAATCTTAATCAAAAAGTTGTATATATCATGATATTGAGGAAAGGATGGGATAAAACATTCTTATGATAAATAGAGAGGAAACCAGTGATTGAATGTGTCAAAAATGTATGGCTTCAGTTGCACCACAGTCATATTACAGAAATTGCAAAAGCTAAAGTTCAGGGAAGTACCTGAAATTGAAAAACAGAACGCAGTCACCTATCAGGAGTTACTTGAATGATCTAGATCGAAAGGCAGTTCATTATAGTATGCCCAGTGATTTTCTTTTCCAATTTGCTCATTCCAGCTTTTAGTGGCATTAACTTGAAATATTACTTGATGTCTGATAGAGTGTTGCAGTTTTCATACTTCTTTATGTATTACATTCTGATTTCTCTCTGCTTAGTAGTAGACAGATACCTTATTAGTCAATAAACTTAAATAATCAGAGCATTCTCCTTAACTAGAACTATTTTTCCACCTTCTTGACAATATCTTTGCCAATAAGAAGAAACAAAAATAATGGCACACAAAAACTTCAGTTTCCTCGTATTCATACTCCACATGTAAAGTAATATTGTCTAGAAATCTACATGAAAGAAATCATTAATGCAGAACTGAAATTTATGTGTCACAGGTTTCGAAAAATACTAGAAGCTATTGGGGTTATTTTGTAAATGACTCATTACAAACAAATATTCCCATTAGTGGCCCTGAAAAATTGAAACAGCTTCTTGATGAGTGAATCCTAATCAGTTCCTGTTACGCAGTAGGTATGAATGCCTGTGGCAAATTTTGGAAACCCTGGGTTTAGCTATATCAGTCACTTACATATCAGAATCAGTTGTGGGTCAGCAAATGTGTTTTAGAGACTAGGCTTACACAAATAATTCCTAAATTTTCTGTATGTAATGTGGCTGAGATAACATTGGGCTATCTTCTGAAAAAAAAACTACATTTGCTGTGAAAAGAAATTTTAAAATTACATAACAACATTAATGAATAACACAAAATTCTCAATTTGTCTATTATTACTCTGTCAGTATTCCTTCATAAATACATGATTTGGGTGCAAAATTAATTGTATGATTTAGAAAATCTGACAAAATTTTAGTAAAGTTTATATAAAAAAATCTACACTCTGCAGAGATGGGTAGCTTTGGACATTTGAATTACATATTGCTTTTTTCTGATCTGAATGGATATATAGTCAGAGCTTTGAGTAAAATCTCCAGACAGTCTAAATAATGTCACAGAATGTTCCTTAGAAAAATGTTGTAACCAATACAAATTAAAAGGTATTGCTTTGGAGTAGATGTTTTGGTTCTAGGACTACTAGAAATGGATTTTATATGTCTGCCGTTATGTTTTTCATGCAAAAGTATGCTTATCTAGGCAATATTCATTCATAAGATTAAGTGCCTATTAATTTCCAGGCATTTTGCTGGGTGCTGGAAACACATGAAATGATTGCAACTCTCAAAAATCTTCCAATGTAGAAATGAGATCATTAAATATTTTGGCAATAAAACAATGTTGGATTAGGGGTATAATATTCCATTGTCTGGATTACCACAGGTTACTTATCTATGCATCCATTGGTTGAGGATACCTTTGTGGCTTCCAAAGTTCAGAAATAATAAATAAAGCTGTTACAAACATCCTTATGCATATGGATGGGTAAATTCCAAAAGACAAAATTATAGGATTATCTGGAAAGGGTATGTGTAACTTTGTAAGAAACTGCCAGACTTTCTTCTAAAGTGACTGTATATTTTTACATCTCCACCAGGAAATTTAATGAGGGAGTCTATTGTTCTAGACCCTGTCAGCATCTGTTAGCATTCCAGATTTTAGTCATTCTAATACATGTGTAATCATGTCTCCTTGTTGGTTTAATTTACATTTTGTTTATGATTTAAAACATGGAGTATCTTTTATTTGGTATTTATAGATCTTTGGTGATGTGTTTCTTAAGGTCTTTGGCCCAGTTTTAAAATCAGTTTGTTTATGTTATTCTTGAGTTTTAAGTGTTATGTATTTGTAAGGATCTTTGTATTGTTTTATTTTATCTTCACATTTCTCCTATGCTCTTCTTTTCTTTATGTAGATATGATTTTCTAAACTTTATCATTTTCTCTCCTACCAAAAATTTGTTTTATATATTATTTTGTTTAGTTCTTTTTTGGTGGTACTGGGGTTTGAATCAAGGACTTTGCATTTGCTAGGCAAAATCTCTACCACTTGAGTCATGTATCCAGTCCTTAACTTTCATTTAATTTATTTTACTTTATTTTTAGATAGGGTCTCATACTTTTGCCTAGGCAGGCCTTGGGCTGTTATCTTCCTTCCTATGCCTTCCACATAGCAGGAGTTACAAGTGTGCATCAATTCTGTTCAGCTTGTTTGTTGAGATGTGGTCTCACTAACTGCTTGGGTTGGTCTCAAACTGTGATCTTCCTGGCCTTGAGTAGCTGAGATTACAATAGTGAGCCACCATAGTCAGCTGAGAATTTCTTTTAATATTGTTTGTGAAAGAGAACTACTGGAAACAATTTCATTCCATTTTTGTTTATCCACGAGAGTCTTTATTTCTCTATCACTTTGGAAGATTAATTTTATAGGGTATAGAATTTCAAGTTGGAGGGCTTTTTTTCTCAACACAAATATCTTGCTCTACTCTTTTGGTTTCCAAGTGGGATGTAATTGTTATACTTGCTTCTCTATAGGCAGATTTTCATTTCCCTCTGAGTTCTTTCAGAATTTTTTATTTATCTTTGATTTTCTGTAGTTTGAAAATAATATGCTTATGTATAGGTTTTTGGCATTTATTTTGCTTGGTGCTTTGTTACCTTATTGAGATTTGGTGTTTGAGATTAATTTGGGAGAAATTCACAGTCACTGTTGCTTTAAATACATCTGATCTTTTTTCTTTTGTCTCCTTTAGCATTCCACAATGAATATCTTATAGTTTCTGTAGTTGAGCCACAGTTTTTGGACTTTTTTTTTTTTTAGTTTTTTTTCTCTTTGCTTTTTCAGTTTTGGTGGTTTCCTGAGATATCCTCAAGCCCAGAGATTCCTCATCTGTGTCCAGGCTAGTAAATGAGCCCCTCAAAGACATTCTTCATTTCTGTTCCAGTGCTTTTGATTTCTAGCATTTCTTTTTTGTTTCTTCTTAGAATTTCCATCTCTCTGCTGACATTGTACATCTGTTCTTCCAGGGTGTCTACTTTATCTACTAAAGCCCTTGTTGTATTGACTATACTTGGTTCTAAATTCCCAGTCTCATAATCCAACATTTCCAATCTATCTGAGTCTGATTCTGATACTTCAAACTATATATATTTTTTCCTTTTAAGATATTTCATCATTTTTTTTGGACATAGCCACCATAAATGGGCCTTTAATAACATGATGGCAAGAAATTAGGGGATGGGAATCACTTTAAGTCCTATGAGTAGGTCTCAGTCTTTTACTGAGCCTGTAATGCTGAACTGTGAACTTCACAAGTGCTTCTCAGTCTTTCTTCCTTTATCCCCATGGGACAGGGGGACTAGAGTGGACTCAAATTGGGTATTTCTACTCTTGGACATGAAAGTCTAGAGCAGACTGGAGTTGAATATTTGCCCTCCCCTCATCAGTTATGCTCTCATAAGCACCATAGGTCAAGTTCTGGTTAAGTAATATCTCCTGTAGACAGGCTTTGTTATGAAAAAAATGTTCTGGCATGTTTCAAAATGACTCCGTTCCCCCTCTCCTACCAGCTACACAAAGGGATTTTTTTCTGCTTTGATAACCTGGTTAAGCTCCTAGAGATAAAAGTCATACACATCTGGGGTCTCCCCGTGACTGTGTTCCCCTGAAGTTTTATCTCCCAGACTTTTCATGCTGAGCTTCTACCAAACAATTCACCAGCTATACAGTTCAATACTGTTTACCATGGAAGTTTGTGCTGGGTGTTTCTGCCCCAGTAAGCTGTGATTCTCTGCATTTGCCTGGAGGTCTCTCCACTTTCAAGGGAAGTGGTTTGCCCTGTTTCTCACCTCTCTGATGCATCTATAGAGAGTTACTGATTTTTAAGTTTGTCATTAGAATTGAGTGGCAACTTTCAGCCTCTTGCATGTTAAAGCAGACACCAGAAATCCTTGATTCAGTTTTGAACTGATAAATCACCATACAGTGATTGTTGTTATTGGTGAGGAATGTATGTTTAATAAAGTTTCAGTTGATTAAACATTTTAATTGTAGGCAAAAAATGTGAACAATAAAATAAAAAACTTTGGAAGACATATTCCAACAATGTCAGAGAACAGCTCTATTCAAAGTTTCTTATTTATCTTGCTTCCAAAAAGAACAAAGGATTTCTCAGCATAAGAACCTCAGGACCGAAGTTTTCCAACGTCTCCTTCTTCAATAATGAAAGAAAATCCTGCATGAGAACAACACTTCACTTATTTATTTATTTTCACAATACTGTATAATATTTATCATTCTCTTTGATACAATCACCAATGCTACAGGAAGGTAGGGCAGAGGTTACTAACAACTTTTAACTTAAAAAATAAGGAGAGCTGAGAGAGGTAAAATGATTCACAATAGAAACAATTGATAGTGAGCTGTATTACTGGTGGTAGAACTTGCAATCTTTTCTTTTAAAAAACATGTTTATTTTTAAGTAATCCATACTTCCTCAGCTTCTGTGTGCTCTTATATCTAACAGCCTGCACCTGTGTGTCTTTGGAGGCCTGCCCAAGGGCTACTGGAGTTACTTTGCTTGCAAGCACAGAGAACCAGAAATGTTCAAATTTTAAGTCTCTCCTGAAGTGACACAAAGACAATGACTAGCTGCCTTCCCTGAGACAGGACACACACTAATGTGTCATTTATACTCCAGAGCTCCTTGTGGGGTTTTCATAACCTTGTTTGATTTCTCCTACTTCTAAGTCCTTGTACATGCAGTCCTTATTGTTTATCCTTGGTAGCAATGTTTTAATAAATTACTTGCATGTGAATCCTCATCTAAGGGTTACGTATTCAAGAATCTAGTCAAAGAATTTAACTGTGCAAACTGAAGAATGGAAAATTTAAGTGTCTTTTCTATAGCATATTTTATAAATGCTATCAGAACTAACCAAATCAGCACCATTTCTTTTGTTCTTTCTGTTGGTCTATGCTATCTTCTGACTAGAAACTGAGATATCAGTGCCGAGGTTTTCATTTTGGCACAAGTTTACTTAACTTCTTTGGGTTTGTTTTTCATCTGTATCCTGGGAAATAAAAGCAACATCCCAGACCATTGCATGTAGGTATCATGATAACCAAATAAAATTAATAAAGACATTTTTTTGTAAACTATAAAGCACTCAAACAGGGATTCCCAAAACATAAAAATATTAAAATGTATATTTCCAAGATCCAAAGCTCCCCCAGCAATTCTACGTAGATTATGTTTCTGTAGGTACAACGAAATTTGGTTACTTGCATTTTGTACAAGTACTCTAGTTGAAGGCTCTCCAAGGTACACTTGGTACATTGAACAACAAAGTGAGTTGATATCATCATGTCATCATCAGTATCTACATAAATACTCTTCTTAACCTTCTGACAGTGTTGTACAAAATCTAATCTGTTGAGCAGGGCATTGTGGTGCCACCTGTAATCCAGCACTCTGGATGTTGAGGCAAAAACATCATGAATTCAAGGTCAGCTTGGGTTGTATAGTGAGACTGTCTGTGTCTCAAAAAATGAAATTTAACCATTTATTATGGTGCTTACTTCTGACTGATCCATTTTGCATTATCTTTCCTTTATTTCTTAACTGACACTAGCAAAATTTACCCAAAGCAAGCAAGCAAAACAAATCCAATTGAAGATTCAAGTATGTCAAAAAACACTTTAAAATGACTAGAAGGAAATTAAAAAAAATTAACTCTAAATATTCTTCATACTGATTTATTTTCACAAATTAGGCATTGATATTAAAAATTTTAGTAAAAAAATTCACCGTGGCAGTTTAAAAAATAAATTTAGCTAAAATGCTTATCAAATTATGAATGTGGTTAGTCACACAAGAACTACATAAGAAAAATACCTGCAAAATTTGAAGTAATTATAATCCCTGGATTTTGTATTTTGTATAGTCTTCATAGTTCAAATGTATCATAGACACAGATGACACCAATTAGACATGAAACTAAATAGAGATAATTGCCAAATTGTTCTTTTTGTCTTTATACAGGCTAAATATGCAGCAGATTCCTCTTGTTGATTTGAATTCTATGTATCAGAATATCAAAATAATATCTAAAATGTTTCATGCATTGAATTCTGGCTATATTCATGTACTTCTTTAAATTTATAGGTCATAGAGGTCATTCTAGTCATAAAGTTTAAAACTATTAGACTATAATGCTTAAGATTCTGTTAAGGGGAATAGAAGCAGTACATACATTAGCAAGGAGAAATTATGATTTACATGTCTAGTCCAGGACTCTTCTGAACTCCAGAATCATATAGACAAAAGCATAAATATTATGTGTCATATAATCTCAAAATTGCATATCCAAGCTAAACCTTAGACTTACTCCAACCTGTTTGACCCCAGTCTTCATAATTTAGTTGCTCAGGACAAATAAACAAATAAATGAATAACCAAACCTTGTACTAACATTAATTAAAGAAAAATAGAAAACACACTGGACCACATAGGCATAGGCAATAAGTTTATGAATAGAACTACAATAGCTCAGCAATGAAGAGAAAGGATTGACAAATGGGGCTGCATGAATCTAAAAATCTTCTGCACAGCAAAGAAAACAGTCACTAGACTGAAGGGACAGCATATAGCATGGGAGAAAATCTTTGCCAGCTATACATCTGGAAAGATATTAATAACCAGAATATACAAAAAACTAACCTCTCAAACAATCAGCAGCCCACTGAGTAAATGAGCAAATAAACCAAACACAATTTTCAAAAGAAGAAGTAAAAATTGTCAATAAATATATGAAGAAATATACTCTACATCCTTGGCCCATAAGGAAATGTAATCAAATGAATTGAGATTCCACCTCACTCTAGTTAACAACAACAAATGCTGGCAAGGATATGGGAAAAAAGGAATACTTGTATACTGTTGGTGGGAATGTAAATTTGTGAAACTGCTATGAAAAGCAGTATGAATGTCCCTCAAAAAACTAAAAGTAGAACTACAATATGATCCAGTGATACCACTTCTGGGCATACATCCAGGGGAATGTGCTCCAGGATAGTATAGAGCCACTTGTGACACTATTATTGCATGATTATTGCAACACTATTCAGAATAACCAAGTTTTGGAGATAGCCCAGACACCCCACAACTGATATAAAGTAACAAACAGTCTAGATGTCCCACAACTCCATATATAATGGAGTTTTATTCAGTTATAATGAAGAATAAAATTATGTCGTTTTCAGGTAAATGGATGGAACTGGAGAACATCATGTTAAGCGAAGTATGCCAAGCTCAAAAAGTCAAAGGTTGCATGTTTTCCCTCATGTGTGAAAGATAGAACAATAAGTTAAATGTATGCATAAATACACACACATATAGTGAAAGAGAGAACAAAATTGTATTAGTGGGTCTGTCTGAGGGGACTATGGGAGGGAAGAAAGAGAAAGAAAAGGTTAGAGAGTGAAAAATATTAAAACATCCCATCTGTATATGAATATAATATAACATAATGCACTGTAAACTGTTGAATAATAGGGGAGCATGGTGTAGAGAAAAAGTAGGTAGTGGGGGAGTTTATCTGATTTAAACATGATATATACATATCTGAAATGCCAAGATAACCCCACCCTTGAGCTATCAGTATACACTTTTTTAAAAATGAAGGACAAGATGGTAAAATAGGTCTTTTCCAGGAGATGGGTACCAGTGGGAGAGGGCAAGAAAGGGCAAATAATAGAAAATATAGTGAATATATTTTTTATTCATATATGCATATAGAAGAATGAAACCTGTTGAAATTGTTCTAAGAAGGGGGTAGGAGGGAAGAGGTAGAATTATGGAGGGGGTAAATCTAGCTAAGATATATTTTAAACACATATATAAATATCACAGTTCATCCCCTTTTATAATTATTATATGCTAATGAAATAAATAACCAAAGTAAAAGCAAATACATTTGGCTCTTTCATTACTTCACTCTTCCTCCTATACCCCATTATCCAACTTGTCTCATTTAGTTATATATTAAAATATATAATGCATATATACCTTGCAATGCCTTACAATTTCACTCAAAAGTAAAAGAAAAAACTCATTATGATGGTCCAGAATTCTCTTAGTGATACAAAGCCATGCCCTCTGCTACTTCGAAGAATTCAACCCTACCAGTCTCCATGTTGCTTTCTCTGATCTTACTAAGTGACCATTACCTTCCTTGAAGACACCTACAAATCTCTCTTTTATGGACATTTCATTAACTGTTGTTTTACTCTGTGACGATTACCCTCATATATCCACAGTTCTCTTCTCCTGAATTTATTTTTTTTTAAACAGTCTTACATAGTTCAGATTGGCCTGAAACTTATGATCCTTCTGCCTCAGGTTAAGGATCTGAATTACTTTGAAGTGCTACATTTCAACATATGTAGACTGACTATCTTTTTAAAATTTCCTCCCTCTCAACATTTTAGATCATATTTTTTCTTGTATTTGCTTCATTGGTCTTTTGTCTATATCTGGGAATGATTTTCAAAAATTTCCTCCCAATTTTATAGTGTTTTCATTGCTTTATAATTTCACTATCTGTATTTTCCCCAGATCTTTTTGTTCTCTCATTTGTTTATTTTATAGCCTTCCAATCTTAATAGTCTAAAAATCCTCCAGAACTAAAAATTCTAACTTGAGTAAAATAAAGCAAAATCTCCAAAGATTAATGGAAAATCCTCTATCTAGTCAGTTTTTTTGCAGTGAGAGAAAATATAAAAACAATGCAGATGTTTATCTGTGTTTGGAACTTTGAAGCACCAAAAATTACAGCTGATTTTTTCACTATAGGTGACAAAAGTAGCACACAGCAGAAAATGACATCTTTATTTTATTTATTTTTTTTTTTAGAAGGTGAGAAAAAATTTTATTAGGCAAGAAAGATAAAGCAGCAAAAAGTGAAAGGAAAGGGAAACACATACCAAGAGCTTGGGGTGCAAGCACTAAAGACACAATTTGTGGCTCTTTCATTGGGACTATTTATATTAACTAGCTCAGTGGCTAGGCACCTGATAACTTTTAATCATTTTGCTATTGCAATGTTTTGATATCATCCAAGCATGGAGACATTGGGTCTGGAGTAATCTCACTAATCAAAGGGTCTTGTGACATGGGCACCTATTTCTTGTAACTTTTATGGGCATTTTTCTTTTTTTTTTTTCTTTTATTATTCATATGTGCATACAAGGCTTGGTTCATTTCTCCCCCCTGCCCCCACCCCCTCCCTTACCACCCACTCCACCCCCTCCCGCTCCCCCCCCTCAATACCCAGCAGAAACTATTTTGCCCTTATCTCTAATTTTGTTGTAGAGAGAGTATAAGCAATAATAGGAAGGAACAAGGGGTTTTGCTGGTTGAGATAAGGATAGCTATACAGGGCATTGACTCACATTGATTTCTTGTGTGTGGGTGTTACCTTCTAGGTTAATTCTTTTTTTTTTTTCATTTTTCTTTTATTATTCATATGTGCATACAAGGCTTGGTTCATTTCTCCCCCCTGCCCCCACCCCCTCCCTTACCACCCACTCCACCCCTTCCCGCTCCCCCCCCTCAATACCCAGCAGAAACTATTTTGCCCTTATCTCTAATTTTGTTGTAGAGAGAGTATAAGCAATAATAGGAAGGAACAAGGGTTTTTTCCTAACTGTCTTTCTTGTTTCTTAATTTTCTGGAAGAAATCTTAACTGGGGGTAGAATTCTATTTTGCTTCCTCAGCATTTTAAAGATGTCATTTTCTCAGCCATGAAGAAGAACGAAATGTTATCATTCGCTGGTAAATGGATGGAATTGGAGAACATCATTCTGAGTGAGGTTAGCCTGGACCAAAAGACCAAAAATCGTATGTTCTCCCTCATATGTGGACATTAGATCAAGGGCAAACACAACAAGGGGATTGGACTATGAGCACATGACAAAAGCAAGAGCACACAAGGGAGGTGTGAAGATAGGTAAGACACCTAAAAAACTAGCTAGCATTTGTTGCCCTTAACGCAGAGAAATTAAGCAGATACCTTAAAGCAACTGAGGCCAATAGGAAAAGGGGAACAGGTACTAGAGAAAAGGTTAGATCAAAAAGAATTAACCTAGAAGGTAACACCCACGCACAGGAAATCAATGTGAGTCAATGCCCTGTATAGCTATCCTTATCTCAACCAGCAAAAACCCTTGTTCCTTCCTATTATTGCTTATACTCTCTCTACAACAAAATTAGAAATAAGGGCAAAATAGTTTCTGCTGGGTATTGAGGGGTGGGGAGAGGGAGGGGGCGGAGTGGGTGGTAAGGGAGGGGGTGGGAGCAGGGGGGAGAAATGAACCAAGCCTTGTATGCACATATGAATAATAAAAGAAAAATGAAAAAAAAAAAAAGAACCAAAAAAAAAAAAGAAACCTCCTAACAACTATTATTTGATTAAAGTATAATGTATATATTTATGGAAATATCACAATGAAACTCCTTTGTAGAATTCATTTATGCCAATACAAAAAAATTTAAAACAGAAATCAGCGTGAGATTTTTATTTATAATTTAAGTTCTATGTACTTTACCTTTCACAGAAATGAGCACCCTAATGAAAACTGAGGCAGAAAGTGTAGCAAGAGATGAGAGTGATAGGATCGATGTGCTGTCAATAGACATATACTGAAATGAATAGATTCAACACACACGGTGGACTCATCAGGAATTGGTATAGAAACTAATGTAGGAAATAAGGAAAAGATGACTCCTGGTTCAGATACTAGGAAAACTAACAAACAAAAAACTTTGGATGTTACCCATCTATAAGCTCTTAAACAAAGACTTTATTTTTTGGATTAGTTTTATTTTACCCAATGGACCCATAAAGTTCTCCATCAGGCTATGGACCATTCATTAGAGAATGGTGTAATCTCAGTGTAGGAAAGAGCACTGGTACTGGAGACCTAGATTCAGCTGAGTGACCCTGGTGAAGCCTTCTAATCATGCACAGCCTTTGTTTCTTCATCTGTAAAATAAGTTGATGGTAAGTTTTCTACAAAGTTCTTTGGAGGGTCAAAAGAGATAATGCTTAAAAGATGCCCTGTAGATGGAGTTCTGAGCAGCATTGCAACTATGCCTTTTAACTTTGCTTGTGTGTTGGTAAACAAGATGCCTTATCTGAATAGGGTCTTCATGTTGTTAGGTTGATATTGGTTGTTCTAAATATTTTATTGGTAATAACTGGTAATTATATATATATAATGTCCAATATATAACAATTGTTGTATATAACTGTATATATGAATTATATAACTATAAATGCGTACATAAATGAAACAAAACCAAAACACACAAAAACTGAAAACCTGAAATTCAACCAGGGCATTCTTTTTTTGATATAATGCTGAGGGACAATTAACACCAGCTCAGGAATATGGTAGCAAAGATAACATCTCTGTCAAACTTTTTTATTCTTTTTGATGGTAGAATGGTCAAGGAATGCCTAAGGCTTTGTAGTTGATGCCTCTGGAGAAGAAGATCAATTTCTGATTTGTCCCCCTCTGTCCAAGGGAAAAAGTGAAATTCTTAGCTGAATAGCAGTTTTTACACTGACCTGCTCATTTCTTTGAGTCAGTAGCACTATTTAAATAAGAATCGGAAGAGAACAAAAACAGCATGAGGTGTCTTGACTGTTCAGTTTGAGGTATTTTTTTCCTACTTTGTTTTGTTTAGTGTGTGTGTGTGTGTGTGTGTGCAGGTGAAGTGTGATATGAAAGAGTGTATTTCCAAGGCAGTTGTAAGAGCTGATAATGAGGTTAGGATTAGAGTTTTTTTTTTTTAAAGAATCCAATGTGAGGAACATTTCTTCCTCAATTTGGAGTCAAGGAAAATAGGAAAGGTATAAAACTATTATGCAGAAGTCAAAATTGTAACACTTTCTTGCTAATATTCATTCAATTGAGAATTTTGTCCTGTCACCTCCACTAGATTAAAATTCTTCTGAGGAAAATATATTTCAATTTCCCTTTATTTTCTTTATCATTTTCATAGAATGTCTGAATAAGGAATGATTACTAGGATTTTGAACACTACACAATAGTGAAAGCAACTCTGTGCATTTCTCTTAAGGTAGTAACTACCATGCTTCAACTACAAAAAGAAGTGACAATAATTTAAGAATAACAATATAGAAGGACAGATTCACAAATATTAAAAATGACCTTTGTAATTTTGTCACCCACAGGTATAGTTTATAGAAAAATAAAGATTTGGTTTTATAAGAAATGCCTTAAGAGACAAAATAAGCTCTTGTGTTCAACTATTCATGTGGCACCTTGCTTTCCATGTTACTTCAGTTGCAGCACTGCCCTTCCTTTATTTATGCTTTGTCATAGGAGGTAAATAGATTTATATATACCTGTCATCCCAAGATCCTTATTTTATAAGGTGATTACCTCTATCAGAAGCACAGAATGAGCTATCATAGCTAATGATTGCTGGTTCACTCAAATTTCTCTTCTATGAACAATAATAAACACAAAATCATAAAGGTCATCTCTTTTCCCTTGAGGACACTCACATTTCTGATTATAGTCCCATCTTGTATCTCTGACTGTCATCAGTAATGAAAAGTGGCTGCTCCAGTTGTGTACAATAATTCCAAGCTAAGAAGTCTATTGAAAGATGCATTCTTTCCTATTAAGGCATCTGACACAGCACTATAGGAGCTTAGAGCGTGTTATTCCCTCATGTATCAAAGTCTGCTTGCCAGTGTTATATTTATTGACCTGTCCAACTCCTTTTCCATGATTGATCACTTTTGCCACCCAAAGGTTTAACTGTTACCCTATCCTAGCAAAATTCTCAATAATGCTTTGGAAAATTAAAAGTCCTCCTTTAATTTTCTCTTTTCTTAGGAAAATTCTTCATTTCACAGAGCAAGGAACATCCTGTACTTTGTCAGTTGTTGCTTTTGCTACCAAACAGAATCCATTTCCCCCTCTTGTATTGCCCAAAGAAATCATTATTTTTTTGAGATCTGCAATGTACACTTTCACATTTAATTTCTCAGGTTTAGAAGCTTTGTGACCTAAATCTGACCAAAATAATATAAGCAATGTTCTACTGACTGGAACTTACAGAAAACTATTGTTTTCCTCACAAAATGGGAAAAATCATTCAGCATTTATCTTTGCCTTTCATTGGTCTTACTTATTTTGGTATGTGAACATAATATATGGTAGTGAAATGGTCATAATAATTGTGTGAATGTGAAGATGAAAGTTTCCTGATGGTAAGTCACTTGTAGCATTTCTAGGAACCAAAGTGCCAGCTCTGGATTGGTTACCTCTAAACTTGAAAGAAATTTCTCCTTGTTATATTTCTTTCACCAAAATTTGGACTCTGCGTTACAGAAAGCTGAATACAATCCTAAAGGGGTTCATAAATCTAGATTGTAGATTCACTCATTCCTAAAGAGTTAGGGTTTGTAATGATATTTTGTATAAGAAAGGCAGTACCTTTTTTTAGTAGTCAATTAAAACATAGTAAGTAAAGTTATTACTTACAGATTTTGGTTTGCTAAAAATTGTATGTATGCATAGAGATAGGTTTATTTTCCTCTTTCTTTCTGCAATTTAACGTCACAAAAATCTGACATCTTCATATGTCTGCCTCTTTCAGCATGACACTACCATGCCAGGTGGAATATCTTCCCTCCAGACTCAAACTCACTTTCTGACTGTAATTGAATCCTCAGTGAGGTCTAATTTACTGATTTCCAGAGTGTCAATGGGAAGAGAGTGAGAAGGACAAAAGAAAGAATAATCAGGCAATAGATTGTTCATCCCCGCTACCCCCAGTGTCAAGAATCAAAACTACTATCAAAAACATATATGTACATATACACATTTAGACACACATGAATAGTGAATATGAAAGATTTTTCCTAATAATGTATATATTGACACGCATAGGTGTTACTATTCATTTTATTATTGAATTACAGCCCCAAAAGTAATGCTAATTATAGTGTGACTCATTCAAGAATTTATCTGTTTATAATTTAGAGATGATCATCTTTATCAGAAAAACATATAAGAATCATGGGAAAATGATTTTTATTTAGTTTCAAAAGAATGATTTAGCCAAATAATTACTGGAAAATAATTGATATATTAATGACAAGGAAGTGCAAAGAACAAACAGTAGTGCAGTATTTTTGTGTGACCAGTTCCTGCAAGCTAAAGTTACGGGAGGAAATGATCACACGCAAATCACTGCACATTCCCATCGTACTCCTTATCCACAACTACAGGCACCCAAACAGATATAAATAAAAACAGTTCCAGAGGAACAAAATATACTTTGATGGAAGCACAAATACAATGAAATAATTTGTTGATTCTTCTTATGTTTACCTAGGAGTTTTCCTTCTCTGTAAGAAACTATCCAATGTGAGATAGAGTGTGGACAAAACTAAAAAGTACGTAAAATATGCATTAGATTGCTTGCCCTTCCTTCTCCATTCCCTGCTGCAGAAGTGATTGATTGCACTGAAAATCTTCCCGTCCTAAGGATTCTTAATTTTAATAATGACCAAGATGGAGAGTGAATTAGAAGAAAAATATTCCAGCCAAGCACCCTCTTGTAGTTCCACTCTACCAGGGACACAATTGCTTTGAATATGAAAAGAAGACTAAAGAAATGTCTTGCCTTTTGCTAGTATAATACTTATTATTCACCTCTGGGGGAAACTAAGATTGGGATTTTACTCAATATCTAAAATTAGTGTTTAACATCTGTTCTAGGTATTTATTCTTGTTTAACCAACTGCTTTCCAAAAAAGACATTTGACATAACTTATTGTCATTCCTTAAAGCTCTGTGGTTAACACCTGGGTGATTTTTCTTGGGGACTCTCACACAGTTTAAGTCTGATGGAGGCTGGGCTGCATATCAAAAATGGGTCAGTAATACGGCCAGTGATTGATGCCAACTGTTCAATGGGAGTCCAGGTGGGCTTGTTGACTGAAGAACTTACATATATTCTCTCCATGCATCTTATCTTCCCACATCAGGATAGCTTAGTCTGAAATGAAAGATCCCAAGAGTTAATATTCCAGGAGATCTAGGAGGAAGTTGCAAAGTTTCTTATGACTTAGCCCTAGAAATAACTGAATGCTACTTCTGCCACATTCTACTGATCAAATAGCCCGTGTGCAAGATAGCTAATTGGATTCTTTTGATCTAGGAGTAGCAAGATGTTACTAAAAACAGAATATGGAAGGAGATATATTTTAGGTCACCTGAAAATATAGTCTTCTACATCTTGTATGTTATGAGTGCTCATTGTTTTGTGATATGCATTCCCATATTTCTTTTTTATTAGTATGATATATTAATTGTACCAAAGGGTTTCATTTTGATCTTCCCATACATGCATATTATGTGCTTTGATCAAATTCACCCATTCTAGTTCTCTTTATTACCCCTCCTCACTTTTATTACATTTTAATGGATTTTATTCTATTTTCATATGTGCACACAAAGTACTTCAATTGTATTTTCTCCTACTGGTTCCCCCCACAACAGTTCTTCTTTTACATTCATGTCATCTTTTTTTAAGGCCTACATTTTACATATCAGAGAAAACATGCAATGTCTGTGTTTCTGTGTCTGGCTTATTTCACTTATAATGATGGACTCCAGTTCCATCCATTTTTCTTCAAACAACAAAATTTCCTTCTTTTTGGCTCAATAATATTTCATTATGTGTGTATATATGTGTATATTTGTGTATATTATTTATACAAAAATATTTATTGTGTATATATTTATATCTCACATTTCTCTCATTCCCTTAAAGAATGGATTCTTAGAGTTATAACTACACCTACAATTATTTCACTAAAGATTGCATTTTTAAAAGCATTCTCTCTTTTCTCTCTCTTCCCTCTCTCTTTCTCTCTCTTTAGCTAATTGTAGCCAGAAGACTAAGTTCATGTCAAGGAATGTGAGTAGAAGCGATATGTGTACCTTTCAGACCCCATCTTAAAATGAAGTGGCTTGCTTGTCATGGATTTTTTTTCTCTCTTCTGTTTTCATTATCTTCAGAATGATGAAGATCAGAGCAACCATGGAACCCAATTTTAATGCCAGTAATATCTATCCCCAGCTGCTCTAAGCTTTATATCTTAGTATGCTCCATAAGAGAAAAATAATAAGTGCATTCCATTCTATACTTGGCATATATCTGCCCTAATCTGCCTCTTACCTTCTTTCATGCTATCTATCTTGATTGAGCCATTTGTATTCATTGGTCTCTTCATTAAAGAAGCTTATGCCACATTTAGTTATTATGCCTTCATGTGTTATTTTCAAAGTCTATGGAGAAATTATGCATTGTCCCTGGATACTTTTCTGATTTCCACCAAGGTAGAGATATTGATATGGTGAACAACAAAATAATAGAATATGTTACTGGACAATAAAGTAAATAATACATATGCTGACTCATAACATCTCACTAATAACCTTTCCTGTTTTAATAGGAAAAAACAGGAATAGGTTTAAAACTACATTGATCAAAACAATTTTCCCACAGAAAATAGGTGAGGATGGCTGGTGTACATAGAAATTTGGGAGGGAAAATGGGATTTTTAAAGATAATAATGCTTTGACTTGAAGGTGAAGTAATTTTTATAAATTCAAAGGTATTTCAACTATAAGCAATTATTACTCTGTTTCTACTTACAAAAAAATTTAAATACATTATATTTATATACATTTTCCCATAATTACAATATTCTTCAAATGTTAATAGAAAAGATGTTAACTTGTTAAAATATCACTTTTGCTTTAATTTTTCTCCACACAACTCTTAATCTTCTCTGCCAAGGGTATTAAGAGAGGAATTTTCTTGATGCTGTTGTTCACTGAGGACAAAATATCTATTTTGTAAATGCAAATAGAGACTGCAGAGTCCTTTAGAAGAGAGATTAGTGATGAGTTCATTACTTTGGTTTAGTGATGCCAGCCTAAATTTTAACTGGGATTATGTAAGCTATAAATAAACTATCTTAAATTTGGAATTAAAAATAGAGCATTTCAAGAGGATTGATTTTGTTCTTGAACTTCTGAGTATGCATATCAAATCAACAAGGAAAGAAAGATGCACATAGTCCACTCTCCCCATGCTTACGCTTACTCTAATTGCACATCCCCAAGCAAAATGTCTGTCTGTCTGTCTCTATCTATTTATTATCTATCTATCATCATCTATCTATCGTCTTCTGTTTATCATCTTCTACCAATCTCTATGCACACACACATTAAATTATAAAATCCTTTTGGCTAAAGCATACAATAACATAACCAGTTCAAACTAAAGAGCTGAGACAGACTTACCCTGTCACAAAGTGAGGGTACTCAACAGTTGCACGGCAAAGAGCTTGGATACAGACAAGGTTGAAAAGATGGACCATTTTTTGTGATCAATTTTTCCATCATATTCCTTCACCCTTCCCCTTCCAACACTACTAAGGTTTAGGACACTTCCATACCTTTGTTTGTTGCTTCACTGAAGCTGATTCTCAAATACTTTTGTCAAGATGGGTACATGGAATTTGTATTCCATTTTGGAATAAATTTCATGGAGCACACACTTTTTTCCTTAAAGAAACTAATAGGTATTTATCCAAATATTTCCTAGAGTTCAGAATTGCTATAGAGAAAGATCTACCTAGCATTTTCTTTTTATTTTTTATTCATTTATTCACATGTGCATACATTGTTCGTGTCACTTCTCCTCCCTGCCCACCTACCCCCTCCCCGCAACCCTCCCTAAGTGTACTAGTCATAAAACATCCAGTTCTGAGAACTTCAGTTCAGGATCCAAACTGTTTCTACCAAGTTGGGGGCAAGCCTGGGATGAAACCACGGGTTCCAGTTCTTCCTACCATAAAAGTAAAATCTATAGGTTTCTAGATGAATAAAGGCAAAATTGAGAGACAACTCTCTGCCTGCTTCTTAATAATCATACCTTAAAATTTCTGGAATTCATCATTTGTACTTAGTTTTCATGAAATACTTGCTGTCAAAGATTTATCCTCAAAATCTTAATTTGATTTTTTTCTTGAACTGGATTTTGCTGTATTTACTTAGCACTTCAATAAGGAAGAATCTTTTCCCAATACACTTGAAAACAGAAGCCAAAATTCTGCTTCACTTGAAGCATTTTTCTCCTGTTCTCCACAAATCCCTATTTAAATGAAGGGTGTCATTGAAATTACTCTTTCAAATGTGTCTTCACCTGTTTCCACTGTCACAGTAAATTTGTTCTCTATTGAAATTTGGAGGTTTATAGCATCATATGAAGTAAGAGGTAACAATTGCTGCTTTTTTTCCAATACCAATCATTGCTGATGTATCAGCTGTCTCATCTCATGGTTATTCTTTTCTTTCACAGTCTATTAACTTGTGGTTACAGGCTCAGCAATCTGTAACTAACTGTAGAGGCCACCACATGTGCAGGCATTTAAGTGTTATCCCTAAGCTCAGTCTGTAGTCCAAAATCTGTGTATAGAATTTCCTCTTTTGATTAAAATTTATTTTATCTGACCATTTGGGAAGAGCAGAATTAACTGAGAATTGTGCTTTATTTTTAATTATTAGATTTTATTCTTTACTCAAGTGCTATTCTCTCTATTGACTAGTTTTAAAGGGGAAAAGTATATTTTTTTTCCTTCTCTCCTTCCTAGCTATCGGTATTGAGAATCATTTGCCTTTTCCCTGGTTTCTTCAGGAAAAGTTGAGTCAGAATTGGAAAAGCTTACAGTGGTAACGCTGCACACAAAGCCATCATTGCCTAGTCCTTATCACCCTGAAGAGGAGCCAAAGAACATTGAAAGTTCAGCTGAGCTGATTCTTGAATTCAGCCAGGATTTATCAGCTGTAACAAGTAAAAAGTCTCACAGTAACTACAAGATACATGCAATCACTAATGTAAACTCAGGGTTTGCTAAAATTTTCCCACTCTATGTCTAACATTTAATTTATTTTTAGTCTATGTATAGTTTGCTCATGCTAATGAAAAGTAGGATGCTTAAAGTACCAAAGAATAATTGCTTTTTTTCAGTAAAAAGCAATTGAAATTGGGAAAGCCCCACTCCCTTGATATGAATTTATCTAACTTCAATGAATTTATAAAGGGAATTTGTTTTTCTTGCATGAGAGTTTCTTATAGGATTCATATTAAAGTGAATGTATAACATTTCTACATAAACAGAATTATATTACTATATAAACTGTAAGTTTTTAAGAGTTCATATTGTCATTAAAAAGCAAAATGGAAATGCTTACCATGCAACATGGCAAAAATGTAGAAAATGTGTATTAAGACAGAGCTACTGGTGACACAGATGATATAAGTCTACTAATCCAGTGCAGACAGACAAGTTCTTTGGTAGGGACTTGTGTCTTGTGCCTGGATTCCACTGTCTGGAATTCCAATTACCGTCTGTAAAAGAATCACCTAAGTGAGTTCTGTGAGAATCACAGTGTGATGACTTTCTTGCACCATTATCTTCTACTCCAATGGAGAGAAAGCTCAGATCAACAATGTGCACCAAAGGGAAACATTCTCTGCAATTGCAGCAGTGAGAATGGTTGCCATTTTACAAAGCTAAAAGCATAAGGGATATAAAACGAGAGGTTGTGTTGAATTATTGCCAATTATTTCTAGCATAAGAGAAAATCCTAGACATTTTCTTGTTAATTTTTTCCAGCCAAGAATTGGGAATACTGCTTTTGCTTTTTATAGGCCTTAAGCCTCTTTCTTTGCCTATGTTCATCCTCAGTCATCTACTCACAAGGTAAATTATGTCAAATGGTCAATTCAAGCATGGAAAAGATGTGTCATCCAGGAAAAGATAGTTGTAGCTCTTGGATATGCAGTTTTCCCTTTGTGTTTGTGGGGATTCCCTCCAGGAGCCCCAGTGGAGACCAACATCTACAAAATGTTCAAGTCTCTTATATTAGAAGGCATAGTAGTTATATATAACCTACAGACATCCCCGTGTCCTTTAAATCGTCTCTAAATTACTTATAAAACCTAAAACAATATAAATGCTATATAAATATTTGTCATGTTGTATTGTTTAGAAAACAATGGAAAAAAAAAGCCTGCACATGTTCAGTACAGATGTGGATTTTTTTCAAGTATTTGTGATCTGTGGTTGTTTGAATTCTCAGGTACAGAACTGTGGGTAAAGAAGGCCAGTGTACATTATCTCAGTAGAACATTTAGCTCAGGAAAGAGGTAGTTGTTAGTCACTGGAGTAACTCTGAAACATGGTATTCATTTTATATTTATATTATTCTTCATAAGTTGAATATATGCTCAAACAATGCAGCTTAAAAATATCCAGAAAATCCCTGGAACTGATGACATAGGTTGATACCTTCTTAGAATTAAAGAGTTATTTAGGCACTATTGTCAATCCTACCTTACTGACAGTGAATGTAATTTCAGCAAAGATGCTTCACTGTCTTTCAGGATGAAATAATTCAATGTGATTATGTTTCTTTAATGAGCTCCCAGATTGCCAAAGCAAGAGGCTGACATTATGGCTGTAATTCTGTTTGTGGACACACTTATTTAGTGATATCAAATCCAAGCAGATTAATGAATAATTAAGAATATTTTTGGTTACAATTCTGGCATCATTTAGTTCAAGCCTTCTTATTTGTCAGATAAGAGGGGAAACTGCCTTGAACCTTCTCAATGTCACTGACTTTTGCAGAAAAAAATTAAAGCCCAAAGCCAAAAATCTGGTGAACTGCTTATGGATATGGGAAAATACTCATCTCACAGTCCAGCAATAGTTCTTTTCAAAAGCTTTTATTTCCTGTTTAAATATTTACTTTCCTGTTTAGAACCTTTAGTCACAGAGGATTTCAGACAAGTCTATAACTTCTCTGGTTATTGCTTTCCACATATATTTCTTTCTTTCTTCTTCTTATTTTTTATTTATTCATATGTGCATACATTGTTTGTGCCATTTCTCTCCCCTGCCCCCCACACCCTCCCCTTTCCTTCCACCCCTCTTGTTTCCAAGCAAAATCTGTTCTGCCCTCTTCTCTAATTTTATTGAAAAGAAGATATAAACAATAACAGGAAAGACATACCAAGAGATTCCTAGCATTGTTTCCATGCACACTGAGAAGTTCAGCTACAGACAAATATAAAGTGTAAAATAAACAATGTAGTGGAATGTATACCAAATGTTGGGGTATTCTACTTCTCTGAAAAATGAAAACAAAGATAATCAAGCAGACTTAAGGTAAGAAGGAGACACCCATGCATAGATCTGAGGGAGCTGTGCTCTAGACAACAAAAACAAACACACAAACAAATCAACAACAAATAACACACTTTGCTTTTAAAGTTAAATTACATATAAACTATTTACATAATAGCATCATCTAGGTGACATAAACTCAGACTGCTTAAGATTCTGAGGTCGATCTCATCTCTGCCTCTTTAGTATTAAGCTATGGCACTGAGAAGCCAAGAGAAGAGGTGACCACATGGTTTAGTTTTAGTGTGTTGTCCTTTAGCACCTGTTCTTTCCTTTCTTAGGATTTTTCTTTCTTCTTGGTATGTTTCTGAATCTGTCATTGTCTGCCTTTGAAAATGAAAACTGGAGAGTTCAACACCATTAGTATACCAAGTTATTAAACAGGCAGTGTTCCCTGCGGGTAAAATAAAGCATTTATGTTAGTTTGGAACTCTCTAACATTAGCTATCACTGTGCAAACAATTGATCTACCACTTGGTCAAGCAGTCTTCCTGTTAACGTTTGCCTTTCCTCAGCTTTTGAAGCAAGATCCAAAGAAATGTAATTGTGTGGATATAATTACATATTGTAGCAGTAGTCCATGCATCCACACTTACTCCCCAAGGACTTAAAGGCCCAAATGTCTATTCTCTGAATTTATTAGACTAAGGTTTGCACATTCCTGTAATCAAAATGATTTAGAGACAAAATAGATGTTCTGAATAATCCTTACAACTTTATAATTAAACACTTTGATGATGGAGGTATCCTTTCAAACTTGCATATTAATGTTTTTCCAAGATAAAACTCCCAGCGGCATACCTGTGTGTTCTAGACTCAGTTTCTGAATACATTTTGAAAGGGTGGCTACAAATATATGGCTGTATTGTTAAAAAGCAATCTAAAAACATTTTGAAAACATTTTAAATGTACTAGGTAGACTGGAGATTTTAAAAAAATTTTATTTTATCATTTTTACATTTACTTACATGTGTACATTATTTGGGCCACCTTTCCTCCTCCCCTACCCCACCCCGCTTCCAGGCAGAACCTGTTCTAGACTTGAGTTTTAACACTGATTTATATATAATACCTTGAGGGAGATTTGGTAACACCTGATATACAAAAGTAAAAACATATGAGGAGCTAGGGGCAGAACACTTGCCTAGTATTTGCGAGGTCCTGGGTTCAACATTGGAAAGTTTAAAAAAACAAAAAAGCAAATATCTTATTCTCAAAGAAATATATTGAGTAATTTTAGAAATATTAAAAAGTGTTTACAAAATGTAGGACTATAACTTGCTCTTCATTTTTAAAATATCAGATAGGGATTTTTTTTTAAAGAATATGCACTTTCACTCTATTTCCTTCCTTATAAGTTCCAGTTCTACCAGAAACTTCCATGAACCAGTTCCTAATATACTTTCCTAAAAATAGGAGTTCTCAGGCCATAGGGAAAGAAGATACTCAAAGGGAAAAAAAAAATAGTAAAGATTATGGCTGGAGAAGGCAGGAGTGGAGGCCCCCACCCAGCAACCTTGGAGTGGGGAAAGCTTATAACAGTGGCTGTCATGTGGAAGGCTCCACCAGAGGGGAGAGGGGGCACTGGCCCATGCAAACTGTAGGTGAACAAGTCGACCAGAGAAGGCAGGTGTGGTGCCACCTTCCCCAGCATGCTTGGAGAGGGGAAGGTGTCCAACAGTGGCTAAAGTGTGGCATGCTGTACCGGAGAGTGGGAGGGGCATGTCCCCATGTGAATGCTAAATAAAAAAGGACTGCAATTGCAACTGGCAGGTAGGTCTGTATCCTGGAGAAAACAAAAGGAGCAAGGATCCAGGAGAACTCTAAATAAACAAAGCCTGTGGGGCTAGGTGAGTGTAAACTCACTCTTGAGATCTGCAATAAATAAAGCCTGCAGCAGCAGCTGGCTGACAGTAGGTGGCAGGTGAGCTGCAGCCTCAGATAGACATTCACAAAGCTGTCTCCAGACCCTTTTTTTTTTCTCTTTTGATGAGACAACAACTGAACTACTACTCAGACACCAACACCAGGATGCTGAAGGACTAACACCAAAACTATTATGACTGAAACTTTATTGCATTTGAACTTGAGAATTTTTTTTAACCTCTCTTTGTCTCTCTAATGCCTGTTTAGCTCACTGTTGATTAGTACACTATCTCTCCCTGTTTATTTCTTTGACTCTGTTTTTTGTTTTGTTTTTTTCCTATTTTCTTTACCTTTTTTGCTTTCCCTCTCTTCTCACCCTTCCATTCTAGATATCATCCTTGTTACTATTACAAGCTAGACAATACTGAATCACACACAGTACAGGGACAGTAACAGTAGCAAGGGGAAAGATGGGAAGATGGAAAAAAGAGGGAAACCATTTTCTTCCCAATAATAAATCAGTACAGGAACCTGAGGGAAATGAAGAAAACAGATGCCCAGATCCAGACTCCAACAAAATGAAGATAATCTATGCCAAAGAACCCAATGAAACCATAAGAACACATGAAAGAAGGAATCCTGTAAGTAATAAATGAGAATTTTATGGAGATGATACTGATATGGTCAACCAAAATGTACAGGAGACACTCAAGAAATTCCAAGACAACAAAAATGGAGAATTTGAGAAAGCACAAGAACAAATAAAAGAAACTATAGAAGCAATGTTTAAACACTGAAGCGAAACAAAGAACATGATAAGTAAAGAGATAAATGAACTCAGACCAAAAATCGACAATATTAAAGAGGGAGTGACTCAGGATATGAAAACCCTCAGAAAAAAGAATGAAACAGAAATATAAAACAAAATGGAAGGCCAATCCAGCAGACTACAACAAGCAGAAGACAGAATCTCAGAACTCAAAGATGAAATGGTAATTAAAGGAAAAACTGAAGAACTATTAGTTAAATAACTCAAGACCTGTGATAAGAAAATGCAAGAACTTACTGACTCCATCAAAAGACCAAACTTGACAATTATGGGCATTGAAGAAAGAGAAGAGGTGCAAGCAAAAGGAACCCGTAATAAACTCAACAAAATAATAACAGAAAATTTCCCAAATCTAGAGAAAACTATGCCCATACAGATACAAGAGGCCTCCAGAACACAAAACAGACCTGACCAAAATAGAACTACCCCACAGCATATTATCATTAAAACAACAAATACAGAGACCTGAGAAAGAATATTGAAGGCTGTAAGAGAGAAAAAAACAAATAACATATAAAGATAAACCCATCAAAGTCACAGTAGACTTCTCAACAGAAACATTAAAAGCAAGAAGAGCTTGGGGTGAGGTCTTCCAGGCACTGAATGAAAATAACTTCAACCCTAGGATACTCTACCCAGCAAAGTTATCATTCAAAACACATGGAGCAAGAAAAGTCTTCCATGATAAGCAGAAACTAAAACAATGCATGACCACAAAGCCATCACTACAAGATTCTTCAAGGAATTCTGCACACAGAAAGTTAAACCCAACATAATCATGAAAGGGCAGGCAGTACCAAACTACAGGAAAAGAAAAGGCAAGAAAGTAGAGAGTAGCCTCAACTTAGGTACACAAAATCAACTTTCAAACAACTAAGACAACTAAATGACAGGAATCACCACATACCTATCAGTACTAACACTTAATGTTAACAGACTTAATTCCCCCATCAAAAGGCACCATTTGATGAAATGGATTAAAAAGGAAGATCCAACAATTTGTTGCTTACAGGAGACCAATCTCATCAATAGAAATAAGCATAGGCTTAGGATGAAAAGGTAGAAGAATATTTACCAAGCCAATGGTCCCCGAAAACAGGCAGGAGTAACAATACTTACTTCTGACAAAGTAGACTTCAAACCTACATTGATCGAACAAGATAAAGAAGGACATTCCATACTAATAAAAGGGGAAATAGACCAAAAGGAAATAACAGTTATCAACCTATATGCACCCAACATCAATGCACCCAATTTCATCAAACATACCCTGAAGGACCTAAAAGCATATATTAACTCCAATGCAGTGGAAGTGGGAGACTTTAACATCCCACTATTATCAATAGATAGGTCATCCAAACAAAAAATCAATAAAGAAATCCTAGATCTAAAACATACCATAGATCAAATGGACCTAGTTGATGTCTACAGAACATTTCATCCAACTTCTACACTATATACATTTTTCTCAGCAGCCCACAGAAACTTCTCCAAAATAGATCATATTGTAGGGCACAAAGCAAGCCTCAGCAAATATAAGAAAGTAGAAATTACACCATGCATCATATCTGATCTGATACCTGATCATAATGCATTAAAACTAGAACTCAACAACAAAAATAAAGACAAAAAACATGCCAACAGTTGGAAACTGTTGAACAACTCATTGCTTAATGAACAATGGGTCATTGATGAAATAAAGAGGAAATTAAAAGGTTGCTGGAAGTCAATAAAAATGAAAACACAATGTACCAGAACCCATGGGACACAGCAAAGGCAGTCCTGAGAGGAAAGTTTATAGCCAGGAGTGCATATATTAAAAAGACTAAAAGATCTCAAATCAATGACCTAATGATACATCTCAAATTCCTAGAAAAACAAGAACATGCAAATCCCAAAACAAACAGGAGAGAAATAATAAAAATAAGAGTTGAAATCAATGAAATAGAAACCAAAACAACCATACAAAGAATTAATGAAACAAACAGTTGGTTCTTTGAAAAAATAAACAAGATTGACAGAACCCTGGCAAACCTCACTAAAATGAGAATAGAAAAAACCCAAATCAGTAAAATCAGAAATGCAAAAGGAGAGATAACAACAAACACCATGGAAGTCCAGGAATCATCAGAGACTACTTCAAGAACCTATATTCAAATAAATTTGAAAATCTTAAAGAAATGGACAGATTTCTAGATACTTATGATCATCCAAAACTGAACCAAGATGACATTAATCACCTGAATAGATCTATAACACAAAATGAAATCGAAGCAGCAATCAAGAGTCTCCCAGGGATTCCAAGATGGCGGCTAGAGGTAGGAAGCAGAAAGCGACCCTCCTATAGTGAAATCTTGGCGCCCATACGGCTTGGGAAGACATGGACCAGGTGAGCTTTGCGGTACCACGATACCCCCACAGACAAGCCTGGGCCAGAGCAGCATAGCCCCCTGGACAGACTGACCTCCACCCGGGAAAAAAAGAGAAACTGAATAATAAGCAATAAGAACAGTTAAGACACGCTGGAAAGAGGGTGGGGCGCCCTGAGCACTGAAGATTGGGGGAAGGGAATCCTTCCCGGGACTGTAAATAAGCAAGCTGGGCGGGCTGGAGAGCCTCTGGCGGGAGCGGGGCGCGCACCCAGCAACCAGGAGTGGGAAAGCTTGTGAGAGTGGAGGAGGGAGGAAAACTCCACAGGAGAGCAGGGAAGACCCACTTCCCACGTGAACTGTAAATAAACATGGTGGCCGGCAGGAGCAGCAGCACCGCCCAGTAAGCAGGAGCAGGAAAGCTTCTGAAAGTGGCAGTAGGAGGAAAACTTCAGAGGAGAGGGGGGAAGACCCACCTCCCATATGAACTGTAAATAAACACGCAGGCCTGACAACGCGGGGGCAGTGTCACCTTTCCCAGTGCTTGGAAAGGGGAAAGCCTGTAGCAGAGGCTCCCGCACAGGAGAACTCTGAGCAAACAAAGCCTGTGGGACCAGGTGAGTGCTAAGCTCACCCCAGAGATCTGCATAAATAACGCCGCCAACTACAGGCTGAGAGCAGCAGGCAGGCAAACCACAGTTGCAGATACCACTCTCAGAACTGCCTCCAGACGCTTTTTTTTCTTTTTCTCCCTACCTTTGATGAGAGAACAACCAAATTACACCTGCAAGCCGAAAACTTACTGAAACTGTATTGCATTTGAACTGGGGACACTTGGTGGGGCTTTTTGTGTGTCTGTGTGTGTGAGTGTGTAGTTTTGTTCTATTTTATACATCCCCTTTGATGAGACAACTACAGAACAACATCTGAGGCACCAACTCCAGGACTGGAGATTGAGACGGACACCCAAATTATTAAGACTGAAACTGCATTGCATATAAACTTGGAAGTTTTTTGGTTTTTTTTTTTTTTAATTTTCTATTTTCCATTTTATTTGAATTCATTTTTATATATAGATATTTCTTTCATTTACTTATTTTTTATTTTTTTAATCTTTGATTTTCAATCCTCTCTTTGTCTCTCTAATGTCTGTTCAGCTTACTGTCGATTAGTACACTAACACTCCCTGTTTATACCTTTGAAACTCTCTTGTCTGATACCTTGTTCTGCTTTCTCCCTCTTGTCTGTATATTTGTTTTCCCCTTTTCTTTAACTTCTTGCTTTCCATCTCAGCTCACCCTTCCATTCTAAATATTACCATTGTTATTATTACAAGCTAGAAAATACTTAATTGCACACAGTACAGGGACAGTAACAACACCAAGGACAATGACGGGAAGACAGAAAAAAAAGGGAAACCAGTTTCCCCACAGCAAAAAATTAGTACAGGAACCAGAGGGGAATGAAGAGAACAGAAACTCAGATCCAGACTCCAACAAAATGAAGATAAACTATGCCAAAGGACCCAATGAAGCCCACAAGAATAATTTAAAAGAAGACATACTACAAGTACTCAATGAGAATTTTATAGAGATGATACTGGATAGGGTCAACCAAAATGTACAGGAGACACTCAAGAAACTCCAAGACAACAAAAATAGAGAATTTGAAAAAGCAAAAGAAGAAATAAAGGAAACCATAGAAGCACTGTATAAACACCAAAGTGAAAGAGAGAACACAATGAATAAACGGATAAATGAACTCAGGACAAAAATAGACAACATTAAAGAGGAAAACTGCCAGGATATGAAAAACCTCAGCAGCCCATGAAACCTTCTCCAAAATAGATCATATCCTAGGGCACAAAGCAAGCCTCAGCAAATATAAGAAAATAGAAATAATACCGTGCATACTATCTGATCACAATGCAGTAAAAGTAGAACTCAACAACAAAAGTAAAGACAAAAAACATGCAAACAGCTGGAAACTAAATAACTCATTACTTAATGAAGAATGGATCATCGATGCAATAAAAGAGGAAATTAAAAAGTTCCTGGAAGTCAATGAAAATGAAAACACAACCTACCGGAACCTATGGGACACAGCTAAGGCAGTCTTGAGAGGAAAGTTTATAGCCATGAGTGCATATATTAAAAAGATTGAAAGATCCCAAATCAATGACCTAATGATACATCTCAAACTCCTAGAAAAACAAGAACAAGCAAATCCCAAAACAAATAGGAGAGAAATAATAAAAATAAGAGTTGAAATCAATGAAATAGAAACCAAAAAAACCATACAAAGAATTAATGAAACAAAAAGTTTGTTCTTTGAAAAAATAAACAAGATCGATAGACTCCTAGCAAACCTGACTAAAATGAGGAGAGAAAAAACCCAAATTAGTAGAATTAGGAATGCAAAAGGGGAGATAACAACAAACACCATGGACGTCCAGGAAATCATCAGAGACTACTTTGAGAACCTATATTCAAATAAATTTGAAAATCTTAAAGAAATGGACAGATTTCTAGATACATATGATCATCCAAAACTGAACCAAGAGGAAATTAATCACCTGAATAGATCTATAACACAAAATGAAATTGAAGCAGCAATCAAGAGTCTCCCCAAAAAGAAAAGTCCAGGACCTGATGGATTCTCTGCTGAATTCTATCAGACCTTTAAAGAAGAACTGATACAAACCCTCCTTAAACTGTTCCATGAAATAGAAAGGGAAGGAAAACTGCCAAACACATTTTATGAAGCCAGTATTACACTTATCCCAAAACCAGGCAAAGACACCTCCAAAAAGTAGAACTATAGGCCAATCTCCTTAATGAACATTGATGCAAAAATCCTCAACAAAATAATGGCAAACTGAATTCAGCAACACATCAAAAAGATTATTCACCACGACCAAGTAGGCTTCATCCAAGGGATGCAGGGGTGGTTCAACATACAAAAATCAATAAACGTAATAAACCACATTAATAGAAGCAAAGACAAAAACCACTTGATCATCTCAATAGATGCAGAAAAAGCCTTTGATAAGATCCAACATCATTTCATGATAAAAGCTCTAAGAAAACTAGGAATAGAAGGAAAGTTCCTCAACATTATAAAAGCTATATATGACAAACCTACAGCCAGCATTATGCTTAAAGGAGAAAAACCGAAACCATTCCCTCTAAAATCAGGAACCAGACAAGGCTGCCCACTATCTCCACTCATATTCAACATAGTACTGGAATTCCTAGCCAGAGCAATTAGGCAAGAAGAAGGAATAAAAGGAATACAAATAGGTAAAGAAACTGTCAAAATATCCCTATTTGTAGATGACATGATCCTATACCTTAAAGACCCAAAAAACTCTACTGCAAGCCTTGTGTGCACATATGAATAGTAAAACAATAAAAAGAAAGAAAGAGTAGGTAATACTCTAGAGTTACTAGGTATAGGTAAGAACTTTCTCAATGAAACCCCAGCAGCACAGCAACTAAGAGATAGCATAGATAAATGGGACCTCATAAAACTAAAAAGCTTCTGTTCATCAAAAGAAATGGTCTCTAAACTGAAGAGAACACCCACAGAGTGGGAGAAAATATTTGCCAACTATACATCAGACAAAGGACTGATAACCAGAATATACAGGGAACTTAAAAAACTAAATTCTCCCAAAACTAATGAACCAATAAAGAAATGGGCACGTGAACTAAACAGAACTTTCTCAAAAGAAGAAATTCAAATGGCCAGAAAACACATGAAAAAATGCTCACCATCTCTAGCAATAAAGGAAATGTAAATTAAAACCACGCTAAGATTCCACCTCACCCCTGTTAGAATAGCCATCATCAGCAATACCGCCAAGAACAGGTGTTGGCGAGGATGCGGGGAAAAAGGAACCCTCTTACACTGTTGGTGGGAATGTAAATTAGTACAACCACTCTGGAAAAAAATTTGGAGGCTACTTAAAAAGCTGGACGTCAATCTACCATTTGATCCAGCAATACCACTCTTGGGGATATACCCAAAAGACTGTTACTCCAGAGGCACCTGCACATCCATGTTTATTGCGGCACTATTCACAATAGCCAAGTTATGGAAACAGCCAAGATGCTCCACCACTGACGAATGGATTAAGAAAATGTGGTATCTATACACAATGGAATTTTATGCAGCCATGAAGAAGAACGAAATGTTATCATTCGCTGGTAAATGGATGGAATTGGAGAACATCATTCTGAGTGAGGTTAGCCTGGACCAAAAGACCAAAAATCGTATGTTCTCCCTCATATGTGGACATTAGATCAAGGGCAAACACAACAATGGGATTGGACTATGAGCATATGATAAAAGCGAGAACACAGAAGTAAGGGGTGAGGATAGGTAAGACACCTAAAAAACTAGCTAGCATTTGTTGCCCTTAACGCAGAGAAACTAAAGCAGATACCTTAAAGCAATTGAGGCCAATAGGAAAAGGGGAACAGGTACTAGAGAAAAGGTTAGTTCAAGAAGAATTAACCTAGAAGGTAACACCCATGCACAGGAAATCAATGTGAGTCAATGCCCTGTATAGCTATCCTTATCTCAACCAGCAAAAACCCTTGTCCCTTCCTATTATTGCTTATACTCTCTCTACTACAAAATTAGAAATAAGGGCAAAATAGTTTCTGCTGGGTATTGAGGGGGGGAGAGGGAGGGGGCGGAGTGGGTGGTAAGGGAGGGGGTGGGTGCAGGGGGGAGAAATGAACCAAGCCTAGTATGCACATATGAATAATAAAAGAAAAATGAAAAAAAAAAAGAAGAGTCTCCCAAAAACGACAAGTCCAGGACCTGATAGATTCTCTGCTGAATTCTATCAGACCTTTAAACAAAAATTAATACATACCCTCCTTAAACTGTTCCACAAAATAGATAGGGAAAGAAAACTGCCTAACAAATTTAATAAAGCAAGTATTACACTTATCCCAAAACCAGACAAAGACATATCCAAAAAGGAGAACCATAGGCCAATCTCTTAATGAACATTGATGCAAAAATCTTCAATAAAATAATTGCAAACCAAACTCAACAATACATCAAAAAGATCATTCACCACAATCACGTAGGCTTCATCCCAGGAATGCAGGGGTGGTTCAACATACAAAAATCAATAAACGTAATAAACCACATTAACAGAAGCAAAGACAAAAACCACTTGATCATCTCAATAGATGCACAAAAAGACTTTGATAAGATCCAACACCATTTCATGATAAAAGCTCTAAGAAAACTAGGAATAAAAGGAAAGTACCTCAATATTATAAGCTATATATGACAAACCTACAGCCAGCATTATACTTAACAGTGAAAAACAAAACTATTCCCTATAAAATCAGGAATGAGACAAGGGTGCCACTATCCCCACTCCTTGTCAACATAGTGCTGGAATTTCTAGCCAGAGCAATTAGACAAGAAGAAGAAATAAAAGGAATACAAATAGGTTAAAAAAAAACTGTCAAAATATTCCTACTTGAGGACGATATGCTCCTATACCTTACAGACCAAAAAAACTCTTCCCCAAAACTCTTAGACACCATAAACAGGTATAGGAAAATGGCAGGATACAAAATCAACTTGCAAAAATAATTAGCTTTTCTATACACCAACAACAAACAAACTGAGAAAGAATATATGGAAACAATGGAAACAAAGAGATTGAAAACTCTACTGTTAAATTTTTTTGAAAATACAAGAGACCACGAATAGCCAAGGCAATACTCAGCAAAAAGAACAATGCTGGAGGTATCACAAACCTGACTT
The DNA here is from genome assembly GCF_047511655.1 of Castor canadensis. Classification (NCBI taxonomy): domain Eukaryota; kingdom Metazoa; phylum Chordata; class Mammalia; order Rodentia; family Castoridae; genus Castor; species Castor canadensis. Next base: position 125,645,669 of record NC_133391.1, on the reverse strand, counting down.
CAAACTATATTACAAAGCAATAGCAATAAAAACAGCATGGTACTGGCACAAAAACAAACATGAAGACCAGTGGAACAGAATAGAGGACCCAGATATGAAGCCACACAACTATAACCAACTTATCTTTGACAAAGGTGCTAAAAATATATGATGGAAAAAAGACAGCCTCTTCAACAAAACTTCTGGGAAAACTGGTTAGCAGTCTGCAAAAAACTGAAACTAGATCCATGTTTATCACCCTATACCAGTATTAACTCAAAATGGATTAAGGACCTTAATATCAGACTGAAAGCTCTAAAGTTTGTACAAGAAAGAGTAGGAAATACTTTGGAACTAATAAGTATAGGTAAGAACTTTCTCAGTGGAACCCCAGCAGCACAGCAACTAAGAGATAACATCGATAAATGGGGCTTCATAAAACTAAAAAGCTTCTGCTCAACAAAAGAAATGGCCTCTAAACTGAAGAGACCACCCACAGAGTGGGAGAAAATATTTGCCAGCTACACATCAGACAAAGGACTGATAACCAGAATATATAGGGAACTTAAAAAACTAAATTCTCCCAAAACTAATGAACCAATAAAGAAATGGGCACGTGAACTAAACAGAACTTTCTCAAAAGAAGAAATTCAAATGGCCAAAAAACATATGAAAAAATGCTCACCATCTCTAGCAATAAAGGAAATGCAAATTAAAACCACGCTAAGATTCCACCTCACCCCTGTTAGAATAGCCATCATTAGCAACACCACCAACAACAGGTGTTGGCGAGGACGTGGGGAAAAAGGAACCCTCTCACACTGCTGGTGGGATTGCAAAGTAGTACAAGGACTCTGAAAAAAAAATTGGAGGCTTCTTAAAAATCTAAACATAGATCTGCCATATGATCCAGCAACACCACTCTTGGAGATATACCCAAAGGAATGCAACACAAGTTACTCCAGGGCACTTGCACATCCATGTTCATTGTGGCACTATTCACAATAGCCAAGTTATGGAAACAGCCAAAATGTCCCACTATTGATGAATGGATTAAGAAAATGGTAGTTATACACAATGAAATACTACTCAGCCATGAAGAAGAATGAAATCTTATCATTTGCAGGTAAATGGGTGAAACAAGAACATCATTCTGAGTGAGGTTAGCCAGGCCCAGAAGACCAAGAATCTTATGTTCTCCCTCATATGAGGACTTTAGATCAAGGGCAAACACAACAAAGGGATTGGACTTTGATCACATGATGAGGTGAGAGCACACAAGAGAGGTATGAGGGTACATAAAACACCCAAAAAAACCAAGATAGCATTTGATGTCCTCAATGCAAAGGAACTAATGCAGAAACTTTAAAGCAACAGAGGCCAATAAGAGAAGGGATCAGGAACTAGAGAAAAGGTTAGTTCGAGAAGAATTAATTTAGAATGTAACACATATGTATAGGAAAGCAATGCGAGTCAACTCCCTGTATAGCTATCCTTATCTCAACTAGCAAAAACCCTTGGTGTTTCCTATTATTGCTTATACTCTCTCTTCAACAAAATTAGAGATAAGGGCAAAATAGTTTCTGCCTGGTAGCGAGGGGTGGTGGGGGAGGAGGAGAGAGCAAGGGGTAAGGGAGGGGGTGGGGGAAGGGAGGAGAAATGACCCAAACATTGTATGCACATAAGAATAAAATAAATAATAAAAACATAAAAAGAAAATCTGAAAAAAAAAGAATGAAGATTAATGGGTTTATTTCCTATTTACACTGTTTCCTTCTAGTACCAAAGGGGAAAGAAGAAAACTCAAATGTTTCACTCTTTTTTTTATTAATAAAATCCTGGAATTATCTTTTGTTTTTTTTTTAATATTTTTATCACTATATATTCATTATACAGGGTGGATTGATAGTGACAATTCCAATTAGGTTTATATTGTACATTACTTACAATGCCTCCATCATCTCTCCCTCTCAACCCCTTCTCTGCCCCACTTAACGCAATTGCAAGAGGTTTCTTTGTTGTATTTCATATAGGAATATGAAGTCTGTCAACCCTATACCTTCACTTTAATCTCCTTTGTTCACCCTCCACTCCCCCCACTAATACCCAGGCTGTAAGGGTTATATTAGCTTGTGGCTTCAATGTGCATCCAACTAAATTTGCATGGACTTATGTAGATGCTAGAAGGTATGTTTGCATACAGTTATACAAAGAATAAATGATTACAATTTAGAGCTAAAATTGATATTGAGGCCTGAGCACAAGGACAAAACTTATTAGCCTAAGTGGAAGTAAGTCAGATAAGATTTGATGTCTGCTCCATATTAGTGGAGTGTGCGTGGGATAGGGAGGTTGAATGCTGGTAGAAAGTTAAAGTTTTTATTTCAATGCCACCTATACCATATTATGACACTGACTTTTAAGGGTAACTTTTGCAAAGTTCAAAGGAGAAGGTGGTATATATATGTATGTATATATATGCATTATATAAATATATATATATATATATATCTATTTAGTATCTTGTTCTTGTTAGCATTAAAAGGTGTTCTATAAACTAAGAATATAAGCCAACACTCTGAGTTTTTCAACAAATATTGATGCATTCAGAAAGAATTTTTCTCCATAGGCCTCACAGTTATAATGGAAGGGTCCCAAAATGTGACTTTAGTGTTAAAGTTAGCTTGCAATGCCTCAGAGTCAATCTTTTAATAATTGTTATGATGGATTTTTGTTCCTGAACATAGCACAGAGATAATCAAATAAACATTCCTTCAATGTTTTAAGTTGTTACTTTGAAGTCTTTATGTGACCTTGAGTACCAGGTTAGATAAACATTTTCTGTTGAGAAACTGGCCTTTCAATGATATCTTCTGGTAGTTGAATTTTATGAATAGATATGTGATAAATGATTTGATGTGATTTTGTTTTCTTTGTCTTTCCAGCATTCAGGAAGGTCGAATATAGGTGAATTAAAGAAATCTTTCAGGACATTGCCCAATTGATAAACAGCAAAATAAGAATTGGATATGAGAGCCTTACTGAGTCCTGGTTGTATTATTTACTCTCTTTATACTCTAGAGGAAATTTCTAAAATTGAAAAATGCAGTCTAAAATAAGCAAGGTAAGATCTGCTCTCATGTTTCCAGACACGTCTTCTTATGTCCTCACTATCAGACATCATTATACTTGTAGTAGTTGCCGCCTTTGCTGGATAACTTCCTCTGTACATCTACTTGGCTAACTCAACAAAGCCTTCCATGGAGACCCCCCCATTAAAAATTGCAAGCTACCTCTCTTTATCAGAAGACTTTGTTTTCAGAGTACTTAGCTTCGTCCAATAAACCATACCCATGTTATGCTTTTTATTATTCCTTCCTTTGTAATATCAGGTCCATGATGATAGAGATTTTTGTCTATTTCATTCCCTGATATGACTTGCTCATAGTAAGTGTGTATGTTGAGTGAATATTGAATCAAACCAATAATTTAAAGAATATTTAGTAACTGAAATGTTTAACATATAAATTATTGTCATCACTTATTAAAACTAGTATAAAATGATTCTCAAAATTAAAAGGTAGAAGTAAGAATGAAAGTTACATATAGTCTACACAGATTTTAGTTATACTAATTTTCTTTTTTTTTTTTTTTTTCATTTTTCTTTTATTATTCATATGTGCATACAAGGCTTGGTTCATTTCTCCCCCCTGCCCCCACCCCCTCCCTTACCACCCACTCCGCCCCCTCCCGCTCCCCCCCTCAATACCCAGCAGAAACTATTTTGCCCTTATCTCTAATTTTGTTGTAGAGAGAGTATAAGCAATAATAGGAAGGAACAAGGGGTTTTGCTGGTTGAGATAAGGATAGCTATACAGGGCATTGACTCACATTGATTTCCTGTGTGTGGGTGTTACCTTCTAGGTTAATTCTTTTTGATCTAACCTTTTCTCTAGTTCCTGGTCCCCTTTTCCTATTGGCCTCAGTTGCTTTAAGGTATCTGCTTTAGTTTCTCTGCGTTAAGGGCAACAAATGCTAGCTAGTTTTTTAGGTGTCTTACCTATCCTCACCCCTCCCTTGTGTGCTCTCGCTTTTATCATGTGCTCATAGTCCAATCCCCTTGTTGTGTTTGCCCTTGATCTAATGTCCACATATGAGGGAGAACATACGATTTTTGGTCTTTTGAGCCAGGCTAACCTCACTCAGAATGATGTTCTCCAATTCCATCCATTTACCAGCGAATGATAACATTTCGTTCTTCTTCATGGCTGCATAAAATTCCATTGTGTATAGATACCACATTTTCTTAATCCATTCGTCAGTGCTGGGACATCTTGGCTGTTTCCATATACTAATTTTCTTAACATGTTTCTTTGAGGTGACCTTTGTTGAGGACACACTCAATCCCCACACTAGGGAAAGTGATAGAGGACAGACTTCATAGTTTGCTGTTTGATAGGTGATATGAATATCTGTCTGAAACCGATTTTGTTGGCTGTCTTAATAAATTAAGAATAGAAGTCTCTATACAAAAGATACAATGTGGCTGCTGCTGATTTAGAATTTCATTATTTTGGCTAGAATGGCAATTGATCTCATTTGTACCCATCACTGAAGTCCTTGTTATTTCAGCACAAAGCCTGAGGACATACATATAGGCAAGCAGAGGACTTCAGAGGTGGCAGCTTCCTTGTTGGGGATAATTAATTCTGTGCAATGTTTCACATTTTGGGGCTCTAAACCACTTAGAAAGTCAATGACCCAATCTTACAAGTGACAAATAGTACCCCCTGTGTTGTTTTAAATAGAGATTTCCTAGGAGAAAATTACATAAAATGCAGGTAGATGTCAATACTCTTGGGATTCATAACTTAGACTGAGGTTTATTAGCTTTAGTTAACATTGATTAATGTTTTAGGATAGTAGTTTAAACTCATATGTTTGTTGTATAAATGCTGAGGACAATTAATGTGGTTAAGTTGGAATAATATTTTAAGAACAGATTTTGCCATTGGAGAAAAAATAGGGAAAGAGACAGACAGATAGAGAGACCAAGGCCAATGGGGTAGAGATTTTCCTTTTAAGAAGCTATCAAAATAAAATGGATAGATAAGATCTCTGATAGAATCTCCCTTAAACTTACTATAGAAAAGATAGTGATTTGAATGTAAACAACTGTTTAGACCTATGCACATCTAAAAACCTAAGAAAATGATTTTTTGGAATCTAGATTTAAGAAGAAGAACAACAACACAATAACTTTTGTATGGAAGATTTTTCTACATATTTATTCATGTAGTGTAAGAATTAAAGGTGTACAGTTAGATTGTGTCACTTGCTCAGGATCTTCCCAAGAATAAAGAGAGGTATTAGCAATAATGTGGACACAGCTCAACTGCCAACTGATGTTTGGTAGCAGTTAGCCTTGAGTGATTAATAAGCAGGATAGACAGATGAAGAGATAAGGAAATTATACTATTTTAATAAATATTGAAAGAACCAGACTCAGACATTGAAATGAGAAAGTAAAAAACTAAAAAGCCAGAGCAACTAGCCACCCTCTCCATCTCCATTTAGATATTTAAGATACAAGAACAGGGCTATCTACATTTCAGGACTATCTGCCTTTCTCTGAGACATTAATAAGCTTCAAGGCTCCTTGGATGGCTAGAGGGACAAAAAGAATGAAAGACATGTCTAACAAGTGGAAGTCCTAAAACACACCATTTGTCCCTGTGATTTGAGTAGGCCTGATGACACCTCCCTGTTTCAGCACCCATCTTAGACACCCAGATCCAGTATTTTAATGACCATTGTGTTCCTCCAGCTCAGAATTGTAAGACTAAGAGCTGAGGACCACCATTGTGAGTCTTTACTTCCATTTCCTGCATGGGGAGTAGGAAATGTTTCTCCTTTTTTGTTTCCCATTTCTTCCCACTTTTATACTGTTATACTAAATTCCTTCCCTAAGAAATTTTACTGTTACTTTTACTAATTTTTCACATCTTGCCTGAATTCTCTTGCCAGACACTAAAACCAAGATATAGACAAGTGCTAGACTTTCCACTAACACTGAGATTCGTAAATAAAATGATAATTAAGGCAACAACTGTATAACAGCATAGAGGATTGGGGACTATGAATACCTGGAAATGCATTCAATGAGAAAATTTAACACAATTATGAACAGTTTTTGACATTTTGACTCACCTTCAAGTATGGCCAGTTTTATTTTTTAAAAAACCTTCCTTCTCTGTGAAAAAGAGAACAAAGTTTACTCTCTCAGAATAAAGGAAGACTTTACCTCAGGGAAAGATATCTGTCTCTTCCTTCATGGAATTCAGACATATAGTAAATTCTTATAATTTTATGTTGCTTCAGCATCCTTTCAGAATAAAAGTTTAATTTTTCACACCAAAAACTGAATTCAACTACCTTTGATGCAGTTTTCATCTCTCCAGATCTTCCCATCTCCTCAGTGTGGTTGACCCAGGTATCTGCCATATGCAAGCACTTCCTTGTGATCACCTACCTATAGGACTGAAGATGCAATCACCTTAAGTGACCCCCACACTCATTCCGACTAATATGTTGCAGTGGCCACTCTCAGGCATTGCATGACCTATGGAACTTGTGCCTGCTTGCTCTGCATCCACCAGTTAAAACTCATCAAGGAAATCCTGGTTGAATAATTCCCTGGATCCCAATTAGGTCTCAGCCCTAGGTCTATTTCTCACTTCTGATGTTTGAATGTCTTGTCCCTGTGACTTTCCCATTGGCCTTCATAGGTGCCCCTCTTCTTGTGTGTGCCTGTGAGTTACACACTGCTTCTCTGAGCGCTAAGGATGTTGAACAATTTTTCATATGTTGATTGACCATTTGTACTTCTTTTTTTGAAAACTATTTGTTTGGCCCACTTGCTTATTTATTGATTGGATTATATATTTTTCAGTTGTTTATTTATTTTTGTTTCTTTATATTCAAAGGTAGATCACTATATGTAAGCACTATTTATTGTTTTTCACTGTATCTTAAACCCAAATACAATTCTGGATCAAGGTTCACAGAATAATTTAAAATACTATTGTTTAAGTGGGGTACTATAAAATAGATATTATATATTTTAGTTTACTTCAGGTTGTCTTCTCTAGAATATCCTAGCTTGGAGGCTTCTCTCTATCTCACTCTTTTTTTCTTTCCCTCTCTCTTCTTCCTTTCTCTCTCTCTCTCTCTCTCTCTCTCTCTCTCTCTCTCTCTCTTTCTCTCTCTCTCCCTCTCTCCCCCTTGGGTCTTAACCAAATAAACATTTCCACTTTCTGTCAACTTGGCAGACCTAAATTTTCCCTCTATCACAGAATTTTCATTGCTAGACTTGGAAGAAAGTATGTAGTCTCTCATCCAACTTCTAATTTAGCATTAGAAGCAGAAATACTGATATTTCACTCCCCATATTTTTGTTACAAATATCTACTTTCCCACTGACCCCTTTTCAAACTGTGAAGTAGAAAAAAACCGAGTGATTAACAGTTACTCTCAGTCTCAATATCTATACCTATATATGGTGTTGGGTTCAGAAGAGTACTGGTACAGATGGTAACTCCAGATAAAGATTTCTAGTACACTAGCTCACTACCAAGACCTGTTGTCCATCTTATTTTTTGATTTTCTTCCTTTTTGCCTATCTTTTCCCAGTCTTCTAGATGGAACAATTATTTAGTTTAGAAGTTGGGAGCAGTGTGAGCCACCTGAGCAATGTGTGGCATAGAACTTGTTGAGTGCACAATAGGATGAATTCCTTAAATCATAAAATTGAATGCCTCTGGATTATTTGATACTAATTTGAAATTGAATGCAATATTTATAATGTTAGAGAAAGAAAAACAGCTCATTTTAAAACCTTATCTCATGTTCTCTAAGTACAGAGGTAAAATGACTTTATAAGGAAATTACCATAAAATGAAAGTGTGCTTCTCAACTTCTAAAATGTCTATATGTCGAATGCCTCATCTATAAAATGGTACTCTATTAAGTCATGTTCTCCCATTGTATTAACTAGTCAAATGAATAAATCATCCAGAAAGAAAGTACATTCACTCTTTCTGTAGCACTAAGTTTTCTCTGATATAAGACATCATTTCAAATATTCGACCAGTAAGAATCAAACAGTAATATATAATTTCTTGGAATCTGGTGTTTTAACCTTTATAGGTTTCCCAGACAATGGTCCATATTTTTCCTTCTTGGTCATGCTTCTAGGGAGTAGAGCCATACCTGCCTGTGTTCATTTGAAGCTGGGAGGAATGATGGTACCATCAGACCTCTAAAGAGTGAGTAACTGGAGTTCTGAGGCAGTCAGGCCAAATATTTCTCAAGTAGAATAATGTCTGCAGGTGAAAGCAAATGAAATATAGAATGTCAAATGAATAGTAGCTTTCCGCCTATTCTTGACTTTTTCCCTGAGGTCAAAACATATATTCAACAACTTACTTGACATTTCCATTTGAAAATTTAATGCATTCAAACTTAACCCACCAAAAATAGAATATCTGCTACCTTGCTCCTAAACCTGCTTCTCATACTCCAATTTCAGTAACATGTCCCACCAAGTATCTAATTTTTCAAGTCATCTAATTTTTCAAGTCAAAGACCTAGAAATCTTCCTTGATTCATCTCTTTAAACCACCCTTCTTCCCACATCTTCCCATCAAATTCATCTGTAATTTTCATTGTCTGTGTCTCTAAAGTATATCTTTAATCTACTTATTACCAAGCCTATGCTACTATGGTTTCTCAACTTGACTACTGGATCAGATTCCTAATTGATTAGTGTGTTTGTTTCTATTTTTCCTCTTAGGATGCACTCTATATAATACTAGCTAGACTACTCTTCTGAAAATATAAATCACATCCTACAAAGTTTTATGAGATTTAGCACTTCTCTATTCTTCCAGCACCATTTTCTTTTATTCTGAAAATTATATACTTAGCTTCAATGTCATGTTTATTTCTTGTTTTGCAAGAGCATCAACCTTATTTCATTCTTAAGACTTTTTGACTTGTTGTCTTTTCTTGAACACTCTCTGTTTAGTGATTCACAAAGTTCACACCTCATCTTTAAGTTCTTAGGTTACATATCACCTTAGTTAAAAATCACTCATCAAAGAAGCTTCCGTATATCATCCTAACATGGCAGTTTTCCATCACCCCTACTTCTGACCTTATGCATTCTTCTGTTATTTTGTTGCATGTATCATTATGAATTTTATGTTTGCACATACATTTTCTGTCTCTACCTTATAGAATGATATAAGTTCAATGAGATCAGAGACTTGGTATTGTCAAGGATATAGTCCATTTATTAAAACTTCTAAAATGTATAAAAAGTGATATTTGAACTTGACAAAATATGATAAAAGCCTTATATACATTCTTCTATGGTTTAATTAATATTTAAAACATATCAGAAGGGAGGGGGCAGGGGGAAGGGAGGAGAAATGACCCAAACATTATATGCACATATGAATAAAAGAAAAAAAAATCAGTATTGTGATTAAATAATTACCTGAAGTAATAACTCACCAAAATTTCTGTTGCCAGTCATAGCAATGTAACAGAGTAGTTTTGCCATTCTACCTCAAACAAGTAAATGACCAGAGAAATATATAAAAATGATGATTTGTTGGACCTTATAGAATAATCAGGGTAGGATGGTGACATCTATGAGAAGAGAAGCTATGAGCTCTAAGCACAGGGAGGAGAATCCCAAACAGAGTCTGGCTGGACATCTCAGGTTGAAGAGGCAGAGTTGAGCATCTTGAGAAGTTAAAGTTGGTAGAATTTTGGGGGCAGATTATTGAAGAGGAGAGAGATGCATGGAGAGAAAGAGAGATCCAGAAGTCTGCAGATGGTTCCTCCATAGTTGTCAGCTGAGAACTGATCAGTACATTCAGGTAAGGAAATTACCTGAAGCAAGGTAAAAATAAACTCACCAGAAAGAAGCAATCAGAACAATGCCTACAGCTCACCCAGAGCAAGGAATAGTTTTTATTTCCAGTACTTCAAGTGAAAAATCAATCTTGCAATGTACAGGATGTTAAAAATAGTACTCAAAAGTACATTCCCCTTTATAAGGAAAAAGTTAGGCCTGAACTAAGAGATACTTTGGTTAACAAAGCAAGCCTTGAAATGATCAAAATGTTTTTTGAATAACTTGATTGTGTCCCCAAATAAAGTCTAAATATATTTCACTGAAATAAAATATGTAGAAACTAACAAAATAAACATCGTAATACCTGACATCCAATAAAAATGAGAAAGTAGTCAAAAAATAAGACTTAAACAAAAGGGAAAAAAATCAATCAGTGAAATAGCAAAAATGGGAGAATTACTTTAAAAAAGAAAAACAATACAGTTTTAATGTACTTTACATACTCAAAAAGAAACAGAAAATCATGAAGATGCTAAGGAGAGGTGTGAAAGTCTATTGAACTTACAGAAATGAAAAATACAATGTCTGGGTGAAAAGGTACTGAATAAGATTGCCAAGAGACTAGATATGGAAAAATATAATAGCAGACTTAAAAACATATCAATTATACTATCCTAGAGGAAGCAAACAGAGAAAAATATATGAAAAAGTGCAGAATGTCAACAAAACAAACAGATGAAAATACTGTCAAAGTGTGAGATTCCTAAAATACAGGAAGGCAGAAAAATATTTGAAAAATTAATGACTAAAGCTCTTCCTAATTGATAGGAACTGTTAACTTACAGGCCCAAGGAACTCACAAGCTCTAACCATCAGAAACATGAAAAAAAAAATCCTACAGGAAGGTGCATGCTGATCAAATTGCTTAAAACCAGTTGACAAGGAAAAAAAAATCTCAAAAACAGAGGAAAGAGATACATTTTTTTATAGGAAAATGAAGAAAAAAGGCAAATCAGAATCATTACAGTAATGTCTTTAAAGTACAAAAGAAAAAGAACATACCAAACTAGTATGCCATACTCTACAAAAATATCTTTCAAGAATGAGAAAAGTAAAGACATTTTTTAGACATACAAAGGATAAAAAAATCATCTCCAGCATTGCAAAGAATATTAAGGGAAATTTTGGAAAATGAAAATCGAGATCTGTGCAAGGATGACCACCAGGAATAGTAAATACACACACACAAAAGAAATACAATGTTCTTATTTTTTAATTTCTTTTTTGAGGGACATTTGTTCTTAAGTATTTTGATCTGCTGCAATCTTTTTTTAATTATTGTTGAGCTGGGGGTACATTGTGACATTTACCAAAATTCTTACAATATATACTAGCTGAATTCACCCCCTTCATCATTCTCCTTTATCTCCCTTGCCCCCATTCCTGGAACAGTTTTGACAGGTCTCATTATTCCATTTTTCATACAAGAGTACATAATATTTCTATTATATTCACCTTCCTAAAGCCTTTCCCTACATGTTCCCCCTTCCCACTGGTGCCAACCCCCAGACACAGAAACAAACATTGGTTTAGGGTAAAAGGGTGGAAAAAGATTTACCAAGCTAATGGCTCCTGAAAACGGGTAGGAGTAGCTATACTTATTTCAGGTAATGTCAACTTCAAACATAAATTAGTCAAAAGAGACAAAGAAAATCACTTCATACAAATAAAAGGAGCAATACATCAGGAGGAAATAACAATAGTTAACTTATATGCACCCAATGTTGGTGCATGCAACTTCATTAAATGTACATTACTGCACTTAAAATAAAAGACCCCAACACAGTGTTAGTGGAAGACTTCAATGCCCCCATCACCAATAGAGAAATTTTCAAGTGCATACATTTATCAATACAGACCATAGTGTCATAAGTCTGAATAAATATAAAAGTTTTAAAGAATAATAAAGCATGCTGATAAACAATGGAAACCAACAAATAAAAATTTAGGAGTAAATCTTAAAATGTTTTAAGTTAAATAATAATTAAGAATAATAACTGGTACATAAAAATAACCAAAAAGCAGTATTTTGGGCTGAAAGAAGAATAAAACAGCACCATATCAAAAATTTATGGTATGCAGCTAAAGTAATGGTTACTGGGAAATGTTAACTTTTTCTATTAAAAAAGTAGAAAGGTTTAGAAGAAATGACCTAATCATCTAATTTAATAATCAAGGAAAAGAAGCACAGATTAAATCTAAAGTATGTAGGAATAACCAATGAACAAGTAGCAAATTACACTTGAAGAGCAAAAACCAATGCAACACAGGACAGAAAACAATGGAGAAAATCAATGAAATAGAAAGCTAGATATTTGGAAGAATCTATAAATGTGATTAACCTGTACACAGACTCATGAAGAAAAAAGCAAGAAAATATTTCAACACTAGGAATGAAAAAATTATCACTGCAGATTTTACAGACACTAAATTAACAATGAAGGAATTTTATGAATAAATATTGCCAATAAAATCTAACAACTTAAATAAAATAAACAGTTTCCTTCAAAGATACAAAGTTTTAACACTAGACAGTATGTCTATTAAAAAATAAAAATATTTTTATTTGTAATAAAAACATTAAAAATATTCCTAAAAAGGAAATTTCAGGCACAGAAAGATTCACCAGTCAATTCATTGACATATACAAACCATTCCAGAGAATAGAAGAGAAGGGAATACTTCTTAATTCTATGAAACCAATATTACCTTGATTTTTAAAATCCAGAAAGTAATTATAAGAAAATAAAAATATGGAACTATATCTCCTAGTAAACTAAGATGCAAAAATTCCTAATGAATTTTATTGTGTTGTATCACTGTAACAAAAAAAAAAACCTGAGAGAATAATTTATAAGAGGACAGGACATATTTTAGCTCATGGATTCAGAGATTTCAGTTAGATGCTGTGGCTAGGTTGATTCTGGGCTGATGGTGTGAGAACATGTACAGGATGAAGCTATTCACCTCATGGTGGACAGGAAGTAGACAGTGAACAGTATTAGGAAGGGTCCATGGCAATATAGAGCTGCCAATGACATGCACTAGTGACCTACTTCTTCCAAACACACCCCATCTTCCACAGTTCACCACCTTCCAAGTTCTATCATATTTTGAATACATCAATGGTTTAAATCACTTATTTGATCAAAATCTACTTCTCTCTACAAATACTCTTACAGACACATCCAGAGGTGGGCTTTACTAATCACCAAGGTGTTTCTCAATCCAATCAAATTGACAATCAAGATTAACTATATTCTCCCCTGTCAGCCTGACACTCAAACATAGCTCCTTATAAACCATAGTCCAATTCTAATCCAGCAATGTATAAAAAGAATGCTATCCTGACTCAGTGAGATTCATTTCAGTTAGGTCAAATTTAATTTACCATTTAAGCATGATGTATTCACCATATTCACAAATTGAAAAAAATGTATGCTCATCTTAATAAATTCAGAGAAAGCTTTTAATATCAACATAAAAAATCTTGGTTTATCCACAAAACCAAGCAATGAATTTAGAATGATTATAAGATGAAAAGTTAATACATGAAAATCAATTGTATCTCTATATGCCAGCAATGAAATAAAAAATTAGAAAAATTGAGACTTATGATTGCATTAAATATATAATAGTGAAAGATTTGATTAAAAGCATTTAAGACCTATATGCTGAAGCCTTCAGAAAATTTCTAAGTGAACTCAAGAAGAACTAGAGAGATATATTCTATTTATGAATTGGAAAACTTGATAGTATTTTGTTGTCAATTCTTTCCAAATGATTCCTAGAGTCAAAAAAAACTCAAAAAAAATCAGCATGTTCTCTCTGTTAAAATTGATGCATTGATTCTAATGCCAACATTGAATTGAAGGGAATCTAAATATTCAGAAAACTATGAAACGTTAAAGCAAAGTTAGAGGACTTATACAACCTGACTTCAAGACTTGCCATGGAGCTATAATAATGGCTAACTCACTGTCATATTGGAATAAAGAAGATAGAAATATAGATCAATGAAAAAGGATAGTTTAGGTGTGGCACCGCACATACATGGTAGGTTTATTTTCTACAAAGTTTCTAAGGAAATTTAATGGAAAGAGATAATATTTTCAATAAATGGTACTAAGACAAAATGGAAAACAAACCTGAACAAATTTCTTTATCTTAACCTTATACTGTTTATAGAAATGTACTCAAAATGGATGATACAATGAAGGAGATAACTATAAAACATTCTGAAGAAAAATTAGAAGAAATTGCTGGCAAACATTGGTTTGGAAAAATATTTCCTAAATAGATTATCAAAGCCATAAATTGTATGAAGAGCATGCTTTTCACTTTATCAAAATTAGAAACATTTCTCTTCAAAATTAGTGCTTTTTTTGGAAATGAAAATGCAAGGCACAGGCTAGAGAAAATGTTCTCAAAACATATACAGCCAAATACCTATACTTCATTAAATCATGAACTCTTAAAGGTCAACAGCATTAAAGTAAACAATAAAAGAAATGTGTAATAAGATATTGGTGCATATCTATTATAATGGATACTGAGTGTTGGTGAGGGTATGGAAAACTCTAGTTTTCAAATGTTGCTGATGGAAATGTGATACTGTGTGGCCTTGGAAAACTATAACTTTTCAAAAAGTTAAATATACTCCTATTATAAAACATGTCTATTCTATTCATGAATATGTATTTAATGAAGAAAAATGAAAACATATATACACACAGAGAAATGTAAATGAATGTTAAGATCCATGAAATTCTAGAAAATGAAAACCACTTTATGTAGCTATGAGCACATCAGTATAAATGGTGACAGAAGCATGACAATACTTTTTGGAGTAATAGAGTTGTTTATTTCCTTAATTATAGTGATGAGTTTATAGGTGTGTTTGTATGTGAAATTCATGAAATTTTACATTTTACATATGTACTAGGTGCCTTAGATCATTCATGCAACAATAAAGACATTAAACATAGTAAATCATGGTGAATACATGAAACAAGTGATCTTTTGCTTCAATTTCATCTTCTTTAAATATTCTTTATTTTAATTAGTAATACAGGGAAACCCACATGTTATTAGCATCCTGTGAGCTCTTAGTGAATGGTAGGAATGGTTTGCAATATTTTCATGGGTTAGGTCTTTATAAAAACTGCTAAAGTAAATTCCATCATGGACCACTTAACTTGGTTAAATAACCTTTTCAAAGTCACAGATGTAGTAGGAAAGAGATTTGGGTTTAAAAAAGGCATCTGGAATCATGGCCATATCCTTAATAACAACATTTTATTGGTTTGACCTCTGCAATGAAAACTACAAAACAATGAAGACTTTGAAGAAGATACTAGAAGATGGAAAGACTTCTAATGCTCACGGATTGACAGATTTAATATAAAGGTGATCTACTATCAAAAGTGATCTACAGATTCAATGCAATCCCCATCAAGTTTCCAATTCATTCTTCACATAAATAGAAACAAAAGAAATCCTAAAATTTATATGGACTCACAAAGACCTTGAATAGTCAAACCAATCCTCAGTAAGAAGAGCAATGCTGGATATATCACAATACCTGATTTTAAATTATATTATAGAGTCATAGTAACAAAAGTAACATGGTACTTGCACAGAAACAGATGCACAGACCAACAGAATAGAATAAAAGAGCCAGAAATAGGCCCAACCATCTACAGCCACCTGATTTTCAACAAAGATCCAAAAATATGTTGACAAAAACATAACCTCTTCTATAATAGTCCCTGGAAAACTAGATTTCTATATGTAAAATTCTAAAATTAGACCTCTATCTCTTATTCTCTACAGAAGTCAATTCAAAGTGGATCAAGGATCTGAATATAAGACTTGAAATTTTCAAACTCCTGTTGGAAAACAGGGGTTCATGGAGACAGACATACACAAGGACTTTCTTACTAAGACTCCAATACCTCAGGAAGTAATAGCAAGAATTGTCATGTGGCATAAAACAAATTCAAATCAAAACTACACTAAGATCTCATCTCACCCCAGTGAAAATGGCTGTCATCAAGAACACAAAGAACAACAAATGTTGGTGAGGATGCGGTGACAAAGGAACCCACATACATTGTTGGCAGGAATGTAAATTAGTACAACCACTATGGAAAACGGTGTGGAGATTACTTAAAAATCTAAAAATTGAGCTGCCATATGATCCCACTCCTGGGCATCTGCCCAAAAGAACGTAAGACAGTATCCAATAGAGACTCTATACACTGATGTTTATTGCAGCACTGTTCACAATAACCAAACTAAGAAAACAACCCAGATGCCTTATTGATGAATGAATTTTAAAAATGTGATATATGTATATATATTATTTTTCTTCCTGCTAAATTCACAAAACCCTTAATGTCTCAAAGTCAGGGGTACAATATGTAGAATTTAGAAAACTAGAAATAGGTTATTTGAATTTGCTTTCACAAACTACTAAACTTCCACATGTCATATTTTTGGATTTTAATTTTTATGATTATTTACATAACTACTCTATGCTATTGTAGATAAATGAGAAGATGCAGACATGTTATAAAGAACTGAAAATAAAAGCTACCCACAATTTTTATCACATGTGAATTTTCTTGTTAACATTTTGGTTTATGGTCTATGAGAGTTTTTCTTTTTCTATACATATAAATTCAAACAAGAATGATTTTTTTCTGTATAAATGAAATAATGTTATGTGTATTTTTGTATGTTGCTTTGTTTACTTTGCTATGTGTCACGATCTTATTTCTTGTTAATAAGTTAATGTATATTGTCATTACTTTTCTTTTCTACATACCTGATCATCTGAATTATTGCAACTTAACTTTTGGACATTTTTTCTTTTTTAAAGAAATGTTTAGATTGCTTACAAGTTCATTGTAAAGGACATTTCAAATGGAAAGGTGCACAGGGCAAGAAATGTGGGAAGGGAGACAGAGCTTCCATGCCCTCTTTGGGTGCATTACCCTTCAGGTGCCTCCATCTGGAAGCCCTGACACTTCTTTGTTTCTGACTGTCCATTATTAGAAATTATATGTGATGTATATCCTGCATATGTATCTTTAAAAACTTGCAAAAATTTTCTTGTGATAATTGCACTTATTGTGTCAGAACTATTGAGAAACAATAGAAAAATAAAACAGAAATACCCCCCCCAAAAATTTAATTTGATGTGGGACTGCATCAAATTAAAAAGCTTCTGCACATCAAAGGAAACGACTACCAGAGTGAAGAGACAGCTAACAGAATGGGAGAAAAATCTCTTCATGTTATTCATCAGACAAGGAATTTGTATCCAGAATATATAAAGAAATAAAAAAAATTAAGCACCAGAAGAACAAATAATCCAATTGATAAATGGCAAATGAATTGAGCAGACAGTTCTCAAAAGAAGAAGTACAAATGGCCAGTAATTACATGAAGAAAGTTCAACATACTTAACCATAATGGAAAATGCAAAGCAAAATAACATTGGATTCCACCTTACCCTAGTCAAAATGGCAATCATCAAGAAAGCAAACAACAAATATTAGTGAGGATGCAGGGAAAAGGGAACCCTTAATCCCGGTAGCCTAGCCTCTCTAGAAATCAGTATGGTGTTTCATCAAAAGACTGAAAATAGGACTACCTTTGATTCTGCTATGGCACTCTTGAGGGTATATCCAACACAGTCAAAATCAGCATACAATAGAGATACTTGTATATCCATTAATTGCAAAACTCTTCATAGTAACCAAGTTATGCTATCAGTCTAACTGCCCATCACAGAGGAATCAACAAAGGAAATGTATATATATATATATATATATATATATATATATGCACAATGGTATTTTATTCAGTCATAATGAAGATTGAAATGATGCCATTTGAAGAAAAATGGGAAAAACTGGAGATTATCATGTTATATGGGATAAGCCAGATGCAGAAAGACAAATACCCAATGTTTTCTCTCAAATGTGAAATCTAGATTCAAAAATTAAGATGAAAGTAGGTAGAACAGGGACTGCTTGAGGAGGCAGAGTGGATCAGTGGGAGGAAGTAGGAGGCCAAGAGAGTAGAATGGGATGAATATGATTGAAGTAGATAGTACATGTTTATGAACACATCACAATGAAACCCATTATTCTGTAAAATTGATTTAAAAGTTAAATTAAGAAAAGAAGAAAACATATTTTATTGCTTTGTGTGGGCAAAGGAATAATAGGCTCCAGAAAGTGTGTCAATATAGACTGGATGCCACAAATCTGGTGTCAGATCAGAAGCCTTTAAAAGAAGAGCAGGAGACATTGATTCTGTCAAGAGAAGAAAGATTTCCTTACAATAATGATGACAGCTATGGAGCCCAGGAGAGGTGAGGGCCTGACTCTGCACTCTGTCAGTAAGAAATGATGAACAAGAAAAGCTGATTTTTTTTGTAAATTGCTAATAAAGTCACAGCTGTTGACAGGAGGTCCCTCCTGCCAATCACTTGTGTCAGTGTAGTTCAGGGTAGGAAACAAAACAAAACAGAGGAAGGTTTGGTACTAAAGATGTCGATGTCAAGAAAGGAGATAGACAGGGCTACTCTAGGCAAACATTAATTGGCTCAAACACTAGAGTTTGCTTAGCATAATTAACTTGAGAGGGACTGGGATAATAATTTGGAGTATATCTACACTTTATTCTAATTCAACTAATTTTATACTGAGTAATAATTTCATAATTTTAATCAAGATCAAGGTTTACAGATCTGCTAACATATTTTTTGCTTTTTAGTTGTTTAAGACAGGAAATGCTTGCATAGCCTAGAGTCTAGAAAAATTATGTGAAAATGTTTGCTTCTCATAATATTTCTTGCAATACAGCTGGCAACAGAAGTGACTTGGACCAGTTCAGTTTTGATGTTTGAATTTTTCTTCTACTGTTATCAACTAAATTTCTCTAAATGGTTTGGGCATGGGTGTCACTAAACCTCAGTGTTCTTAGCTGCTGATCTGTAAAATGGGCATAGAAATAACTATCCCTGTCTGTTGTAGTGTTAATACAAGAGTATGCACATAAAGACTTCCAAAAATTTCCCCACTCGAGTATCGGAGGGATGAGAAAATCTTTCATGGAACTTCTGTCAGTTGCTCACTGAAGCAGTGATATTCAATGATAAGGAAGTTTGGAGGATAGGAAAGCAGATCACATAGTGGGTTGGAAAGACTTCTGGAGAATATAATAGAACCCTGGGAAAATGGAAGCAGAGATAATAGTAGTTGTTTTGTTTGTTTTTAATAAGTTATTAAGCTATAATTCACAAATGGTAAAATTCAGATGTTCTTAGCATATTCATAAGTTGGACAAACATTGCCCCTAATTCCAGAACATTTCTGTCAACCAAAAAGGATGGATCCACAGTAGTCGTTCACCAATTCCTCCCTTATCCTAGTTCCTGATGACCAACAATTACCTTTCTGCCTTTATGAATTTGCCTGTATCAGACACTTCATATCAATGGAATCACATAATATGTGACTTTGTGTGCTTGGATTCTTTCATTTAGGATAATGTTTTCAAGGTTCATTCATGTTCTATCATGATTCAGTACACAAAGCATGTATCATTTATATTACCAAATAATGCTTCATTGTTTGGATGTCATACAATATTCTTACTTTTTCTTCAGTGATGTTATTATGGTTATCATAAATAATGTCATAGCATGTGTGTAAAAGGTTTTGTGTGCAAATATGATTTTATTTCTATCAATTTTACATCAAGAAAAGTGATGCTGTGTTATAAGTCTGTGTTTAATGTGTTGAGGAACTGCTAAATTATTTTCTAAAGTAACTTTACCATTTTACAAGTTCACCTGAATTGCATAAAGGTACCAATTCCTTTCCATCCTCACCAGCCTGGTTATAATTTCTGTCTTAATGATTTCAGTCACCTTAGTGTGTGTAAAGCAGCATCTTATCATGGGTTTTGAAGTCTATTTCCTAAATGACTAATGATGTCAAACACCTTTTCATGTGGCTATTATTCATTTGTATAGATTCTTGGGAAAATATCCATGTGCATTCTTTGTTCATGTTTTGGTCTATTTATTGTTGCGTTCAAGCATTCTTTATATACAAAAAAAATCCTTTACATGGTGATTATAATGCCTCTCTTTCAGAATAATTGAAATAGTATTTTTCACAATGGCTCTCAAGAATGATCCAAAGGCTACTGGTTGTCCCTGAGACTCATTTAAAAGGTCTGTGGGTTCAAAAGTATTTTTACTTGCCCAAGAGTACAGTGAGTGTGCTAGATACTACATATTTTTGATATCATATTAAATGCATGCAGGTACGAGAGTCTAGTTAAATTCAGTTAAGCTTGACACTAAAGAACTTTTCAAAATTATAAAATGTAAAACCATGCATTTTTCTCAGTAGTAAAAAAATAATTATTTGTTTTGTAAAATAATGCTCCTTTTCAAAAAATATATTATGGGTGATATAATAGTATTGATAGTGTTATTTTAAAATGGACTAATATATTTTAATTCCATTTTAATTTGTAATATGATAAATCTTGCTTGGTATATAATCCATACAAAGAACTCCTTGTGAACTGTAATACAAGTCCTGATACCAAAGAGTTCAGGACCACAAATGAATGTGATACTGGGAACAGAAGAGACACTCAATAAAAGCCATTTTTCCCTTCATAAACCAGCTCTTTTCATCACTGGTGGAAGATTTTATATGAATCCTTTCAGTTGTGTTCTACTCCTTGCTCCTGCAGTTAGAGGAAATGGACAGAAGAGGGAAAGAATTCAGGAGCTGGGATATGAGAACCTACAGAGAGCATAATACTTTTCCATTTTGTGTTTGTGTTTTTATTTCTGCCAACATATGTCTGGCTTATAAGTATTTTTCTCCCTAAACCGATATTCCTAGTTCAATGCCTTTGGGTTTCTTATGTGTCACTACCAATCTTGTAGAAGCTTTTGTTTCGATGCTTTTGTTACAGGGTAATAATTATGAACATGAGTGCTGGAAATAACTTATGTGAATGCTGAATTTCAGGGATGGCTTCTTACTAGCTACAGGAAATTGTGCTGGTTGCCAACATTTTTGATACATGGTATGTACATCTGTCGGGTGATAATGGTAAAGAGCCTGAACTCTGATGCCATACTGTCTGGGCTTAAATCTCAGGCCTTCCATCCACTATCTAACCTTAGAACATGTTGCTTAACCTCTAGGTTCCTTGGACTCCTCTTCTGTAAAAATGAGGATAATGATCTTAACAACTTCCCTCCTCCTAGTGTTGTGAGGAAATTTTATGTAAGAATGTATGCATGTAGATATGTATGTTTACATGTATACGTTATGGCTTGAATAGGAAATATCTCCCAAAGGCTCATGTGTTGAAGGCTTGGCCCCCAATGCAATGTTTAGGAGTGAAGCTTTTGGGAAGTGACAAGGTCATAGGGCTTTAACCTAATCAATGGACTCATCTGTTCCTGGATTCAAAATTAATAGCATTATTGGGAAATGCAAACTAGGAGGTGGGGCCTAGTTGGAAGAAATGAGTCACTGAGTGTGAGTGTGCAACTTTGAGGAGAATACCTTGTCCCTGGCCCCTTTTCTCTCTTTGTTTCTCTGCTCAAATGAGGTAAGTAGCTTTCCTCCACCTTTTCTACCTCTTCCTTTTGCCCCAATGCTTCAGCTTTACTTCAGATTCACAGCAATTGAGCCAGATGGCTATGGATGAAAAACTATGAGGCAAAATTAGAGTTCCTCTTTTAAGTTGTTTTTTCAGGTATTTTGTCACAGTGGTGGAAATATATGGATAAAGAATACACACACACACACACACACACACACAGAACATTGTCCTAGAATCTTAGAATGTTAGGATAATGTCTGGCACATAGTAAGGTGTTTGGTATTTTATCATTTATGTTCCCCAATTTTCTTATCTCTACAATGAAGATAATAATGGTTCCTAATTCTTCATATGACTGATATAAAAATTACACAAAAATACATTTAAATTGCTTACCAGAGTGTCAGCTACAGAATATCCTCTTGATAAAATGCTAAATGCTGATACTACTGATAGATAGTTGGCTAACTAAAAGACCATAAAATAATTATTCTGTGATTGTAATCTAATGACAGAAGTCATCCATGTTAAGTAATTTAATAGCATTATTGGAAAATGCAAACTAGGAGGTGGGGCCTAGTTGGAAGAAACGAGTCACTGAGTGTGCAACTTTGAGGAGAATACCTTGTCCCTGGCCCCTTTTCTCCCTTTGTTTCTCTGCTCAAATGAGGTAAGTAGCTTTCCTCCACCTTTTCTACCCCTTCCTTTTGCCCCAGTGCTTCAGTTTTACTTCAGGTTCACAGCCAAAAGAGTCCTGAATTTTATCTCATCTTGTTCACCAATTCTCAATTTAACATTGAATTTGAATGGTCTGGGTTCTACTTCGGTTGTATGGATCATGGTTTCCATGGTTGAGGTTTTGACATATGTATTTGAAAGAAGAGAAGTTCACAATGCAAAGAAATTTGGTGAGTTAACTCAAATCAAGATAAGCTTCAATCCCTAAACTTCCAACCAAATATAACTTGTTCAACATTTAGACATGTGTGCAAAAGAACTTTGGCTAAATCTTCTTCATGATAGGTTAATCTGTAGAGAGGGCATAAAGATTCTGAAAACTGGAGCTATAAAAGAATTAGCTGTCTACATAAACCTCCCAGATTCACAATTTGTCTGAGGACTGACATTAACTTACCTCCTGTTCTAAATACATTTCCAAAATGTATCTCATGAACATCCTTGCTGTTCCCACTAGCCATAATTGGGTATTTGGTATTGGCACTGGACAAAATTGACAACATTTTAAGTGGCTGTGTCTTCTCAGACCTATTCTTTAAAACAGCAGTAATAATTTCATAATTTATAAAGTATTTTGCAAATGTTATCTTATTTGATTATATAATTAGCTTGCTTTATAGTTGAGGGTATGAAGACTTTGAGACAAAGTAATTTGTCATTAATTATATGTGTTGATTAATAGCATTGACATATTAATTGATATAAATAAAAATTCTAAATTTGACTCCTAGTTCTATGCACCAAAGCTGCAATCACATCTTAATGCCACAGCATTAGTTTTTGAAACTGTGTTAAAGGTTATCATTTCCACTGAGTTGGGCATGTAAAAGAAACCCCTGAAACTCTCAAAGCCTCAACATAAATAAAAGACACTTCAATCATAGTATTGTAAACATCTGTGGTTAATGAGTATATGATATTTTGGAGTCATTTCCCTCTGTGAATCACCCTGAATGAAACATACTATTTTTTCCATCTATAGCCCTTTTCCCCTTACTCTTCTTTGCCTATGTGTCCTGCTTGAACATGTTATCTCTGACTATCCTAACTCACGGCCACATTGTTTGCTGTTTCAGACCCTTGTAGATTGGCTCCATGGAATTATCACCATTGTTAGTGTTTTTTATGTGCTTGTTTACTTAAATACTTTTTCTTCCACATGAGTTCATGAAAAACAGGATCTGTTCCTGTCTTTTCCATTACTGAATCTCTAGAACTTAGTCTATTGCTGCCACCACCTAAATATGTAAATGATTATGTAGGTCTAAGAATTATCAGTCATTTCATCACATGGGTAATTTCTGCCTGGGCGGTGCCAGAAGGAGGACAGTCTGGACTGAGGAGCATCCTTCATGCCTTTGGACAATGACTAATACTTTTAAACACACAGTAAAAGTTTGATGTTTTTGGTGTGGTTTCTGAATCTCATGACACCAGCCATGTTGATCCCTCAGGCACATTGACTCACCAGGGCTTGAAATGCAATATTCTGACTTGTGTCAAATGAGGTTCTTCTTCTTCTTCTTTTTTTTCTTTTTTAATAACTTGCATCCCCCAAAGCTGTCAAGTTCAGAATTTTGCTGAGCTGTTATTCTCCATTCTGTGCAGAAAAGGTTTCATGACAAATTTCTTGTTGTTAGTAATATTGAGTTTGTGCTTAGGAAAACACACCGGACACATTTTTCTTTCTGGAGTGAAATTTAATAGCATATGATATATAGCAATGAGCTCCAGGATGAAAGCAGTTGTCCAGTATCATGAATTTTCATTTTTATTTTGTTTGAACTTCTCCCTTACACCAGCTCATAATATGGGCAGAAATGTGAAAAAGTCATTAAAATTAAAAATTATTTTCTACTCTCACTGTACAACTCAGTTCATGCTCTCATGTCACCTAGTATGGTAAGGTCTGATAATTATGTTACTTTTGGTGAAGTACCTATTGTCTGTCACAAAGTAAGAGTTAACAAAAGTGAGTGACTGGTGGTGGATGATGATAATAAAAGTGGATGGTAAAATTGCTTGAATACACTAATTCTCTCAGTCTGCATTAATAGAAGCTCAGGAGCAAATAAATGAAAGTATAAAGTTATGCTATTTGAATGGATAGGAATGAAGACTGAGCGCAAAGTGAGAGTTAAACAGCAATCCAATGAGAGAGCAAGTCATTTTCAATTGAAGAAGAGAATGCTGTCAACTGAAGTCCTGATTGAGGGATTCATTTCTACCATTAGCTGGCTTGAGTTTTGTGATCAGATAAAAATTCAGAACTGAGGAGGTTTTAAATATTCTCTTTGATTTGCATTTGTGATCAAGTAGATGTAGAAAAGGAAGGATGCATGGAGAATACCATGTTTTTTGAGGTTAATGCTGTGAATACACAATCACAAACTTTGAGCAGTTGCATTACAGAGAGAGCATTTTGCATTTTGTCATGATGATCACTCCAAGAGTATGCTCCTCTGACATGGAAGACCTGAACTTGGTTCGTTGCAGGGATTCTAGGTAGGAATGCAGGGGATTGAATGGTATAATGTGAGAACAACGACAACAACAACAACAACAACAAAATGAGTTTCCAAAATAAACAGAAGCAGTGAGATATTCAGTGCCCCTAGAAAATCTGAAATTGGAATATCAATCTGGGTAAGAAAAAAACAAAGATTTCTACACAAAGTTCAGACGAAATAGAGGGTATGGGTCCAGATAAGGGTAAGACTGCCATAAAATACCAAGTCACTGTGAATTTTTAAAAATTTTAAGAAAGTAAGTATCAAGGATTTAAATTCAGTTTTTTTAAAGTAGGTTAAAAAGGGAAAAATTAACTAAGAAAGAATTTAAACATAAGCAGTGTCGAGGCATTATTCACAAATGGTCAGAACCAGAGAAGTAAGCTAATTATAAGCAAATATCTCAAACAATTGTAATCTAAGAAATAAATAAGCTGGATGAAATAAACAAGTTCACAAAAGCATAAACTGTAAAAGTTTGAAGGAGTACAAAATTGGAACTCATCTTCCCTCAGCTTTTTCAACTTCGTTTTTTCTTTAGTCTATCTTCATTTTTTTTACTTTATTCCTCAGACTTGAAGTTTGTCAATTTTATGTCATTGGCAAAGTTAACACACAGAGAACTCTGTGTATAATAGAAGAGAGGCAATAAAAACCAGAAATAACACAAAGTCATGGAAACCAGACAAAATAATATAAGTCTCTGATACATGGGTTTTGGTGAATTGCAAGTTACAAATCTCACCCACAGCTATAAAATTCACAATTAAACAGAAAACATTGTGTTGGCCAAACTGCTCATCTCTAAGTATTGAAACTGGTCCTTCTGTTAACCATTTGTGACAGGAGATGTAAATCACAGAAACAATAGTGGGTTCCTTTGATGCACTTACTGTGGGTTATTACAGCATTTGATTACTCCACAATCTGAAATAATGTCAGGCTTTTCAGCATGGGGTAAGTGTAGGTAGTTCTAAACCCATTCTACACATATTGAGCTGTTTAAAAATGGACAGTTCAAAACTTTTAGCATAATTTAGAGCCAATAGAAATGTCAGATTATGACTCAAATCCTTCAGCTTTCTACTGTCACGCCAATCTTAGTGGATATTACTAAGCATGTGAATCAATCAGTCGATCGCTTATGCCAGTAAAATTAAGAGGTCATACATTTGAAAACAGAGGGAAATAAATGAAGAAACAAATTCAACAAAACTCATGACATGAATGAGAACCACATTTTTCAACTAGAGCCAATTTCAAAGATCATTGACAATTACAAAAAAATATTTAAATAAATTTATTATTAAAAATGTAGCAAATTCCAACTTTAAGTAGAATCAGAAAAAAAATAGCCAGCTTTTCTTTTTTATTTTTCCTTTATGCAAAAGATAACCAGGTTATGAAGACCTATAAAAACAGTCATAGCAATAGCAGCAATAAGAGAGAACATACAGAATGTAGGCTTATAATTCTTGCCTGAGGCAGTGGATAACACAGAAGATTAAAGAAAATGGTGAGAACTTAAGAGTCCCAGTCATCTGTCTGTCTGAACCTCAGTTTATGTCATTCTATGTAGGAGCATCAACACACAGATCTAGGTCTTCCCAAGGAGGTATTCTCTTGATATAAAATTTGTTTTCTCAAAGCTCAGGATATGTAGCTATTTGTAAGAGGTATAGACATTCATCAGCTTGCATATATCTTATCTTCTCCTAAAATATACAAAAATATCAATAATACATTTTCCTGAAAAAGTTAATAAAATTTGGAGAGAAAAAGCAGTTAGGATCACTAGAGAGAAAAGGAAAATGTGGGGCACAAAAGAGACAGAAAAAATGTCTGAATTAGGACCATCACGCTATCTACCATTAATTTAGTGGAATCCACCAAAGTGGTACTCTATTTCTAGAGATTAGGCTGCTGCAAGAACAAAGGTGAGGATTCAATTCCTCCTGAGGAGTAGAAGTTTGTAGTCCCCCATTATGTTGTAACCAGAGAATCTTTGGAAGAAACTAATATGTCTAAAGTTAATTAAGGGCAAGGATGCAGAGTTCTTCATGAATCTGATGAATAACCTAAAAGTGAGTCAAAATTTTAAATATTTCAGTAAGGGAGTAGTTACTGTTTGTAGTGATAAGAGGTGATTAGATGATTACCTTGCAAGTGTTCTTCATAAAAGATCTACTGCCATATTGGAGAGCTTGGAGGATTACTTATATCCATCAAGCTAGCCTACAGATAAAACACCAACTACCAAATAGAGCTATAGCTTTCCCCCTTATAAACCGCACTCCTCCCACACTGGCTCTAGAAAGGCCAAAGCATGCAAAAGAAGTGGGATAGAAGAAACACAGTGAATGTCAGATCACATTCCTCCTTCCCCACTGTGATTTTCTAGCTGCAGGGAAGGACTTCACTGGAGAAATGAAGAAGCTTCGAATTCTCAGCTAACGTCGTTTGGGCATTTATATATTCAATTAATGAAAGTGAAATTTGTCTGATACTTGACTAAAAAAGTGGGACTTAATTGAAATAATCTTAAAGGAGTTGGGAAATTGAGACTGATGTCACATTTGAAAACCAGATGTTGGGAAAAATAAGACCTTTTTTGGCTTTTCTTATGCCATAATATGCATTTAAGAGTCCTCCCTGCTTTTCATGGCTTGATAGCTTCTATTGTTTTATTTTTCAGCTCTGAATAATATTCCATTGCCTAGATTTGCCAGTTTATTTATCCGTTGACCTGTTAAAGGATATCTTGACTGCTGCCAAGTTTTGACAATTATGACTTAAGTTTCTATAATCATTAACTTGCAGGGTTTTGTGTGGACATAAGTTTTTAACTCCTTTTATACCAAGGAGCATGGCTGCTGGGATATATGGTATCCCATATTAAAATATGTTTAATATTTTAAGAAATATTGCCAAATTTTCTTCCAAAGTGGCTGGCTATACCATTTTGCCTTCTTGGTATGGTACCTCCTTTTTTCTTTCTGTTTTCATAACTTTTGAATATCTGTAACTATTAACCTATGTCTGCCCCATTTTTGTTTTTAAGAAACAGATAACATATTTTCTGAATCTACAGGCCCACATATTCCATATGGTTTGATTACACCCAAAGAATAAACCATATCTCACTTAGAATATTTAGATTATTAAAGATTTCAAACTGGTGAAGCAGAGATGAAAAGTGTGCCGAAATAGGTTGAGGTTTTGGGGGATCCTGGAATTTGGTGAAAGTATTTTGCATGTGCAATGGACCTGCATGCTTAGGGCTTAGTGGACAGACAAGAGTAGATGGAATAATGATTCTCTAATGTTATACATACTCTATTCCATGTAATCCGTGAGTATATTACCTTGCATGAAAAAAAGGTCTTTGCAACTACAATTAAGTTAAGGAATTAAATAGGGAGGGTATCTAGGATTATCTGGGTTAGACCAATGTAATCACAGGAGCCCTTATAAGAGAGAGGAAGGAAGGTCAGATTCAGATAAGGAGATATAGTAGGAGCAGAGGACAGAGTAATAAGGGGGCAGAGCCAAGGAATGTAGAATCCTCTGTAAGTTGGAATGCATAAGGAGCCTCTCTCCCATTGCCTCCATAAAGGATATATTCTTGCTCAGACATCAATTTTTGAGCTTTTGACTTCAAAACTTAGGAGATAAATTTGTGTTCTTTTAAGCCAATGAATTTGTGATAATATATCACTTAGAAACAATGGGAAACTAATAAATAATTAGTTTCATTGAATTGAAATTCAGTCAATTCAATAAAATAGTTCAATATTCTGGTTACTTTGCAATAGATTTTTTAAATATATTTTTAAAAGACTGAGAGACACAGGGATTTAGAAAGAAATAAAGTTTTAAATAATGATTTGCTAGAAAGTCTAAGTTTTACAAGGACCGATTTAAGAAATACAAAAAATAGTATCTCTTATAGGAAACAAATATGTGTTGAGCCAAATTTCTTGTTTTGTTCATGATAAAGATAATAATTTTATCACAAAATTATCCTATCTAAAAGTTTTTCATGTATATGCAGATAGGAGTTAGTAACAAGAAAGGTTTAATGTTGGTCTATTATTAGACAGAATGGTCCATTTTTTTTTGTTCTTATCTTTGCTTTATCTTAAATTTCAAAGTGCTTCCCCCATTTCAGATTGTGATATGTACATACCCATACAACAAAACAAAGTACTAGCCTTTTAAAGAAATAACTTATTATATATCTTTTAATTAATATCTATCACCTTTTTCTGATAGTCACATGGTATTCATATATGAAAGAAATGTTATTTTCTCAAGTAGCTATTTTTGAACATTTGAACATTTGAGTTGTCTCCAACTTTTTGCTATCATGAATAACAATTTAATTGGCATCTTTATAATCATACCTTTGTGGTCGTTATTAACTATTAATCTATTATTTTAGAAGTTGAGTTTGGAAGAAATGATTTATCAGTATTTAACCCTGTGATGAATATTGACAAACTATTCTCAAAGTTATTTAACATTTTTTCTAACAATTGTTATTAGGTCTCCTTTTAGATTAGAATTTGACAAATATTCAATTCTTCCTATATATTTCATCTTTATACCTTAATAAAGGATACTGTACAGTAGGAGCACAGAAGATTAACTCAGCAAAACTATTTGAAGGTTAATTCATTCCTCATTATTTTTTGGATTGTTTAATCAAGCCTCTCACTTGTCCTTTGCTATATTGTTGCTTGCCTTGTGGTCATTTTCACACTTCCAGTAGTATAGGTGGGCAAAGGAAGCAATTAGATTCACTTAGTTTGGACTAAGATCAATTCTCGTAAGCTTAGCACTGAAACATGTTGAATCAAATCCTAAAAGAAATTTCAGAGTAATCTCTGCATTTATTTTATTGCCACCTTTGGTCCACAGATGAAGCTTATCAACTTTTCTGAAGTTATATTTGCTAGGAGTAACTAATTATATAGGTAGAAAAATTGATTACACAGGGAATCATCTTATTGTTTTCACTAACTGGACTCTTCCATTTCTTTTGCTGCTGAATGAAAAACCTCTGTTGACATTGGTAGTAAAGATGGAGCAATTGTTAACCTTCAGGCTTAGCACCTGTCTGGAGCACTTGCGCTCATGAAGTTTAATTAGCTAAGAGCTGGTACTCATTGTGAAATAACCAAGATATTCAGAATTACATGAGAAAGCCTGCTAAGCTCACATCAGGAGTAAAATGTCTTTTTAATTTGGTTAAGTAAGGGCATAGAAATCTGGCCCTTCATTGAAGCTTATCACATTTTCCCCAGTGTATATGCTCTGCAGTTCTATCTCTATGTCCCAAGTCATTTTCTGTATTTTAGTGGAACTTCTCAAGCGCTGACAAGTTATTGAATTAACTGAGGAGTCAATTTGATTGCAAGTTTTAAGTAAATAAGTATGGCCTATAGGAAAAATGAGCTTGCAGTTGTGAAATAGAAAATCTAAGCTGCCAATAACCAATAAGGGTAGAATAGAACAGGTGTTTCATGTTAGAATGTAGGAATATCAGAATATGTGGATGATTTTTGATTTATTAAAAGGCTATTCCAAACAATATTAACTTATTCGCTCAAGTGGGATTGAACTTGAGAGATAAGATGGCAAAAGAGAATTTTTAAAGCATCTGAATTTGAGTTACTATATGAAGCAAAGCCATTTCTAGAAACAGAGATATGACAATGTTCTTTAAATTTTAAAAATCTCTGTGGATGGTCAGTAGTAAGTTAAAAACCATTTCAGAGGGGGGAGAAATGACCCAAACATTGTATGCACATATGAATAAAAAAAAAACCATTTCAGGCTCTCAGTTGCATTAATAATATTGATTATTGCGATGTATTGAAGGTTGATGTTTGCAGGCATAGGTATTAGGCCTCTAAAATGTGAACTAAGCATATGTAACTGATTTCCATTCAGTAGACATCATACACTGGATAATGGATTAGTGAGGATGTGTGTAGACTAGGTATTCATTATCAGGATAAGAAAAAATCTGGAGAATTTTCTAATAGAGATGCATGGCCTCTTCATAAGGAGGAATAGAATTTCATCAGAATGACAGTAAATGATATTAATGCTTTTGTATGTGCATTTTTCACTAACTAATCTTGGACATCCTAGCCTCCAGAAACATCAAAAATAAGAATCTGTTCATTATGAATTTTTAAAATGTGAACAATTAGAAAATCACAAAATAAAATTTTAGGTTTGAAAAATCTGGGCATTATTACAGATTTGTCATCTTCACTGAACCATTTGAAAACAAAACAAAACATATGTTCTCCTACTTTGTGTCAAGAGCATCCATTTCTGTTGGAGAATCATCCCCCCATAAATCTTGATCTGAAAGAGCTTTTGAAGCTTCCAAGCCCTATCCTTGCTTTCAGATACCCAGAGATTATTACATCTTGTATCAAGTAACTATCCCAAAACATTGCCTTTTCTTACAAATTGAATTTTTGATACCTTGTGATCTCAAGTATAACAACTGCAAACATAGAAATTAATTTCAGTCACATGATACTTTTATAACTGTGGACCATGTGCTTATTTTCCTCTGTAACTGTCAAGAAAGCTCAGCTGTATCATATAAATTTAACCTACTCCCTAGGTTGCTCTGGGGGTTTCTCTGTAATATGTAGTACAGATATTGTCAAAGGCGCATGTTGTCCACATCATACATACTTCTTTCTCTTTTGGACCCAGACATTTACATTACTAAAAACTTGTGAAGATTCGTTGTGTTCTATATCCAATAATGAACCAGTCACTATTCAAACAAATATCCCACACCTTTCCTTCTCTGTAGAGATAATTAATCTAAAATGTACTCTTTCATAAGTTTAGGATGCAATATATTCCTGGCCTTGATATATTCTCCTAACTCATCAGTATATCTTTTGTTATAGACACACCTCGAAAAATTTCCAGGTACATTCCTTGTTTACATGTGCCATAATTATGCCAAAAATATTGTCTGCTAACTTCTCAGTTTTCCTCTTTTATATAAACCAATTGGTATGGAAGTGTTTAATGTGTTCCATGACTTTTCTGTACTCTAAGTTAGACTATAAGGCCTAATCCTACCCTTTGAGTTGATACCAAAACATGAATATTCTTTCTAAATTCATTCCATTCTTCCTTTAGCTTTTGAATAAATCTTATTTCTAATGGCAAAATGTTTCAGATACAAGCCTTTTTAAATTTTCCTTATTTGTTTTGGACGTTATTGCAAAATAATTTCATTAAATTTTTATTCTACCTAAATCTATGCTGAAACTATATTTCAAATATATCCAAATACAGATTCTCCTCTATATCCTTTTTGTTTTTTTGTCTCTTTGTTTTAAGACAGGGTCTTGCTATGTAGCCCAGGCTACTCTCAAACTTGAAATTCTTCTGCCCCAGCCTCCCCAGTGTAAGTGCTGGAATTCTAGGTTTGTGACACCATAGCCAGCAATTCCTATACATCTGAACCTTTACTTTGGTGAGATAGTTTATTCTTGATGTGTTGAGCCCACAATCAAGATGACTAAGTTCAACTATAATCAGAGTTTGTGTGATGAACAACCTGGGACTAACATGACAGCATATGATGCACAGGGAACTTCTAAAACCCATAAATAAGTCAATGAATCCCTGCAAGCACACTTTCTAGTTTCCTCCTTCACGCTGTTGTTCAAAATGATAAAGAACACGTTTTTGAAATTGATATAGTGCAGCTTTCTATGGCCTAGAACTAGCAATCTCAAGACTCGTGTCTCACTTATGAGTTGGTGTTTATGTGACTAACATGTAGTAAAATGTACAACTGCTAATAGCTTTTAAGTAACCTATTAAGTAAGCACACATTCAACTATCCTCTCTTCCCTTTCCCCCCTCCCTTTATTTCTCCTTCTCTTTTTTCTCTTCCTCCTACCTCCTCTCCTCCTTCTTTTTCTTCCTCCTCCCCTTCTCTCATCTTTTACCTTGGCTTTGTTTTTAGAGAAGCTTTAAGGTGGTCTTGATGACTCTTTTTCCCCTATAAGCCAATGCCAGCCTCTTTATTTCCTGCATCTGTCTTTGTAAATGAAGCTGAAGATGTCCATGTGGCATATTTCTGCTAGAGTCAACTTTCTTGGCCCTATTAACATATTTGACCTCTGTGTTTGATAATTTTTTCTAAATATGCTAATCTTTAAGTTTATTTAAAAGTTTTCTATCTGGATGCTGAAAGTTTGGGGTGCCAATATCTCACTCTTCCTTCATTAACTCTAAGAAATGATGCACATATGTATAAGGCTGAAACTCAAGAAAAATAGAGGAGATGAACCTCTAGCAATTCTTTATCTTTTTCCACAGAATTCTGTTTGCCCATTATTTCAGAGTGGACTAAAAAAATTTACAGGTTTCTCTCCATTAAATTACACTACTCAAGTCCTCTACTAATATTCAGCAACTTGATTTAATCCCTGGATGTGGATAATAGTTTTGTAGATAATTTATCTTGTTTCTAATCTTTTTGAAAATATATATCTTGCCCTTGCATCTCATTTTAGAATATTTTACCTATTATCCAATTATGCTTCCAATTTAACATCATGCAGATTACTATAGTAGTAAGATGCTGTTTTAGATGACGAAAGAGACAAGGCAATCAACAGTGGGGTCAAGGGCTACAGACATGGAGGAAGCTGAAGAATAGGAGAGAAAGAAATCATTGGTCATATCTTAGATGGGGAGAACATTTTCAGTAGAACACTGGGAATAAAAGCTGGATTGCATGAGGTTGACTGAGAATAGATTGCAAGGAAATGAATGCAGATGACTTTCTTCCTGTGAAGCCTGGAAGAGTTCTAATTTCACATACTGATGAACACAATGGACCCTGCCAGCAGGTTCTGGAGAAGATTTTGGACTCACTGGCTCCACTCTACCTCTTGCTTGTCTATCAGCTCCATAACCCACTATACTGGGTTTTGCAAATGGATATTCTGGCTTTATTTAGAAAAATATAGACTATTACTATTTACAAAGGGAGTCAGTGTTTCTCTTCCTCCATACCATTTCATTGAACACAACCTCAAAGTAATCAACTATGCCAGAGAACAAGTCATTCTGTCCCTGAGCATTCTTTGGAAAACATCATTTCATTATGCAACATAAGGAAATATGTGGTATGGAAGGAGGTGGGGTGAGGGGAGCGATAAGGAGAGCATGACTCTGACAACTGCGTGGAGGTGACTTAAAATCTGGATCGAAAGAACTCTGAGGATGGGGAAGAGTACTGGCACACTTAGAAAAGTGACTGTAGTTTAGAGATTGGATGCAGGGTCAGGCTGACTCTTCTGTCAGCACGATGAAGAGTGTTTCTCTCCTTAGGGTCACAGGATCTTTTAAGATGCTTTTAACATGAAACACACCTGCACACTGTAGAATTAAATAGGTGCAAACAATGGCTAACTTGCCAGTGTTTTCTAAGTTAGCTGTATCTTTTCAATCAAACAACATGTTATTTCAGCCACTGGATTTCTGATATAAAGTGTAAAAGAATGATTTAGGAACTTTCAGGTTGTTAATACTGTTAGATTTTTTTCATCAAGTATATTCTGAGGATATAGGAGCAGGAAAATATCAGGGAGAAAATCTTAATGGAACTTAAGGGCCAGATACTCACATGGTATCATAGTTATCTGTCTTTTCTTCCCTTCCTTCACTCTACAACCCCCCTAAAAGTCAAAGTGTGTCTTGAAGCCTTTGCTTTCTCTCACCAAAACTCTTACAAAAGATTTCTTTATAAAAGAAGACTATTGTAAATCTCAAGAAGGATTATTATCAATTCCAAAGTGATAGAAATGTAGAGTGTCATAGACTGTAGAGGCACAGGGGGAGAGGAGTGAGTTTGCTTTGGAGTTCAAATAGTATCACATTGATAGTAGTGTACCTCAATGTACTTTTCCCCAGATTACAAATTATTGCTTTGATGATACAAACCATTAGAGTTTCCCCAGGAAGTTCTTGCCAAATAAACACTCCCTTAGCTCATTACCTTTTATATTATATTTTCCAGTATACATTGCTTCTTCCATCAAAACTACTCTCTGTGATTTAAAGAGATTGGGAAACAGGCAAAGACAAAAACCACTTGATCATCTCAATAGATGCAGAAAAAGCCTTCAACAAGACCAACACCACTTCATGATAAAAGCTCTAAGAAAACTAGGAATAGAAGGAAAGTACCTTAACATTGTAAAGGCTATATATGACAAACCTACAGCCAATATCATACTTAATGGTGAAAAACTGAAACCATTTCCCCTAAAATCAGGAACAAGACAATGTGCCCACTATCCCCACTCCTATTCAACATAGTACTGGAATGCCAAGCCAGAGCAATTAGGCAAGAAGAAGAAACAAAAGGAATTCAAATAAGTGAAGAAACTGTCAAAATAATCCTATTTACAGATGAAATGATGCTATATCTTAAAGACCCAAAAATCTCTACCCCAAAACTCCTAGACACTACAAACAGATGCAGCAAGGTGGCAGGATACAAAATCAACTTACAAAAATCATTAGCTTTTCTATACATCAATAAGGAGCAAATTGAGAAAGAATATATGGAAACAATTCCATTTACAACAGCCTCAAAAAAAAAATCAAATACCTAGGAGTAAACTTAACAAAGGACGTGAATGACCTGTACAAGGAGAACTACAAATCCCTGAAGAAAGAGATTGAGGAAGACTACAGAATGTGGAGAGATCTCCCATGCTCATGGATTGGTAGAATCAACAAAGTAAAAATGGCTATACTACCAAAAGCAATCTACATGTTTAATGCAATTCCCATCAAAATTCCAATGACTTTCATCACAGAGATTGAAAAATCCACCCTAAAGTTCATTTGGAAACACAAAATACCACGAATAACCAAGGCAATATTCAGCAAAAAGAGCAATGCTGGCGGTATCACAATACCCAACTTCAAACAATATTAGAAAGCAATAGCAATAAAAACAGCATAGTGCAGGCACAAAAACATATATGAAGACTAGCAGAACAGAATAGAGGACCTGGATATGAATCCACACAACTATGCCCACCTTTTTTTTGACAAAGGTGCCAAAGACATACGATGGAGAAAAGACAGCCTCTTCAACAAATGTTGCTGGGAAAAGTTGTTATCCACCTGCAAAAAACTGAAACTAGATCCATGCTTATCACCCTGTACTAGTATCAACTCAAAATGGATCAAGGATCTTAATATCAGACCCAAAACTCTGAAGTTAGTACAGGAAAGAGCAGGGAATACTCTGGAAGCAACAGGTATAGGCAACGACTTCCTCAATAGAACCTCAGCACCTCAGCAACTAAGAGAAAGGGTGGACAAATGGGACTACACAAAATTAAAAGGCTTCTGCACAACAAAAGAAATGGTCTCTAAACTGAAAACACCACCCACAGAGTGGTAGAAAATACTTGCCAGCTATACATCAGACAAAGGACTGATAACCAGAATATACAGGGAATTCAAAAAACTAAACTCTCCCAAAATCAATGAACCAATAAAGAAATGGGCAACTGAACTAAACAGAACTTCCTCAAAAGAAGAAATTCAAATGACCAAAAAAAAAGAAAAAATGCTCACCATCTCTAGTCATAAAGGAAATGCAAATCAAAACCATGTTAAGATTCTACCTCACCCCTGTTAGAATAGCTATCATGAAAAACACCACCAACAGGTGTTGGCGAAGATGTTGGGGAAAAGGAACCCTCGCACACTGCTGGTAAGAATGCAAGCTAGTGCAGCCACTCTGGAAAAAAAATATGGAGGCTTCTTAAAAAGCTAAACATAGATCTGCCATATGATCCAGCAATCCAAGTTCTAGGGATATACCAAAAGTAATGCAAAACTGGTTACTTCAGAGGCACCTGCACACCCATGTTTATTGCAGCACTATTCACAATAGCCAACTTATAGAAACAGCCAAGATGCTCCATTACTGATGAATGGATTAAGAAAATGTGATTTATACACAATGGAATTTTACTCAGCCATGAAGAAGAATGAAATCTTATCATTCTTAAGTAAATGGATGGAACTGGAGAACAACAATCTGAGCGAGGTTATCCAGGATCAGAAGACCAAAAATCGTATGTTCTCCCTCATGTGTGGACTTTAGATCTAAGGCAAATGCAGCAATGTGGTTGGACTTGGGTCACATGACAAGGGGAGAGCACATACGGGAGGTATGGGGATAGGTAGGAAGCCCAAAACATGAAAGTGTTTGATGTCCCCACTGCAGAGGAACTAATACAGAAACCTTAAAGCAACAGAGGTCAATAGGGGAAGTGGATCAGGAATGAGTGAAAAGGTTAGGTAGAGATGAATCAACTTGGGTTGTAACACATTTGTACATGGAAGCAATGCTAGGAATCTCTCTGTATAGCTATGCTTATCTCAACTAGCAAAAATGCTTTGTCTTCCTTATTATTGCTTATGTCTTCTCTTCAACAAAATTACTGATAAGGGCAGAACAGGTTCTGCATGGAAGCAGGGGAGTGGGGGGTGGCGGGGGCAAGGGGCAAGGGGGAGAAATGACCCAAACAATGTATGCAGATGTGAATAAATGAATTTAAATAATTTTTTTAAAAGATTGGGAAACAGGTAATCCATTCAGTGGTCTTTTCCATAGACACCAATGTTTGAAGGAATCTCTTAACATGTTGTGCAAGGAAATTCCAAACCCACTGAAAGGTAGAGTAATCAAATCATTTATACATCCTTTTCTCCTCTTCAAGCAAATGCTTCCCAAGTTTGCCTGACCACTAATTAAAAAAAGGTTCTGATACACTGAGAAATGTTACCTGAAGTTCTTTGGTGAATGTGATTTTTAAAAAATCATGTAGCATTTTTGAGACTTATGAACTCATGTTCATGCTTATATATTTCTATGCTATGCATGATGCATATGTTTACACACACACACATATATATAAATTTATATATATATTGTATATATTATAAATATAATATATTATATTTAATGTATATTATAATATATTATATTTAATAATTATAATATAATATATATATATTTATATATATATGTGCACATACCCATACATTTTTGGTTCTGGCTAGTTATTCTCTTCTTCTTTGATTTATTTATTTTTTGACAGTACTGGTGTTTGAACTCAGGAACTCATACTTGTTAGGCAGGTGCTCTACCACTTGAGCCACTCCAACAGCCCTAACTATTCTCTTCTTTTAATAAAAGAATTGCCAACTCTTAGAAGTGCACATGGCCACATATAAATTAAAGACTTTACTTTCTAGACTCCCAAGTCTGTGAGCTTGTCTGATTAGAAGCAACTATGTGAGAACTTCATTTTTTTAAACTCAGATTATGGATGTTTTCTAAGATAATTCAAATTTGAAAGTTCATAGAAAGGAGAAAATAACTAGGTCAAGTTGTACATAATAATCTGAAAAAATTATTTTTCAATTATAGTATAAGGAGACAATTTTATTAATATATCAACAATCTTAATTTACAAATGATAAAAAGACTCAACATATAAGGGAACAGGTAGTTCATAGGAAAGAAATTTCCAATGGCTGAAATTTATGGGTAAAAGCACAATTCACCTTACCTATAAGAAAAGCACAAAATTTAAAAGATGGCAAAGCTAACAACTTTGAAATGCTTTGGCAAGTATAGGGAGAACGTCTTATAAAGATTCCTAGTGTAAAATAAACCAATAGTACTTCTATAGATGCAATTCCTAGCATCTATTCAAAATATTAATGTTCATCTGTTTTTACCAAACAATTATAGTTTATACTACCGTAATTTTGCCAGATTTTTCTACATTCGTACAATGAAGTACTATATACTATACAAAAATATAATTATTTTCAAAAACATTTTGTCAAGTGAAAAAAAAACATGTTATAGGATACCCTGCGTATTTGTGATCAACTGCTAAAATAAATGTAAAACAAACCTATATAATAAATAATATTCTGGGAAGGTTATTAATATGACTTAGGCACAGTGGTGAGTGTGAAAATTGCTTTTAGTTATTTTTTTGTTCCTTTAAATTTTTTTCAATGATATATTAATTATTCACCAAATTTTACTTGAAAATTTTCTTCCTAATTAATGCTTCTCTCTTCTGAGTGACTATCAATGACTCATGGTCTCTCACAACTTCTGTAACTTCAGTGTTCACTTGAATTACTAATGCAACAGAGAGAGAAAGTGAACTAGCAATTTTTAAGCATTACTTATTCAAATGATTTTCAAAATATGTTTTTGTATATTTAGTCTTCATAACAGATACGAAAACACATGGGTGCCGACTAAGCACTAAAAAAGAGATGTTATTCCTTGAATGTCTACAGTGTTGTAGGCACTTTATGTACTGTCCATCAGGTCTCTTAAGATTTCTGCAAAGTAGATCTCCTTATCCACATTATAAATGACATGATTAATGTATAATGTTATTAAAAATCTTACCGAAGTAATGTAAGTGAATATGTAAGGACTTATTTGAACCCTGGTTTACTTAGAAATATACTATAAAAAGTTCAATAATAACAACAAAAATAACAAATGAACTCTCAAAAGATGCAGTTACCTTTGTTATTTCCAGTATTAATTTTCCCCATCCAATGCTTAACGTCATCTGTTACTGTTTCTCCCTGGGATATGCCATTGTTCAGTTGCTTTTTCCTTAACTTTGAAAATAGCAGCATTTGAAGAAGGTTGTTTGCTGTATTCCATATGTTTGCTAAGCATTCAAATTTTTCTTATACATACCTTGACACAAAACCTTGAAAAAAACTGTTATCTTTTGTCTAGAATAAAATAAAGGAAGGAGATTTTTCAAGAATGAAAATTCATGCTAGATATTCCTCTTCTGCTTCCTTTTCTCTCCGTTACTGAATAGTTCTATAAAAAAAATCATTAATTAGGACTCAGCAAAGTAGGTATCCAACTAGGTTAATGTAAGAGTTATAATAGCCAAGAAAAAAGTCACAAGGAAACTCCCTGTGGAGCTGTCTTAACCAAAAATGAAAAACATGACTTTTATTTTCAGAAATGGTGACAGCAAGATAAAACAGGTCCTCTCTGGGAGTCACCAATGGGAGGGAGGGAGATAGAAGGAAAGTGTGAGGAAGCTGGGTGTAGTTGGAAATACTATGAGCTCACGCAAGGAAATGGAAAAATGAGACATGTTGAAACTATTCCAGGAGGGGAAAGGGGGTGCAAAAGGGAATGCTGGAGGGGGTGAATCGAACCATTATATACTGTAAGAACGTTTGTAAATATCATAATGTACCCCAGGGCAGCAATAATGGAAAATTTTTGAAGAAAAAAAAAGAAGTCAGAGAAATTGGATTGAGGAGCTAAGCAGTATGTGTTTGTGTCCTTAAGTAGAGGGTTGCTACACTACATACTGTACACATGCTGTACTATACTATATTGTATTATAGAGTGGTTACTTCAATGCTAATACATGGGGTCAGAGCTAAAGTGGTGTGAAAGGGATATCTGACAGGAGGGTTAACTTGGTGCAGAGATCAACCCAGGTGTGATGTAACAAATGTCTGCATTTGAAACCTTCCCAGGATGGGCTGTTGGAGGCTTGAGCAAGGCAAGAAGTGCACTGATGTAAGTAGTTTGCACAGCAGAAATGGTCAGAGACAGAGAAAGGTGACAAGAATGTGCCTATGTGTGTAGCCAAAACTGGAATTTTGACCATTTCCCCAAAATGGTTAGGAGGAAGACATCCATGTGGGGTGGGGATGGGCAGGTGGCTGGCTTGGCATGTGTCAGATTCCAAGAGGAATTGGAAAGTCCTTTCAACAGAGAATGTCCATTCAGTTGAGTGCTTGATGTCAGATACCAGATCTCACATGTCTTGAGTTAAGCATCAATTTGGGGTGATATTGCATTGTGGAGTTAAAGGAGGTCATTTTTAATGATAAAGAGGTCAATTTATCAAGACATTATAGAAATCACAAATGCAAGATACATCAAGCAAAAAGTAGAGAGTAACCTCAACTTAGGTACACACAATCAAACCTTCAAACAACTAAGACAACTAAATGACAGGAATCACTACATACCTATCAGTACTAACACTTAATGTTAACGGACTTAATTCACCCATCAAAAGGCACCGCTTGACGAAATGGATTAAAAAGGAAGATCCAACAATTTGTTGTTCTTACAGGAGACCCATCTCACTGACAGAAATAAGCATAGGCTAAGGATGAAAGGCTGGAAGAAGATTTACCAAGCCAATGGCCCCCGAAAACAGGCAGGAGTAGCAATACTTATCTCTTACAAAGTAGACTTCAAACCTACATTGATCAAACGAGATAAAGAAGGACATTCCATACTAATAAAAGGGGAAATAGACCAAAAGGAAATAATAATCATCAACCTGTATGCACCCAATGTCAACGCACCCAATTTCATCAAACATACCCTGAAAGACCTAAAAGCATATATAAACGCCAACACAGTGGTTGTGGGAGACTTTAACACGCCATTATCATCAATAGATAGGTCATCCAAACAAAAACTCAATAAAGAAATCCAAGATCTAAAATATGCAATAGATCAAATGGACCTAGTAGATGTCTACAGAACATTTCATCCAACTTCTGCACAATATACATTCTTCTCAGCAGCCCATGGAACCTTCTCCAAAATAGATCATATCCTAGGGCACAAAGCAAGCCTCAGCAAATATAAGAAAATAGAAATAATACCGAGCATACTATCTGATCACAATGCAGTAAAAGTAGAACTCAACAACAAAAGTAAAGACAAAAAACATGCAAACAGCTGGAAATGAAATAACTCATTACTTAATGAAGAATTGATCATCGATGAAATAAAAGAGGAAATTAAAAAGTTCCTGGAAGTCAATGAAAATGAAAACACAACCTACCGGAACTTATGGGACACAGCAAAGGCAGTCCTGAGAGGAAAGTTTATAGCCAGGAGTGCATATATTAAAAAGACTGAAAGATCCCAAATCAATGACCTAATGATACATCTCAAACCCCTAGAAGAACAAGCAAATCCCAAAACAAATAGGAGAGAAATAATAAAAATAAGAGCTGAAATCAATGAAATAGAAACCAAAAAAACCATATAAAGAATTAATGAAACAAAAAGTTGGTTCTTTGAAAAAATAAACAAGATCGATAGACTCCTAGCAAACCTGACTAAAATGAGGAGGGAAAAAACCCAAACTAGTAGAATCAGGAATGCAAAAGGGGAGATAACAACAAATACCATGGAAGTCCAGGAAATCATCAGAGACTACTTTGAGAACCTATATTCAAATAAATTTGAAAATATTAAGGAAATGGACAGATTACTAGATACTTATGATCGTCCAAAACTGAACCAAGATGACATTAATCACCTGAATAGATCTATAACACAGGGAAGAGTAGGAAATACTCTGGAGTTAGTAGGTATAGGTAAGAACTTTCTCAATGAAACCCCAGCAGCACAGCAACTAAGAGATAGCATAGATAAATGGGACCTCCTAAAACTAAAAAGCTTCTGTTCATCAAAAGAAATGGTCTCTAAACTGAAGAGAACACCCACAGAGTGGGAGAAAATATTTGCCACCTATACATCAAAGGACTGATAACCAGAATATATAGGGAACTTAAAAAACTAAATTCTCCCAAAACTAATGAACCAATAAAGAAATGGGCAAGTGAACTATCAGAACTTTCTCAAAAGAAGAAATTCAAATGGCCAAAAAACACATGAAAAAATGCTCACCATCTCTAGCAATAAAGGAAATGCAAATTAAAACCACACTAAGATTCCACCTAACCCTTGTTAGAATAGCCATCATTAGCAACACCACGAACAACAGGTGTTGGTGAGGATGTGGGGAAAAAGGAGCCCTCTTACACTGCTGGTGGAAATGTAAACTAGTACAACCACTCTGGAAAAAAATTTGGAGGCTACTTAAAAAGCTAGACATTGATCTACCATTTGATCTAGCAATACCACTCTTGGGGATATACCCAAAAGACTGTGACACAGGTTACTCCAGAGGCACCTGCACACCCATGCTTATTGCAGCACTTTTCACAATAGCCAAGTTATGGAAACAGACAAGATGCCCACCACCGACGAATGGATTAAGAAAATGTGGTATCTATACACAATGGAATTTTATGCAGCCATGAAGAAGAACGAAATGTTATCATTCACCGGTAAATGGATGGAATTGGAGAACATCATTCTGAGTGAGGTTAGCCTGGCCCAAAAGACCAAAAATCGTATGCTCTCCCTCATATGTGGACATTAGATCAAGGGCAAACACAACAAGGGGATTGGACTTTGAGCACATGATAAAAGCTTTAGCACACAAGGGAGGGGTGAGGATAGGTAAGACACCTAAAACATTAGTTAGCATTTGTTGCCCTTAACGCATAGAAACTAAAGCAGATACTTTAAAAGCAACTGAGGCCAATAGGAAAAGGGGACCAGGAACTAGAGAAAAGGTGAGATCAAAAAGAATTAACCTAGAAGGTAACACACATGCACAGGAAATTAATGTGAGTCAACTCCCTGTATAGCTATCCTTATCTCAACCAGCAAAAACCCTTGTTCCTTCCTATTATGGCTTATACTCTCTCTACAACAAAATTAGAAATAAGGGCAAAATAGTTTCTGCTGGGTATTGAGGGGGTAAGGGGGAGAGGGAGGGGGCGGAGTGGGTGGTAAGGGAGGGG
The DNA here is from genome assembly GCF_047511655.1 of Castor canadensis. NCBI lineage: Eukaryota > Metazoa > Chordata > Mammalia > Rodentia > Castoridae > Castor > Castor canadensis. Next base: position 125,601,974 of record NC_133391.1, on the reverse strand, counting down.
GAGGGGGCAGAGGGGGAGAAATGACCCAAGCCTTGTATGCACATATGAATAATAAAAAAAAATAAAGAACTTGAAGCAATGAAAAAAATAGAAAAAAACTGCAAAACAATATATTTTATGAATATAGAACCAAACATTCAATTAGATTTTTGGAAAAATTGATCTAATAATATATAAAAAAAGAAAGGTAATATATCACAGCCATGTGGCATTTATTCCAACAATACAAAATTAGTTTAATATTTGAACATCATTCACTGTGACTCACCATGTTGGCAAATTAAAAAGGGAAACCATATGTACACAGGCAGTAAAATCGTTTGACAAAATTCAACAATCATTTCTATGAATGAAAAGTCAGCAACCTCAGCCTACAAAAGGCATCTATAAAAAGCCTATACCTGACACCATAGTTAATGGGAAAAATGAATGCCTTCTTATTATGATTGAGAACAAGGCAAAGACATCTACTCTCAAGAAAAGTTGTATTCAGCATTGTACTGATCTACCTGGTGTCTTTAGACAAGAATAAGACTTAAAAGGAATCCATAAAGTAAATGAAGTAGAACTATGTCTGCAAATGACATTATTATCTGTAGAAAATTTGATGAAATAAAATAAAATGGCTGCTAGAAGTAAAATTTAAAAGTTCAGCGATATTGCAAGATGTAAAATCAATATCAAAAAATTCTATTTCCAGATACTAGCAGCAAATAACATATATTTAAATAACAATAACATGCAATATCACACCAAAGAATGTTAAATACTTGAGGATGAATCTGACAAATACTGCATGCAAAGCTATAAGATATTGCTGAGAGAAATTTAAAAACCTAAACATGAGAAAGGTATACAGTATATTGTTACAATGTCAATTCTACTCCTACAGATTCAACACTATACCAGTCAAAATCCTATTAGGTTTCTGGTAGAAATGAAAGTACACTTGGATGATCTATTATTCTAGGTTTAGAGTTTTAAAATTATCCAAATAATTACCACAGGGGGGTTTTTACTTCTCTTTAAAACTTTTTTTTTCAGTTCACTTATAAGAAGAAGGGTCATATGAGTTCAAGGGCATGTTGTATGCTACCTACCAAACCAAGAGTAGGAAGAAAGCAGACGGTGACCTGGGGTCATTGAGAAGAAGAATAAAAAGGCCTTACACTTCATTAAGCTATATATTTCTTGCAATAATTACTACTAGTTATCCTGGAAAATGTTAACTTCTCTTCCACAGAGAGTATTTTTTTCTTTTAGTTTCTCCTTGGAAGTAGATATTTTATACAATTAATTCCATAGAAATCTCATAACAAACTAAGGAAGTAGCTGTTTTTACATTTTATTTGTGGAAAATGAAAGAAAGAGGCTAAGGGAGGAAGTACTTTGTTCAAGGCTACAAAATTATTAAACAGAAAAGTCAAGGACCAAACTCAAGAGTGCCTTTACCAAGGGAAGGCAACTTTAAGGCACTGTCCAAAATATTGCTTTAGAAACCAGAAGAAATTGTGACATAATTTTAAAAGAATGATCTTGTAGATTCCAGCTAGCTAGATTTTTTTTACTATTTTGCATTTAGAACACTACTTTAGGCTTAACTCAGGTGTCATCTATTCCCACCTTCACCATTTTGAGGACATTTCCTAGTTTTGAATTGTTTTTTTTCTTTCAGGGGGCGGAAATAAGAATGTTTTATGATTGTTCTTGAGTTGGTTGCACACTTTCTCTGTTTCTGATGCTTTTTTACTCTCTTGCTGATAATCCCTTCAGAAATTCCAAATCACTGCCTGCCTCCCACTATACTGATACCTCTGTACTGATGTCTACAAGAGGGGAGGACTTTGAGGATATTCACATTTTATTTTATTTCCTTACCCTCTGTTCCCTGATATACCACCATATAGACTTTATGTAATCTCTGCCTAAAATAAAGATAATATTTAATTACTTCAAAGCCCCATTAAGCTTTGAAGTAATTAATGAGATAAAAACTAAGATAATAAATGAGATAAGATCATAAATGAGATAATAAATGAAGTAATAAATGAGATAATAAAGTGCTCATTACAGTACCAGATCATAGTATGTGTTCAACAAAGGTCATTACTATTAGTAATAGTGAGATGACAAAATGTGGTTGCATCATAAAACACTGATAGTTATTTCAATACTAAAATTTATAATATTGACTTCCTTGACCACCCAGTTCCTAAAAAATTGTTTCTGGCCAAAATTGACCATGGTTTATTAATAGGCTCATGGTCTACGTATGCTTCCTCTTATTAGTTTAGTTCAGCCTTTTCTGCTCTTTTCCTATATCCAAAATTCTTTTAATTTCAAATAAAATGGTTTGGTTGTATCATTTGTTTCTTTGTCTCTGTGCAGTCTGTCTCTCAAACTAAACCTCTAGCCTCCAAATGATTCTTAGATCTCTCTTTAAGCAAAGAGCTACGTACGCCTAAAGGAAACTCTAGTGCCAGCTATTAAAATGTGTATGCATGCGTACACACACATTTCAATCTAGCTCTCAATACATTAATTATCAATGTTTTTATAAGATTTTTTTGAGGCTCTCTGGCCAGGAGAATGAAATATATAATCTGTGTTATTTTAATCTTTAAAGGAGTCATCTGGTTTTGTCCTTACTGTTGTACTGCATTTCTTTGGGGCATGAAGGCACTGAATAACTTCTTTTCTAGAATAGGGTGTCAAGTGTCAAGGTACAGATCCACAACAACTAACATATGTTCTCAGTAGAAGAATGGGTGCACTTATCAGTGGGGAAGATGTGGGCGGCTAGCCTAGAGCCTGCATATGTTTTAAAGCATAAGGCTAAGAGTCAAATGTGGAAACATTGCTTATAATGAGAAAGAACATAGTAATTAGTCAGATAACAGACTATATTAACAAAAGGTATTTTACAGTGAATTTTATCATTCCAAAAACACATTCAGGAAAAGAATCATTTATGTTTTTCTATTTCAAAATATAAATTTTCAGTATTATATACCTCTGATATAAAGAAGGATAGAGATCTCATGAAAGTCAATGAGACCTAAAAGGACAAGATAATTTTCTATCAGTTACTTCTGCTACTTTAAAAATGCAATGAAAAATGAGCCTACAGTCTCCACTACTAATAATTTTATCTGGATAGTATACAGAACAGATAAGGACCTTGAGGCACAGCCCAACCTTGAAATTTTGCCTGCTAATGAAATGCCTGTTGGCAGTGGTCCTGAATGTGAATCTGTATGAACCTGTAGTAAGATGCTCTGAAAAATTACTGCTTAGATGTCCACATTCCAGCTATTTTTACAGATCATTAAAACACATTTCAGAGTCAGGTGTGATAGCTCATGCTTGTCATCCCAAAACTTAGGAGACTTAAGCAAGAAGATTGTGAGTTCAAGGCCAGCCTTGGCTACATAGGGAGACCCTGTCTCAAAAATCAAACAAACAAACAAACAATAAAAACAAAAACAAACATTCCAGGAGAAAATACGTTACAGTGAACTCTACAATGCATATTTTTATTTTTCAAAGTCCATTTTTACTATAATTTCAACATTGAAACCAATGACTTTTTTCTCTGTACAATTAGTAATCCAAGACAACACTGAAGGAGTCATCAACTGTTCAGAAATAAGATCTGAAAACTTTCTTTAAATTCTAAAGGGTTTTAGACATTGTTTCTAATAGATTCTAATAGGTATACATCCTAACTTTGAAAATGTAAATGTTACCCCTGTTAAATAACCAGTATTTTTCTGCTAATCAGATAGTGAGGCTGAATGCAATTCAGTGTGAAAAGTTGATGTCTTCATATTTGATACAAGTTAACTAAAGTTTAATTCTGCTGATTTGTGCTGGAACTATGAAGTATAAAACCTTACTTCATCCCTTTGTTCCTATCCTGCCTTGATACCCACAACCGAGTGTGTCTAGTATAAGCATCCTGCTTTTGGTGAATACCACATTTTTTACTTGTATGTGTCATGGTGACTTATGTATCTGTTGTTCTAGTTGTCACCCTCTGCTCTTGCTCTCTAGGGCATTCCAAGAATTCAGACTATAGATATGGGAGCATGAGCAAATGTGTCTAGCATCTATGTCTTTTCTAGCAGAGGAACACTGGACACTACACATAAGAAAAGTTGTCATATAAGACCTCTGTTGTTTTTTTAGCAAGATTTTAAGGAAATAATTCTGTTTAAAACTTCACTTAGCCCCAAAATGCTACACATGAATATATTTCATAAGAAAGAAATTATTATTTTGAATATGACAAATATTGGATTTGATACTTTATATAAGTTGCGATGGCATCATCAGGATTTATGACATTAAACATTTAAACCTCTGCATTTAGCTATCACAACAACAGTTGATTAATTAGCAGATAATTTTCTAGGGTCATTTTAGTAGTAAACTTTAGTGTTGCTTCTCTGGGTACAGTTGGAATCCAGAATATACAGGTGTTAGAAGTATGGACACATACATATATACCTGTATATTCCTATTTATAGTCTATTCAATGATACATATCTGTAATTTCTAAACATGTCGTCATCACCCCTCTGAATCATTTTGTTGTGTTGTAGCTATCACATAGGAGTATTCACAGAGATCAGTGAATTACATTCCAAAATCAGCATTTCTAAGGCGGGAACATATTTACTTAATGTTTTGCTGCATTTGCCTTTATCTTTATGGGATCAAATGAAATGACTGCACCATATATAATTAATCTCAGCCTGAATAAGTTAGTTATTCAGTTTTTATATTATCTAAAGGGTCAGAGGGCAAGATTAAATGAATACATACTATCTATTAAAATGGCTGATTTCACAAAGGTCCTCTGATCTTTGTTATATGCCTTCATAAATTATAAGAAGACATTTTTTCTTAATGTACCATGTGTGAATATAGATAGAGAAGGAATTTTTATTTTGTTTAAGCAGTGTGTTCAGCAACTTCATTATTGGTGGGAAAAACATAAAGAACTAAGAATTCAGTAGGGAATCATTTCATAGCCTTCATAATAAACCAATACTAATTTTAGTGGGAGGTCAAGATTTATTGATTCAAAAAGTCAATACAGGGAATCCTAGCATGCCATAGTGCTTTCCAAGATTCTGAAAAGGCAGAATATTTTAAGCAGCTGAATTTAGTCCACTTTGTTTTTCACAAATATATGTATAGAGATTTCTTAACAAGTATTTGTGGTAAAGTTCAAACCCCTGTATCAACAGTAGATAAATAGATGAAAAAAGAAATAAATAAAAAAAAGTCTCAAGCCATAAATATGCTTCAATTATTTAAACATCTCTCACTGGAATGCTACCATAGCAATTAGATAATAAAGGTTCTCATTAATTAATAGTTATTAAAATAAATTTAGGCCCATTATTCTCGTGTCAATGTTTTTGTTTCTGTTGATGAGATACTTGGGAGTTTAACTGCGTCTTTGCTTCACTTTACTCAAAACTATAAAACATTTTTGCAAAATGACTTCATAATTTTGCATTCTTATTTGCAATATATATGAATTCCATATCCTTTCCAATGGTCCTTTTGCTACATTCATAAATTCTGTGATACTGCATTTTAATTTCACTCGATAAAAGAATCTGTTCTCTTATGTTTCCTCTTTTTTTCTTCTGAGTTATTTAGAAGTGTATTGTTGCTTTAAAATTAATGAGGGTTTTCAAATAATGTTTTTTATTGACTTAATTTGCTACCTCTTTTGCTTGAGAAGATGTTGTGCATCATTATTTTTGAAATGTAAAGACCTCTTATATGGGCCAGCTTGGTGACTGTTCTATATCATCTTGAAAAGACAGTGTATTTAGTTATTTAGTGAGTGTTCTATAGAAGTCAGGGAGGTCATGGTTGTTGATAGTGTACAGGTCTTTCATATCCTCATTTGTTTTCTGCCTATATATCAATTACTAGAGGGGCGCCATCTACAACTACAGATTTTAAATTGACTTTATTAGTTTTGGCAAGGAATTAGGAATGTCATGTCTTCTTGATTAATTGACCTCTTTATTAATATGTAATATTTCTCTTTGCCTTAGGCAATATTCTTGTTCTGAAATGTTTGCATTATATATTTTTCCAATATTTAACTTTTGTCCTATGTATTCTTTACATTTAAAGTAGTTTCCTTGTAATTGATGTAATTAGGTTTTCCTTTTTATTCATTGTGGAAATCTTTCTCCTTAAACAGATATATTTGCCTAGTTTTTCTTTGTGTAATCACTGAAGTGTTTTGCCTACAATGTACCATCTTGCTGGTTGTTCCATTTCTTTGACTTTTTCTTTTCATTGTTTTTTAAAAGTTGAATTTTTTTATTTTATTTTACCTCTACTATAGATTTTTCTTCGTATTTTTTTTAAAAATTGGTTTCCTAAAGTTTAAAATATACATCTTTAATCAATCAGTATCTTTGATGATAGAATTAAAGCTAAAATTCTCCTAAAAACGAACTGAACAGAAAATGTGATAGCTTTACAGCACATTTCTTTAGACCCTAGAAACTGAATGAATAACAATAACAGTGTCCAGGCTAGGCCTCATATAGTATTTGAGATCCTCATAATTTATAATCATATAAAGTTGAAATTAATGTAAATTGGTTTCATATTCTGTTTCTGACTGCTCTGCATGACCTCCTGATATATAAGGGTGGATTTGAAAGAGGTCACTTCGGCTGTCAGAAGTTCCAATATCACCTTTGACCACCTAGACATTAATATTTTTAACTGGGTGCCTCTTGGCAATGAACTTGGGACCTGGAAATGTAAAAAGATTTCTACTGGTTTTTCTATTTTGTGACCTGATTATGCTTTCTGATGTGTTACTTATATTAGTTTGGATTAGTGTGATATATTGAATTATTGGCTCCAATTTTTGCTTCTTCATCCTATCCTATTCTCACCCCTCAAATCCAATCAAGTTATTTAGAATTTGCAGCTCCTCCCACTATTGGTGGAATCAAATTTCCCACATGGCTTGGATTTGCTGTGTCCAATGAATGTTAGCATACATGATCAAAACAGAGTTAAGACATGTTTTATATTTCTTCAATTACCACAGGAATAAACCACTATTGCCTGAGAAAGGTGAGAGACATGTGTATAACCTGCAAGTTAGAATAAATATCAACTTGAATTGAATGACACTGGCCAACTCCCAGATGACCTACAAACATGAGTTTTGGGAAGATTTTTTTGTAGCATCATTGGGCCAGTGAATAATCAATATAGCAATTTATATGGTAAATAAGCTTGAGATTAGATGACGGGGATAATAAATTACTATGGGGGTATAAATGTGTGGTTCATGTTATAATAGCTCATAACTGGGTAATTAAATTGTAGCAATCTGGAAGACAAGTAATTTTCCCTATTAAACTTTTAGAACAGTGGAAAATATCAGGAAAAATGTTGAAAATGTATACTTGTTATTACTAGATGCATTTGAAAAGATATCAAAACAAATAAATTTTTTAAAAGGCTTAGGTTTGTAAACAATGAAATTATAGTTAGCCAAGACATTTTAAGAATAGAAATTGATCATTTTTCCCACCAAACCAAAAATGTGAACATTGAAACACAACCTTAGGGAAAAGATCACATGTAGAGTGCCAGAAAAAAGTGTCAATGTGAAGATTAAATCAAATATGTGGCTGTCATGATTTTTTAAGAGACTTCTTTTTAATTTTAATTTTTTAAATTTCTTTTATTCATATGTGCATACAATGTTTGGGTCATTTCTCTCCCCTTCCCCCACCCCCTTCTTCTCCCCCTCCACCCCTTCACTACCAGTCATTTAAGAGACTTCTTTTTTTTTTTTTCATTTTTCTTTTATTATTCATATGTGCATACAAGGCTTGGTTCATTTCTCCCCCCTTCCCCCACCCCCTCCCTTACCACCCACTCCTCCCCCTCCCTTCCCCCCCCCTCAATACCCAGCAGAATTAAGAGACTTCTTAAAGGGATTAGTATGACACTTTAACATGCAGGTACTTAGATTATAGACTAGGTCTTGCAGAAGCTTGAAGTGCTCAACACACTCAAAATTACATTTAGAGAGTGACACATATCTAGTAGAGAATTACACTGACTTTTAGTGGTGTGCAATGGATTGAAATCAAAGAATGGAAAACTAATATTTCCGAGTATGCTTGTATTGGCAAATGAGCTACCAGAGTAGATAAAAGGAAACTGATATTGTTCAATAGGTAAAACGGCCTTTGAGTCACAAGATTTTTATAGCAGGGAATCAGAGTAGGTAAATTTTCAGCAGGCAGAAAGAACTCATTCTCCAGTATTTTCTTCAGAAGTGTGAGAAGGATGAAGAGAAAAGAAAGGTTTACCAAAAAGCAGACCTAGAAGCCTGGGAAAACGGTGGATTAGAAATGCCCTATAGTGAACCAGAGCCAGACTCAAAGTATTATCCCTTACATCCACAATAGGGCAGATAAGACACTGATTTCCTAGCAAGGATTTCAGAATGTATGTGAATGAATGCCTACTCTGTTAACCTCAGTTTTTCCTTTGTCAAATTCAAGTGTTTAGCTTTTTTGGTCCCTCTTCTACTTTATAGGTTGGGTGTTGGAGACAAATAACTATTTTGTTTTAATTCGTAGGTCTTTGGAACAAAATGACTACATCTGACCCTTATGTATATTATTATAACTTGAACTTAACCTTGATAACATAAATGTTTGAGATTTATAGAGTCACAGAACAGGTTTGCAATTTTCTTTGGCTGTAGAAGGGAAATAAGACATTGTGATAAAGAAATTGAAGTGTTTTAGATTAAATTATTCATCATAATTATTTACACCATTGTAGTACAAATTGTAGTAACAATTGTAGTACAAATTGGCAACTTTTTTCACTATAGGCAGTGTGTACCTCCCCACATATTGACTTTGGACTCATCCATGTAATTAGTCTTGGCCAATGAGATTTTAGCAGATATGAGGCTGAGAGAGAAGTGGAGTGGTTTGAGGAGGTTAGGCTTGATTCTTGAGCTTCTTCCATTCATATAAGAAGGTATGGAACAACTAAGTCCATAGCCCAGATGTAGATAACCTGTATCTTGGATCTAAACTCATCTGAGTATAGCTTAGATCAGGTGACTTCAAGACACATGAACAAGAATAAATGACTGTTATTTTTAATGACACTCAGTTTTAGGGGTGATTTTTTTATACTACATTCTTAAAGCAATAGCACACTGTTATAGCAACAAAAACTATATTAGAATTATCTGGGTGTTGGCAATGGTTGTTTTTCTCCCAAATCAAATATACTATTGAAATTTAATTGGTGTCTGACAATAATAGTAAGGCACGACGCTCCCTTTTAGACATAGAGACTTAATTTAAAGATAAGTAATTAGGGCCATAAAATAGAGTCTAGAAATAAATCCATATTCTACAGATAGGGATTTGAAACAGATATGATACTGATCTAAAATGAGTTGAATATAGCCTTTAAGGATGCTTAGAACATTAGACACCCATATTGAGAAAATGTTAACATACATGAAATCAAAGCCTAAAGATATGAATAAAATATGCAGTCCATTTGGAATAAAATATTGAAGAATGTTTTGACATTGAGGTAAAAATCCATTAAACAAAACATGAAATGTTCTAAAGTAGGAAATTGACAACTTGACAAGATTAAAATTTAAATTGGTCCCACTGACAGGCAGAAAACAAAAGACAAATTGGGAGGGGATATTTATACCCTATCACTGACATGTGATTACTAATAAATTGACCATCTGAAGAAATATATCATATCAGATCAAGAGCAACAATCTGATTTTTCAAAAATGTGAGGAAGAGTATATGAGAAGCAATAAAAAATTAAACATAATTTTCTATGTGAGGAAAATGCTTAATCTTGCCTAAATAGGTACATCAGAATTAAAACAATATGGCATTATTTACATTGCTAAAAAGGCAAAAATTAAGACTGATAATACTAAGTACTAATGAGGATGTTGGAAAACAGGAACTTTTATGCGATACTGCTGATTATCTAAATTTATATTTCTACTTAGAAGAAAATATTTAGAAATACATATTTAAATCCTCATCTGTGATCTAGGTATACCCCTGGCATCTATATGGGGTGCTTCAATTTGCCTTCTTATACTGTTCTTTAAACCTCATTTTAAAACATTAAGAACAATAAAATGTCTTTAATAGGAGAATAGATAAAAACAGGTCTGTTCATAAAACACAGTATTGAATGACAAAATAATATGAACTTTATGTCAGTTTTAGGATTGTGGTCTCAGTTGGGCAAAAAGGGAAATTAAAGGACTCAAGTGAGTGGTTTTAACTGTACAACATTTACTTAGTTTTAATACAAAAAGGTAGTTGACACATATATGTCAAAATATGTTTATATTCTATGGTGATGAGACTGGAAGCTAGCAGTTAGAGACTGGTTAGAAGATTAGGCAGGGGCCCTCAGTGGAGAGGCTGAGTGGCATTAGACAAATAAAATGTAAGAGACCTTGAAACTGCTGCAAAACTGGGAGTTAAGATAAACAGGTGAGGGGAATGGAAAACCTCGAAGCTGCTTGCTCAAACCTTGCAACTGCTAAAGGCGTGTGAACAACACCTGATAGGACTCCCAGCCAGTGCACTGGACCTAGGGTCAATGGGAAGTGAAAGGGGCATACACAGTGCTTCTGTATTTTCCATGGGCTGGCACAGATGTACATCCCCAGACTAGACCAATAGCACAGAGACATAATCAGCTTCCCTTGAGAATAAAGAGCCTCAGGAGCTTAGTCTTTTCTGAGACACCGCCCACATATATGGGAACTTTTCTTCTCTTTTCCTCAGGGTTTTAAATAAAACTCTGTTCTTTTGCTCACCCTGTTGTCCGTGACTTTTACTCTTTGCAACCTACTTAGCACACCTGGGACCAGATCACCACAACAGTGGATACAAAAAAATTTTCTATGTTAGTCTCCACTTTTCTGTATGCTTGATATATTATAGCTAAAATTAAAAATTAAGATGAAATTAAGAGGTAGCACTGTGCTAAGATAAAATCTTTTAAATCATCAGAAGCCAATTTTTATGTAATATCAACTTGATCAATGTGCAAGTAGATGGGTGCTTCGATGTGAAAAACCAACATGGCAAAAAAAAAAAAGAATTTTCTTCACATGAGGAGGTTGTTTGAATATTTTATTTCCAAATTATCTAGCATCTAGGAAAAATACTGGACTTAAAGCCAGAAGACTGGGTGAAATAAAAACCTCTATTTTTTATTACAAGTATGATTTGGGAGAATTTCAGTTCACTTCTATGAACCTACCTATTTTCTTACCAGCCAAATGAGGAAATTAATTATAAATTTGAAGATACTTCCAGGTGTAATAAATAAATTAAATAATTAAGTAACTGTAATGTGTGCTATTATGTATGCTTCTCATAGAAATAAAATATATAGCTAAGACAAATAGGGAATGTTTTCAGTTTACACTAGTTTAAAATCTTTTTAGATATGCTTACACTCTTAGACAAGACCATAAAAACACAGACTAAAAGAACATAGAATCTGGAGACAGGAAAATTTGGGCTGAACTTCCATTTGGCCATATATTTTCTGTGTTCCCTTATGTCTAAGCATTTTTTTTCCTGTAACCTAGAAAATAATATCAAACTTGTTAGGATGGTGGTAAGAATTTGAAATAATACATGTAACAAATCTATCATCATTCATTTTTAGTTTTAAGTTATCTTCAAATTGGATGATGCCTTAGACAAAGGTACTGTCATTTCTCCAAGTTGCTTCATCTGTCTAAAAAGTTCCTAATCTAAAAATAAAATATGGACTGGGTTGTCTGTATCTTATAACTAGCTCAAAAACTCTAATCAAAATTTCCATAAATTTAACTCATTTATGCAAATGTCTTATTTAGGCCTCTGTAGTGATAGAACCTAGCAAAGATTGTTTAGACACTTAAATTATATCTCATTCTATATTCTAATAAATATTTACAAAGAAACCTCACACAATAGTGTGAGAGCACATTTTACTGCTGAACCTCTTAAAAATTAAATCAATCATCTTTTATTAACCCAGGCATCAATCAATTTTATTGTTTATCTTTAATAAAAAATAGTATCATATGGTGTAAAGTCTGCCATTAAATAAATTACATTAAGATATTGTTACACTAAAGTCAAAGTCTTTTCTGTTCATCTGAATATTAATATTACTGCATGACTAGGTCATAAGGGATCTGTCTTAGGTTAGGGCAGAGAAAGCTGAGAAAGCTCTCAGCTGTTTTAATCCCCTAACATACCATTTAATTCAAGGAAGGAAGTCTTACTATAAAGCAATTACTAAAATCTTGTGGAAGTTGTTTTCATTATAAAATACTGTTTTTAAAATCCAACCTCTGGTGTGAGACCTACTCCAATTTAATTATTATAACTTAAAGATACAGTGTTAATGAGACTGTCATAAAATACAAGTGTTAGCTTTTATAGTAAGTGGGCTATAAGTGGTTTTTTCCTCTATGATTTTAATAAGGCCATTGCATAAGATATTTGTGCTTCTTAATTATTGAAGTTTTAAAATTCTACTGGTAATTTCCTTAAACTTGATCTGTGGTTGTAAATGAAATGAAAAGATAATAAAAGACTGCTCACACAGTATTAGGGCCACTGCAATAGTAAAATAGTGTTTACATTTATTGAAAAACTATCTGTTTAGATTCTTTACATACATTATGTTTAATTTGCATTAGTTATGCAAAGTTATTATTCCCTTAATATAGAAATATGGATTTGATGTTTTTTATTCTCTATAAGCAGTTAATAAGTAGCTGAAATACAGTAGGAAGCCAGTTCTGTTTAACTATTTTTATTTAAATGTCATACTGTTTCTGATAGAACAATAATGTCGCCATTTTGTGAATCAGCCAAAATGGCAGCCCCACCCTTAAACAAATTCCCGTGCTCTAAGACAGCCCCACCCCTACCAGAGACTACAGCACCTTTACTAACTTCCTTACCCTCCCCCTTCTATAAAAGCCACTGTTCTCCCAGGCTCTGGGCTGTGCCATCTTTTCCCTGGCCAGCCTGGCAGTTTGGGCCTGCCATTAAACCTTGCTCTATGGACGTGAGTTTTCTCGTGAGCTTTCTTTGAGAGCAGCATTTTTCCTAACATTTGGGGCCAAAACCCAGGACCGGGTTGAGTTCCTGGCACTGACTTTGCTCTCCCGGCTTTCCTCCGGGATCTGAGCTGCTTTACCAGGACCCCGATCCTAAAAAAATGCCACTCCTCATTAGCTCACAGGGAAGTTCCTTCACCCCAGTGCGCCTCCAACTGCCATCCACCACTGGCCAATATTTCCTTAAGGTCCTCTCTCCCCCGGTGAGTCCTCCTCACACGCTGAGCTGTGGTCTCTCTCTCATTTCCTCGAAAACCCTAGCGCTAGGTTGCAGCTCGCTCTCATCCTGGGGAAAACTGGGTTCCCCACTTGGGACTGTGGACCCCCTGGTAGTGAAGACGTTCCTTCTGGGGGTTGTTTTCCACATTTCTCTCTCTCTCTCTCCTGAGGACCTGATATTTTGGGGATGCCCGCCATATCTCTCCTCAGGTCAGGCCTTCACCATGGGAGTTGGACCATCCCAAATTCCTTTAGACATCCCCAATGGGATGTCTCCTGGCCAATCTTGGGCCCCTCTGCCTAACACCTGATCTTACTAAGCCACGAAAGCTCATTTTTCTCTGTAATCAGGCCTGGCCCCAATATCCATTAGACAATGCCTCCGAATGGCCACTTAATGGCACTTTCAATCCCAATATTTTAAGGGATTTATACAATCTCTGTGAGCGTGCTGGTAAATGGAAGGAACTTTGCTACGTCCAATCCTTTCCCTATCTCTGCATCATACCCTCCCTCTGTACTTTCTGTTCCACTGCGCAGATTCTATCAGCCTGTAAACCGGTTTCTAAATCAGCCAATTCCTCTCCCATACCTCCTCCTTCCCCATGTAAGCAGACTTCTTACACTGCTTACCATACCTATCTCCTCCTATCTTCCTGAAAAACTTTCCCTGTCATGGAGTTAAGCAAGCCACTCCTTGCCAATTCTGACCTCCAGGTGATTCCAGCTCTGAGAGAGCTCATGGTTTATTCGGTGATCAGAGACTGGAGGTTTCCTTTCCTGAAAGCCTGTCAGTACCAATCAATGGGAGCAACCTACAGACACAGGTGATGGCTAATCCCCTAAGCGTGTGTCATGCCTCCAGGCTCTGCCTTCCTCTCCCTTACCTAAGATGTCAGCACACCTTTCTGCCTCCATCATGGTCTCACCATGTGTCCTTTGTCTCTGTCTGCCTTCCCCTCCCTGGGCTTTCTGGGACCCTACCCCCCATGAAAAACCTGTAGCATGGTACCTTATGACTTAAGCTATTCCAACTAGTTTGCCAGGCCTCTCAGTCTAACGTAACTTTAAATCAGCTGCTTTACAAAAGTGCTTGCAAAAACCTGCAGCTGCCATGCTCACACTCTAACTCCGCCCCGACAAGGGGAGGAGGGAAAGCAAACAGGCGCACCTGTGCACAGGATGCCGGCTCCTGGACACAGCAAAAACACCTGCCATAGCTAAGAAAATCCATAGAGAGGACCCAGCAAGTCTTGGACAGCCAGCCACATGTGGCAATGGCTGCAGCCCGCTGCCTCTTCCCCTAGAATAAACGCACGCAGAGTACACAGGAAGGGGGAAAGGGCGACAGGCCGCAGGATCAGGCCTAGGCAGTCAGGGTCATTTGTCCCAGGTGTGTGTGGAGGGAGTGGTGCCTTGCACAAGTCCTGCTCCTAGCCCCACCTCACACCTCAGGGTATCAGACCCAGCCCTTGTAAGCCAATTATTAGCTCAAGGTTACAGTTCCACAAATAACAAAATAGACATTACTGTGGTCTCTAAATTTCTCATTTAGAATTTTCTATAACTTTGGCCTTAGCATAAATTTTCCCCTCCAAATATTAACACTAGTTGTCCCGTATGGCACTGTTATTGGCCTGAAATGCCCTCTGAATGCCCTTCTCTAACTTTACAAATGATTTCTTTGTTAAAAAGGTAGCCTTTATTAAAGAGGCTGCCTGCTGTTAGCTAAAAGACAGGATCCTAACGTTTGTTCTTTCTAGATGGGACCTGCATCTTCCAGTCTTCTGCCTGGTAGATGTTGGAAGCTTTGTACTCAGGCCTGGCCTCAGTATGCCTTGGGTGACCAAGAGAAGTGGCCTTCACAGGGTTCCTTAAATTACAATACCATACTCCAACTAGACCTTTTCTATAAAAGTAAAAAAGTAAAAAGTAAACTGAGGTCCCCTATACAAATTTCTACCTTCTAAGCCACTCCAGTACTCAGAACCTCTTAATGAGTGCTTCCTTCTCCAACAGGCAATGGTAGGAAGAGGGCAGGTCATATGTCCCCTTCCAGTTATCAGATCTAAGGGAAATTAAAAAACATCCAAACAGCTGTACTGATGCCCAGACAAATACATTCAAGCCTTTAACTCTGTGATCCAAACCTTTCAACTGACATGAAAGGATATTATGCTTCTAGACCAGACTCTTATCTCATTAGAAAAGCAATGGGTTTGGGCCCAGGCCACTCAGGTTGGAAATGATTATATGGCTCAAGCAGTAGAGTGCCGCTTTACAAACATAAATTCCTGAGTTCAAGTCCAGTACAGCCAAAGTAAGAAATAATAATAATAATATTTGGGGCTGAGGAAGTAGCTCAATGGGAGAATGTCTGCCCAGCATGTGCAAAGCCCTGGGTTCAATTCCCCAGCATTACTTAAAAAAAAAAATGGTAAAGAAGATAAGTGGCATTAATGTCACTTCAGCCATCTCATAGTAGAAAAACATAGTTTAACCTAGACCAGATCCCTCATTCTTCAAGTGAGGAAACTGAGGCCCAGAACAGTTCAGAGACTTGCTCTCCAGAGTGTCAGGTGTCAATGTAAAGTAAGAACTTTACTTTACAGCAATGCCCTATCAGAAAGCATACCATGGTGGACTCAGTCACAGGTGAGAGAGGTTCTCCTCAAAGATAAATTTCTAACAGTCAGCCCCAGATACTTGTAAAAAATTTGGAGTGTGGCTGAAGGGAAAAGTCATTGAACCAAGTAATACAGCTAGTCACGTCTGTATATATATGGCTATGTCTGTATGTCCGGGACCTTACTAACAGGAGAGAAAAAGATAAGGGACACCATGGCCTCATTGCTGCTCTCAGAGAGGGCCCCACCCGACTGGGGCCTGTATCCTGAACTTGCTACCGTGGTGGACAGGAGGGGTACTTCTGCAGAGAATGCTTAAGGGGGGCAGCCTGGGAGACAGCCCCACCCCCATCTGGGACCCTGCCCTCTGCAAGGGTAACCACTGGAGGTCTAAGTGCCCCCCATCACCAGATGGAAGGTGAGGTGCCACCTTCTATGGATTGATGGGTCCCGGCCCCCTGTCCACACTCAACTTCTTGGCATCAATGTTGAGGAGTCATAATGGCAGAAAAACAAAAGGCCATTTTCCTCCTAGACAGTGGAGCCTGTTTCTCTGTTTTACCTTTTTCTCCTGGTCCCCGGTCCAATGACAAAAGTTATCATTTGGGGCAAATCTGGCCAGCCCCTAGAGCGCTAGTTTACCTGGCCTCTGGCCTGCTCTTGGGGAGACCTCCTCCTCTGTCACTCTTTCCCCATAGTACCTGAAACTCCAGTGTCCCTGCTGGGATGGGATTTACTATCTCAATTAAAGGCTCAAATTCTCCTCCCCCCAGGCAGCTATCTCTGCTGCCCCCTCCTTCAGGAACAAAGAGATTCCACAGTGTGTACTGATGAGATGAGTGTAGGGTGAGCCAGGATGGCCCTCCCTATTCAAATAAAACTCAAAAAACCCTCACAGTTTCCACACCTAAAACAATATCCCCTCAAGCCTGAGGGACTTATGAGTCCTTATGAGTCCTTATGCCTATTCCTAAAAACAATAAGGGCTACTAATTAGTTGCTCCAGCCCCTATAATAAATTTAAAATTCTTATAAAAGTTAATTTAAAAATATAAGTTACAAAGTAAACAACTGGAAAGGATATAGATAGGTAATAAATATATTTTTTGGGAAGTTAAAGAGAAAAGGAATGGTTTTTTGGATGAGAAAGGATTTTGTAAAAAAGGGTTTATCCTAAAGATTGTTTCAAATAGGAGGGATAAAAACAAGCCATCAAAGGGTTTAATATGTTATATAAAGATCTAAGTAAGTTTTAATAGTGCATAATAAGAAACTTCAGTGTGTGATAAAGTTAAATATAATCTAAACGTTGCCTAAAAGATTTTTAGGGTCATGTTAAACTAAAATCAAATCCTCTATGTCTATAAAATAACAAGGTTATCTTAATATTGTTCTGCTCTGAATAACATCTACAAAAAACCATTACAGAGAAAGATTTTATCAAAGAAATTATTTGTATTTTCTGCTGATCTTGTCAAGCTTTAAGTACTACTAAATCAGAGTTCATTTACATATTTGCTTATGTGTCTAAAATGACCACCTTGTAACAGTGTTATGTTATACTTTATCTGAATATGGTACAAACATTTAAAAGGTTAAAAGTGTCAATTTATTTAAAGTAATGAGCTAAAGCTCTCTTTTATCCAAGAGTCTTACATTTAAATCCTGACAGCCCCTGCCTCCCACAGGTCACCTATCTAGGTGTGGCCTTAAAGGGACAGACTCACTCCCTGAGTCTTAAATGCATCAACCCAATCTTCTGTTTCCCAACCCCCATACCATAAGACAGCTTACAGCTTTCCTGGCAGTTATAGGATTTTGCAGAATTTAGATCCCTAGGTATGTAGTCCCTGAACAGACACCTTTTTATACTCCTCCTAATATTCCTATTTGGGTCTTAGATAATGTATGGCCACCCATTTCTCTCTGTAGTTGGAGGACTCTTGAAATTGTCTAGGGAACATTTCACAGTGGTTCTCCTGGCCAATGCCCATCCTAATGCCTATGCCTTGCTCTCCTATTCTTAAGCTTCCTCCCTTGTATCATACTGTATGTCTGCTATTGCTGATCAAAAATTTAACCAGTTGTACCTCCAGGGATATCAACCTCTCCAAAACTGCCCTGAAAACTACTGTGAAGGCCCCATCCAGGATGCCACAGGAGCCTGAGGATCCTGCCCCATACAATGCCCCCTGCCAGCAGGAAGCAGTTAAAGAGATGGATGCTTTGCCCCAATTCCTGATCCTCAGCCCCTACCCTCATCATTAAAGAAAAAATGGGGGAATGATAGAACAATAATGTCACCATTTTGTGAATCAGCCAAAATGGCAGCCCCGCCCTTAAACAAGTTCCCTGCTCTAAGACAGCCCCACCCCTACCAGAGACTACAGCACCTGTACTAACTTCCTTACCCTCCCCCTTCTATAAAAGCCACTGCTCTCCCAGGCTCTGGGCTGTGCCTTCTTTTCCCTGGCCAGCCTGGCAGTTTGGGCCTGCCATTAAACCTTGCTCTATGGACATGAGTTTTCTCGTGAGCTTTCTTTGAGAGCAGTGTTTTTCCTAACAGTTTCTATGATCACATGCAACCTCAACAAAAATGTGGCACTTAGGAGTAACTGCTAGAATTCTCCAGAGTTTATAGCATTGAAAGAGTGGGATGAATGCATGGATTTATATACATTGAAATATTACAAGGAAAATCTTGGTGTAGCTACCTTTATCTGAAACAAGCAAAAATGTCTTTTTTGTTTGTTTGTTTTCCTCTACAAAATCAGAGAAGAGGAGGGTGGAACAAGTCTTGCCTGGAGTAGGGGGGAGAAGATGTGGTACCAGTGGGAGGGGAGAGGAAGTGGAAAGGTGGTAGGAGAGTGAATGTGATGCAAATACTGTGTATACATATATGTAAATGCAAAAATGATACCTGTTGAAACTATTCCAGGAATGGGGAGAGGGGGATAAAGGAGAGTGGGGGAGGGGGGTGAATCCAGGTATGATATATGATACTTTGTAAGATCTTTTCTAAATGCCACAATTGTTTTGCCCCACCCAGCAAAACAATAAAAAAGAAAAGTAAGTCAGATGCTCTTTCAAAAAAATTATCTGTGATTTACTGATCAATTACCACTATGTCTTAATTGGTGCCTAAACATAAGTGAGAAATACTAAATAGTGTA
The DNA here is from genome assembly GCF_047511655.1 of Castor canadensis. Lineage (NCBI taxonomy): Eukaryota > Metazoa > Chordata > Mammalia > Rodentia > Castoridae > Castor > Castor canadensis. The sequence goes on along the minus strand of NC_133391.1, from coordinate 125,582,715 downwards.
TGTTTAGGAAAAATCAGTCCTAAGGACAGGCTGAGTCAAAGGCACGTATAACTCCAAAACCAGAATATTGAATTGTATCCTTCAGTAACAAACAGAGGTCAATGTTCCTGGTGGGAACATTTCTTTCATACATGGTTCAGAAACTTCCATTGCTTTCTTGCTCCACAATCTCCCAAAGCCAAAGGAGTTATGCTTTCCTTTCTTATGCCTACCATCTCTGTCTACCCAGAATTTACTTTAGACAAAATTATTTTGTTCTGGCTTCAACACGTTAAACAAAAGCTAAAAAATTAGAATATTCTTTTTCTTTGAAAGTTGTCTCATTTTCAAGTCAGATTTGATTTTCAAATCAAAGTGTTATTTTGAATGTCAAAATCTTTATCTTTGCATTCTTTTTATAATATTCCTAATCAACTTCCATCCCTCTCCAGGTCCCCACAAAGGTATATGTATGCTTTGGACTAAGAAAAAAGTTATATTATGAATGTGCAAAAAAATAGTAAATTATATAAGTATTATTTTTGAAAGTAGTGTCTTTTTTTACAACTAAGATTTCTATTCATGGATTCCATTATATCAAGAAAAAGATTCTTAATTAACACATGACCTCATAATATTGATACCATGTCAGCTACCTCTCTTCCCTCCACTTATATTATCTTCACCTTTTCTTGAAGTCTCATATGCACTCTAGGGACCACCACGAGGCATGTAATATCTGTCATCGAAAGCAGTAATGATGTGGCTTTATGAGCCCCATCTATACTACATAACTTTTCTATTTCATTGTTGCTTATCCAGATGGCAAAGTTTTTTTTCCTTACTTATTTCTCAGAAGCTATAAAAGCTTCAAAGAGGCAGAACTTTGAGAGATGGACAAAGCTTGACAATGGACTAGTTTATTAAAGATGGCTGAATGGAAAAGTCATGTTTGAGCTTGGATCCTTTTACCGTCTCCTTTGCCATCTGCCTAACTTAATGCAGAGAAAAAGGCAACTTTCCCCAAATTCATCTTTCAAAGTCTTTGCACTGCAATTCTATCAAGCACAATCTTAGATCTTGAAACTCTGACATCAAAGTAATGAGGGCAGGTGTTTATGGCTCCTCATAATTCTTTTGAAGTTTCTGGGGAGGAACATCTGGTTTGTTTGATAGGCATTTACATATACATGTATGTGTTAGATGAGGGAATTGGACAGGTGTGTGTCTGAAGCTGTATGCACATTCATGCTTAATGGCTTAATGCCCCACTATCAGTAATAGCACACTTATGAAAAGTGATGATGTAAAATATGTACTTCTTTAAAGGATCCAGTATGAAGGGGAAAATAATCTTTGTCCCTAGGATGTATTCACCGAACAACTCACATGCTGCATTCCTTATGAAAAATGTGAATTCTGCTTTAGCATGTGGGTTGTTTTCCTGCTTTGATTATGCATACTGTTACCATCTACTTGATGGTTTTCAAACTTTTTTGCTCATCAGGATCTTACTAAAAATGTCAGGAACAATATTTTATGTTCAGAGATTTTGATTTCAAATCTAGGTGGAAAATGTGAAGAAAACTTTTAACCAGTCCTGAAAGTGACTCCGATAAAGGTGACCAGGATAATCTTAGAAACCCAATTTACTATTAGCTGATTGCTGGACTACAATGGAAAATATATACTGTTAAAAATCAAAATGATGGAGGAGAACAAAGAGGAAGTTCTAATCTGGTGCTTCATGCAAAGAAAATAAAAATGAACAGAAATGAAAAATTTTGTCCACAGGAAAATTAGGATTAAGGTCCTGTTAAGGTCCCTCTTCCAGACAATGACATACATGTAACTTTAATCTATATGAGTGCTATGGACTGAATTATGCCCTTCTCAAGGCATGTGGTGAATATCTTACCCCTCTGTGGAGGTATTTGGAAGTAAAGTGGTAATTAGGGTTAAATGAAGTCTTCTGAGTGGGATCCTAAGATAGAACTTCTTTTCTCTGTGCATACACAAAGAGGTTATATTAGCACACAGCAAGTTGGCAGGTACCCACAAGCCAGAAAGTGAGACCTCACCAGAAAATGGCCATGTTAGCACCTTGATCTTGAACTTCCACCCTCCAGAATTGTGAAAAACTAAATTTCTATTTCAAATCACCCAATCTATTACATTTTGTTATGGTAGCCTGAGTAGAGACTAAGACAGTGAGCAAGATAATCTTTGTTTTCATTGTGTCTTAAGAAAATATAATGGAGGAGGATCCAAGATGGTGGCTAGGGTATGGAAGCAAAAACCTTAAGCTCTGTGACTCCAGAAACCTCCCTGAGACATTGGAGCTACACTTGGGAAATTCTGATTGCTTCTAGGCAAAATAATAACTGCCATCACATTAGATATAGAAAAAAAAATCAAAGACTGACCCTTAAGTAGGCCTATAATTGCACCTAACAGCTGTGACCCATGGCACTGCCAGCAGGGAAGGTCTGGCCCAAATCCCTAGCCCATGGAAAGCCTCCCCATGCCACACTGCGCTGAGAAAAGTTGGCACCATTTCTCCCAGCTGCTGCTGGCTCCAAACCTGCCTGCATGTGAACTGGCAGAATGAACAGGTGAGCATCATGCACCATGTGTGACTCCCCTGGGAACATAAACCAGTTCATCAGCCCCTGGACAGACTGAACACCCCCTCCCCCAACAAAACTGAAACACATAAACAGCAAACTGTAATCTAACACTGTCAGCAGAGTGGGGGTGGAACGCTGAACATGCCCTGGAGAGCAGGGGTGGAGTAAGGAGCTAACCTCTCAGCACTCTCAGTGAGCAAACACAGGAAAGGAAGCAAAGGCTTCCTTGGGGGTGGGGCAACAACCCACCCTCCAAAGCAGGGCAGGTACCAGAGCTGATCTCCTGGGCCAGAGGGCAGCATTGGAAAATGAACTGCCCCACCATGCTGGGGGAGGAGCAGACCAAACAGAACTTCAGCTGAAGGATATCACAGTTGCCAGCTGGTAACAACAGCTCCAACTACCTGCATGATCTGGCAAACCTACTACACCTCACAATTTCAATTGAACTGTTGGACAGAAAAACCAAACACTACTCACAAGCCAGTCACCTGGTGAGACCATGTCAGAGTTTCTGTTTGTATGTCAATACCAGGACTGGACACTGAAGGAATAACACCAGAATTTAAACCAAAGACTGAAATTCTATTGTTCCTGAACCTGATGTTTTTTATTGTGTTTTTTTTCTTCTTCTTCCTTTTTTGTTCTATTATTGTGAGTTTATTTTATTTTATTTTTGTTTCTATTTTCTTTCTGTATTATTAACTTTACCATCACTATCTTCTCATCCCTATTCTTACCACCTTCACTCTCCCTCCTTCTACTGTGCTACAACATTGTTTTCCCTTCCAATTACTCTTTCTGCTCCTTCTCATCCATTCCCTCCCCCATCATCATCTTCCCTTCTCATCCTCCCCCAACTGGTCACCACACTACCCCTCCCTACTACACACTTGTCTCCCATTGACTAGCATACTATACCAACTTTACACAACCCAAACAACCTGAAATCCCTGACTCAAACACCCTACACTACGACAACAGAAATACCCCCAAACACACACAAGGGTCACAAAACCCAGCATTCCCATACCTCTTCTCCCACTGATGCACCCCAATTCCTGCCCATCTCTTTAGTGCCACCTTAACTAATTTCCCAAGTTTCTATATCTAGCCTAACAAGCATTACCCCACAACTCTGACGTTTATAGATAATATCACCAAGAATACTTCTACATAATATATTGAACATGTGAATTAATTATTGCTAAATTACACCTCCAGGCCAGGGACAGAAATAGCACACCAATCTAACTAACAACCAAGGCGGTCACAACAAAAAAAATTAAATCAAGGGAAAGAAAACAGGCAATTAAAACCACTAACTAGCCTATCAAGAACATAGTTGCATAACACCAAGTGGAGCAATGGGAAGAAGGGATGGAAAGCAGTCTCCTCAAAAAAGAAAAATTCAATACAGGATTCAGTGGGAACTGAAGAAAATAGATACTCAGTCCTGACCCCAATAAAACAATGATAAATATCACTAAGGAGTCCAGCAAGGCCCAGGAAAACACCCTCAAAGAAGAAATCTTGCATGAAATTACTGAGAAATTCATGGGGAAGACATGAGTACCCAAAATGTACAAGATGCACTCAAGAAGTTTCAAGACACCAAAAACAGAAACATGAGAAGAAATAGAAACAAATAAATGAGCTCAGAGATGACTTAAACAAACACCAAAGTGAAACAAAGTGCACTATAAAAAGAGAGATAAATGAAGTAAAGATGAAAATAAAAAATATAAAAGAGGAGGTGACCAAAGTTATGGAAAACCTCAGAAAAAAGAATCAAAGAGAAACAAAAAATACAATGGAATGCCACTCAAGCAGACTAGAATAAGTGGAAGACAGAATCTCAGAACTCAAAGATAAAATAGAAATTAAAGAAATAAGCAAGAAATATTAGCCAAACTCAAGAGCTGTGAAAGAAATATGCAAGAACTAGGTGACTCCATCAAAGGACTCAACCTGAAAATCATGGGCATTGAAGAAGGAGAATAGGTCCAAGCAAAAGGGATTTGTAAAATAGTCAACAAAATAATAAAAGAAAATTTCAAAAATCTCAAGAAAGTTTTCCTATTCAGATACAGGAAGCCTCCAGGAACCAAGCAGACTTGAACAAAAGAGAAGCTTTCCAGGCATATCATCATTAAAACAACCACAGACAACAGAGAAAGAATATTGAAGGCTGTAAGAGAGAAAAAACAAATAAATATAAAGGTAAACTCATCAAAATCACAGTAAATTTCTCAATGTAAACCTAAAAAGCAAGAGGGGCATGGAATGAGGTATTCAGGGCACTGAATGAAAATAACTTCAACTCTAGGATACTCTACCCAGCAAAACTATCATTGAAAATAGACAAAGCAATAAAACTCTTCCACAATAAGCAGAAACTAAAACAAAATATGATCCCCAAGCCAGCCACCACTACAGAAGATTCTCCAAGGACTTCTGCACACATAAAATGAAAGCAAACAAAACCACAGAGGATAGGAAGTATCAAACCACAGGATGAGAAATGACAAGGAATCAGACAGTAGCATTGATTCAGATGCCCATAATCAAACCCTTAAACAAAATAAACAACTAAATGGCAGGAATCACTACATACCTATCAATATTAACACAAAATGTCAATGGACTCAACTCCCCCACCAAAAGATATCTTTTGCAAAATGGATTGAAAAAGAAGATCCAACAATCTGTTCTTTGCAAGAGACCCATCTCATCGACAGAAACAAACACTGGCTTAGGGTGAAAGGCTGGAAGAAGATTTGCCAAGCCAATGGCCTCCCCCAAAACAGGCAGAAATAGCAATGTTTATATCAGACAAAGTAGATTTCAAACTTACATTGATCAAATGATAAAGAAGAATACTTCATACTAATAAAAGGGGAACTACACCAAAAGAAATAACAATTATCAACCTATATGCAACCAATATCGGTACACCCAATTTCATCAAACATACTCTAAAAGACTTAAAAGCACATCTAGACACCAACACTGTGGCAGTGGGAGACTTTAATACCCCCCTATCATCAACAGAGAGGTCATCCAAAAAAAATCAATAAAGAAATTCTAGAACTAAATACACCATAGATCAAATGGACATAACTGATGTCTACAGAATATTTCATCCAGCATCTGCACGATATACATTGTTCTCTGCAGTCCAAGGAACTTTCTCCAAAATTGAGCATATCTTAGGGCACAAAGCAAGCCTCAGCAAATATAAAAAAACAGAAGTAATCCCCTGCATTCAATCTGATCACAATGCATTAAAACTAGAACTCAACAACAAGAACAACTGCAGAAAATATGAAAATAATTGGAGGTTGAACAACACATTGCTCAATGATCAGTGGGTCATAGATGAAATAAGAGAGGAAATTAAAAGTTTCCTGGAAGTTAATGAAAACGAAAACACAACCTACCAGAACCTACGGGACACAGCAAAAGCAGTCCTAAGAGGAAAGTTTATAGCCACGTGTGCATATATTAAAAGGCCAGAAAGATCGCAAATCAATGACCTAATGCTACACCTCAAACTCCTAGAAAAACAAGAACAAGAAATCCTAAAAACAAGCAGAAGGAGAGAAATAATAAAAATATGGGCTGAAATTAATGAAATAGAAACAACAAAAACTATACAAAAACTCAGTGAAACAAAAAGTTGGTTCTTTGAAAAAATAAATAAGATTGACAGACTCCTGGCAAACCTGACTAAAATGAGGAGAGAAAAAACCCAAATCAGTAAAATCAGAAATGAAAAAGGGGAGACAACAAACCTCACGGAAATCCAGGAAATCATCAGAGATTACTTTGAGAATTTATAATTCTAAATTTGAAAATCTTGAAGAAATGGACAGATTTCTAGATACCTATGACAATACAAAATTGAACCAAGAGGATATTAATCACCTGAATAAATCTATAACACAAAATGAAATTGAAGCAGCAATAGAGTCTCCCAAAAATGAAAAGTCCAGGACCTGATGGATTCTCTGCTGAATTCTATCAGACGTTTAAAGAACTAATACCAAGCCTCCATAAACTGTTCCACAAAATAGAAAGGAAAGGAAAACAGCTTAACTCACCTTATGAAGCCAGTATTACACTCATCCCAAAACTGGACAAAGACACATCTAAAAAGGAGAACTATTGGCCAATCTCCTTAATGAACATGAATGCAAAAAATCCTCAAAAAAATAATGGCAAATTGAATCCAACAACATATCAAAAAGATCATTCACCACTACCAAGTTGGCTTCGTCCCAGGGATGCAGGCATGGTTCAACATATGCAAATCAATACATTTAATACACCACATTAATAGAAGCAAAGACAAAAACCACTTGATCATCTCAATAGATGCAGAAAAAGCCTTTGATAAGATTCACACCACTTCATGATAAAAGCTTTAAGAAAACTAATAATAGAAGGAATGTACCTCAATATTACAAAGCCTATATATGACAAACCTATAGCCAACATCATCCTTAATGGGAATAAACTGAAACCATTTCCCCTAAAATCAGGAATGAGACAAGGATGCCCGCTATCCCCACTCCTGTTCAACATAGTCCTGGAATTCCTAGCCAGAGCAATTAGGCAAGAAGAAGAAATAAAAAGAATACAAATAAGTAAAGAAATAGTCAAAGTGTCCCTATTTGGAGATCACATTATCCCATACCTCAAAGACCCGAAAAACTCTACCCAAAAACTCATATACACCATAAACTGCTTCAGCAATGTAGCAGAATACAAAATCAACTTACGAAAATCAGTAGCTTTCTATACACCAACAATGAACAAATTGAGAAAGAAAGAATATAGTAAAACAATTTCACTTGCAATAGCCTCAAAAAGAAATCAAATACCTAAGAATAAGCTTAGGATATAAATGACCTTTATAAGGTGATCTACAAACCACTGAAGAAACAGATTGAGGAAGACTACAGAAAATGGAAAGATCTTCCATGCTCAGGGATTGGTAGAATCAACATAGTAAAAATGGCTATACTACCAAAAGCAATCTACAATTCCCATCAAAATTCCAATAATATTCATCACAGAGATTGAAAACTCTACCCTTAAGTTCACTTGGAAACACAAGACAATGCATATTTGTCAGGGCTATAGCCAGGGCAATAGTCAGCAAAAAGTGCAATGTTGGAGGTATCACAAAACCTGACTTCAAACTATACTATAGAGCCATAGCAACAAAAACAGCATGGTAATGGCACAAAAACAGATATGAAGACCAAGGGAACAGAATAAAGGACCTGGATATGAATCCACACAGCTATGCCCACATTACTTTGACAAAGGTGCCAAAAACATATGATGGAGAATAAACAGCCTCCTTAACAAATGTTGGGAAAAGTGGTTATCTGCCTCCAGAAAACTGAAACTAGATTCATGCCTATCACCTTGTACTAGTATCAACTCAAAGTGCATTAAGGACCTTAATATCAGACCTGAAACCTTGAAGTTAGTATAGGAAAGAGCAGGGAATACTCTGGAAGCAATAGGTATAGGTAAGGACTTCCTCAGTAGAACTCTAGGAGGCCAGCAACTAAAAGAAAGGATGGACAAATGAGACTACATGAAATTAAAAAGCTTCTGCATGATAAACGAAATGGTCTCTAAATTGAAGAGCCCACCTGCAGAATGGGAGAAAATATTTGCTGGCTATACATCAGAAAAAGGACTGGTAACCAGAATATATAGGGAGCTCAAAAACTAAACTCCTCAAAATCAATGAACCAATAAAGAAGTAGGCAATTGCACTAAACAGAACTTTGTTAAAGGAAGAAGTCCAAAAGGCCAAAAACACATGAAAAATGCTCATCACCCCTGGTCTTAAAGGAAATGCAAATCAAAACCACACTAAGATTCTACCTCACCCCTGTTAGAATAGCTATCATCAAGAACACCAACACCAAGAAATGTTTACGAGGCTGTGGGGAAAAAGGAACCCTCATATACTGCTGGTGGGAATGTTAAGTTAGTACAACCATTTTGGAAAACAATATGGAAGCTTCTTTCAAAACTAAACATAGATCTGCCATATGATCCAGCAATCTCACTCCTAGGGATATACCCAAAGGAATGTGACTCAGGTTATTACAAAGGCACCTGCACACCCATGTTTATTGCAGTGCTATTCACAATAGCCAAGTTATGGAAACAGCCAAGACGCCCCACTACTGATGAATGGATTAAGAAAATGTGGTATTTATACACAAAGGAATTTTATTCAGCCACAATGAAGAATGCAATTTTGTCATTCGTATGTAAATGGATGGAACTGGAGAACATCATCTTTTTTTTTTAAGTTTAGAAACTTTTCTAATTTTTTTTATTGTTTTATTATTCATATGTGCATACAAGGCTTGGGTCATTTCTCCTCCCTGCCCCCACCCCCTCCCTTACCACCCACTCCACCCCTTTCCTCTCCCCTCCACCTCCTCAATACCCTGCAGAGGTATTATCTCTAATTTTGTTGAAGAGAGAGTATAAGCAATAATAGGAAGGAACAAGGGTTTTTGGTAGTTGAGATAAGGATAGCTATACAGGGAGTTGACTCACATTAATTTCCTGTGCGTGTGTGTTACCTTCTAGGTTAATTCTTTTTGATCTAACCTTTTCTCTAGTTCCTGGTCCCATTTTCCTATTGGCCTCAGTTACTTTTAAGGTATCTGCTTTAGTTTGAAGAACATCATCTTAAGTGAAGTTAGCCAGGCTCAAGAGGCCAAAAATCATGTGTTCTCCCTTATATGCAGATTTTAGACCTAAAACAAATGCAGTAATATTATTGGACATGGGTCACACGCTAAAGCCAGAATGTGTATGGGAGGAATAGGGAAAGGGAGGGAAACCTAAAACTTGAATGTGGCTGATGTGCCCACTGTAGGCAAGCAAATATAGTAATCTTAAACTGGCAGAGGCCACTATGGGAAGGTGACCAGGAAGTAATGACCAGAGGGGAGAGGTGGCCCAAACAATATATATACATATGAATAAATATAAAAACAGTAAAAAATAAAACATAATGGACTGTGGTATATACAATTATATAAATTTTTATTATTATGAATATTTATTGAATAAATGTGAGTGATGCCATCTTCTAAGTAAAGTCTAAAATTTTCAATATGACTGGCATGTTGAATTTGCAGCCTATAGTTAGTTCTAGTTTGTTTAGCTTAAAAAAAAATTTACTGGATATAAACCTCAAGAAAGAGATGAGCACTTTGAAATGGACTTCATCTCCAGAGGGGAATAATCCCAAACACTCTTTAAACCTTCTACTTAGGTATTTGCTCAGTAACAGTTTCTGTAAATAGGCCATGGACTCCAATTTTCTCTTTTCATACCAGTCTTTAAGCAGTTTGTTTTTGTTGTTTTTTCATCTTGTATTTACTGCAAAAGGTGCCAGCATCAACTTTTAGAAAGAATAAAAATATGTTGTTGCTTGATGTAATATGTCAGTCTGATAATAATGGTGGATTGGTTTCAGAAATAGAGCTACAAGGCACATGGGGGACACTTAGGGACAGATTTAGAGGCTAAATTATTAAGTTTAAGAGGCATTACAAAATCTCATCTAGCAGCTGACTGCCTTTAATGTGCAATGATTTCATAAGTTAACAATTGGCAGAGCTTAAAAATAGAAAAAGCCATCTAATTTGCATTGAGGAGGAGAAAGGGAAGGACCAACATGAGAAACTAAAGTCAAAACAACTATCTGGGGAATGTGGAAGGGCTCTTTAGGTTTCTAGCCACATGCAGAAGGCAAGAGTATAATGCTCCAGGAGTATTGCAACTAGAGTGGCATTCCACCTCTTCATGGAGACAAACTATGAAGCTAGTGTCCAGTAATTCTGGCATTCTGTACCAAAAGGATTGGTTGCCCATCAAATGATCCATTTTGAAGCATCTATTTCTTTATTTATTCATTAAAAGATATTCATTTCCTATCTACTATGTGCCTAGACCTGATCTAGGCAATGGAGATATTGCAATCAACAAAGTAGAAGGTGACATTTAATCAAGCACATACTTGTGACAAGCTATCGGTGAGACATGTCAGGGAAGGAAAATAAAGCTAGGTAAGTGGATGGAGAGAGATGAAAAGAGAGAATTTTTTAATTAGTTGGGAGAAGGAAGGTGTCTGACATAATCTTTCTGAGTACAGATAAAACTAAAATCAAGAATCAGAAACATGTCTGCTGGAAGAACTTTATAGAAAGAGAGTAATAAACACAAATCACTGGCTGAAAATTATCTATAGGGTTGAAGAAATACAAAGAAACCAATGTTGCTACAATGGTCCAGGCAAAGGAGAAACGGTTAGGAGCAGGTATCTGAAATGAAGTGGAAGGTCAAATTTTATAAATCTTGGTGGGATTTTATTCTGTAAAATTGCAAAGTCACTGAGAGCTTTTAGCACAAGAGTGATAAAATCTTATATGTTAAGTAAACTCTTTGCCAGTTCTTCCCATAAATATTAAATAATCTAGATTTATTCTTAACTTGTTAGCTTGTTCACTTCTGTTTTTCATGTTTTAACCTTGAGAGTCAAATGCATCATAACCGTTCATCTTTATTTTTGCATTGTGGTTCATGCTCTTGTTTTCCAGATCTCAAAGAAAGTGTAAGCATGACCAGCCTCATTCATTCTACCTTTTATATCTGTAAGGACCTTGGGCAAATGCTTAACTCCTTTAAACTAGTTTGTTTATTTGCAAATTGGAATTGATTTTAGTATCTTGCTCACAGTGTTGTTTGAAGGTTGATTGAGATGGTGTGCATAAAATATTTAATATATTATATGGAATAGGATGAGTAGTCCATAAATGTTTTATGATAATTATTATTTCTTATTTATGTTATGGTGCCATACTGTATCTACCATCAGGATAGGAAGTATTGTCACATCATCTAAATGTTCCCCTGAATTCCAACTTTATTCTTTACAGTCTAACTTCTTCACATTGTAATAACTTTTTAATAAATGAAGAAATATCTGTATTATTTCCCTTGTTCTAATGCTTCAATAACTATACAATGAATGGCAATAAAATTCAAACTAATTACATGGACGTACATCACCCTGACTCATCTGGAATTGAGCTTCTTTTAAAAATGTGATCTTTTATCGCTCTGCTCTTCACACAGTTGCCTCTAGATACCTTGGCCCTCATCTTGGAACCTGCATACTCACTCCAATCTCAGGGTGTTAACATTTACCACTCTTGTCCCACATCTTTGCAAGACTGGTCCCTTATCATTATTCACAGCTGAAGTCAATGTTGCTCTCACAAAGGAATGATTTCTGACAGTAATATCTAAAGTGAGCCCCCTTTGAAACATACTTTGTTACAATGTCTTTTTAAATTTCTTCTCAGAGCTTGTATGCTTAGGTTATTTAGTTATTAGTTTATGTATTCCTTATGTTCTTATCTATGAAAGTCAGGACCTTTTTTGTCTTCATTTTATAAATCAAGAATGGCACTAACACATTACCCCCAAATCAAATTTGTTGAAAGAATGAATGAATGAACAAATAAATGTATTCCTGTGGCACATTCTTGCTTTCTAAAGAGGGGACTCAAGGCTAAAAGAGACCTACAAAAGCTTTTATAAGATGTGTCACCTCTAAAACTACCTCAGAAGTATCTCAATGCATTCCATTCTTCACCACCCACTCAATATACATTGAGTGGCTTTCTTTAAAGATGACTCTCAAAATGGAAAGTTCAGAGTTCCAAATCATATTTCTTAAAATAATGTTTCCAACTAAATGAATTTAGCTGACACTTGCTTATTTTAGTCTGCAAAAAGCGCCTGTGCGTTAATTTGGTATACATCTACTAAGACCTTGAATCTACTTATTACTATTTATTCAGAATCTTAAAAAGATTTCACATGTGTACTGTTTATGTCTGTTAAAATAGCAAAATGCATCTGAAAATAAGAAATCCAATCAAGCAGTCATCTTGAGTTCATTAATGTTTTTAAAATTTTTATTAACCATAGGAAGAAATTCATTTTGCATTGATATATATAACATATATGAATATATTTCCTTATTTACATAATCAAACAAAAACTTTCATGTATTCTGTAATGTGATACCTTCTGATATAATTATCTTATTCTGTTTCCATTTCATTAAAAACTGGTAGCAGCCCATTAAATTGATATTATGACCCTTTATTTTGTCACTATTCACAGTTTGAGAACAATAAGTTGAATCCAAATATATAGAAATATCTGCCTATCTGTGTATATGTATACATAAATGAAATAGAATATTGGTGTTTTTATGTTAATTCAAGTTTGTACTTAAGTTGGTTTGCTCAGGATTAAAAGTTCTCCTTCAGTGATTACTACACTTTAGTAATGTAGAACTTATTTTCCTCAGAACATGGAGTATGCAAATATGTATTATATGGCTATAAAATACTTCTGAGAAAAGAGTAGACAGAAATTTTGCCAGAACACAGCACACATACCAGTTTGCATAGGAAGAAAAAAGAAAAATAGAAACAGCAAAGGAGGAGAAAGGAATGAATTTCCAAATGAAAATAATCCTCCTGAAATGGTTTTATCCTAGTGATATTTAGCTTAAAAGACTGGTAAGCAAAATTATTTAATGTTTGCAATGGAATAATATATTTGTAGTTAGAGAATTTTTGATATTCATAGATGAAACAGTCATTTCTGGAAAACGTCCAGAAAAGAATATACTCCACTCAGGAACACTGGTAAAAATGTGGTTTTGCATACATTAAACCCTTATGGTGTCTGTAGTGCTTCACCCAGCAGTGCACCATTTCACTATTATCAGGAAATCTGAGTAGCTAAGTCCCTGTAGGATTCATATCTTGCTCCTTTCCACAACACAGCAATTTCCTATTCTCCATCAGGACACAATCAGGAGGATCACAAAGTGTTTATATGCCCAGGGAAGTCTTTGCTTATGTTTGTTTTTTCATTGTAATTATTAATAATGCTACCATCACAACCAAATGTATCACAGATCTGACAATAATTTATATTGCATCTACCTTATTGGACAACATACTCCTCTTTCTTTCTGCTTATAATAAGTAAAGAAGCTACCATATTATGCAAAGTTGTCTCCTGTTAAAATAACATATCTTGTTTTCCAAACAATGCTGTGAATTCTCTATTATTATTTCTATTTCATAAACTAGAATCCAAAGTTCAACAAGATGAAGAAATATGGCCAATGTAATAACCAGCAAGTGGAAGAGTCAAGATAAAACTGAGATATATTGGAGTACTTTCCATCTTAGAAAGTACTGCCTCCTTCTAACCGAGGCCAGGTCTGACTGTTGCTACAGAGAGGTGATGAGACTAGTTCAATGTACATAGCTGTGTTTAAGACTAGGCTTTTAAGTATGCAACTTCGCAGAATGCAGAATAAGAAACTGTAATACATATTTCCAGAAATCTTACTTAACCATTCCTTTGTTGAAACTTCTTAAAGGAAGATAAATCACATTTAGTGGTTAGTTTTGCAAAACAATTATATTATGGGCAAGCAACATCATTAGTTAAATAATTTTTGGACTGGGATATATATGATGAAGTTTGTAGAGATATATAAATGTTTCAGTAGTTTTCTTAAACTTGATTATCTAAATCAAGTTTATACGTGATTATTCTAAACATGCTGACCAAAACCTCACTGCAAAAGGGATGAATCATTTTAAATCAATATCCATTCATAGATAAACCACATAGTAAGTATATAAGTCAATTCAGAATTTTAAAAGTGATTCACACATTTTCACCAAACTAATAAATATGTACACCAAGCAGGGGCTGAGGTACTTGAAGTCAGAGCTCAAACACCAAGTACTCATCATCAAAATGTTGACTTTCTCTTCTTAAATATGGTAAGCATATTCCCTAAATTTTAACAAAGAGCACAGAACTCTTTAATTCACATTCTATTGAAACCTCTGGGACTTTTTCTTGAAAAGGCAGATAATAAAAGTGCATATGACATATTTGTTTTTAAATTGAGACTCAATAATTAAGTATTGCTCAGAGGTGAAATGAAAGGCTTTATCACCAGTTCACTGCTAAGCATGCAGAAGTTTCAGTTGAGGAAAAGAGTAATTAAACTGGGCTTGTTCATTTTTCTATAAATGATACCAAGTTCTGCAACTAATAGATGTAAAACATTACTTTTAGTCTTTAATTTTATATCAAGTCAATGGGAGATCCGAATGGAAATTATTAACCAAATTTAACATCATGCTAATCCCTTCCATAAGACCCCAATTAATATCTAACTTGACATTTTATACAGAAATGCAAAATTATCATCTGAACTGTAGGCTATTAGAAATGTAGTTCCCTAGTGGGGAATTTTCAGAGGCACATGTATTTTAAGTACCATATAGTTTTAGGTTACATTTTATTACATTAATCTATGCAAATCACCTACCATATATTCTTTTTTTTTATTCATATGTGCATATAATGCTTGGATCATTTCTCCCCCCTGCCCCCACCCCCTCCCTTACCACCCACCCTGGTCCCTCCTCCCCCCAACAACCTCGATACCCGGCAGAAACTATTTCGCCCTTATCTTTAATTTTGTTGAAGAGAGAGTATAAGCAATAATAGGAAGGAACAAGGGTTTTTGCTGGTTGAGATAAGGATAGCTATACAGGAAGTTGACTCACATTAATTTCCTGTGCGTGTGTGTTTCCTTCTAGGTTAATTCTTTTTGATCTCACCTTTTCTCTAGTTCCTGGTCCCCTTTTCCTATTGGCCTCAGTTGCTTTTAAGGTATCTGCTTTAGTTTCTCTGCATTGAGGGCAACAAATGATAGCTAATTTTCTAGGTGTCTTACCCATCCTCTTATCTCTCTTCTGGGCTCTCATTTTTATCTTGTGATCAAAGTTCAATCCCCTTGTTGTGTTTGCCCTTGATCTAATGTCTGCATATGAGGGAGAACATATGGTTTTTGGTCTTTTGGGCCAGGCTAACCTCACTCAGAATGATGTTCTCCAATTCCACTCATTTACCTGCGAATGATAACATTTCGTTCTTCTTCATGGCTGCATAAAATTCCATTGTGTATAGATACCACATTTTCTTGATCCATTTGTCAGTAGTGGAGCATCTTGGCTGTTTCCATAACTTGGCTATTGTGAATAGTGCTGCAATAAACATGGGTGTGCAGGTGCCTCTGGAGTAACCTGTGTCACAGTCTTTTGGGTATATCCCCAAGAGTAGTATTGCTGGATCAAATGGTAGATCAATGTTTAGCTTTTTAAGTAGCCTCCAAATTTTTTCCAGAGTAGTTCTACTAGTTTACATTCCCACCAACAGTGTAAGAGGGTTCCTTTTTCCCCGCATCCTCACCAACAGCTGTTGTTGGTGGTGTTGCTAATGATGGCTATTCTAACAGGGGTGAGGTGGAATCTTAGCGTGGTTTTAATTTGCATTTCCTTTATTGCTAGAGATGGTGAGCATTTTTTCATGTGTTTTTTGCCATTTGAATTTCTTCTTTTGAGAAAGTTGTGTTTAGTTCCCTTGCCCATTTCTTTATTGGCTCATTAGTTTTGGGAGAATTTAGTTTTTTAAGTTCCCTATATATTCTGGTTATCAGTCCTTTGTCTGATGTATAGTTGGCAAATATTTTCTCCCACTCTGTGGGTGTTCTCTTCAGTTTAGAGACCATTTCTTTTGTTGAGCAGAAGCTTTTTAGTTTTATGAAGTTCCATTTATCTATGCTATCTCGTAGTTGCTGTGCTGCTGGGGTTCCATTGAGAAAGTTCTTACCTATACCTACTAACTCCAGAGTATTTCCTACTCTTTCCTGTATCAACTTTAGAGTTTGTGGTCTGATATTAAGATCCTTGATCCATTTTGAGTTAATATTGGTATAAGGTGATATACATGGTACCATACATTCTTTATTCAATGAATATTTCAATAATTTTAAGTCTGTATTTGCTATTAAATCATGATGAAATTATTATCATAAGACCTAAGTGGATAATAAATAAATACACATAAATTATGATATATGTATGTATACAGAAAGTAAGATATGAAAAATAACAAAATGCAAACAAAACACTTCTCCTTCTTCAAAAAAGAAAAGAAAAAAGAGGGAAAGAAAGGAAAATTATAATCGTAAAATTTTTTAAACTAACGAAGCTCTAGGAAGTGTTTTTGGTGTGACACACCACAAAATAAAATGCTTTTGGACAATGAGTCTATGACTGCCACCAATCTGTTGTTTAATGTCAAAAGGTAATAAATTTTCTCTGATCTTATATTTCTTCACATATAATAGAAGTCAGAAATCTACAGGGTAAAATCCAGGGCTGAGTTTATAAACAAAGTTTTATTGAAACAAAGGCCATACTCATCACTTCCATATTGCTTATGGCTGCTTCTGCATGTCAGTGAGAGTTGAACAATTGCCAAAGATTACGGAGTTCATAAAACTTAAAATACTAACAATCTGGTCCATTAGAGAAATAAGTGTGTCAAACCCTTTGTCCGTATAAAATAAAGGATCAACTAATAAGATGAAGACGTAAAGGAGTAAGTTTTATAATTTGTGAATTTATCTTACTGTAACTGTTACAAAGCAGCTGAATATACTTCCATTGATCTTTCACTTTAGTTTTCCAAAACGCTAAGTAAATGCCATATAAAGGGATAATACTGAAAGTTACTGACATCACGTGAAATTCTAAACTCAAAACAACAATAAAACAGATTGTGTGGCAATATTTCTCATTATGTCAAATATTATACTGAATATATATATTGAATACATTCATATATATGAATATATACTGAGTTAGGGGTGAGGTAACAGCACTCCTTAAAGTCAAGAAACATACTTCTCGTAAATTGTGAGAAAAAGGTAAACAAGAGTAAGTATTTCTGTATGGAAACAACTGTGGATGCCTTGATTTTCATGGTCCATGAAGGGAATATATATAATATAAAGAAGAACAAGAATCAAGGTCAAATACGAGACACCAGAATAAAGCTGGGACTCCTGAAGAATGCACCCTCAGTAAATAGTTCACTCCACAAAGGGATGCTAAAAAGAAATGCCATGACTTAGAATACTGAATTAAATATTACCAGCAATGCAACATTTAAAAGTTAGAAAAATGTAAGAGAAATATTGATAAATGGAGATATTCTAATATAAATCCAATATGAAATTAGAATTTAAAAAAAAACAATGTTCAGTATGTGGAAGAGGTATAGTAATTTTCCAGAGCTAATAAAAAAACATTAATCCTTAGATTCAAAAATATCAGTGTAATGCTGGGCACAGTGGCCCATGCCTGCGTTCTTTGCTTTGAGGGAAGCATAGGTAGGAGGACCATCATCTCAGTCTGCCTTTGGCCAAAAGGAAACCCTACCTGAAAAATAAACCAAAGCAAAAGGGTTGGAAGAGTGCCTGAAGTGGAAGAGCACTTGCTTAGCAAGCACAAGTCACTGAACTCAACCCCAGTATCCAGCACCAATAATAATAATAATAATAAAAGATTATCAGTGTAGAACTAAACCTAGTAATAAAAATTAAAAAGGAAAAGCCCCTTATACAGTAAAATCATAGATAAAAATAGACCAAGGAAAATCTTTAAGATAGTCAGAATAAAAGATTAATGAAAAGAGTAATAAGCAGGAAACAGACTTCTCAATCACAGCAGTGAAAACCAGAAAATAGTGAAATAGTAACTCTAGTGGCTCAGAGAATATAAGCTATAATTTTATGTTGAGGAAAACCATACTGAAAAATAAGCAAACCATAAGATAACCAAATTTTTAAAATGTGGCATGGGTATAATTACAAATGTAAGTCTCATATTTTTAGAATATAAATTCTCTCTCTCTCTTTCTCTCTCTCTCTCTAATCACTCTCTCTCTCTCTCTCTCTCTCTCTCTCTGTCACATATCTTTTGTTAAATTTTTCTAGTTTCTAATTTTGGTTTTCCAAATTTGGCAAGTTTGAAAAATGCATGTCAAATTCTCTCAGATAATAATATTTATTTATATTCAAGTTTCCCTACAAGTTTTTCTTTTATTTTTTGCAATTACATTTGATTATTTTTTGCAAATACAATGCTTTTGTATTGAAATATTTTATCAGAAAAAACTTTGAAATTTTAGCTCTCATTACATATCACTTTTTATTGTCTTTACCCTTAAAATACAATTTGCCTCCTATGTTTATAGGCCCATTTTCCTAGTGTATTGACTCATTAAAAAATTAAGTATAAATGAAGTAAAATTTGACATACCTCGATAACATATATTGTTTTTAATGAATGGAGAATTTTCTATTGTATTAACATTTGAAATGCATTCATATTTTGGACATTTAGTTTCTTATATTAAAAATAAGACTGTTATGAATATAGTATTTTAATACCATTAATTTCTTAGATTGTGTCGCCAGAATTAGGGTTGCTGAAAGAGATTATATACAGTAATAAGAGATGTCCATAACAATTTTTTTGCTTCACTCCTCTTTTGACTAAGCTCTGCAACAAAATAATGTTTATTGTAAACATAATTATTAAGCTTACCATGTCTATTCAAAACTTATTTTCTTACCATTCAGGAAATGGAAAGAAATTACCTGGTTCTTTTCTTTCTTCCTCCTTCTTTCCTTCCTTCCTTTCTTGCTTCCTTCCTTCCTCCTTCCTTTCTCTCTCTTTCTTTCCTCCCCCTCTCTCTTTCTTTTCTTTCTTCTTTCTTTTTCAGTGCCCATGCCTCAAGAACACTACCACTAAGCCACATCCCCATTCTGGAAAGGAAATTATGTGATCATTCAGCATATCTTAAGTTTCACATTCTCATGGCATTTGATCTTATTCACTTCATTTTAAAAAGCTCTCTCACTTCCACCTTAGTATATTTACCAACAAAACTTCTGACTAGGTGATGTAAGTGCAGTTCTGTGCTATAGTGATGGCAAGAGAGACTTCCAACAACTCCAGTTGCTACAGATGTGAGATTTGTTTCTAAGTTTAGAGGTCTGCTTTCATCTTGACTAAATTTAATTCTTGCATTCAGCAAACCATAGATGTAGTCTATATTTTCCATAATATAATGAATTTTAGTTGCTGACATCTTTCCAGATTCTGCAAGCAAGGCATTTGTGAGATAAGCTACAATTCTCACTCTGGGGTTTCTGAGATATTTTTGTACGTCCTATAAATCTCTTATTGGTGTTTTATGTCAGCTGATTATGATTCTTTCACTTGCAATCAAAAGAGGCTTGACTAGGATGAATTTTATTCTAAAGTTTTAATGGTTCTACAGAGTTGCTCTGACTAAGCCTGTATCTTATCTCCCTGTTTTCCCCTTCCAATTGCCACATAATTCTTTTCTAAATATTCCATACTATATTAGATATACTGTATAAGAAATGTTTAAAATTGAGTGAAATCATTCAGATTACTTGCTTCAAATCCACAAATTCCAGTTCCAATACTTACTGAAGCTCTGCCTTTGGGAAAATCCCTTACTCACTCTTCAGCTTTTCTTTAATAAAGTGAGATGCCCTCTAAGGTCTATTCCAACTAGCTGATTCTATGACTTCTACATTTATTAATGATAATGCAGTCAGGGAGGAATTTAATTAGCTCTTGCAAAAATCTAGGTAAAAGCTAATGAGAGAATGAATGCACTGTGGGCATGGAATCAGAAATACAGCGGTGGAGTTGAATACAAAGAAAAATAAGTACCCACGTACTTGGATTATTTCATTGTCATAAGAAATTAGGAAAGTCAATTGGACATATATTTTGCCCTTAATTAGAACAGGAAATTCATGTCAAATAATTTTGAATCATTTAATATTTCCAATATGTGTATATTCCTGATAACAACCCAACAGGAGGTGACAACCTTATAGTAAAGTGCCTGATGTAAAATTTCTCAAAAAAAGATTTGTGGGCTTACAGCATCAGGATTCACCTGTGGCACTTATTAAATCCTTTAAATTAGCTCAGAGTCTAGTTCAAGATTTAATGAATCTGTATTTCTGGAAGTGAATGTTTGGACTCATTTTTTAACCAAGAACCACAGGTGATTTTCATGCATAGTTAAGTTTGAAAGACACCAGTCTGAGTACAAATAAGTGAATTTCTACTTATATAAGTGTGCAATTACATGCTTCTCTAGCAACAAAAAGGTAAGATAATTTAAGCAAATCATTTAGTATGATTCAATAATGTACATGAGATAAATAGTATCTACCACTGGTTATAAAATACCCTTGCAGTGAGATGTTGATAGCAATAGTTAGTAGATAAAATCAGTTAGCAGACCAATAGAAGAGCTTGTAGATCAGTAGAAAAGTAGTAATGAATATACTAAGATATTGACATAACTCTACAATGAAAGCAATACTAACTGTTTTAAGGGACCAATGGTCTTACTAGATTGAAGAGTTTTCTCTGAGAATGTCACCATCAAATAATTACATCGAGTGGTGGAGCAATCAACCCACAGTGATGAAAATAAGCAAGCATATAGCAGACAGTACTCATTCCATTCCTCCTTACTAAAAGAATACCAGTATTATTTGATAAGGAAAATTACCTAGTTATAATCTGTATTTCCCATCTATTCTTACAGATAAACTAAATAATTATAGTCAGTGTGACACATGGAAACTTACTGTGCCACCTTTTTTCTTCTTGTCATTTCCTTTGTCTTCCTGCCTGGAACATGGATGGGAAGCCATAGTAAGGACATGCACTTTGTGACCAAGAAGCAGCATTAAAGATGATATCAGCCACAAGTAAAGGTGGCAGAACAGAAAAATAGGATGAGTTTGATGACTATTGATGAACTAGCCTAGATGAACTTCTAGATTTTATGGTGAGAAAAATAGCTTCATATTTGGTTAAATCACTATGTCTGGATTATAATTTCTTGTGCATAAAATGTGTACCTTTACCATAAAGGGATTTTTTAATAATAGACTTTGTAATGATGGCAAGGTTTTCTTGTAGTCATTTACTAGTAATACATTTAAAATAAATATCTTCACCAGATTTTGACAAAGAGAGTCAGAATCCTCTCTGGTTTTGTAAAATTTCCCTTTGGTTTTATAGATAGTAGAATGGACTTCCTTTATCTGAACACCAATTTCATTGTTTATGAAAATGTTAACTCAATGTGGAGTTATGAAAATCATAACTCAATGTGTATTAATGACTTTAGCATATGACCTGAAGTTTGAAGCTACTGAAGGGAAGACCCAGGCATACACTGAAACTGATAAGCATATGCAACAACTTCCTAAAAAACTAATGAAGAAATGCTCATCATCCCCAGTCATAAAGGAAGTGCAATGAAACCCACACTAAGATTCCACCTCATTCCCCTTAGAATGGCCACCATCAAGAACACCACCAACAAATGCTGGCAAGAATGTGCAGACAAAGGAACATTCCTACAGTGTTGGTGGGAATGTAAATTACTACAACTATTATGGAAAACAGTATGGAGGCTCCTCAAGAAACTGAAAATAGAACTGCTGAATGATCCAGTAATACCACTCCTAGGGATACCCATAGGAATGTGAGTCAGGATACAACAGAGATGCTTGCACACCAGTGTTTATTGCAGCACTGTTCACAATAGCCAAGCTCTGGAAACAACCCAGACACCCTATAACTGATTATATATATATATACATATATATATATATATATATATATATATATATATATATACAAACACACACACACACACAATGGAGTTTTTATTCAGTGATAAAGAAGAATGAAACCATGTGGTTTGAAAGTAAATGGATGCAATTGGAAGACATCATATAAAGTGAAGTAAGACATTTTCAGAAAGACAAAGGCAACATGTTTTTGTCTCTTATGTGGGAAAAAGACACAATGTAGACACAAACAATATTATAAAAACCAGGTCACACTTAAAAGGAGGTCACTAATGGGACAGGGAGGGTAAAAGAGGGAAGTTAAAAAGGTGACTATGGTTATTGTGCTTTCTATATAACAATGAATGTAGAATTTTTAAACCTGTTGAAATCACCGTAAGAAGAGGACTAATGTAGAAAGGAGAAAAATAGAGGGGATGAACCAATTCAGGTATAATATATATATACATGGAAATGCCACAATAAAACACCCTGTATAGCTATCTTAAACCAAAAAAAAGTAGCTACCTTAAACCAAAAAAGAAAAAAAAAAAAGCCAATTTTTTTCTATAAAAACAGAGAACAGGAAAGCAAACACAGGTCCTGTCTGTGTCTGGCTTCTAACTGCTGTCCTCCTGATCTCTGCCTCTTGAGTAGCTAGGATTACAGGCATGAGCCATTGGTGCCTGGCAAGTTTAATTTTTATATTTAAGTTGTGATCTGAACTTTGTAGGTTTTCCCCACAATTTATTGTTCAGTATTTATGATTTAGAGTATCTCTATACATGTCTGACAATGGAATAAATGTTTCATACACTGGCCTCACAACTACACAACATAAGCATCAGTACACTTATTTAAGTGAGTTTGAAAGACGTTTAGTAACATTGCAAATTGACATGAATATGTTTGGCCTCTAATTCAAATATAGAATTTCTTTTTAATCCAATTCAGAACTGTTCCAGTTTTTAGACCAGACCATATTCAAAGTTTTACCATTTCATATTGAGCTCTCCTTTCTAAGTTCTTCTACTTTCCCATATGTAACAAAATCTGTTGACCAAGTAGGACACATCCAAGAAATAGAGCACTGATTTTTATAGATTATCACTGGGTAAAAATAGTTTTTCAAAATGAAAACTCTATAATATTTCTACTTCTCTTTTCTGGATGAAATTGTTGAGAATTCATGTTTTTCTTTAAAGGTTTAGAAGAAGTTATCTGTGAAGTCATCTGGGCTTGTAATTAAGTTTTTGGAAGTTGTTGGCAATAATGGCGCTCACAGGTTTCGATTCTTACTGCACCCTTAAGCTTCTGTTTCCCAGGGTCACGGTCCTGCCTCAAGTCTAGCTTGAATTCTTCTGCCCCAACTTCCAATCAGCATGAACCATAAGATCCTAACCAATCAGATCATGCCGAGTCTCACTGAGGGGTATTTAAGCACCTGCTTTCTCTCTCTCCTACTCTTAGCTCTCTCCCTCTCCCACCTGGCAATAAAGAATCTCTAGGCCAGATCACTCCTCTCTGTGTGGTCACTTTGGGCCTACAGAAGTTTAATAATTATCAATTGAATTTATATTATAGATGTAGGCTTTTTAATATTATTCTCTTTTCTTTATGTGAGTTTTAGTGGTTTCTGCATTTCAAAGAATTTTTATCTCATCTGTCATTAAATTTTTGAGCAGAGTTTTTCATAATACTTATTTATTACCCTTATTGTGCTCATTGGATCTATAGGTATGGATTCACTTTCTTCTGGCTTAAGTAATTGTGGGGTTTTTTTTTTTCACGGTCAACCTATTTATAATTTTATTAATTTTCCCAATTGCTTTCTTACACTAAATTTTATTAATTTCTGCTCTAATTATTATCAATTCTCTTCTTTTGCTTCCTTTCAATTTACATTACTCTTCTTTCTCTAGATTTATTTTTTCAGTAAAGGGACTTGAACTCAGGGCCTACACTTTGAGGCAATCCACCAGCTCTTTTTTTGTGATGGATTTTTTTGTTTTTTTTTTTACTTTTGTAAGTGCCACAACACCCCCACCCAGCACAACAATAAAAAAAGAAAAACTATAAAACCTTCACAAACATCTTAAACAAAGCCCATACTGTTCATTTGCCTATTGAGAATGCTGAAGTTAAAGACAGATGTGTTAAAAAAGACAGAAATATGTATTTCTTTATGCTCAGTAACAACAAATTAATAGATCTGAATTCATGTCTAACACAGGTATCAAAAAATGCTGCTTTTAGTCATCAATTTTTATCACCTAGAACAATGAAGAATCAACTACATGTTTTCAAATAATCAGAAGTACTATAGGAAAAAGAAAATGATGATTATTGAGCCAATGATAGAAAGAAAAATTTACAGAAACATTGAAAACTAATATGACACAAGTAGGGTGGTTGTCAGATGATATAAATAATTACAGCCCAATTATATGATATTGATAAATGATACATTCAAACCAAAGTGACTTAAAATGACTTAAAATTAAAAAAAAATGATAATAAAACTGGTAAGTTTGAGTTTAGACAAAAATGCTCACAGAGGCCAGGTGCCAGTGGCAAACACCTGCAATCCTAGCTACTCAGGAGGCAGAGAGCAGGAGGATCACAGTTGGAGGCTAGCTCAGGCAAATATTTCTCAAGACACTACCTCGAAAATAACTCTTAAAGGAAAAGGGCTGGTGGAGTGGCTCGAGGTGTAGGCCTGGCCCTGAGTTCAAACCCCAGTCCGCAAATACAAAACAAAACAAATGCTCACAAAGAAAAGGCTATAATTTGCTCTGATTGATACCATAAATCTGTTTGAACCAAGCAATGTTTGCAGAAAAGTTCAGAAATTCAAGGTTTTGAAATTTAAGAAAAACTGACATAAACCAAAAATTGGAGAATGTTTTGAACATGTTTTGTTTGCATAATAAAATATTTTTATTATGATATTCACAAAGCATTTTAATGAAATGTGGAAAATGTTCTTGATATATTAGAAATAGCACTCCAAAATAAAATGAAATAAATACTTGCATGTAAAATGTAATCTTATCTAACCAAGACAAGCAGAGGCTTCAGTTTTTTATTTCATGGAATTTGTTTTGGTAATTTTGGCTAGAAAAATTTTTATGTGTGAATCTGGTAACAGAAACAGCACTACTGTTCAACAGGTTTTTAACCAACAACTGGTGTTCCAACTAATGAAAAGAGAAACCTGCCTTAAAGGTATAATTATACCTACATGCAGAAATAGGAATACATGTTTGAGTACATGTATTTGCTGAGCAGTCTCATCAGAATTATCCAATATACTATCCATTACTTTAGTAGAATGACCTATTTAATATTGGAGTTATAAACTAAGTTAAAAGAGTTACTTTTAATTTTAATATATATTTTAACTCACAGAAGTGTTGCAGAATAAATGACTGAGGACTACTTAGCCAGATTTCAAAATATTTGCATACTTCCTAATTTTCATTATTCTGTATCTCAAAAAACCAATTATATGACAGATTTTTCTGAATCATTTCTTCATAAATTGAAGACATCATTCTCATTTGCCCCTAAATCCACCAGAGATACTTACTAAGAAAACTCTTTTTTAAATTAAATAGCAAAATGACATTATCAGAGTTAGGAAATTTAGTACTTGGAATTATCTCAAATGCATGCTATGTCTAAATTGTACAAATTGTGCCAACAATGTCCTCTAAGTTGCTTTTTCTCTAGCCCAGGATTCATCCCATAATTACAAAATCCATTTATAAGGTCTCTTTCAACCTGAAACAATCTTCTTTATGAATGAAGAGAAAGTAGTTCTTTGTTTTTCATGGATTTTTTTTTTTTTGAAGAGAACAAACCAGCTGTTTTTGAATATTTCTCAATTTGTAATGGTTGGTTGTTTCCTAAACTGGACTCAATTTACCCATTTTAGAATGAAATATCAGAGAAGTGATGTTGCAGCTTTTTTAGCCCATTATTATTTAGGAGCACATGCTGTTACTTTGTCTCATTGTTAATGAGATTATATTGACCATTTGGTTAGTATGTCTTCCAGATAGCTCCACTGAAGTGTTAGTGTTTTGTCTTTTGCAATTAATAGGTAATTTGCTAGAAGATTTTTTTTTGAGAATAAGCATATATTGTATTCTTAACCAAATATTTACTCACTACTCTTAGCATACATTGATAATTCTTTCTTGAATTGAGTGGCAAAAAGTCATTTTCTCTAATTTGATCACTTTCTACATTTTATAAGCTTGTATTAAGTATAAGGAAGAGGGGTTTTCCTTCTTATTTACTATTTACTTTATTGGTATAAGAGTTCATTGATGGATTTTTACTTTATTCAATGAGTTATAAATTACTATTGCCTTTTATTTATTTGATGCTTACTTTCCCTGATTTTGCCGAAAAGTGCTCCTTTAAGATAACTGGGCATCCTGTTGACATTGCTCCACAATTCTTGGAAAATATTTTTGTAGCACAACAAAATATTTTAATGTCACTTTATACTGATCTTGCACCATGCTTGGAATTAGCCGTTTTTTCAACAAGTCCTGGTGTCTTTTACTTGGGAATATATAGAAGTGAAGATCAGGAAGCTCAGTGTGGGCATTGTTACTATAATATTATGTCTTCTACTCTCTGTATACAGAGATCAAAAAGTCTGTATGTGTGTGTCTATGTGTCGTGCTGTGTGGTCTGAAAAATCTATCTTCTATCTGTGATCTATATAGCAAACACAATAGTTTAAACAGATAATTTCTATTCCAATGAAACAGCAATGCTAATTCTAATCTCTCTTTCCACATTTGGAACTTCTTTCCCCCAAAATGTCAAACCTGGCTTCCATTACCCCTAACATACACTCAAGCCTAGATTATACAGAAACTCTGCTACTTCAGAGTACTTTCAGAGCACTGTTAAACCATGCCACTATTCTACGCACCCCCCCCAAAAAAAAACAGAACAAAAACAAAAAATCAAACAAACAGCCACAACAAAATTAACTAAAAACTAGATTTAGATTTGGGGTGTTTGCTCTTTAGGCTAAAGTTATAAATCAAAATACTCTATACAGTTCATTCTCATTCTCTATGTCCCTTTTTGAGATGACTTGCTTTCAGGCTATTGAAAGTATGTGTCTTTGATAACAAATTTTATTGTCACTTTCACTACAAAAAAAAAAAAACATGATACAAAAGTTACTTACAAAAAACGTGATGGAGAAACGTGTTTCTCCATCAATGTGGTTAGTTTATTAGTTTGAAATACATTAAGTTTTTTTCCTTTTTTTCAGTTTAGAATTCTCCCTATTCAATTTTATTTTATTGATATGGAAACATTAACATGGTTCAAGAAACTAAACTATTTATACAAAACAAGAACCAGAGAAGTAGCACTAACCATAGAGATTTCTCTCAGTCTCATTGTTTCTCTTAAGGATGGAAATCAATTACATTATTTCTCATTTAACTTTTCTCTTTTTTCTTGTAAATTTAAGTGTACTTTCTTATACCCTCTTTTCTCTTCAACATATGTGCCATTTATGTGTACAACTTAAGGTTTGCTTCTTCCCTCACTTAAAGTCACTGAATATTAGTTTATAGAGATTTGTCACATTTCCCTTTTATGTATGTATCTCATTGGGCATATGTGTGAAACTCTATTCAATCATGCTCTTATATGTGGGAATAATGATTATTGGCAACATTTTAACTTTCTGGAATTTATAGTTTCAATGTTACCTGGCATTTAGATTATTTCAGTGTAACCTAATGTTTGATCAACTTTTGTGAATCACCCATCTACCCTTGAGTAAACTGTTATGTTCTCTATTAGCAGAAAATAAATGTTAATATATACTCACAGGAGGTGGTTGGGGTTTTTTTTGTTTGTTTTTGTGGATCAGAGATTTTCATTTGTTGCTTCTTTTTCCCTTTACCATTTTATATAAGATGTACTTGTTTAACATATATCCATACTCTTTGTGCATGTGTTTTCATCATCTTAAACTTTCTTTTGTTTTTTTCTTTCATAAATGAGTCTCTAAACTTTCTTTTGTTTTTTTCTTTCATAACTGAGTCTCCAAAGTTTTCAGATCCTCTCTTTTGATCCTCTTCTCCATCAGGAAGCATTGCCTTTCCAAGATACACATTTGTGAGTTCCATTCATTTTCAGGTCCCTTCCCTATAGAATGTAACCTGGCTGATAAAGATTCTTGGGTAATTTGTGTATGCATATGTGTGTTCACAAGCATACTTAAGATTAATTTTCTCTTTTATGGAAGATTGCAGTTTTCTCTCCCACACGTATTTTCTGCACATACCCTCCTCCATAAAACTTGGAGCAGGAGATACATAAATAGCTCTACTAGAAATTGGTGCTGACTTTTCTATATAGAGGTAATTTGAAGTTTGATTGCTGCCTCTCATCTATATATTCTCATGGAATGATATTTGGAGGCTATGTGAATAGATTCAGAGTTATGCAGCTGTTATCTCCTTCACTAAAAACCAATTAAAATTTAAAAGTCTGTTACAAAATAATGACTTTACTTTTGGAAACATTGTTATTTATACCTTTTTGATAACAATTTGACATAAAAACAACTGAGACAAGTTCTAGTCTATAAGAATAAAATTAAATTAAGTAAATGTTTAAAGTTAACAGAGACCATTCTAGCTAAAAAGGCCTGAAATATTTTATTATCAAGTTCAGTTGAACATAAGAAAGATAAGAATTTTTTGAGACTATAAGAACCGAGGATAGTCTTAGGTGGGTCACTGCTTTGGACAGGAATTGAAATGAACAGCAGGAAGAAGATATCGCCTCCACCACAGGCGATGTGATGGAGATTTTCCAGAGGAGGAATCTGAGAAACCCACAGATATGACTCTTAAAAGAATCATCTTTGAACATCCTTCAAACCCAGACAGAACCAATGACAGTTGCACTAGTCAAAGAAGATCTTCTAGAAATTTTTCCTGACTTTTAATCTGAAAATATTTATATTTTCAGGATTTATAAACTTTATGGTAACACACTTCTTAATTTTCATTTTTAAGTGAAATTTGTGTTCTAAACTAAGCATATATCAATGAACTTGAAAGGTTAAAACTTATCTAACCCATCTTTGAGGAAATTTTCTTCAAGTCTTATGCAACTTTTCTCCCATTTTGTCTCTCACCATTAATTTTTCTCTAAAACCTTCTCCCCACTCCAGGGAGTTACTCTATCTCTTATGTTACTAGTTGGATGGACACATGTTCACCGTATGGTTTAATACTTGTACTTAATTTACAGATTTTGTTAATATCCTTTTCAACTTTTATCACTTTTGATAATGGCTTCTAACCCTTCTGCTCTGTCCTCAACTAGTTTCCTTTCAAAACTCATGCCTTTGTTTCTGGCTTTCTCTGGTGCTCTCCTAATTCTTCTGTGACTTGTGAGGTGAGACTTGGAGTATACAATGGAATAATGATGCTTTCTTCCTTCATTTCCTCTCACCAAACCACACCAAACTAAAATAATCAAACTAAAGAAACAAACAAAAATGATTGGACTGCTCTAGCTGGCTTTCACAAGTGAAGGGATACAATCCAATGAGCAAAAAAGGAAAACAAGCAAAGAAGACCAGAGAGACCAAAAACAACCCAAAAGCTATTTACATCTTCATTTTCCAAAGCTCGTTATACGTAAGCCATCACCAAGCATTACTTCATTTCTGTTCTCTGCTTTTGACATTGTCAGTAATTCTTCATGTTAAAAGCCACTAACATGATGACAGGTCATCTCTGACATGACCTAAAAACATCAAAGAGTAATAAATCTTTAGTGACAGACACATTTGAGCAGAAACATTGAATTTCAGAGATTGGTAAATGTTACCTGAGCTTGTTATTGAAGCCAAAGGGGTTCGTGATTCTCAGAGTAACATCTTTAAGCCCAGTAATCTACTTGATTGCTCCATTTTCTAATGTTTTTACTAAAATATTTTGTGACAAATTTAGGATATGTTCACATCCAGAACCACTGAAGAAGTTATCCCTGTATTTTCACAGATTAACAAAGAAATTCATGAATTGATATGTGCTTGACAAAATTACGTGACATGATAGTTGCAAGAATGATAATATAAGTGCCTCCATTTTAATAACAGCAATAACTTTCTGATGCAGATGAGAAACTATCATTGATTACCTTACTATTCTCTTCCTTGTCACTAAGTTTCCTGAGAAATAGAATTGTTCCACTCTGCAGGTCTGCTTCTGTTCCCCCTCTGGCATTCTGCATGTCCCTTCTAACAGGGTAATTAAGTAATAATGACATCTCATGAGGGACAGTGGCACAGTTGTTGGAGGAATTGTTAAGAAGTAGGAAGCTCTCAACTGATGATATTTATAGAATTCCATTATAGTGTAGATTCAACATCTAAATTAGATATGTCACTAGAATTGAGACCCTTGTCAATTATTCTGTTACACCAAATGATCAATGAGCTAACAGCTAACTTAGTAAGTAAATGGATTATGCTAGTCTAGTCAACTAGGGAGTAAATGGAATGAAGAACAAACCTTAAGTAGTTCTAAAAATCTTAGAACTAGAAATACAGGCCTAGGTTTGACTCCTAATATATCAAGAATTCAGTGTCTTCTCCTGATTATGTGGATGCACCTTATGCAGTCCTGGATTAATACTGAATGAAATAAAAAATGGGCTTAACTGATATATAAAACATACTACACAAAGTTTCTTGAAGTTAATTGAATTTGAGGAAAAAGTGTTGTTCCAGTTTGAATATAAAATGCTCCCACAGATTCATGTGTTGATGCTTGGTCCCCAGCTATGGTGTTATTTTGGGGGGCTTCTGAAAACTTTAGGAGATGGGAAGTAGCTCACCAGAGGCAGATTCTTGGGAGTATCTTATCCCTGGGTCCTTTCTGAATCTGCTCTGTTTCTTGTCTGCCATGAGGTGGGAAGCTCCTCCACAACATTTCCCACTGCCATGATGTGCTGCCCAAACCATGCACAAAATAAATCTTTCCTCCTTTAAGTTGTTCCTGGGTACTTAGTCACAGTGATGAGAGAAGTGACTAATACAAAGATTTGTAGAAGATTACATTTAAAAAGATTACCAAGACCTTACCTCCCATGCCACAAGTTCTTCTGAATTGTGGCTTTGACATTCTCCCCTCAACTTGGGCTGTGGTAGTGACTTGGATAAATAGTAGACTGAAGTAGATAATAGCCTGGATTTTTTTAAACATTCATCTTATGACACTACCAGAACTCAACTCTTTTTGTGTATAAAGCCCATCTACCTGCACATGGGGAGGTATTTCAGCTGACAGCCACAGCTGACTCCCCACTTTACAGTTAGTACCAACGACCTGCTTTGTGAATTCATCATTTGGGACATTCAACTCATCAAAGCCAGTAGGAGGTAAGTGCAACACAAGCAATATGTTGCTGCAACTCCATGAAAGAACCCAAAGAAGAACAAACCAACTGGGCTGGCAGAGCTGCTCAAATGGTAGAGCACCTGCCAGCAAGCATGTAGCCCTGAGTTCAAACCCCAGTACCACCAAAAAAAAAAAAAGGAAAAGAAAAAAAATGGAACAAACCAACAGATGCCAGTCAGCCCAAAGAAGCATAAGAAATAATATAAGGTATTATTCTAAACCACCAAATTTTGGAGTAGGTTGTTTTGTGGCAGTAAGTAAGTGAAACCTGTGATTAGGTAATTGATCAGATTTCTTTTTCATTTTCTCTCTCTTTTTTTTTTTTGTAGCACTGGGGTTTGAACTCAGGGCTTCATGCTTGCTAAGCAGGCAATCTAACTGCTCAGCCACTCCTCCAGTCCTTTTTGTGATGAGTTATTTTAGAGATAGGATCTTGAGAACTTTTGCCTAGAGCTGGCTTGAAATTGAGGTCCTCCTGATCAAGGTCACCTGAGTAGCTAGGATTAAAGGCATGAGCTTCATTTTCTTTATTTTTTTAATTCAATTAGCACCATGGTGACATTGTCTTCATCTTCTTAGCATCTAAGTTATTTATTGTCAATAATGTATTTGGAATTCATATATTACAGAAAACATTTGTTATCATTCTAATAGGCAGTCATCTCTCAAATAGCAATTTTTTTTCTTTTTTTTAACAACGTAATATTTTAAACACTAAATGTAAGAAGTATCTATTTTCAGAGCGCATCTTAGGTCCAAGATAGGATTTGAATACCCTCATTTGTATTACTATTTAAAATTTTTGATTTTTAAAAAAACACTAATTTTGTGTTGTGTTTTCATCCTGAATTAATTTTGGAAAGCTTTCCTAGATATAATCTCTGGAAAATGTAGTGATAGGTGAAATTTAGCAATAAGGGAATCTTGTTCTTTTACACTTTAAATACAGATAATAACCTAATACTTTTACAAAGAACTAACTACTGTAATCCCATAGATACGTTCATTGTTTCTATTCAGGTCAAATAGAAATCAAATCTTTTTTAAAAACTTCATTGATGATAAGAACATTGTTCATTTTTTCTGTGTTAATTCATACACATGCACACACACAAGTTATCATCACACATTTCCAGAAATATTGTTCAATTTATATTCTTTTTAAAAATATGATAAAGGAAGCAAGTAACCATTTCCTTACCAATTTCAACAGTGGACATTAAATGTTACTTTTTTGGTAAATGAAAACACCACATTATTGATAGTTCCGTTTATATTTTAGTACTTTTAAAATTAAGAGTTTGATTAAGAGTAAGAATGAAATTTTCTAGTGATCTTAATCACTTATGTTTTGTGTTTGTGGGATTTATTATTAAAAATTAACAGTGACTTTGAAAGCAATTTCTAAATTTTGAAGTTTATATTTCTGTATGTACATATTTCAAAAATTGGGTAGCACTGGGTTAGCATAAAGAAAGAAAACTGTAAATTGTCTACCCAAAGAAAATATAACTACTACATACAGTGGTTTGAGATGGGTAAACTTGAGTAGACTGAATGTGGCCCTCAAAATTCCCTTTGTTTCACTTTGTTTCCATTTAGAATGGGGCAGGGAGGATGTTCTTTTAAGATACAGTTGGAAGGCCAGGTATGGTGGTTCAAGTCTATAATCCCAGCAACTTGGGAGGTGGAGATAAGAAGATTGCAGTTGAAGCCAGACCAGGCAAAAGTTAGTGAGACCCTATTTTTGTAGCTAACCTTACAATTGCATGCTAATACCTTTTAATAAATCCCATATCTACATCTGCACCCATATCATCTGCATCTCTGCTTATATCTCCTACAGAATCTGCTGGTTGGATTGAACTCTGACTGACACAGAATTTGGTACAAGCGGTGGTTTCAAAGGCAAAGAATTTTAGGACTCTCCTATATCAATTGGTTCTTTGGGTTTTTAGAATTCACATTCTTCTCTGATTAGATGTTTTTCCTTACATTTTTTTATTATACTAACATGTACATAACAAAATTAATTAAATATT
The DNA here is from genome assembly GCF_047511655.1 of Castor canadensis. Taxonomy (NCBI): domain Eukaryota; kingdom Metazoa; phylum Chordata; class Mammalia; order Rodentia; family Castoridae; genus Castor; species Castor canadensis. Next base: position 125,548,856 of record NC_133391.1, on the reverse strand, counting down.
TTGAATTATAACGTTCGGTGACATCAAGTGTATTAATTGTGTGCAGTCATTGTCACCATCAACTTCCAGAAAATTTTCATCCACCCAAATTGAAACTCATCCATTAATTAGGTATTCTATGTCACTCCTTTCTCCCATTCCTTGGTAATCACTGGTCTACATTCAGTCTGTACAAATTTTACTATGAGAGGTACCTCATGCAAGTGAAATTACACAGTACTTACCCTTTTGTATTTATCTTATTTCACTTACCTTGACATCTTCAATTTTCATCCATGTTGCTTCATGGATTGAAATTTCATTCTTTTTGAAGGATGACTACTATTCCTTCCATGTTAGCTTATTTAATATTTTATTCATGCATAAATCTCTTGGTGGACATTTGGATTGTTTCTACATTTTGCCTATTGTGAATAATGCTGCTATAAGTATTGATATTCAAATATTCAAGTCTTTGCTTTCATTTTTTTATATAATCACAAGTGGAATTGCTAGACCAACTAGTAATTGTATGCTTAAGTTTTTGATGAACCATTGTGCTGTTTTCCACAGCACCTACACCATGTTACACTCCCACAAGTGATGCACAAATCTCCTAATTTCTCCATACCCACACCACCATTTGTTGTCATTGGTTTTTAGGTAATGGTTATCCTAGTGGGTATATCATGGTATCTCATTGTGGATTTCTTTTTCAATTTCAGTATGTTATTTATAATTATTTTTCTTCTGTTATTATTATACTGGGGGTACATTGTGACATTTACAAAAGTTCTTACAATATTATCATAGTTGAATTCGCCCCACCACCCACCATCATTCTCCTTTATGCCCTCTCCCTCCATTCCTGGAATAGTTTCAACAGGTCTCATTTTCCCAATTTCATACTTGAGTATAGAATATTTCTACCATATTCATCCTCCTACATCCTTTCTTATATCTTCCCTCTCCCACTGATACCAGCTCCCTGGACAGGACCTGTTTTCCTTTTTGCTCACTGTTTTTGAAAAAAGGCATTTTTGTTTGTTTAAGATAGCTACACAGGGAGTATACATATACATATTTCCATGTATATATGTATTGGGTCAAGCCCTCTATTTTTTTTCCTTTCTACCCTAGTCCTCTTGTTATGATGATTTCAAGTTATATTCATTCTTGTATAGAAAATACATCACCCTTGTGCCGGATGGGGGTACATTGTGGCATTTACAAAAGTTTTTACAATGTATCAAATATATCATACTTGAATTCACCCCTCAGATTCTCCTTTGTCTCCCCCTCCCCCACTATTCTTGGAATGATTTCAACCAGTGTCATTTTAATATACATTCATGTGCATAGTATTTGCAGCATATTCACTCTCCTACACCTTTTCCTTGCCTTCTCCCCCCTTCCACTGGTATCCCGCCCCACTCTAAGCAGGACTGGTTCTTCCCTCCTGTTCTCTGATTTTGTAAAACAAAAAAAAAAAATTCTGGATTCTTATAGATAACTTTGTGAGATGCACTGTTTTCTCTCTTATCCCTTATGAAGTCTTTAGGCGAATGTCCAAATGATCTTCAGAAAATTTTAGTGAAGCAAAATGAATTTTTCAAGCAGTTTATGCAGACACAAGGCACAGTGTGGCTCATGCCTGGAATTCTAGTTTCTTGGGAGGAAGAGATCAGGAGAATCACAGTTCCAGGCCAGTCCAGGCAAATAGTTAACCACATCTCAGCCAATAAGGAGTCATAGTGGTGCTTACCTGTCATTCCAGCTATGCAAGAGGTGCTAACTTGGGCAAAATCTTGAAACCCTATTTGAAAAATAACTAAGGCAAAAAGGACTGAGGTTATGGCTTAAGTGGTAGTGCAAGTGTGAGGTCATGAGTTCAAATACCAGGACCACTGGGGAAAAATTCAGTTCATGAAGATGCACTGCAACTTCCTTTTAAGCATTAACATCCTGTGAACTCAATCTTGTTGCATTTGCTTTTTTTTCTTTTAAAACCTGATTGATTTGTACACTTACTGAATTTCTACAAATATATTTATTGTTGATTTGTCTGTTTCTATTGTCATAGTCTCTATTTTGTGATGAATTTGTAGATGTCATTTTAGATATGTTTCAATAAAAGTTGACTTTTGTAAAATTTAATAAAAGAAAATACACCACTCATATTTACCTTCTTATTTTCTTCTTTTACCCTCTCTCTTGTTAGTCATTTCCCCTTAGTGTGACCTGTATTTGTAGTGTGTCCATTTCCCACATATGAGAGAAAGCATGGAGCCTTTGTCTTTCTGAGCCTGGCTTACTTCACTTCACATGATGTCCTCCAATTGCATCCATTTACCTTCAGACCTCATGGTTTCATTCTTCCTTATGGTTGAATACATTTTCTTGATCCATTCATCAGTTGTAGGGCATCTGGGTTGTTTCCATAGCCTGGCTATTGTGAACAGTGCTACAGTGAACATCAGTGTGCAAGTGTCTTCATTGTGTCCTGACTTATATTCCTTCTGGTGTATCCCTAGGAGTAGTACTGCTGGATCATATGGCAGTTCTATTTTTGGTTTTTGGAGGTACCTCCATACTGTTTTCCATAGTGGTTTACTAATTTGCATTCCCACCAGCAGTGTATGAAGTTTCCTTTTTATTTGCATTTCCCTAATGATTAGGGCTGCTGAACATCTTTTCTTTCATTTATTGGCCATTATATATATATTCTTTGGAGACATACCTTTTCAAATACATTACCTATTTTTGAATTGGGCATTTGGTTTTTACAACTGCTGAATTTTAGTTTTCTATATATTCTGGATATTAATCTTTTATCACATAGGGAATTTGCAAACATTTTCTCACATTCTCTGAGTTTCGTTTTTACTCTGTTAATAATATCATTTGATGGAAAAATTTTATTGTGGAATCCAATTTGCAATTTTTACATTTTTTGTCCATGCTTTTGTTATTAAATCCAAGAAAATACTCTGAAATTCATTGTCATGAAAGTATTCAACAAGGCATCATCTTGGAAAGGAAGAGCAGACTTCTCACCAGACATGCAACCTGCTGATACCTTCCTTGATCTTTACTCTCCAGCCTTGGAAATACTCCTGCCAACAAGTACGTGATCACTTACGACAGGGTTTATACCCGTGTTCTCTACTCACTTCCATTGATTTGTATTTCTTGTTTTTTTAAACTTTGTAATAACTTTTAAAATCAGGAAGTATTAGTCCTCAAACATTATTCTTATTTTTGAAGATAATGTTTTGACTCTTTCATGGTCCCTTGAGATTCCATATTCCTTTTAGGTTTTCTTTTTTTTTGGTTTTTCTTTTACTACAATATATGTCCTTGGGATTCTGATAAGAATTACATTAATTTTTTTTATTGTTTTGGGTTATATTGACATCTTTATACAATTTTAATTTATTTTTGTCTTTTTAGCTTATTTCATCAATATTTTGTTGCAGTTTTCAGTGTTCAAGTCTTTTGCCTCCTTAGTCATAGTTTCTTTTCTTTTTCTCTTACTGTTTTTTTACAGCTGGCAATTGAGCCAAATGCTTGTTACATATTAAGCACTACATTGAACTATACCCCAAGCCATAAGTTTATTCTAAGTATTCTATTCCTTGGGGTGCTACTGTAAATGGAGTTGTTTTAATTTCTTTTTTGGATTGTTCATTGTTAGTGAGCAGAAACACAAATAATTTTTGAGTATTGATTTTTGTATCCTGCTACTTTGCTTAACTCCTTTATTACTTCTAACAGGTATGTGTGTGTAACAGCTTAGGGTTTTCTGCATATAGAAATATTATCTGTTAAAAGATCTTGCTTTTTTCCCTTTCCAATTCAGATATGTTATCATTCCCTTTTCTTGTCTAATTGTTCTAACAGAATAATTCCTTTCTAATGCCTTGCTGAATAGGAAACAAAACCAGACATCCTTGCCTTTCTTATGTTGAAAAGTTTCATTTTGGTCCTAGTTTTTTTTTTTTTAAGGCACATCACAAAAATTTTTATTTGAAAAGTCTGCTAGGATTATGATTTTTTTTTTTAGTGTTGAAATAAACTGAAGAACATTGACAATTTAACAGTACTAAGTCTTTTAAACTACAAAAATGACAAATCTCTGGACATAGTACAGTAATCCCTTTTGGACAATTAGTTTACTCACCATTTTTTTCTTTCCATAGATTTATAGTTTTGAAAAAAAAAAGCATTGCCTATCTTCAGTTAAATTTGCTCTCAAATATTGTTTTTTTTTAACATTTTGATTAGCTTGCATTAGTTGTTCAGGGCGTTCATTGTGACATTTCTATATGTGCTTACAATGTACCTTGATTAGATTTAGCCCCTCTGTCACCCCACCTCTCCTCTTCTTAAAGACAACTTCAACAGGTTTCATTATTCTATTTTTATACAAGTATACAAAGTACACTGGCCATATTCACCCTCTCTATTCACCCTCCCTAACAGGACCTGTTTTAAATTCCTGTCCTTCATTTTTTAAGTGTATGTTCATTGTTCAAAGGAGTTTGTTTCACCATGGCATTTCACACATGCATATATTGTGCTTTAATCCTCAATTTCTAGTTTTTTTGAATGTTCTTAACATGAAAGGATGTTCAATTGTCAAGTGCTTTTTCTATATCAATTGCGAGGATCCTGTTCTTTTTTTGGGGGGGTAGGGGGATCATGGGGGTTTGAACTCAGGGTTTCACGCTTGCTAGGCAGATGGTCTGTGGCTTGAGCCTCTCTGCTAGCATGTTTGTTTTTATTTTAAATTTCATGCTGTTGTGTGATATATTACATAGAAAGGCAAAATGACCCTGTCCACAAATGGCAGAAGGATTATGTTCAGGGTGTTATAACAAAATATGATATACAAAATAGCTTATAAATAACAGAAATTTATTTCTTGTGGTTCTGGAGTTCAAGATCAAGTTGTTGGTAGATTTGGTGTCTGGAGAGGGCTTGTTAAAATGGTGTTACTAATCCCCTTTGTGTGGGCTCCTTCCTCATGATTTAACCACCTCTGCAAAGGCCACATCTCCAGATACTATTGCCTGGGATTTAGAAATTAAACTTATAAATTTGGTTGGGGAGGGACAAACAAGCAGGTTATAGCATAAATTGTTGTCAATGGTTTGGGTAGATATAATTAGAAACTGGACACAAGGAAGTCTGGGAAAGAGACATGTAGAAAATAGATCTCACCAAATGGGTAAAAAATAAGAAGACATTTGGGTACCATGTGAATGTTTGCCACCTTTCAGAAGAGAAAAGTTTAAATAATTAAGTCAATATCAGTGAGACCCTTTCCTCAACCACTCTTGCCATTGTCCAGTAGACTCATGCCAAAGAGGCCTACCAAAAGAAGGGAAGTCATGTATGGGCTCAGCAATGAATACTTGTGCTCACCCAGGCCAGCCTGACTATTGCCACTGCTGAGTTCCCAGTCACAGATATCCACCCTGGTATTGGCACCATGCCTAAAGATCCAGCTACCTGGTATCAGGTTTATTACATTGATCCTCTTCCATCATGAAAGAGGAAGCACATGAAAGAGTGAGCTTGCTTTCCACACCTGGCATGTTTCTTCCAAAATGACCATCACGGACTTAGAGGATTTTTTATCCATTGCTGTGTTATATTGCTTCTCTGGATGACCCTGACTGACTGTGTCCATGATTTTCCTTTCTTCTTTATGTCCAGACACAATGCTACTATGTCCTATATGCTTCATTTCATGACATTTAGAGTACCAGTAAGTTCTCAAATCTTAAATTGTCTCATTCAAATTAAATAGGTGTCTCAATATCCTGCTGCCAATGTTGACTGATTCAAGTGTGGATTTGTTATGGTTCCCCCTCCAGCATGTTCTCACCAAAGAACCAGATACAATCAGTTAAAAAGTAAAAAGCCCCATGTTTCTAGATTTCATGAAAGAAGGGTCTTCCTCTTCAAGTTTTATTGTTTCATTGTTCACTGCTGCTACATAGCACCGTCCACATTTTCCTTGTAATATGGTAAATTGTGCTCCCCACCCCCTTCATTAGGAAATAGGATCACTGCAGATGCAATTGATTAAGATGAGGTCATACTAAAGTAAGATGGTCCCTAATCCAGCATGTCTGGTGTCCTCATAGAAAGGGGAAATGGACATAGGTATGAACACAAAGAACACAATATGAAAATGAAGTCAAAGATCAAGGTGATGTTTTTATAAGCCAAAGAACAGGTAAAATTGCTAGCTGATCACATGAAGCCAGATGAGATGCATGTAGAAGATTCTCTCCCACAATCATTGGAGGAACCAATTCCATTGATCTTAGACTTCTAGACTCCATAATGTGGGACAAATTGTTGTTGCTTAGGCCACTTGTTTGTAATACTTTGCCACCGCAGCCCTAGAAAATGAATACAGGCCTGAATAAGGGAATGACTGCAACCTGTGCCTTTTAGGTCCTGCATAACAGATTCATAAAAGAACCTGTGGACACTATTATTCAATATTTCATTCAGAGCTGGTAGATTATACCATATATCTCTGAATACTTGGGGAAAACAGATCTCCACATTTCTTGCATATATCTTTGAAAGAGCAAGTAACTGTCTAAAATACTATGAAAGTCATGGGTTATGAATAAACTGGTTCTGTGGACAAAATCATTGAGAGGTATAATTTATTTAGGTAAAAGAAAAGAGAAATTGATGACCTATTGAGTCTGTTTTCTCAAACAGTATGACCATAACAGATTTCCAACATGTATTTATTTTTGCTTTCCTTTATACTAAAATTCATGTTTTCAGAGATACTGATTTAAGAAAAAAAGATTAAAACAATTATAAAATTACATATGAAATTTAACCTTTACTGAGCATGAAGAAATAAAAAGTATATTTTATTACTTAATTGCCTAACACATTTCCGTAATATTTTTATTCTTTTGGCTATTCACTTTTTTTTTAATGGCATTGGGGTTTAAATTCTTGACTTCATACTTAAGCCACTCCTCCAAACCTTAACCTCTTCCAAAATTAACCTCTGATAATTTTTGAGATAGGGTCTTGTTTTTATCCCAGGTCAGCCTGGACCACAATGCTCCTATTTTAGGAAAGATCTGCACCATCCCGCCCAGCTTTTTTCCATTGACATGGAGTCTCATGAACTTTTTTACCTCGACTGGCCTGGAACCATGATCCTCCCAATCTTGGTCTTCCATAGCTTAGGATGACAGGATCATGTCACTGTGTGCCACTATTTGTTGAGATGGAGTCTCATGAAGTACTTGCCTGGGCTGGCCTCAAACCATGATTCTTCTGACTCAGCCTCCCAAGTAGCTAGGATTATAAGGAGTAAACCACCAGACCTTTTTGGCCAAGACTTCATCTGACAGCAATTTTTAAATATTGTGGCAAAATAGTAACATAACTAATATACTTGGCAGATTTAAATGTTTTTAAATTATTCAGGTTTGGAATGCTGAGAGTTCAGCTTGCAATGTGTAATTGTTAATATCATTTAATGCTAGAGTAATTATAAATTTGGGGGAAATCTCTATCACTTTCCTTCATATATAAGGTTTAAGGCCTTAGGATATTTAAATTTTTCTTTTTCAATAACTAGTCTAAATACATTTTTAATCAACAATATTTATTAATCCATTTTATCTCACTGCTTTCTCTAAATGGAAATATTATAAGTTTTGCATTATTAAAAATGAAACTGCCTTTCATTAAATAAGCTTCATTAATAATAAAATTATTGCTCCTACTAACAAGTCATTATGAAAGTCTTTGGAACTAGGAGAACTCAAATACTTCATTAGAATGCAGCTGTTCTCTTGTCTGTACAAATCATTTTTCATCCTTTTTGTTTTTTAAATGTTCTTTATTCCTTCTGTTCTCATGGTATATAATACCATATATAATGCCTATATATATATATATATATATATATATATATATATATATATATTTGGCAATCATAATTGTTTTCCTTATCTTCCACCATAGAATTTTAGCTTTTTTTGTGCTATAATAAGAGTTTGGGGTGTTTAAATTTTCTGTCAATATTTCCATTTCATTTTTTGGTTTCTACAAGAAAATTTTCTTTTTTATCAATAGAAAATTTTTGTAATAATCAAAAATTCTAGAGGAGTATATAAAAGTTTTTATATGCTTTTTATTTTCAGTTTAGTTACCTTGAGAACTACATTTCCCATATACTCCTCCTCTGAGTGGTTTTGGGTTCAGATGACCACAAATGAAGTTGAGCAATGTTTGGGAGACAGAAATGAGGCATCAACTTACTAGACTCTGAAGTTATCACTGTTTAGTCAATGAAAGAATCACATCAAAGCACAGACAGGTTTTTTTTCTTTACTCTGCCCATCTTCAAACTCAGTTCTCCCTTAACACTGTGGGCCATGTATAGGTCAAATGTATTTTAAAATTGCTTCCCCACTATTTCTGCAATCAGACTCCTCTTATGCTCCATAGCTTGACTTATTGATGAACATGTGTAGGAATTTTGACCCAGCAGTCATGTGTTAGTGACATTTTGGCAAACCATTTCATCAGGAAATTTCAGGTTTCACTAAAGTGAAATGCATGAGATTTTCTAAAATGTAATCCATAACTAGGACGCAAAAAGCATGCTAATCTACATGCATACAAACGCGTTCACTTTTCAGTACTGTTAGTGGTTTGTGCTCCATAAATAGCAAAGTGCTAATAATTCTATTTCACATGATTACCAATAAAAAAGATTAGGAAAATTCTGTTGTACTTAGAAACTGTGTAATTAGGAATATTCCTATTAAGACAGACTGTCTTCATTGACTGGTTCAATAGGACCTAAATCTTACTATTTTAAACTGTTGATCATTGAGAGAAGTTTCCATGTATCCATTTCTGGCTCAACTAGACTCACATATTTCTCTTTCTCTGTCTACATATTTCTGAGACATTTGCCAAAGAACTCCTTTGTTTCCTGATACCATCTCTGGCCCTTCATCTTTTTTTGCCACAAAGTCATGTGAGTTAGCTACTGGACATCCGGGACAATCTTTGAAGCAAACTGTGCTAGGTCTGGGAATGACTGAACTACTCTAAATATATGCCCCATGCCCAAATGAAATTATTCCCAATTCAACAATTAGCTGCAATACTGTTAATGCTTAATAATGCTCCAAATATTGTCATTTACTTACAATACTATGTCTGATTGATTTTTCATTTCGTGTTTTTGATATCCGGTACTTTAGTGCATTTTGTGAGTCATTGGCACTCATAGGCCTACTTTCAAGGAGCCTCAAGTTTCTTCATAATTCCTGTCTTAGGAGAATGAAATTTTCCTAGTCTTCCTTTCACCAAGTATGTCATCCCAAAGGATCTAGATTTCATGTGGATGCTTAGTTCTTGTTCCCCACGTTCTATGGACGCCTGGCCTCCTCTCTTATCTTAGGGTGAATAAGATAAGATTGCTACGACTCTACCAATACCAACCATAACATCACGACTCTATGATAACAGTATGGGCTTTGAACTGGTTGCTATGGTAATTAATTCTGTCTACTTTTTCATAGCTTGTGATTTTTATTTCCTTTCTAGTATGTCTAGCAACGCATCAAAAAACAGAATTTTTTTTCTTAGGTAATTGCTTTAAAAAAAGGAGAAGAATTTCTAATGTATCTAGGCTTCTGTATCTTCAGAATTGGGATTCAGTAAGACCCAGTTTAAACATGTACACATTTATATTAAGTGCCTCGACACCATTGGGAAATTATTGTTTCCCAGAGTGCTGTGTACAAAATAGATCTTCGATAAATGCATACTGAAAACTGTTTACTGAAACTCAATAAGAGCAGTGAATTAAATGTTAGAGACTAAGGTTAAACACATTTGGTATATTTAAGAAAGCTCAAGTTACTAATTGAATATACATCAGAAGGCTGGTCCTAGGAATTTCACATCCAGATGGTGAAAAGAATGATAATCTAAGATTAATCTACAAAATTGGCCACTGGATTTTAATGCTACATTATTTTTTTCCTAAGCACCTGAAAACTGCTATCAATTTCACATCAAACATTATTACTACCTATCAATAATTTGCCCATTGTGTTTTTAGGGAAATAGCAAGAATGGAACGTGGATGCTAAAAAATCAGAGCTAAAGAGATCTGCTGCATAAAATCTCCCAAGGCTATTCTATAAGCAGACAAACTGAACTTATTAAACTCAGCCAATACAAAACTGCACAAATATTTGCTGAGTGGGATTTTTAAAATTCGTTTTTTCTTTAAGTGGAGACCATATACCTTTTCTTTAAGTGGAGATAGTAAATTATAAGTAAGTTTCAAACAGATTTTAATGCACCCAATTTTGAATTAATCGCATTGTCTTCTTATGTCTCTTTATGTTTTGCTTAAAATCTTGATCTATAAATTTAATAGAAAGTATATATTTTAATCACATAATAAGATGAAGAATACTTTCAACAAAATATAAATACTTTTACAAAATATAAAAGATTCACAACATCCCAATGAAGAAATAGGCACATGAATTAAATAAGGAATTCTTAAAAGAAGAGGTACAAATGGCCAGTATATACATGAAGAAGTGTTCAACTTTCCTGGTCATAAAAAAAATGTAAATCAAAAGTACACTTAGATTTCATCTCACTCCTGTTAGAATGGCCATATTCAAGAGCAATAACAACAATAAATGCTAGTGAGGATGCAGCAAAACAGAAACACTTATTCACTGTTGGTTGAAATGGAAATTAATGCAACCATTAGGGAAAGAAGTATGGAGATTCCTCAAAAAGCTAAAGATAGAACTACCATATGATCCAGTGCTACAGCTCCTGGGCTTCTACCCAAAGGAACATAAGTCAAGATACAGTAGAGATACAGTAGAGATACCTGTACACGAATATTCATCACAGCACTATTCACAATAGCTAAGCTATGGAAACAACCCAGATGCCCTACAACTGATGAACGGATCAAGAAAATGTATATACACACACACACACACACACACACACACACACACACACACACAATGGAGATTTACTTAACCATAAGGAATAATGGCATGTGGTTTGAAGGTAAATGTATGCAATTGGAGGACATCATCTTAAGTGAAGTAATCCAGGCCCAGAAAGACAAAGGGTGCATGTTTTCTGTCATATGTGGAAGATCTAAAAGATAAACAAATATACAAAAACAAGCATGATCATATACAAACTCATATGCAGAAAATGTTTGTAATAGTGGAACTACTCTATGGAACTTGGGAAAAGAGGGAAAGGAAAAAAGAATGATAGAGCATCAGTAATATTGTAAAACAACATTTGTGAAGGTAGAAGATATAAGGATGTGTATTGAAAGCTGCTGAAAAATAGGGGTGGGTGGTAAAGGGTAAGGGAGAGTAATTGAAGTGGGTGTATGGATCAAAGTAAGTATACCCACAGTGGGGACACATTGAGAAACCCTTTTGAACATCATCTTAAATATTAATAATGAAAGATAGGACTGTACAATGGGTACAGTGCATGTGGGGGGTTACTAGTGGGAGGGGGTAGGGTGATTGAAAGATTAAGGTGAGGGTGTATGGTTGATGGACTTCATATACCTACATGAAATAGAACAAAGAAACCTCTTGCCATTGCTTTAAGTGGGGCAGGGAGGGGTTGAGGGGGAGAGACCAATGTAATATATATATACATTGTGTGATATAACCAATGTAAAGCATAAGCCTAATTGGAATTGTCACTGTGAATCCCCCCCATAATGATATATCCTAATAAAAATTTATAATAAAAATGTGAAAATTCATATGTTACCCATATATTACATCCATGTCTCTCAAAACTGAGCATCAGAATTTTTTCAGTAAGATGCAAATATACTTAAAAAGTGAAAAATTACAAGACCAACAACATACTTAAAAATTGGCAAAAGATAATGACTAGACAATTCACACACATACATACACACAAATCAGCTCTAAGGCCAATAAATATATTAAAAGATACTAAAAGTTTTTAGGATAATGGAAATTCAAATGAAAACCTTAATGTGCAACCATTCTAAGTCACTGGAATGATTAAAATAAAAGATAATGGCTGGGGCCTTTGCTTAGTGGTAAAACATCTGCCTAGCAAGCACAAAGCCCTGAGTTCAAACTCCAGTACTGAGAAAAAAAAAGTGTTACTATGAATACCAATTATTGGAGAGGAGCAGCTGAATCTGTTGTATATTTTGTTCTGTGAAAGTATGTGATGCCATCACTTTGGGGAACTGTTTTCAGCTTTTTTATAAAGTTAAACTCAAAAATACAATTCCACTTCAAATTACATGAAATCAATGAAAACATATGTCTGCAAAAATACTTTTAGGAAAATATTCTAGCAGCCTTATTTATAATAATCAAAAAAGAGCAACAGACTAAATGTCTATCAATAAGAGAATACATAAGAAATTTTTTTATTATTCATACAATGGTATGCTACGTGCAATAAATATCAATGAACTAAATTTATATTTAGTGATGTCACTGAATCATTTTCAAGTGATTGACAGAGACAGACTATAAGAAGGTATACAGTTTATTGCTCAATTTCTATGAAGTTCCAGTGCAGATAAAAATTGACTTAAGGTTGCAGAAGACATTGTCAACTAGTGATCAATATTAAGGCTATAAAGCACAAAGGAACTTAAGTTTGGATCATAGGAATTGCAACTGGGGAAGGTGAAAATTTGTTTAGAAGAGCAAACAAAAAGCTCAGTTTTAAGCAGGAAAACCCCTACAATAATTGTTGCAAGCAAATGTCAAAGTCCACAAGTCCATAGCTGATGGTCAGCTTGCAGTTACGTTAGGTCTGGTTGCAATTAGGGACAGTTCTGAGGTAGCTCAAGTCTAGCCTGTCAGTGCTTTTGAGCTTGGAGATTGCATGGGAAATGGTAGAAGTATGTTTCCTGGCGTGATGGAACTGTTCTATCCCATTCTTGGGTTATAGACACAAGTGTATATATGACCAACAAAACTGAACAAACTAAAAATTCAATACTTTTACATTTTGTTATATGCAGAATATATTGTCATTTAAGATTTTTGAAATGAACTGCTTTTATAATACGATGCAAAGACTGTATACACATATATGTAGATGGAAAATGACACCTGCTGAAACTATTCCATAAATAAGGGCCGGTGGGAGATAAAGGAGAATGGTGGAGGGGGTGAATTCAAGTTTGATATATTTGATATATTGTAAGAACCTTTGTAAATGCCACAATGTACCTCCAGTACAACAATAAAAGTATTTAAATGAAATGCTTTTAGAAATTTAGAATTCCACGCTACTAAAGATGCTAAGCAAATGGAACAGATGCCTGGGTTTTGAACTTTAGAGTGTGTTGGAATTTGAACATACATAATAAAAGTATACCACCCCCAGAGACTCATTAAAGAGGTGTAAGATGGGGTCTGGCACCTTCATGGTTAATTGGCACTGCTTTGGGAAATTCTGAAAAGGCTGATGGATCCCTAACTTCAATTTGAGCAGCACCAAGTGGAAGGTTGGGAGTAACTTCCATTCAAAATTGCCAATACTCTTAATTCCATTTTGAGAGTATACTGTTGTAAAATCATGTGAAATAAATATGTTTTATTCATTATTCTTAGACAAAACTTTAAAAAATTCCCTTGTTTCTCATCCTTATTTGATAAAATTGATAGTTATTTAATCTATTATCTTTCTGATTTTATTAGTGTCTGTTAATTGTACAAAGGGGTTTCATTGTGATATGTCTGACATGCATATAATATGCTTTGATAAAATTCACTCCCTCTATTACTTTCTTAACCCCCCCTTTTTATAATTTTAATTCGGTTCATTATTGCATTTTTCATACATGCACAAAAAGTACTTTGATCATATTCATCCCCACATCACAATCTCTTTTTGCTCCCTTGGTATTCCTCCAAATATTCCCCTTCCTACATTCATGTCATTTGTTCTTTCAGGTCTAGATTCCACATATGAGAAAAAACATGTATTTTCCTAAGTCTGGCTTATTTTGCCTAACGTGATGATCTCCAATTCTCCATTTTCTGGCAAAAAATGTAATTCTCCATTATGAATATATACCACATTTTCATTATCCATTCATCAGTTGATGGGCATCTATGCAATTCCATAGCTTGGCTGTTGTGAATAGTGCTTCACCTGTCTCCATTTTATGCCGACTTATATTCTTTTGGATATATCCCTAGGAGTGGTAGAGCAGGATCATATAGTAATTCCTTTTCTAGTTTAGTTTCATTTCCTTACTGATTTCTCCCACAGTGGCTGCACTAATTTACATTTCCACCAACAGTGAATAGAGGTTCCTTCCCAACCCCACATCCACCAACATCCATTGTTTGCTTTCCTGATGACAGCCATCCTGACTGGTATGAGATGGGACTCTCAGTGTGTTTTGACTTGCATTTCCTTTATGGTTAAGGATATTGAATATTTCTTCATGTATTGATTAGCCATTTGTACTTCTTTTGAGAACTGTGTATTCAATTCTTTCATCCCTTTATTAATTGTATTATTGTTTTTAAATTTTTTTGACCTCTTTATATATTCTGGATGTTAATCTTTGGTCTGATGAATAGATGGCAAATATTTTTTCCATTCTGTGGTTGTCTCTTCATCCTGGTAATTATTACTTTGATATGTAGAAGCTTTTTAATTTGATGCAATCTCATTTGCTAACTCATGCTCTTATTTTTGGAGTAATTGGAGCCCAACAATTTTTGAATTATCGCCTATGCCCATGTCTTCAAGTGTTTTTCTTGTTTTCTTGTAGCATTTTCAAATTTTCTTGTCTTTACGTTAAGATCTTTGATCCATTTTGATTTTTTTTTTTACAGGGTGAGAGATAGGGATCTATTTTCAGTCTTCTTCATATGGCTATCTAGTTTTTTCTGCACCTTTGATAAAGGAATCAATGCCAAATTTTCAGGAAACAATGAAGAAAGAGTGAGTAAACTTGTAAAAACTTGCAAAAGTTGCTTGTTCTCAGTTTATTGACATATTAATGACTTCTACCCATTTACTATCCGTCATACCATGTATTATTAGTTCACATGAACTACTTTAATTAAGTAGCATTCCCATGTAAGCACAAAACCAGATGATTGAAGCCATAAAAAGACTGTTAGGGTCATTATCTTTTCTCTGTGAGCCATATAGAAATCTCTTCTGTATACATAATTCCAGAGTACACAAGAAAAGGAGGTTAAGTACTGTAGAGTAACTTGAACTGAATATATCCTCACCCTCTCCCTTCTCACTAGTGCCCCCTAGTACACACTGTACCTATTTTACAGTCCTGGTTTTCCTTATTCATATTTAAGTTGATGTTCAAAGGGGTGTCTCAGTGTATGCCTATGGTGTGTTTACTTTATTTTAATCCATTCAGTTCCTTCCATTATACTCCCTTACCCCTTTACCTCCCATCCCACCCCTGTTTTCCAACAGCTTTCAATATACATCCTTATATCCTCTACCTTCACATTTTATGGTATGCAATATTACTGATGAGCTATCATTTTCTTTTCCTTCTTCACTTCCCCAAGTTCCACTGTTACAAACATGCTCTAGATCTGAGTTTTATATGATCATGCTTGTTTTTGTGTATTTGTTTATCTTTGGATCTATCTTTCACATATGAGAGAGAAAACATGTGGCTTTTGTATTTCTTATCCTGGATTACATCACATAACATCATGTCCTCCAATTGCATCCATTCACTTTCAAACCTCATGTCATTAGGCACCCACGGGGTCCCATAACCAGCAAGATACAAAGCCCTCTCCGAATCCACAAATAGAGAAGCAACTAACCAAGGGAAGAATGGGAAGTACAACTCACAGCTCAACAATCCAGATCCCCTGCAGGTCTCCAAGCTTCAGGTTTCCTTACTCAGCGCTCATAAAGTCCTGCTTCCACTTCCAGCCAAGCAAAGGAACTCAGGGTTCCATATTCCCTACAACTACATGACCTGCTACCTTCACCTTGAGCTGAATCTTGAAGAGTGCTACTCACTGCCAGTTGAACACAGGGAGAGTCATTATAGATTGTGAAAAGAGCATGCCCTAAGGTATTTAAAAAAGAAAAGAGGGGATTTGGTGGAGTGGTTCAAGTGGCAGAGCACCTAGCAAACGTTAGACCCTGAGTTCCAACCCAGTCCTGCCAATAAAAAAAAAAGGAAAACATTGTTATTATAATGACAGGCTTGGGGAGAGAGAGGTAACTAAAGGAATTTTAACAGTAAAACAATATGTCAGAAACCTCACTGTTGTGGTAGTGTAAAGAATGGATTGGAAGTGGTGTGGAGAAGAGACACGAGGCAGAGAGATTTATGGCTAAACTGATAAATGGTAAGGATCTAAACAAAGTTTCATGAACATTACTAGGAAGAACAAAACTGCAAAGATTTTTAAGAGACAGAATGAACAAAATTTCCAAATGATCAAATGTGAATGCATGAGATATGAATGATTTGCATAATTCCTGAACATTGAATTATGTTCAATGAATGAATAACAAAAATCTAAAATGAAATACAACAGTAGATTTCATGTGCACAAACAGGAGGAAAAATCAGAATAAAGATGCATAGTATTAAATGTGTTGTGTTTGCGACCTTACCTTAAGATACCCAGGTCCTGCAGGATGTTATACATTCAGGATAAGAATTTAAGATATGAGATACCTACTATTTCATTTCCTGGAAATGGTATTTTGATTACAAAGGATGTCAATCAATTCACTACTCTGGAAGAGAGCTGTGATTCTAAAGAAAGTATCAACTTTAGTTGATAAGCCAGGCTAAAGCATTTCAGCAGGTTTAAAGTGCTTACCTTCTCTGATAGTTGACTATCCCAATATGGATATAATGGGAGGGCAAACAGGAGTCCTATATGGGCAATGAGTCAGCAAGTCAAAATGCATAAATATTAAAACATAAATCCTGATAAACAATGACTAATAGGTTATCAACTAAACAGAAAAAAAAGAAAGAATAAGGAAGGAAACAAAAGGAAAGGGAAGGGAAAGGAAGAGAAGAAAGGGAGTTAAAGGACCAAAAATGGTAGGGTTTTCTTCCCTAAAGGGCTGATAAAAATTATGACATTGAGGACTGTATAGTAGGACAGATTAAAAACAAAACCAAACAATCACATACAAATCCTAAATGTCTCAAATGAGGAAAAAATAGTTATGATTCTGTCTTCCACACAAAGTAGCATATGCTATGCAAGAGACTTTTGAAATAAAAAGCACTGAACTGAGAACCAGCTGGAACCCATGTTAATTGTGTGGAGTTTATGATTCCCGGGCTTGAAAATGATTCTTATATTACCCTCATGTTTTGTGAGTAATCTTGTAGACTATTCCTTACATATGGCCTGTTCTTATCTAGTGCTAAGGGGCTATTGTGAAAGGGGCACAATAAAATGATTTTATGGTTTGATTCATATGAGAATCGTATTTGAACCAACCTGCTTCAGAAAAATGGGTTTAAAAGCTTATTTTCATTTAGTGAGGTTGCATAAAAATTATTTAGTGGGGTAGGATTGAATTTAAATGAAATGCAAATTAATGTTTCCTTTTAAAGGTCAGTGGAAGCAAACGTCACACTACGTTATTTGGCTTAATTTTTCAAATCTGTTCATTTTTTTCCAAATAAATGTTCAAGGATAAAGCAATAGCTGAGGCATATGTGAAATGTGCAATGTAATATAACCATGAGAAGAATGATAGGCAAAAGTTATTGAAAAGTCTCAGAACTTGCCTTTGTCATTTCATTTTCATAATTACCACAATTTAGTAATGTTTCAGATTCTGTTAATATTTTTAAAGAAATTAAACAAGAATCAGGTTTTTTTCCAAGTAAAGGATGCTAACATTTAAACTTTAGCAATCAGTAATGATTTCTATGTGCCTTCAGATTAAGGACACTGTGGTTTTAAAAAATTGCTTTCTTCACAATGATGATAAGGAAAATCTTTCTCCTAATGGAATTATTTTGAGATTTTTGCAAATCAGTCAAGGGAGGAAAATGGACAAAATATAAAGATTGAAGCTTAGCAGTTTAATAAAACAATCCTGGCTTTAACTATAGTGGTTCAGATAATGCTACTAAAATATAATATTACCATAATTATTGTAACTGCATAGTCACATATCTTAATAATATTAGATAATGCCATTCCAAATGTTTGCAGTTATTTTGGACCTGCAATTGACATAAGCTTTAGAATTTTAAAAGAGACAAGAGGAAATATTCAAACTATATTGTTTTATGCAAACTTATATCCTGAAAAAAACATACCAAAAAGAGTGAGTCTAATGTCCAATGTCCTCCTCTGTCATGCAGGTATGTTTAGCCACAGCTTTAGGTGTATGAGTAAGAATAGTTGCTGCTCACATAGAAAGTGATGGAAGTTGGACCTATTAATTTTGCCTTTCTGAAAACAGAAGATGAATTCTAAGGACATGAAGCAAAGAAATACTCAGCAGAAAAGAAAAAAAAATAAGACACAGAGAAAATTTAAAATAAGTCCTTATCATGGTTAATGTACTCTCTGACTTGCTACCTAACAGTTGCTGGAGTTGCTGGAGTCTCTGGCTTCAATGTGGCACCACACATACTTGTTCACCAAGGCAGACATACTTTACTAGTTACTGTGGAGGATAAAGCACGTAGTCACCTCCCAGTTTTGGATGGTTTTAAATTTATGGAATATTGCTTTAATGATAAAACAGAACCCAAAGTTTTCAGCTTTCCAGAATTTAACAAGTTAAAGAGTTCTGTTTTAGTCAGGGTAAGGTTCCCTAGCTACTCTAAACATAACCCAATGTCCCAGTGGCCTGGTACAATGTAAATTTATTTTTACTCACAACAGTGAGTTAATGGAACAGTGAGTTAACAGTTAGTTAATGGAACTTCAACAAGTATAGCTCTGCTGTATGGGAATCTTTGTTTCCAACCGTAAGAAAGGGAGAGAGTGGCACATGGTTTTCCTATATTTTATCCTGCACCAACTACCCTGGCCAGAGCACAGTCGCATTGCCTTGTTCTACCTGGATGGGAGGCTGGCAAATACTGAGTCATCCTGTGTTTACAGAAGAGCATTAAAATGATTTCTTGAACACAAGTCGCTGTTTCTGCTGCTTATTTTTAAAGAAAAATGAAGTCTATATCCCTTCCACTATTTTAAATGTTTTAACACTGTTTATGATGTCTAGCGAATTTATTAACTTGAATGTTAATATTAATAGCCAATATGTATTGAGACCGAATTCTCACTGCATAGCCATCACCATTTCAGACACTGCTAGACAGAGTGAGGCAGAAATGAGTGCTATAAAACCTAAGGATGCATGACAGGGGTAGAAGTAGTAATGAATGTGAGTCATCAAAGAACTGACATGAACTTCAAAATTTTATGTCAGTATTTTTTTTCATTGGGATACCATTTATGTTTAGACTAATTATTGCAAGATTGAGTGAAATAGTTCCTTTGGTAAAAGAAATTGATAAATTGATAATATATCTTGTTGAATATCATAAACATAACTATATTCTACCATTTCTTTCTTTTATTCTCTCTTTTCTTACTGTTCTTACTTTTATTTTCACCACCAAGTGACTGTTCTCTCATAACTGCCTTGTAAGATGCACATATACCATAGTACGCTCATTAAAATTATTCATAAATTCCCATTCTTTTTACTGAAAATCATTTCAGGCCCCTGGATACTTTCAGTGCTGTTCATAATCCTGAAAGACATAATCTCAAATACCTTAATTCAAAAAGTTGAAATCCTGAAACATCAAAATCTCTACTCTAAACCCCAAAAATTATTATCCTAAAAGATTAAAATCTTTATTGCTGAAATCCTAAAAGCTGAAATTCCAAAATATTCAATTCACATGGGCAAAACGAAACAAATTCTATAGAAGAAGAATAGAATCCTGAATCCTGGGGACAGGATTGACCATGAAACACAGCAGTGTCATAACCAGTTTAAATATGCATTCTTTTAGTTGGATGTGGTGATACACACCATAATCCCAGTACTCAAAGATTGAAGTAGAAGAATTGTGGGTCCCAAGATAGGGCTACATCTTAATACCCTGTTCAAAAACCAAGCAGCATTATTTCTCTGCACTGACATTCTTCAGAGCTTTAATGAATTAGAGTTCCATCTGTTTGAAGAAGTCAGTGAATTGCTGACTGTTTTAGAAATAATTACGAGCATGGTAAGGTAAGAGGACACTCAAGCAGTGGTGTTGCTGTTTGATCACCCGTATTGTTCCTACCAGATTTGTAATCCAGTTCTGAATATACAGGAAATGGGTTTCTGCATACTCCAAAAAACATAGAAGCACAGCACACATGGGAAAATTTAACAGGAAGTGTTCAGCACCACATAGAAAATTAATGCATTCTCAGAGAAATGCCATTCTCCCTCCCCAAAAAAGCAGCTATTCATGAAAACTGGCTTTTTGCTTTTCAATTTCCTTTTCTCTTTCTTTCTTTCCACTTCCTCTCTCCTTCCCTCCCTACATTCACTCCTTCCTGACAAGTACAAGGAAAGTCATTACTCTCTGCACCTCTGTCTTGCAAAGATGAAAGTAATGATTTTCACGACCTGTTGGAAATTCACCAAACTTTTGGAGTGGGACCATTTCATTACTGGATATCTTTAATAGGAATCTTAAAAACTCTCCATTACATTACCAAACTAATCTTTAATTTTCATAATTGATGCTACACTTTGTCAGAAAATGTTTAATGCCCTTTCTCCTTCCTTCCTTTCTTCCTTTCCTCCTTCCTTCCTTCCTCGCTCCCTCCCTCCTTCCCTCTGTCCCCTTCTCTTTCTTTCTTCTTTCTTTCAATACTGGGGATTGAGCCTGGGCAGGAGGGTGGGGGGACTCCTGCTTGGCAATCATTCTATCACTTGAACCATGTCACCCCCAGTCCTTACCTTGTTAGCTTGTTTTTCAGGTAGAATCACACACTTTTGCCCAGGCTAGTCTCAACTACAATTACAGGTGTGCAACACCAACAACCAGCCCTGTTTAACACCTTTTCTATGATTCCTTCATATGAATATTATGAAAATTATTTCTTGCCCTTGCACCTGATTTTCTTCAAACAATATTTAAGTTCTTTTCTCAAAATCAGCTTGCCTAAAATGGTCATCTCATAATTTCCAACTTTTGTTAATGATATTTAAAAAGTTACCTAAACTAGAATCATTATCATATTTTGTATCATCCTTCATATCCAAACACATATCTAAATTATTTCCCAGTTTCTAGTTTTCTTTAACAGATAATCATTGCTTTTTACAGTCATTATCTTTTCTGTTATAATAAGCAATGAAATAAATTGCTCCTTACATGACCAGGTGTGATGCAGCATCATTCAGTACTGAGGGCAGATGATAATTGTCCACATTCTGACTTTCTTTCATAGTTCAGTCTTTAATTACAGTACTTGTGATGTTTGACACTGTATATGGCCAATGGAAATAAGAAAGTACAGGCATCAGGCATCATTAAAGAACTGTATGAAGATGAACTATAAGAATGACAAGAGTTAAATATCCATGTCAAAATGTTTAGTAAGGTAAATCACAGTAACTTAAAAAAAAATATATGTAAATAGCAATTTTCTTACTAATGTATCTGAAAAAGTCAAGTTAAAATATTTTAGGATAAAAATGACAACTTTCTTTATAATCAGCTTTTCCTGAAACTAAGGAAATTTAATCTGAAATACTAAATTATAAAATATATCATCAAGTAATATTTTAAATGGTCTATGTTTAGGTACTAATGGAAATTAAAAGATGATGATGTAGTGAAACATGTTTTATTTTCTTCCCAACAAATCTAAAAATGAAGCTAGGACATTTATAAAGAGATAAAGGAACTCTTGTGGTTACCTGGATCCATTCTCTATTAAAAGTTTCAAAGTAACTCTGTGTTTCAAAGAAAGAAAGAATTTCAGCAACAAAATAATGTTTAAACTAATAATAAAGCTTCCACAATGGTTTAGGAATCTGGAAACATTTTAATCCAAGAGAAATAAATATCCAAAGTGATTTTATTTTTTCCAATATTATGACTTTTTGAATTTCTTCTTCTAATTATATTTCTGGATTCTGGAGAATAAAAACATGATAGTTGAGACACAAAACACCTTATAACTGTGTCTTCCAAACATTTATTCAAAATTAGTTTAGTCTTAGTTAACCTGCAATGCAAAATATTTTAGCACATTTCTTATTCATTAAGAAGAGGCCTCTTGCTGGGTGCTGGTGGATCACTCCTGTAATCCTAGCTACTCAGGAGGCAGAGATCAGAGGATTGCAGTTTAGTGCCAGCCCAAGTGAATAGTTTGGGAGACCCTATCTGGAAAAAGCAACACAGAGGTGGTGGAGTGGCTCAAGGTGTTGGGCCTGAGTTTAAAAAAAAAAAAAGTCTCTCAATTTATTGAAATAATTGTTGTTTAAGAAAATAACAAGGTGCGGGAGGTAAAGGGGTAAGGGAGAAAAATCCAAGGGATTGAAGAGCCCAAGGCAAAGCACACCCACAGAGGACAACTTAAATATTAATAATGAAAACCAAGACTGTGAAATAGGCACAGTGTGTATGCGATAGGAGGGGGTTCATGTGGGAGGGGGGAGGGTGAAGGAAGGAGATTAAGGTGACTGTATATGGTTGATAGACTTCATATACCTATATGAAACAGAATTAGGAAACCTCTTGCAATTGCTTTGAGTGGAGTGGGGAGGGGGCTGAAGGGAAGGAGCAACAGAAGAAATGTAAATGATATACAATATAAGTCTGATTGAAATTGTGACTTAGAATCAACCTCCCCCCCATATAATGAATATATCCTAGTAAAGATTAAGAAAAAGAAGAGTAACAAGGCTGTAAGCTAGGCATGGGACAAGTGGTAGAGGGCTAGCCTAGTAAGCTTCAGGCTCTGAGTTCAAATCTCAGGACTGAAAAAAAGGAGAGCAACAAAATAGTTTTTGTAAGGCTAATAAAGAAAAAGCCTAAAAGAAGAAATGTCAGTGTAACATGGATAAAACTGAAGCCATGCAAGTAATTTTTAAGACACTATAGGAAAATAATTTATATAATGACATGCAAATTTTTTATTCTTACTGGAAAATCACATTCATAGAAATATGGAGACAACTTAATTCAGAATCATATCTGATGCTTTTGGAAATCTTCTGTGACACAAGAATGACAAAACACCCTGCATTTTCTAAGAATCTAGGAGCAAAGTAAATTTTCAAAATCATGATAATATGAAGGTACTATCCAACCAAGCAAATGGCAGAATTTTTAAATTTTCTTGACCTCCATTATAGTGCTGAGGACACAGAACTAAAATACAAGAAGAAATAGTAGCATTCAGGGACTAATGTGACACAAGTACTGATTTACTGGGTCAAGAAATGGGCAAGCATTAGCTAAAAAAAAGTTCAACTAGGTGATTGTTGAATTGGTAGAAAATTAGTGAAGAGTGGTGAGGGATATTAAATGAATGGAGAATTGAATTAAGAAAAATATTAGTTGGTTGCAAGACTTTTTTCCTGTAGATTTTTTTTTTGCAAATGTAATAGAACATTTGGCAGTTTACTGTGCTTTGCACCGCCCACACCAGTGTCTGCATGGTCCCTTTCTATTTGTTTTTGTTAAATTTTATTTTATGTTTTTTTACATGCACTATCATGTAGAAAATAGAGAACTAGAAAGACAATTGTCCTGCTGAATATTTAAACATATTTCCAATAATCAAAATGATTTTGTATTAGTGTGAAAAATACAGACTAATAAATGGGTAGCCTTTATAAGATTGTAATATATATAAAAGTCTTAATTTGTTATAAAGGAACCATCATAAATCTCTTAAAAGGGACTGAATTATTAAATATTGGGAAATTATTCTGCTGTTCCTAAGGGGAGGAGTGTCCAATAATACTGTCCCTATTCAACATTCAAAGATACATACCAGGTGAAATTTAAAAAAATGTGAGAAATAAAATATGGAATGAAATGAAAGAAGACAGCTTGATCTTTATTTAAGCAGTTAAAGGTTTTATAAGACAAACCCAAAATCAGATATAATAATGTAGCACATAAAAAAGATCTAGAGTGCTCACAAAGCTGAAAAATTCTGACTGCACTTCAACCTTCACCTTGTCTCCTTTTCTGCTGCAGAAATCCACTGAAAAAGTATGTCAGGAAAAGGGTCAGATCAAGAGAAGAGAGCAGAAAAACATACGGGCATGGACCCAAAGGAGAATTAACCTGTGTCTAAAGAGTCCTTCATTATGGTTTTGTTTTTAAGTTCTTAAAAATCCATATGAAATATTTCCACTGGAATAGCCAAGGCTGCCTCAAAGTTTTTGTATTACAGAATATGTGTAAATTATATTTATGCTGGTGCTGGCCATAATAAGAATGTCAAGGCATATTCTTTAATATTATACTTATTATTCTTGAGTCATCTGTTTTGAGCTAAAAATAAATTTTGAATATATCAGGCATTTATTGGAAAATGCAGGACTAGTACAATGGGCATAGGATAGAAATGACTTTTCATCAAGCCAAAACTTACTCCCTGGCTCATAGCTGAATTTGCTACTTGCGGAGTCTAAGTAGCTTCACAGAACATAACAGAAAGGAAGATTTCTGATGAAATGCTTATTTGAAATCCTAGTAATTGCTTTCTAAAGCAATGTTTCCAATATCCATTAGCAAGTTACAAAGTCTATCCCCCAAAATGGTGAATCTTATTCATCACTTTTTTAAAAATAAAGAACAACAAAAGGTACTAAAATACATACACACAAACACACACACACTTATCAGTCTCCCAGTGTGAAATGCATTTCTTATGAGGTGATGAGAGGTAGTCAAAATATATTGAAATCCATAGACAAAGGTGTCTAAAAACACCTATGTCCTAGATGGATGGTCATTACTTATCATATGAATCATGTAACTATCCTGTGTACATTTTGGGGTTGTGGCGTGGCTCCCTATAATATATTTTCCTCTCTTATGTCATTTCCTCCTATGAACCATTACTCCAGTTTTCTGCAGCAGGAGAATTATTTTATTTTTAAAGCTCTGTTAGAAGCAGCCCAAGTTCAATGAGATACTTGCTAAGATTTTATCAAACTGCCTCCTCAGAGGCACTGCTTGACTGCTTGGGTCAATGAGGTGAGTTTTGCCTGGTTCCTGGAATAGGCAGAGCATGAACCATAGTTGGCACCTTGCAGGTATGGTTGCAAACAGTGCATCACTACACTAAAATGGATAAGAATATGGGCTTGGAGTTTGTTTACAATTCTGCAACCTTCAAGTTGTGTGACCTTGGGCAGGTTAGTCTCCCTATGCTTTCATTTTTTTCATTGGCAAAATGATGGTAATGAAAACAAATACCCTAAAGAGTAATTATGAAAATAAGCTGAATACACACACACACATATAATATCAATGTATATCAATGAATATTATTCACATACACATATATATGCTTGCATATGTATGTATGTATATATATATACATACACATACATATATGTACATATACACATACACTTAGAATAGTATTTGGCACAAATATTAAGCTCTACTAAATTTAAGTTGTCACTATTATTATCAAATGATAAACTTATCAATACTATTATTTTTAAGGCAGTGTGAATAGAAATCAGAAATTTCTAATATTCTCCCAACAATTTTTAATATTTCATTTTTACTTTACTTTATGTGAAGACATAAATTTTAATTCACTTCAATATAAATATTATCTCTCATTTTTAATACAAGTACAAAAACAAATATTCATATTTGCTTTACCGCCCACATTAAAAAACATGAAACCTTCTAGACTTTTGAGAAACACTATTATTTGGGCCGTATATTTTATCCCACCACAATAAAACTTTTCTCAGTGATTAAGCATTTCCTCTTAGCAAGATTTGAAAAGTTTGAAATCTATAATTTCATATAATCTTTATAAAAATCCACCTTCCAGTTATTTATCCTTATTTTATAGAGGGACTCTTTTCAAATGTAACTTTAAATTTAATTAAGTTTAATTTCATTTTGTTATAACAATTAAAGAGGTGGCTATCATCACCCTATACCAATCACTCCTATTTAGAGATGATGAATGAATAGATCAAAATTAGCAAATAAAGTAGCTAAACTGAAATTCAACTCCCAATCTTTGGTTATGGAATT
The DNA here is from genome assembly GCF_047511655.1 of Castor canadensis. NCBI lineage: Eukaryota > Metazoa > Chordata > Mammalia > Rodentia > Castoridae > Castor > Castor canadensis. The sequence continues at coordinate 125,522,494 of NC_133391.1, read as the reverse complement.
TCCTGCTTTTTTCCTTTCTATATCATATCATCATCAAAGTTGTTCCCCTCTCATTAGGTCATACGACCTTGTCTCTCATGAGACAGGTATAGTCCCTCCTGACTTAAGAAGGTTTCTGTACACAACAGAGCCTGAAGAAACAATCAATGTAGGAAATATTTTTCACTGAATGGAATAGAGGCAATGGGACTGGGCCGATCAAAAGGTCAAGTCAGACAGGGGAAAAAGTCTGTTTTCGAAAACATGTGGGAGAAGTACAGACTCTAGGACGTAGATAAAGATGTATGGGGATATAGGAAGTAGCCAGGACTTGGGAAAGGAGAGAAGGGCTGTGTCTGTGCACAACTTCTTATGGTACACACATACTGATTTATGCACCTGTCCCAGGGCATCATAAAACCTAGGAAGGCATATGTGATGGTCCTGAAGCAGAGTTTCTACCAGAGCCACTCATGCCACGATCTGCAGGTAAGTTGTACTCCAAACAGAGGCAAGAACAAATTCCTGGAATTGCTTCACTGATTTGTTCAGAGTAGTGTACCCAACTGATTTGAATAATACAAGTAGCAAACATTTGCACTATGCTATGACTTGCTAGGCACTGTTCTAAGAAATGTGTACATCTACACACATTTAAACTTGGCAAAAGCCTTGTGGAAAAATAGCACTCTATTGCTATTTTAAAGAGGGGAGTGAGGGAAGTTGAGGTATAGAGGAGTTTAACAACTTGTCCAAAATCACAGTGATGTGAAGTTTGGACCCACATCCTCTAGCTCCAGAGTCCTTGTATGTAACCTGTGTGCAATCCAGCCTTGTCATTTCATCATAAGCAGACTTATTCCTTGCCACTGTCAGTGTGGGTAAGTAGAGGTGGAAGTGATGCTTCTCTGAAAGATGTAGAAATAAGAGGCTTATTCTCAGATATTTCTGAAAGCATGCAATACACAGTTTCTTAAACTATGAAGAAGTTCAGTCAACTATATGAGAAACAGTTTTCATTACATATCAAAATGTGACACTTTTAGATTATGAGAAGTGAATTAAGCCCTTAACACTAATTCTCCTAGATTGATGAAACACCTTATATTTGATTCAAACCCAGTGATTACCCATACTTGTAATTTTCAAAACTTTAATTTGGTTGGGACAAATATTCAAGCCCCATAAACTTGATTGGCTTCATTTCCCAGTGAGCTTAACTGCATGCACAAGGAGCCCACTTACAGTAGAAGAGCAGGTAAGCAGCTAATTTCACTTGTAAGTCACTAATGAGAACACAGAGTTCAGGAACGAAAACATGGCATGAAGCCCTGTCTGATATGAAGCATTTGCTCTGATAGCTGTGACTTCATCTGGTACAGTGGTAATCATAAACTTCTAAATACTTAGCTAAAATGTCTTCTTGAGGTACTCAAGAGTTTGTTGTGTTATGTTCTTTTTATTTTTAATGTCAAAAAATAAAAAGACAGTGCTTCATCCTTTTAATGTAAGTACAAAAATGGACAAACGGGATCTAAACTGTTAGAAGTGGAATAATTATTATTCACTGGATCACAAAGGATCTTCTGTGGTGCTGATTACACTCAGAATTTCATTCTGTTCCCTGGTTCCATGTTCACATTAAGCTTGTGAAAATGTGTCAAGCTATACACTGTTGAAATATGGATTTATGGTTTTGTAAAATATACTTCAAATATATTTTAAATTTTTGTTGCTCACTGTATGGGGTGAATGAGCAGATTTAGGTTGATACAGACTAATGCTATGCTCACATTGAAATTACCGATTGAATAAATTTCTGTTGATGACAGTGGTAACCAGCCACTCTGTAAAATGAGTCATCATTCACTTGGAAAATAGAAAGATTAATAGAATGATTAATTTTTAATTACAAAACACTGTATATGTATGCTAGATATTGTTGGTTTTCTTATCAGTTCTGCTCTTTTTTCTCTTCATACTAGTCCCACACTAGTTACATGAGGAAAGAAACAAAGAAATTAAATTAGTAATACAAATAAAATGATGGCAGAAGTTGATAATAACAGAATAATTGAGAATCAATAATAGTCTGAGAACTATGTAAACCATCTAATGAGATATTCTGTAATAACAGAACTTTATACTGAAATCCATAGATTTTTTTTTTTTTTTTTTTGGTGGTTCTGGGGCTTGAACTCAAGGCCTCACACTTTCTAGGCAAGCACTCTACCACTTGAGCCAAGCCTTCAGCCCTATAGATTTCTTATAGATAAATCACTGTAATTAAAAAAGTATAATAAATAGGAAAAAAAGTCAAACACCTAGGAAATTATATAGAATACTTAAATAAGAAAGAAATAAAACTTTAGGAATATGAAGTTGAATAAAATGGTGTATGTATCCTCCTTCATAAAATACCTAATATTTATACGCCAAGCATTTAAAAATTAAATTAATTCCTAAAGCATATGATAAAAATCTACATAAAATTTCCTAGATAATATTGAAAAGGGAGGAAATGAAGGATGCATTTCCTTATCAAATATTAAATAGCAATGTAATTAACACTCTGCAGTACTCATATAGGAACAGATTATCAAAGCATAAGAATCAAATAGAAAGTCCTGAAATATAAAAGTCTCATGAATCTTGGAATAATTAAGTATATGTTAAATATTACATTCCACATCTGTTAAAAGGACACTACATTTTGGAATGATTATCTGATTTTTATTGATATCTTTAAAAATACACCATATATTAAGGATAATAATTCTATACCTGACTCTGTTGTAAAAAAAAAATCCCCTCAATTTATCCCTTGCATTTTAAAGTAAATGGGGTATTTTTCATGTACAAATTTTGAAAATAATTTCCTGGTCTAATCTACTGATCTTTTCCATGACTCAAAATCATTTTTATTTATCTTTCCAGAGTGTGTAACTCAGGAATTTATAATTTTGATCAGAAAGATTGAGTCAATGTTTTACAACCTTGTCATTCTCCTTTCTTTTCCTTCCTCCAGCTCTTCCTTTCCTTTCTGCTCCTTCTCTTTTTTCTTCTTTGAATCTATCTGTGAAAGTATTGGAGTTGTTTTAAAAAATATTTGTGTCTCTCCATCTTTTCACTCCAAGAACATGTAGGGAAGCCATGTCAAAGCAGAAAAGGGTGGGATCTAGAAAAAAAGAAAGAGAAGGAAAAAAGAATGGAAGCCTCCATGGATTTAACCCTGGTAGCAAAAAGTATCATTAACTGTTAACCTTCTGGTTCTGGAAAGTAGTGCATACCTTAGCTTCTTTGTACTTCACCAGTGTTCTATAGTCTTTGCCACTTTATGGCAGATTTTCTGAATTTATCAAACCCTTTTTCTTCTTTAACTTAAAACTGTTAAAGTTTCTTCTTTAACTTAAAACTATTAACCTCTGTTAATACTTAACTCTGAGAATATGCAAATATGAAGGTCTCTTTCACTGGAAAACAAACAAGTCAACAACAAAAACCTTTCTTCCCACAATCCATTTGTCTTCTCCCTACAACTGAAACTGCTTTCTTCTGATCCTCTTCAAAGTCAGTCTTCTTGAAGAAACATTTGTTAAGGTTTGGACCATAAGTGTCCTCCAAAGGCTCATGAATTAGAGGCTTGGCCTCTATCTAGGTGATGGCATTGCTGGGAGCTGGTGTGGGGCCTGGTAGAAGGAAGTACAGTTACTGGGGCACGCCCTTATAGGTATATTGTGACCCTGGCCTCTTTCTTTCTATATATTGCCTTCCTGGCTACCATGAGGTGAGTGGTTATGTTCTACCATGTATTCCCCACCATGATGTTTTACCTTGCCACATGTTCAAAAGCAATGGGCCAGCTGATCATGGAATGGAATCTCTGAAACCATGAATCAAAATAAATCTTTCCTCTTTTTAGGATGTTTATTTCAAGCATTCTGTGCTGGAACTGTTACGGCAAAAAGTGAAAGACTGGGCAGCTGAGAAAGATAAACTAGAAGAAAATCAACAGGAGTTGGTAATTGATTTTGTCTCCAATTTAAGTGCACTAAGACTGCCAGTATAACCAGAGACTGCAGATCCACAATAAACCAAGTTTCCATCCTAGAATAATCAGTTGATCAAATTCCTATAGCACTCATGCCTAGATAACAAATGGCTACCATAAACCCGAATACAGTTGTTCTTGTATTTTTGTTTATTCACAAAATTAGTAAATATAACATAAAATTACATTATGATCTTTGAATTTCTATAATCAAGATGATGTCCAAGCTATGTAAGTAAAAAAACAAATATGAGCTAATTTAACATATTTAACTTCTAACTGCAAATGTCATTTCTCCTCAAATGCACAGAAAACATTTTGTGTACAATTGCAAGGTGTTCACAGCTCCTTAGTGTTTGTTCTTAGAAACTTTCCTCCATTGAAACATTGACCTATATTTATAATCATTGAATGAAGACTTATAAATTTACAATGTCAACATATATCTAGTGTGTGATGTAAGAACTAAGCCAATAAAATTGATGAAAATTTCTCAGTTGGTTAGAGAAATAAAACCCAAATTGGGCATTCCATTAGGTTGTTTTAAGGCTCAAATTATACGCTTATATTCATTAAAGATTTTTAAAATTTTAATTACTTTAAAGTGCAGCTTATTTTTGCCATTAAAAAAATAATATAAGGAAAAATAGATCTAGAAGGACTGTGAGATGCTTAGTTGGGTCATTCAAAGAAGCTAGTATTTGAGAACAGGACAGATAGACTCATATTGAACTTATAGTCCAACATCACTTCCTCTGGCTTATTCTACCTCTTGCATTATCATTCAACACTTCATATTTAGACACAAACTATGAGAAGAAATCCATAAATATTCAGTATCTCTTTATAACCAATTTGAAAAATGTTTTTACTGAATGATCCAACAGTACAGCTCAACATTTTAATACTGTCTATTTTCCTGTCCTTTTAAAATGCCTCCCTAATCATGTCTCATTAATTACTGCTATTGCTTGGAGTACTCATTAAATAAGCAATCCATTTTCAGTTCATTCTGAGACTAGAATGGAGTTGCAAAATGGTTTCTATATGACTCTTGGGAAAGCCTAATTGATCCAGGCAAGACTATTAGTGTGTTTACATTGTTGGCAAATAGGTTGCTTCCTGCCCTCAAGGTTACTAAGCTCTGAGAGAGATGCTACATCTTTAAGGTTGACACAAAAAAGTTATTATTTCCTTCTTTGAGAAAAGGTACAGGACTTCATTAAGTTCCTTCCCATTTCCCTCTAAATGGAATTTGATAATAAATTTAATTTTTAACAGGACTGTAAATTTAAATTAAGGCAAAGGACAAGCTGTCTAAACCTGAAGTAAGTTTTTCAACAAATCTACTTATGGCCCTTAACTCTGTGTGCTGTTTCCAGGCAATGTGCAGGGAAGAGCAGTATAAAAATGGAAGGATACTATATAAATATGATATAGAAAGATAGTTTCTGGTTCACTGTCTTATCAATCAACAATAACAGTTGTATTAAAATAATCTGTCAACAAAACAAGCAATGTTTTCTGCTTTTAAATTTCCTTGATAAAGCTAGTTAATGTGAAAACTACATTATAAAAACAACCAATTAAAGAAGCTATGGTTAACAGAGGCAAATAGCAGTGAACAGATTCAGAAGACAGATTTGTCTTCACAGTCAAAAGATACAAAAAAGTATAAGGGAGATCATTGGGTCCTAGGAAAAGTCAAATCAAAAGATCTATTAATGTTATTCATGTCACATCTGAAGAAAAAGACTAAGCCCAGGAAACAGGAACGATCGTGTTTCCTTTTCTTCCAACACATTTTGTATGTGTGAGGTAGGGAGGGCTAAGTGTGCATGCTTGCCTATACCTGTGTGTGTTCTTGTAAAAAGTCATGAAGAGAATAAATTGGGTGTAAGAGAATGATAAGATCCAGAGGTATAAAGAACAATAATGTAAGAGCAGAGAAAAATGAGTTTAAATGCCTTGGACTGCCTCTGACTTACAAAATCTTGTACATTGACTTTCATTTTCTGAATCTCATTTCATGCTCATTATTCATTCTAATTTATTTAGAAAATATATAAACCAACTCTGAAATAACTTCTTAAGGATTTTGGTGATATTATTCAAAATCTATGTACTTTTTTTTTTCTGAAACAGAGTTTTGATTTGTGGCCCAGGCAGCCTTTAAATTTATCATCTAGCCCAAGATGGTCTTGCAACCCTCCTGACTCAGCCTCCTAAGTGCTGGGATTATAGGTGATAAAACCTTAAAGCTTGAAACTTTGCTAGTGACTCCAAGATCCATCCAAAGAAAAGGCAGCTGTATAATGACACCTGAGCCTCTTTCATGGGGTTGGAAGTTGGAACAAAAAAACTTCTGTATGAGGTTTTCAGTTTATTTTGTTATAGCCATGCCAGATCCACAGGCTATATGACATTTACTTAACTAGAGGAAATAAGAAATGTCATCTTAAAACTTCATATCTCTCTGTCTCTCTCTCTCTCTATTTCTCTCTCTCTGTCATCTCTCTCTCTCTCTCCCCCTCCATCTTTCAGACATACACACACACACATACAGCTAGAGAGGGAAATAATTATATTGATTTTGTTTTTAGTAAAATGTATAAAATAAAATTTAAATACATTTTAGAAATTTTACAGTCTGGAGAGAAATATGATTTAGCACTGTATAGTAAGCATACATACGAATGCTTGTGAATTTTCTTTTTTAGATAAGAAAGTTTTTAACTGATAGATCACTGGCTCATTTCAGAATATTCATAAACCCAAGATAAAGAAGAAAAGTATTTTATTTTGTGTGCATGAAATTGTTTGACACTATGAATATCCTTTCAAATAGCAACTAAAGTGCAGTAAAAAGGATTTTCTGTCACACATATAAAATATTCAGAACAATGTTCATATAGTAAATTTTATATCCAAAATTCTTCCTCTGTGTTGTTTTCTCGAAGAGAACACACTTTTGCAGCTCTCTTAGCTCTTGAGATGAGGGTTATTTTATAATTTGAAGTTTGAGGGTTGATAGTTCTTCTCTTTACTGAGAAATACAGCTGATAATTATAATAATAAGCTATTTTTAAAATCTAGGTTATTCACTTTACTAATGGTACCCATAAGAGCACTTACCTCATTAATGACAGACCTGAAGAGCATTTCAAAATATGTCCTACTACATGAAATTAAAAAAGCTTTTGCACAACAAAAGAAATGGCCTCTAAGTTGAAGAGTCCACCCACAGAATAGGAGAAAATCTTTGCCAGCTATACATCTGATGAACGATATACAGGGAGCTCATAAAACTAAACTCCCCCCAAAAATCAATGACCCAATGAAGAAATGGGCAAAAGAACTGAACAGAGCTTTTTCAAAGGAAGAATTCCAAATGGCTAGAAAATACATGAAGAAATACTCAGTATTCCTGACCATAAAGGAAATACACATCAAAACCACAGTAAGATTCCACCTCACTCCAGTTAGTAGAATGGTTACCACCAAGAACAGGAGCAACAACAAATGTTAATGAGGATGTGGGGGAAAGGAACCCTCATATACTACTGGTGGGAATGTAAATTAGTACAACCACTATGGAAAGCAATATGGAGGCTCCTCAAAAAAACTTAAAGTAGAACTACTATATGATCCAAAAATTCTACTCCTAGGGATATACCTGAAGGAATGCATGTCAGTTTACAACAAAGGCACCTGCACATCCATGTTTATTGCAGCACTATTCACAATAGCTAAATTACAGAAACAGCCAAGATGCCCCTCTATTGATGAATGGATTAAAAAAATGTGGTATTGACATACAATGGAATTTTATTCAGCCACAAAAAAGAATGAAATTTTGTTTGTAGGTAAATGGGATGGGACTGGAGAACATCATCTTAAGCCAAGTTAGCCAGGTTCAGAAGGCCAAAAGTCACATGTTTTCTCTCATTTGTGGAATATAGACCTAATACAATGCAGTAATAGTATGAAAAATGGTCATGCAAAGGGACATCATATATGAGAGGGGGACGGTAAAAAAAAAGGCAAATATGGTTGATGTACTCTCTATAAGAATGAATATAGAATTTTTAAACTGGTTGAAACCACCGTAAGAAAGGGACTAAGGTAGAAAGAAGAAAAATAGAAGAGATGAACCAAATTCGGCTATGATACATATATCCATGGAAGTGCCACAAGGAAACAAACACCCTGTATCTATCTTAAACAAGCAAAAATGTCATTTCTTTTTCTTTTTTTTTTATACAAAATCAGAGAACAAGAGAGCAGAATAGGTCCTGCCCAGAGATGGGACTTAGTATACCAGTGGGAGGGGTGAGGTGGTGGGGAAAGGGTGTAGGAGGGTGAATATGGCAAAATACTGTGCACACATGTATGTAAATGTAAAAATGATACCTACTGAAACTATTCCTGGAATGGGGAGAGGGGGATAAAGAAGAGCAATGGAGGGGTTGAATTCAATTATGATATATTTGATACACTGTAAAAACTTTTATAAATGCCACAATGAACTCTCACCCAACACAACAAAAAATAAATAAAAAATAAAGTATGTCCTAAAAAATAATTTCACTTTGTTCAAAATAGTACAATTTCTACCAGGAATACATAAACATACCCATACATAAAAATATATAAACATAAGAATATATAAACATACCTAACCAGAGCAGGGAGAGAGAGAGAAGACAAAAATTAGTAAAATGACAGATGAAAAGGAGATATTGCTGCAGACACTGCTGAAATTCAGAAAATTATTAGGGATCATTTTGGAAATTTATATTTCCATAAATTTGAAATAAACAAGTTTCTAGACACATATGATCTACCAAAAATAAACCAAGAGGATATAAAAATTCTAAACAAATCAATAATAAGCAATAAGATGAAAGCAGTAATAGAGATTGTAGTTTATTTTTTGTGTGCACTTTGGTAAGTTGCATTTTTTCAGTAAATTCGCCCAATTTGTAAGTGCTCAAATTGGTGGTCATAAAGTTTTTTATAGTAATTTATTATTATCATTTTAATGTCTGAAGGGTCAGTGGTGACAGATCATTTTTTGTACTGATATTAGTAACTTGTATCTTCACTGTTATGATTAGTCTAGCTAGAGATTTAGTGATTTCATTCATCTTTTGATTTTATTAATTTTTCTTTATTCTTCATCCATTTCCTTTGTGTTAATTTCTGCACTTATCTATTATTTCTACTTCCTGGGAATTTTTTGCTTTATTTATGTAGCTTTATAAGAAGGAACTCATAGGTCATTATTTTTACATTTGCTTCACTGACATTCAGAGTACTATGAATCTCTCTGAGCACTGCTTTAGTTGTATCTCTCATTATTTAATCTACTGCTCAGTATTATTTATAAGTGCACCGTTTAATATTGTTGTAATTATTAATGATTTTTATTAGTGATTTGGTTTCTTTTAGTTTCACTCTATGTGGTTAGACAAAAATGCTTTACATACTTTTAATATTTAATTATATTGATACTTATGGTACACATATAATACTGTTATTATCACAGTTTTAGTTCATGTAATTATTTGCAACTTTAAAGTTAACTCAGTCATAACTTTGTGTCTGCCACCAACTTCAGTATGTAGTTACAGAAAAAATCATTATCTGTCATTTATCAATGAAAAACTAAGATGCCATGTGACCAAAGAAGTCAGGTTCAACCTGAAACAAGAATTCAGCCCATTGACACTACCCAGCTCATGATTGTACCTCTGATTTTCCTGAGATATTAGATTGCAACTTTGTTCATATCTAAGTCTGCAGAACACAATTAATTTTTTCAAACAAAAATTCCTTTTAGCTATGAAGTTGACTCCTTACAAACTCAAGTTCACCTATACATTGTTATTCATATGAACCATTTAGCATTCCCCTACCACTAAATCCTAGATGTTAGTCTCACCTGACCCAAGGCAGCCTGAAGGAAATCTATTATCTTATCTGGAGAGAAAGAAAGTGCTATACACTATTATTTAATGACCTGGAGAAGTGACAGGTGGAAATAATTTGGGATGATTGTAATATGAGTCAAATAGTTGTGTATGTATTGACACAAATTATGTGTATGTATATTCAGTTCATAGCTCAAATCATGCTGACAAGACCTTCTAGCAAAATTTATTTCTGAAGAAACACATCTTTTTTTTTTTAAATTAAGGTGCCATTCAACCTGTCTGTCTATTTCTGCAATTACAGCAGGGCAAGACTTTTGTTGACATACTAGAAAATTAGCAATATCAGAAAACCAATGAACAACCCTGGAAGTGCAGAGATAAGTATGGACTAGAGCAACAGGAATTGGAGACTGCATTACTGACTGACCTACAGGTCTAATTGCCAATTAGACCTGTATATATCCTTCTAACACCCTGTATGATTTCTTTATAATGCTATCCAAGTTTGTAAATCTGTATGTATGTATCTCCATATCCCTTAAGAGAAGGGCCAGAATTCTTCATATTTCTTTTACTGTGACCCAGAAATATCTGAGTGCATGGCACACATCACACACTAAAAATACTTGTTGAAGGAATGCATGTCAGTCATATCCTTATCTGGAAGCTGGCTACACTGTAGAATAACTTTTCCAAGGGAAATCTTTTGGTTTTCTAAAAAGGCAGAACATATTGCCCAAAAACAATAATCCTGGCCAAAGGAGAGAGAGCTCACATAGAATATTTGAGATTAAAGGGGAACTGGAAGATGTTAATGATACACTACAGTGATAAGGAAATTAAGGAGAGGTAACTCTCTAGAACACTTGGTGAAGTTAGTTTTTAAAATATTAATCTTGTGTTGGAGATCTAAGAGTAAGTGAAGTATCAACAAGGATGAGGGATTCGAGTTGTAGGTGGACTGGAGAAATATCAGACCTACTGCAGTAGATATAGTGTGTTGTTGTAAATGTTAGCAAATGAGCTAGCATTGAGGATAATAGCATGTCGACATGGATCTAAGGCTTGGAAATTCATGAATGTTAAAGAACTTGACAAAGAAGACAACGCAGTGTATAAATTAAAACTAACATTTATGCTTTCACTCTATCAAGAAAATTTTGTGTTTTTGAAATTGTTTTAAATTTATTTTTCAACCAATATTTGTTTTTCTCTTAAAACCCCTGTGCTATTTTAACTTTGTTTATACTTTAAGTAAATAAGTAAATTCCTAATCTCTAGGAATTTCCATTTTGGTTATAAAAGAAAAAATAAAACCATGTGATTTTCTAAAAACAGTAGCATAAAAAGAAAATGTCAAATGAAACCTAAAAGTTTTGCTGCTTCTTATTCTCACCCTTCACTCCTCACTTCATGTATTTTTGGTTTTTAAAATTTGTTTAACACACACTTCATTGTTAATCATAACCAATGGGAAGTATCTTTCTGCATTTAACACAAAGGAATGATGTCAAGAGCTAACCAATTACTTTCAAAGATATAGATTAAAATTACACACAAAGCAAATGACTATTTCTAGGTTATATATTTACTTAGATTGGCAGAAGAGGCAGATTTCAAAATCCTGAAAGATAAAAGTCTTTTTGAACATTTACACTCCAGCACATACTATCAGATCAGTTCATTTCTGTGCAAAAGAAACATGATCTGCTCTTATCCATCATTTGTTTTTATATGTGCATTGATACTTTTTCATTTACAATTTTCAGAGTTCCCTATGCTCTACATGCTTTTTTTTTTCAAGTCTGTAGTAAAATTCAGATGAAGAGAAATGCTTATGTAACTGAAGACGTATGGTTAAAGGAGTTTAAAGTGAATAAATAGCAATGGAAAAAATAAGCATGAAGAAATGCTCATTATTAGGACCTGATTTATTTTGGGGTATATAATTGATGAAAGATTATTACTAAAATAAGCCCCTAAAAAGAAGATACTGCACTAAGTTTAGCAAGTAATTTCACAGGCTAGACATCTTTACTCTTAAGACTCCATAGCCTAAGAAATCATTGAAAGGACATATGCTTGCAGAAAAAATAGTTTAAAAAATTCTTTCTGTTTAGTTCACTTGCCCATTTCTTTATTGGTTCATTAGTTTTGGGAGAATTTAGTTTTTTAAGTTCCCTATATATTCTGGTTATCAGTCCTTTGTCTGATGTATAGTTGGCAAATATTTTCTCCCACTCTGTGTGCAGATACCTTAAAAGCAACTGAGGCCAATAGCAAAAGGGGAACAGGTACTAGAGAAAAGGTTAGTTCAAGAAGAATTAACCTAGAAGGTAACACCCACGCACAGGAAATCAATGTGAGTCAATGCCCTGTATAGCTATCCTTATCTCAACCAGCAAAAACCCTTGTTCCTTCCTATTATCGCTTATACTCTCTCTACAAAAAAATTAGAAATAAGGGCAAAATAGTTTCTGCTGGGTATTGAGGGGGGGGAGAGGAAGGGGGCGGAGTGGGTGGTAAGGGAGGGGGTGGGGGCAGGGGGGAGAAATGACCCAAGCCTTGTATGCACATATGAATAATAAAAGAAAAAGAAAAAAAAAAAACTGTCTGAAAATGCAAAAAAAAAAAAAAAAAATTCTTTCTCTGTCCACTGGAGGGATTTCAAATGTCCAGATAATAAATAATTGAAAAATTCATAATTCATTTCATAAGCCCTTTTCTTTAGAAATTCTTATTTTTTAAATTTTCTTTATTCATATGTGCATACAATGATTGGGTCATTACTCCCCCCTTCCCCCCACCCCTTCCCTTCGCAGCACCCCTTCCTTCCCTCCACCCCTTTCTTCTTGCCCCTACCCCCTTGCTTTCAAGCAGACACTGTTTCTTTAAATGTTGCTCTTGTGAAAAATAGTTATGATTAGAAATATTAAACTAAATTGAAATGTATTAATTCCATAATGAATATTCTGTGGACCAGGACTCATTCAGGCTACATAAGGGAAATTTGACAGGAGATTTTTAAAGTGATGTGATGATGTGTTGAGTGGCTATTTTCTATTTAAGTTGTACTCAGATTTTTTTAAATAATAAATTTATTGACATTGAAGAATTAAGATTACAAAGAAAAGTTTAGTCGGGAGCATTACTTTTTTTAGTCCTATTTTTAACAATGAAAATAATTTAGTTTACAATTTTGAACTGATTTCTCCCTATTGCCCCACAGCCAATATTATCAGATACTTAAGAGAGTTACAGCAAATACCTACAATTGAGCCAAAGAAATATACTCCAGCATTATTGTTATCAACAGTAATAAAGAAAGTAGAGAAACTCCATCATTTTGGTAATTTCAAGGAATTTTGAGTTCTCAGGATAGATAGATTTAGGTTCACAAAGATACAAATATGGTCAAGAAAGATGAGAGCAGATTATAAGAATAATGAACTAAAGAAGAGACAATTTTCTAATTTTGGAATGGCCTCTTTTTGTTAATATTTACATGTGTGTTCAAACCACTTTAATATGATTTAGATATAAAAAGCTGTATGTATTTGTTACATATAACATGATAAATTTGGAAATAAGTATAAGCCCATGAAACTACCACCATAATCCATATTGAACCTATATAATCATCTTTAAATATCATTTTGTATCTATTAAAGTAATAAATGATCACTGTACAAGATTTGGAATACATAAACATATCTAAGAAGATTGTTACTAAATCACCTACAATTTTGTTCTGTAGAGATGATGTTCACATTCAAAGATTTCCTCTTAGATTTATTTATAGTTGGTACCATATAATTTATATATAATTCTATATTCTTATTTATAATAGTTTATGAATATGTGTTCATAATATTGGCTTCATTAGCAGGAGCCCATTTCCTGAACCTATAAGTTATATAACAAGAATATTCATTTGAAGCAAAGAAATTTCTACACAATTTCCAGATCCTTCTTACTTTTTTATTTTGTAGGTGGAAGAACTTCCTTTTTTTCATGTAAAGGTGTTAAAGATCAGAATGAAAGAAAGTTTAAGCCATTAAATTCTGTTAATCTGCCACTGAAACATTTATAGATGCTTTAGGCTCAGAATGCTAAGAAATATAATTTGAGTAAAATTTTCAGCTTCTGTTAATTTGAATTACCAGTTGTTTTTTGTTTGCTATGCATTTTTTTTACTCAGTCTTGGATTAATACAGGGCATGAATAAGTAGGGGTTTATCTTAATTTAATAAAATGATAAGTTGATGTGAACAACAAGAATACCTTAGAATTGGAATTGGCAAATGGCTCCAAGGCAGGTTAAGAGTACATCAATTTGGAAAAAATAGTTGATATATGTACATCATAATTAATAATCAGCTTTATTTAGCAAATATACATGAATTGAACTGATAATAAATTTCTACTTATTATAAACTTTAAAATATTATGGCAGCAAACCTTACCAATAACAGAAGAGATATGGTAAATATACATATACTTTTTCTAGGCCATATACAAACCAGATTTCAAAGAGAAATTTTAAATGCAACTTATAGGATGAAAACATGTAAACATATATCAGAAGGTGACAGGTTTACTGGCAATACAAAGGTTGATAGAGGATATCCAGGAGCTGATATGGAAATTCATGAAAACTGATAATAGAATACTATATGTAACAAGTAGGAGAAAAATATTTTAAAAATTAGGATAAAAGAGAGAGGAAAACTGTCAAGGACATAAAATTAGTCAATATGGCAGGAACCAAATAATGGAACACATGAAAACATTATTCCCTGACAAAATGTCTCTTTATACCTAACTATTCCACATAAAAACTAATTCAACATGGTGTTTTGGGCTGAACCTGACTTTAGGAAACTGATTTTTCCCAGCTTAGACTGTTGACAATATATGCTGGGTACAATCTGATCCCTGATACTATTGACCGTCAGAGATGAAATCACCCTCTGTAATTAATTAAATACAGCTGTATTTTAAGACTTAATGATCATTTCCTCTTGAGTGAAAATGAGAATTCAAAGCTTCCTCAGGTTGATTGGTTTGCTCTAAGTTTTTTTTCTTTTCTCCTTTTATTCTATCATTTTTACAGTTACTTACATGTGTATATATTGTGCCACCTCCCTCAACCCCCCTCTTCCAGGCAGAACCTGTTCCACCCTCTTCCCCGATTTTGTTGAATAGAAAACACATTCAAGAAAATGTGGTATTATATACAATGGAATTTTACTCAGACACAAAGAAGAATGAAATTTTGCAAGTGAATGGATGGAACTAGAGAACACCATCTTAAGTGAAGTTAGCCAGGCGCAGAGAGCCAAAAATCCCATGTTCTCCCTCATATGTGGATTATAGACCCAAAACAAATGCAGTAATATTATTGGACATGGGTCACACACTAGGGAGAATGCTAACGGGAGGAATAGCAAAAGAGAAGGAAACCTAAAACTTGAGTGTGGTTGATGTGCTTCCTATTGAGGAGTGAATAAAGTAATCTTAAATTGATAGAGGCCACTATGGAAAGGGGACCAGGAAATAGTGAAGAGGTCTGGCAGAGAGGAACCAATGTGGGTTGCAATACACATGGGCATGGAAGCAACACTAGGAATCTCTCCATACAACTGTCTTTATCCCAAACTAGGAAAAAGGATATGTCTTTCTTATAATATAGCTCTGACCCCCCTTCTACTGTACTGATTGATCCTAAATTAGGTCTGATTAATTAGAGTAAAATCGAAGCTATTTGCCATATAGCTTTCTTGCTTTTGTAAATGAAAATTAGTAACTTCTTCACATAACTGCTACTTGTCTTCAATGTAACTTCAAAATAAGTTGATAATCTATGTGCCTTATTGAGAATTGCTTTGCCATCTCCTGCCAACTCACAAGAGATTCCCTACTTAGAAGGCAGAGTGAGAATTCCTTATGGAGAGTAGGGATGGCACACTTTAATTTCACAGTAGCACAAATAAACAATGATTTGGGAGAATGTACTGAGCTGACTTATGATTCAGAATCTACACAATGATTCAGGCCATCTAGTGTATGGTATGGTGTCACCCTCTAGTAACAAAACAAAATACCAAATATTCATGAAGAAGTGCGGTTGAAAAATGACTCCCATTATATTCAGAGGTAGAGAGAAAACACAGCTTTAAAATGATATCTAAGATATCTAATTCTGAGTTTATAAACTCCTATCTACCTGTGGGAAGGATGTATGGGGGAAAAACAATGAAATTTTAGTATTAATTCAATAAACTAGAAAATTCTCCTAAACTTCTCCAAAAGGCAATGTCTGGTTTCTTATTTAAGCTCTTTATTTTCCCAAATTGTCTGTACCCCCTCAGATAATCCATAAAATGACATCTGTCTGTATCAGGGATGGTGGAAGCAGAGAGGTTGTTGAATACCCATCTGTCTCTTCCTTGCTCTCTCTTGCCATTGAGTTTTGTGGCATTGCTTTGATCACCAGCTGAAGTCTTAAAAATCTCTCTTTGGCCCTCTCTCTCTCCCTCATTACTTAATTTTGAGATTATTGCCTTTGCTTAAATTCATATGCTTAATGTAATCACAATCCCATATCTTCAGCTGCAGTAAGAATAACAACTCAGATGACTCAGTAGTGAGCAGGGAGCATTTGAGAAGATGGGTAGCCTGATCTTCTCGTGATACTCTTTAGAATAGATTCCAGGACAGCTATGAGACTCTAAATTGTAGCATACTATCAGTTCACAAAGACTCTTCTCTGAATAAGGACTCAAGACCAAATAGCACAGCTAAAAAAGTGACTTTTTACAACTTATCTAAGAAAAATCCACATATATTAAAACTGTTTCAGATTCTCATCAGACAATATATGTGGGTTTTAGAAAGCAGGGAGATAAATATGATAAAGTAGTTTAATAATTTTCTGTAGCTAATAAAAGCATGAGTCTTCTGATTACAATGGTCTGGTAAATTTAAAATGAGATAATTGAGAAAGATTCTATTGTAAACAAATTTTCAACATTTTTTATAACCCCAAAGATTAACTGAAGAGTCTAGTAACATTCAGGAGAAAAAAGAGCAACACAACCAAAAAGAACAAGAATCAGACAGGCATCAGATTTTTCATAAACAAAACTGGATGAAGAAGTTACTGAAAATATCTTCAACTTTTTGAAAGGCTATTTTCAATTTGAATTTTATGCCGAACAAAATTATTATGCAAACATAAGGACAAAATAGATTTCAGACCTGAAGACACTCAGAAAGTTTATCTCACTCTGTGTTCCTGAGGCAGTTTCTTGAGTGGAAATGTAAACAAACGAAGAGGACAGACATGGGGTGGGGAAGAACTACTTCCTTTTGATGAGGGGAAATCTGACTAGATTTTAGCTTCCAAATGATCAGGCTTTGAGGCAAAGTCAAAGTAAATATGGAAATAAAACACCATCACTTTCAAATATGAGAGGCAGCTCAGAAAGGAAAACCAAATTTGTATTCCCTGAGCAGATAACCAAGGACCTTCCCAGTTCTTATTATAAAACTGACATCATCTCATCTAATGTAGATCAATGTTTTTGACCATGAAAGCAGTTCTCCCTGGGAAAACCCTTCTATTAGCACATCTGCATATTTTGTATTATCATATCAATTATTTTATCACTATCTTCCTTGATGTTGTTTCTAGAAAATGCTGCCCACCGTCCCATGACTGGAAATCCACTTTCATGCTTTTGTCACAAATAGTGAACTTAATGATTCAGACATTTTTAAAAAATCTGTTTTATTTTCAGAATGAGATTCTAATATAATTTTCTTTCTGGATAACTTAAACATGCATACTAATCAACAGATATCTGAAAGCAGTTAATTCCCATAGACTGAACTTTCCTACTTGCTTGTTATGTCACATCAGGAAACTAAGTCCTTTTCACTGAATATGAAGACAAATTCATTGGAAGATTTATCCCATAAAATGAGGAATTCCCAGTGCTAATTACACAGCAGATGGATACTCATTGAACCCAACCCTGACTACTCACTCCTCTGTGCCCATTCAGACAACCCAAACACCCATTATATTATAATGTCATGTTTTTAATTCAAACATTTTTATTTGCCAACACTCTGTCTAGTATAACTTATGTGAGGTTATTTGTCGTTCCTTTTTTGCTCCCTTGGCAAGCAGTTTCAAAGGTACAGAGAAGCTCTATCCAAAGCAATTTTAAAATGGTTAGTAAAATTCTTCAGCAAAACCATTTGGGCCTTAATTTCTGGATGGACTTCCTGCTGTCATGTATTTACTGCAACTTGCAGTAAATCTAATTCATTAATCATAGAGCTATTTCCCAGCGTCAAGCCGAAGGTGAAGAGTTAGGAGTGTCACACTCATTAATGCTAATGTAGGTGGCACATGACATTGTACTGAAAATTATTAGATACTCTTAAGGATCCTTAAGTTTGCAAATTGGGCAGCAGGAGCAATATTGTGACACAGGTGCTTGTTTGTGTCTCCATGAGAGTCACCCTTCATGGACAGCAGACATTTAGTTTAGGTAGATTCTGTATAAACAATCTCCCTTGGGAAACTGTCAAAAGAAACACAGTAAAATCAGATCATGCTAGATTTTTTTCTACAGCTAGATATATTTATGCCTCTCTCCTTTCATATGTGGGTCATGTAATATTGTACTTTAAAAGTTTAATTCTAAAGAGAAAGCATTGGTATATACTACTGTCTTAAACGAAGCCTTTGAAAATATTTCTATTTGCTCTCCAAACATAGCACAAAATGCATCCATTTTATTTTAGATGTGTCAGTTCCATTGTGAATCTAGATTTCCAATAATATCTAGGCAATAAAATATAAGAAGGATTAAAAAACTTGACACAATTTAGTAGCAACACAATTTAGTAGCCAGAGTTGTCTATATGCCAAATTGATGATCTAATTTTTCATTTATTATGTGAAAGCAATGGAGTCTAGGTGTCTAGTAGATACTTGGAATTATTAATTTTTCATAATAAAACACATGGAGGACTTTTTAAAAACAGTATTTTAGATTGGATGCAGTCAGGAGTTATCCAGTTTTCCTTAGATGTCTTGTAACAAGTCTGTGTATGCCTCCTTCAGTTTTGGTGTGTTTAATTCCCCATGATCTATACCTACATTTTTCAGCAAACCCTTGATTAGCCAATGACTGATGTGTCAGAGCTATAAAGACACAGTGTTCCTGATCAGTTTGGGAAATTTTCTGGAGCGTAATTCACTCACCAAAGCATACAGTCACTGTTTTATTCCAAGCAACTGGTAGCTTTGCTTTTTACTAGATTTTAAAATAAGTGCCCCCCTCCACCTTTTTTTTTAAACCAGGAGATACTATGCCTTCCTCTTTATTTGTTTTTCTCTTCATTGCTTACAAAGGCTTTGGCTGACTAAACCTAGACTAATGGTTCTCAATCATTATCTATCCTTTCTGTAAATCTCAGTGTCTTTCTCCTTCTCCCTTTCTTGTTTCTTCTGTCTTTCTTTAAAAATTGTGAAGTATAGATAGATAGTTTTAGACAGTAATAACTTTTTGGATTGGCACTTTTATCATTACAAGTTTTCTGCTTTTAACTGTGGAAATTCTTCTTTCTCTTAAGTCTAATATGTCTGATATTAGTATTGCTATACCAGGATTCTTCTGGCTAAGGTTAGAATAGAGTTTCTTTGTACTTGCTTTTATTTTCAATGTCTAGATAGCCTTAGATTTAAAGTATAGTCCATGTAAACAGCATTTAGTGTACTATTTAATCTAGTGACAAAATCCTAGCATTTTTGGCATATTTAATCCATTTTAACTTATATACTTATTGATGTAGAGGATTCATATTTACCATCTTAGTTGATTTTATTTGATTTGTTATAACTTCCCCCTTCTTTCTTGCCTTCATTTTGATTAACTATGTTCATTAGTCTACTTTTTCTCTGTTAACTTCTTTTAACTTTTTGTTTTGAGGTAATTTAGATCAATATATAGTTTTGAGAAACAATATAAAGTAAATTCATGGTATTTTCACCTAGCCAGGCCAAATGCTAACAACCCAAATAACCATAATATCATGTCAGAACCAGGACATTAGAATCAAACCTGTCCTTCCTCCTTATTCAGTTGTCACCATTTACATACATTCACATGTGTATTTAATTCAATACAATTTTATCACGTGTATACCATGTGACCACCACTACAGTCAAGGTACACAAATGGGAGATCATGAATTATATAATTTTGTGGAATCTGTTTCTTTAATTCAGTGTAATTCCTTGGATATCCATCCAACTTATCGTGCTGATCAATAGTTAACTTGTCTTATTTCTGACATTTTATTCCATGATATGTATATTCCACAAATCAATATTCACTTGGTAAGTGATATATGAACTGACTCCAGTTCTCACTTATTAAAAATAAACTGTTATGAACATGGTATGGTTTTGTGTAAATATATGATCTCATTTCTTTAAGATAAACACATAAGAAAACAATGGCTGGGTCACATGGTAGGTGCATATGTGCTACAAAGCATGAGTGGATAATCAATTGGTGATTCAACCTTATATCTGACTCCACTTATATAACTTTCTTAAAAAAGACAGAACTCTAGTGGTGGAGAACAGATATATTGTTGCCAGAGATTGGAATTGGTGAGAAGAATTGACTCTAAAGAGGCATAATGACCCATTTCCCAGTCTCTTGAGAAGTGGATATTGGGTGAGTCATGGTTTGAGGTCAGCCTGGGTAAAAAGTTGGCAAGACCCCATCTCAGTAAAATAAGATGGGTATGATGATATATGTCTATAATTCCAGCTATATGAGTGGCCTTAAGTAGAAGGATCATGGTCTGAGACAACCCAGAGAGAAAATGTAAGAACCTATCTGAAAAATGAGCAAAGTGAAAAGGGTCTTGGGATATGTCTTAAGTGGCAGAGTACCTAGTAAGCACAAAGCCTTGAGTCCAAACATAGTGTCACCAAACAAAAAGTATGTGTAGACAGAAGGCAAGATGGGATATTTTCCAGTGATTATATCCATATTTGCATTTCTATGCATAGTTGTCACAACTCAAAGGGGGCTTGTACACAATAAAGATTGAATTTATTATGTACAATTAATACCTTAATACAAAGATAAGAGGGAGCATCACATATGCTTAATATTCTACTTGGAGCCATTAGGCTGGAGTCTTAATAATGACTTCATTTTTTAACTACTTATTTTGAAATAATTTTAAGTTCATAGGAAGTTCTAAAACCTTTGTATTGGGAGGTTGTATGCACTCCACAAAATTTTCTCCAAACATAACATCTGTATCACCTAGAATGCTACCAAAGCCAGGAAACTGACATTGGTATAATCTACAGTATCTATTCAAATTTTACCAGTTTTATATGCATTTGCCTATGTATGCATATGTTCTATTCTGTGCAATTTTATCACATGGTTGGATTCGTGTAAGTGCCACCAAAGTCATGATATGGAGATGCTCAATTACCACAAGAGTCCATTGTGCTGCCTCTTGTACCATGCCACTCATCCCCTCTCATCCCTAACACCAGGCAGCCTATTTATCATCCATCTCTGTGATTTTGTTATTCCTAGTCTCTTACGTAAATAGAATAATATAGTATGTGGCAATGACTTGTGAAATGCTTTCTGGTTAACACTAGTGGACTAACAACACCTGAGACCAGTGCAAAATCTAAACCTTGTTGTATTTCATAAGTTACTTCATCTTAAAAATTTTGTCTTCTTCTCAGGCCTAGATTAGGGAAACTCTGTTTTAATTAACCAGATTGCATTTGCCTATTAATTTTCTTGCCTTTCAACTAAACAAAGTTTAGAGAGTTTCAGAGAACTGTTTTTTAATCTCAAGCAAATGGCATCTTTACACAAGGATTCACTATTCAAGTTATTGATTGAATAACTGCACATCTTTGCTTACCCATCTTATATATTCCCTTGGAGTAATGCATGCTTAAAAACATTTTCCTAGAAAAATTACTTTCTAAAACTTATACTCACTTTCTGTCTTAACTGAAGAGATAGCTCCATACACACTTTTCTACTGGGAAATTAGGTATACTGGTCATGAAGTAAAACTCGCCAACATAAAACTGCTACTTGTAAAAATGCTGTTCTGCAACAGGCTAATGAGTCTTACTGGCCTTGTTTTGATAAAAGATTCATGTGATGGATTTTGCTAGTTGTACATGAAACAGTTTTCAACAACAAAAACTAATAGTTTTCTGCCTTTTCCTCCTCTAAATTGGATTTTTAAAATTTATTTTTCACTTGAGGACTTTTTGTCAAAAGAAAAATAAGTTTTCTTGTAAGAACAAAATGTTTTATGCTTATCTCATAATTCATGATGGCTCTAAAAGGAAATAGAGGTAAAGGCCAAAATTTAACTCTGGCTTACTATTCATTTTTCTTATTTATTTATTTATTTATGTATGTTTTCATGTAACCTAGTACTAAACAAATTTGCCAGGGGTGGCCCTTGGCAGAATCTGAACATCTGTAGATGTCAGATTTTCCTGGATTCCTACTTTTTTATCTTTCTCTGTGAACAGAACACTAGTGCTCCCATGTTTTCTATGAGGTCCTCCTTAATGCACAATTGACCTGAGTGACATGGTCACCAGCCCTTTTCTTCTTCTTCCTCTTGTTAATTTATAACCTTAGCAGGCAGTGTCATTTCTATGTAGTAGAAGACAATGGTGATAATATTTTAACTAAAAACATTTTCAGTGATGCAATGGCTATCTCATGATTTGTTGTATCTTGGTAACAAAACATCTTAATTCAGTTAAAATGGTCTATTGCTTTACCAACATTTCTCAGAGAATTTCAGTTACTTTAGCAACCAAAGAGGGGGAGTATTTTCATGCTAAAAAGACTTAAAAAAAAAACTTCACAATAAAAATAAAATCCAACCTTTCTGCCTGCACCTGTGAACATCTTCAGAAAAGTTCTGCTGAGATGCCGGGTTTGGAGTGAATCCTTTAAATATGAAGTCTTAATGAGGTGCTCTGTTTTATTCAGTTTATAGTAAAATGACAATGATAATAAAATCATCAACATGCTATCTAATATTATTTTTTCTGTACTGATGCCAGGCTGAGCTTAGTGTGGCCTGGGTACTTGGGTATGTCATCACATTGAGAAAAATCATGCTTATTGACTAAAATATATCATTTAAATCTTTTTTACTACTCTATAGAATTTAAAATAGGTAGTATTTTTAGATTTATTTAACAAAATCAGAAATTCAAAATGTGGAAACAATTAATCTTGGTAAAGCCACACATCCAGTAAGTACTAGGAATGTGGATTGAGTTCTAGACAGCTAGGCTTTCCTCTTCCTAATTGTATGCATGCACATGTAGTACTCCATCCAGAGTCACATACGTGAATGAAGTCCTTCCTGCTAGATGGGCATTTGATAGTAACTGTAAAGATCAATTTCAATTGTCTTTCAGTTATATCTGGATTGGTTTCTCAAATAAAAGTAACTGACATCAACATTGAGTAAGTAATAATGACCAGAAACAATAGATATTTTGTGTAAATACTCTTGGCCACCATAGCTAATCTCAATTCTGAGAATTCTCTACTGATATATTACATTTGAAAGAAAATAGCTTGATTGCATATGTGTTTTGGAGCAATAAAATTCCTCAGATTCAATGTATCCTAATTCTCCTCTCAGAGAAATTATACAGTATGCTGCCAATTATTCACCAAAGCAAAAAATTAAAAACAAAAACCAAAACCGAACAAAGGTTGTTTTCCTCAGAATTCAGACTTTTTAAATAAACCTGAAAGTCTACTGGCTATTCCTTTATGCTGATGGAGTGATAATGCTCACATTCTAAAAGAAAACAAAGAACCTTGTTTATTTTACTGATTGATGGAAGCATATTTTCAATAGAAGAGCTTATCCCTCTACTACAGTTCGAGTTTGTTCATTTTGCCATTGTAGGATGTTAAGTAACTCTTTTTGAATCAAAGTTATGTCATTGAATATGTTTATGAACACATTCACTACTTTTCCTTTAGAACTTTCAGAAATTAGTGAAAGGAAAATTAATAGGGGCCACATGCTAATGTTAAAAGTCTATGCCATCATGCTTTTTAATTTAGGTAGAGATAGTTATGCTTAGTCTCTTACCTCAGATTGGCAGTACCAAATCATTTGGGTTATCCCATTTTTAGAAAAGTGTTCACATCTATTCAGTAAGAGGCTGGCAAGTCAGGAGTTTATTAATTAAGCTTTCTGAAATTTGCCCTATGCGATCAGAAAGTCATGAAGAGTGGGTGGCCAACAGTGCGATCACAGAGAAAGAAATGATGCTCTTTAAGTGAAAACAAATTTTAATGTAAATATAACTTTAATTTTAATATAAAGTTTTAATATTTATAATTATGATTCAATTTGGAGCCAAAAGTAATCTCTAGTCCAACTTCTTTTCTTATTGATTAAGATACCTGAAGCTCAAAGACTGAGAATACTTGTCTGAAGTTATAATTGGCCAATGACAGTCTGGGATAGCTCTCCTGGTGTGGTGTTCTTTCTATAATGCAAAGCTTACCTATTCTCTGCCTTTCACGTGCATAATTTTAGCATCTATATGAGAATACCTGCTGGCTATATACACTAACTGATGGGAAAGCAGTTGCAGTCTGATGCTTATGGAGGTGACTGCAAAGCTCAGTTCTCTCCAATCACCTTGAGGAATCCCAGATACCAGGCACAGGGCTTTGAATCTCAGTGTGTGATGGTTAACCTTGTCAACTTGATTTGATTGAGAGACACCTAGGAGATCAGTAGAGCATACCTCTGTGTATGTTTGTAAGGACATTTCCAGGAATAATTAGATCATGAGGGTTCTGACCTAATGAATGACTTGAACCACTGGTAGATTCAAAATTTGAAGAGACTACTGTGAGGCCATGGAAATATCAAAATGGTGAGATCTTAGACAAAATAAGACTTTTTAAATCAGCAAACAGAAAGCATCATTGGGAATAACTCTCAGAAATCCTGAGAGTTGACATTGAGAAGTTTTACCCAAGACTCTGATATGACTTTAGCTTGCTAAAAACACAAGTAAGTATGTTTGTAAATGTTTCTGCCCTGTTTACTTATAATAGCTCTATAGTTTTAGTGTCAGACTGTGATATTCATTTAGTTACTACATTTACATAGCCTATTTATTATTTCTACTTTGGTTTTTCTTTTTGTGTTTGATGTTTTACTTTTTGTTAATTTTGACTCCATACATTTAGTAGTTCTCACATTTGTCATTAGCAGTAGTATTCAATTTTTTCTTGCTTAAATGATTACTCAAATTTTCAATTTCATTGGTCTTTTAAATATACTCATTTAAAGAATTTAAACTTTAAAAAGAAAAACAATGCTTAAAAGACAGCATGACAAACTACTTGTTGTTAAAGGATTTTCATAAATTACTACAATAGTAAGGGGGCAGTGGGTGATAAGGGAGGGGGTGGGGGCAGGGAGGAGAAATGAACCAAGCTTTGTATGCACATATGAATAATAAAATAACAACAACAAAAAAAGAATAATAGTAACACGACATTACAATTTTTGAGCAAGAAGTAGAAGATAACTTCATACAGTTCTATAAAATAGTATAGTAATAATATAGTCAGAATATAACTTAGTAATCAAATAGTCCATTGTTAAATGCTTGCCCTGACAAGTTATTTGATAGATTTCTATGAGTCAATTACTTAATGAGTAAAAGAAAAATTCAACCCTAACCAATATAATATGATAATGAAGATGAAGGAATGTATTGACAAAATGTTGAGGAAGAATCTTGGAAGTCCATTGAATGAGCTGCTTGGCATTATTCTTTCTGTTTCAAAGTTTTAAAATGCTGAGTCAAATTCTGTACTTAGGGCTTGGTCAAATCTTTGACCTTTATAATAAATTATATTCAACAAAAGGGTTAAGACACTATTGAATCAAAACATTATTTTAACATGAAATTTAGTGGTATGCTCAAGATTTCTAACAAGATTAACTATTAGAAGATAGAAAAGTCCTTTATTATGCAGTAGTATTCTTACATGGGTCGCACACTAAGGGGAGAACACACATGGGAGGAATAAGGAAAGGGAAGGAAACCTAAAACCTGAATGTGGTTGATGTGCCCACTGTAGAGGAGTGAATATAGTAATCTTAAACTGGAAGAGGCCACTATGGGAAGGGGACTAAGAAGTAGTGAAAAGATCTGGTGGAAATGAACCAATGTGGGTTGCAATATACATGTGCATGGAAGCAAATCTAGGAATCTCTCTGTATAGCTATCTTTATCTCAAACTAGCAAAAATGCTATGGTTTTTTTCACTTTACTTTCTTCTTTTTTTCTCTTTATTCACGTATTCATATGTACATACATTGTTTGAGTCATTTCTTCCCCCTGCCCCTCAGCCCTCCCTTTCGCCTCCACCCCCCTTGCATCCAAGCAGACCTGTTCTGCCCCTTTCTACAGTTTTGTTGAAGAGAAGAAATAAGCAATAATAAGAAAGACAAAGTGTTTTGCTTGTTGAGATAAGGATAGCTATGCAGAGAGATTCCTAGTATTGCTTCCATGCACAAGTGTATTACAACCCAAACTGATTCATCTCTAACTAACCTCTTCACTACTTCCTGGTCACCTTATCATAGTGACTTCTGTCACTTTAAGGTTACTGTATTAGCTCCTCTGCAGTGGGGACACCAAACACTTTCAGGTTTTGGGTTTCCTACCTATCCCCATTCCTCCTGTATGTGCTCTCCCCTTAGCATGTGACCCAAGTCCAACAACATCACCACCTTTGCCCTAGATCTAAAGTCTGCATATGAGGGAGAACATACAACTTTTGGTCTTCTGAGCCTCTGAACATAGTGAGCTAACCTTGCTCATGATAATGTTCTCAAGGTCCATCCATTTACTTGAGAATGATAGGATTTAATTCTTCTTCATGGCTGAGTAAAGTTCCATTGTGAATAAATATCACATTTTCTTAATCCATTCATCAGTAGTGGGGCATCTTGGCTGTTTCCATAACTTAGCTATTGTGAATAGCACTGCAATAAACATGGGTGTGCAGGTGCCTCTGTAGTAACCTGTGTCGCATTCCTTTGGCTATATCCCCAGGAGTGGTATTGCTGGATCATATGGCAGATCTATGTTTAGCTTTTTAAGAAGCCTCCATATTGTTTTCCAGAGTGGTTGCACTAGCATGCATTCCCACCAGCAGTGAACGAGGGTTCGGTTTTCCCCACAGCCTCACCAACACCTGTTGTTGGTAGTGTTTTTGATGATAGCTATTCTAACAGGGATGAGATGGAATCTTAGTGTGGTTTTGATTTGCATTTCCTTTATGGCTAGAGATGGTGAACATTTGTTCATGTGTTTTTTTGGCCATTTGAATTTCTTCTTTTGAGAAAGTTCTATTTGGTTTAGTTGCCCATTTCTTTATTGGTTCACTGATTTGGGGGGAGGTTAGTTTTTTAAGTTCCCTGTATATTCTGTTTATCAATCCTTTCACAGATGTATACTTGGTAAATGTTTACTCCCACTCTGTGGGTGGTGTCTTCAGTTTAGAGATCATTTCTTTTGTTGTGCAGAAGCCTTTTAATTTTATGTAGTTCCATTTGTCCAGCCTTTCTCTTAGTTGCTGAGGTGCTGAGGTTCTATTGAGGAAGTCCTTGCCTATACCTATTGCTTTCAGAGTATTCCCTGCTCTTTCCTGTACTAACTTCAGAGTTTTGGGTCTGATATTAAGGTCCTTGATCCATTTTGAGTTGATACTAGTACAGGGTGATAAGCATGGATCTAGTTTCAGTTATTTGCAGAAGGATAACCACTTTTCCCAGCAACATTTGTTGAAGAGGCTGTCTTTTCTCCATCGTATGTCTTTGGCACCTTTGTCAAAAATAAGGTGGGCATAGTTGTGTGGATTCATATCCGGGTCCTCTATTCTGTTCTGCTAGTCTTCATATATGTTTTTGTGCCTGCACTATGCTGTTTTTATTGCTATTGCTTTCTAATATTGTTTGAAGTTGGGTATTGTGATACCGCCAGCATTGTTCTTTTTGCTGAGTATTGCCTTGGCTATTTGCAGTCTCTTGTGTTTCCAAATGAACTTTAGGGTAGATTTTTCAGCTTCTGTGATGAATGTCATTGGAATTTTGATGGGAATTGCATTAAACATGTAGATTGCTTTTGACAGTGTAGCCATTTTTACTTTGTTGTTTCTACCAATTCATGAGCACGGAAGATCTTTCCACCTTCTGTAGTCTTCCTCGATCTCTTTGTTCAAGGGTTTGTAGTTCTCTTTGTAGACATCATTCACATCCTTTGTTAAGTTTACTCCTAGTTTTTTTTTTTTTTTCGAGGTGATTGTAAATGGTATTATTTCCTATATTCTTTCTCAATTTGTTCATTATTGGTGTATGGAAAAGCTAATGATTTTTGTAGGTTGATTTTATATCCTGCCTCCTTGCTGTAGCTGTTTATGATGTCTAGGAGTTTTGGGGTAGAGGTTTTTGTGTCTTTAAAACATAGGATCATATCATTTCTGCAAATAGGGATATTTTGACAGTTTCTTTACCTATTTGTATTCCCTTTATTTCTTCTTCTTGCCTAATGTTCTGGCTAGGAATTCCAGTACTATGTCAAATAGGAGTGGGGAGAGAGAACACCTTTGTCTTGTTCCTGATTTTAGGGGAAATGGTTTCAGTTTTTCTCCATTAAGTATGATGTTGGCTATAAGTTTGTCATATGTAGCCTTTAAAATGTTGAAGTACTTTCCTTCTATTCCTAGTTTTCTTAAAGCTTTTATCATGAAGTGGTGTTGGATTTTATCAAAGGTTTTTTCTACATCTATTGAGATGATCAAGTGGTTTTTGTCTTTGCTTCTATTAAAGCGCTGTATTACATTTATAGATTTGTATATGTTGAACCACCCCTGGATCCCTGGAATGAAGCCAACTTGGTCATGGTGAGTGATCTTTCTGATACGTTGTAGGATTCACTTTGCCATTATTTTGTTGAGGATTTTTGTATCAATGTTCATTAAGGAAATTGACCTATCGTTCTTCCTTTTGGAGTTGTCTTTGTCTGATTTTGGGATGAGTGTCATGCTGGTTTCATAAAATGAGTTAGAGAGTGTTCCTTCTCTTTCTGTTTTGTGGACAAGTTTAAGGATAGTTGGTATTAGTTCTTCTTTAAAGGTCTGATAGAATTCAGCAGAGAATCCATCGGGTCCTAGACTTTCTTTTTTTGGGGGACTCTTTATTGCTGCCTCAATTTCATTTTGTGTTATGGATCTATTCAAGTGATTAATATCCTCCTGGTTCCATTTTGGGTGGTCATAGTATCTAGATATTTGTCCATTTCTTCAAGATTTTCAAATTTATTGGAATATAGGTTCTCAAGGTAGTCTCCGATGATTCCCTGGATTTCCATGGTGTTTGTTGTTTTCTCCCCTTTTGCATTTCTGATTTTACTGATTTTTTTTTCTCTCCTCATTGTAGTCAGGTTTGCCAGGGGCCTATGAATCTTTTTATTTTTTCAAATAACAAGCTTTTTGTTTCTTTGTTTCTTTGTATTTTGTTTGTTTCTATATCATTAATTTCAGTCCTTATTTTTATTATTTCTCTCCTTCTGCTTGTTTTGGGTTTTGCTTGTTCTTGTTTTTTCTAGGAGTTTGACAAGAGCATTAGGTCATTGATTTGAGATCTTTCTGTCCTTTTAATATATGCACTAATGGCTATAAACTTTCCTCTTAGGACTGCCTTTGCTGTTCCCACAGGTTCTGGTAGGTCATGTTTTCATTTTCATTAAATTCCAGGAAATTAAGTTCCTTTCTTATTTCATCAATGACCCAGTGATCATTGAAGCTGAATGTTGTTCAGCTTCCAATTGTTTGCATGTTTTCTATTGTTGTTTTTGTTATTGAGTTCTACTTTTATTCATTGTGATCAGACAGAATGCATGGGATTATTTCTATTTTCTTGTATTTACTGAGGTCACTTTTTGCCCTAAGATATGATCAGTTTTGGAGAAAGTTCCATGGGCTGCTGAGAAGAATGTATATTGTGCAGAAGTTGGATGAACTATTCTGTAGACAGCAACTAGGTCTATTTGATCATAGTGTGATTTAGTTCTAGAATTTCTTTGTTGATTTTTTTGTTTGGATGATCTATCTATTGGTGATGGGAGGTATTAAAGTCTCCCACTACCACTGTGTTGTAGTCTATATATGATTTTAGGTCCTTCAGAGTATGTTTGATGAAATTGGATGCACTGATATTGGGTGCATATAGGTTGATAATTGTTATTTCCTTTTGGAGTACTTCCCCTCTTATTAGTATGGAGTGTCCTTCTTTATCTCATTTGATCATTGTAAGTTTGTAGTCTACTTTATCCAAGATAAGTATTGCTACTCCTGCCTGTTTTTAGGAACCATTGGCTTGGTAAATCTTCTTCCAGCCTTTCACCCTAAGCCAGTGCTTGTTTCTGTCAATGAGATGGGTATCCTGTAAACAACAAATTGTTGGATCTTTCTTTTTAGTCCAGTTTGCCAGATGGTGTATTTCGGTAGGTGAATATAGTTCATTAACATTCATTGTTAATATTGATAAGTATGTGGTGCTTCCTGTCATTTAGTTGTTTTCATTGATTGAGGGTTTGATTGTGTGCAGATGAATTGATGTTACTCTGATTCCTTGTCTTTTCTTCTTCTGTGGATTGGTGTTGCCTGTCCTCTCATGGTTTTGTTTGCTTTCATTTTCTGTGTGCAGAATTCCTTGAAGAATCTTATGTAGTGGTGGTTTTGTGGTCACATATCATTTTACTTTCTGTTTATCATGGAAGACTTTTATTGCTCCATCTATTTTGAGTTTTGCTGGGTAGAGTATCCTAGGGTTGAAATTGTTTTCATTTAGTGCCTGGAATACCTCACTCCATGCTCTTCTGCTGTGTTTTTCTTATTATCTCTTATGCTTTCTTTTTAACAAAATCTGATATAAGAGGGTGGAACAGGTTCTGCCCAGCAGCAGGGGTGAGAGGGAGGGGAGGTGGCCCAAAGAATGTATACACATGTGAGTAAATGTAAAAATGGTAAGATAATTTAGAAAAGAATTTTTAAAAAATCCTAATAGTATGATGGAGGTGAGCTATGTTGTAAGCACATATTTAAAAGTCACAGTGAATTCCCCTGTACAACTAATGTATGCTAATAAAAATGTAAAAAAAAAAAAAAGAAAAATCCCTCTGTTATATTTATTTCTAGCTCTTATTCTAGAAATTCTCCTTAAATTCCTAAAGCTTAAAATTCCTAAAGCTTTTTTAAAATCATATTCAATCAGTCTATAAAAGGGGGTTAATGAGAACCCTACCAACAAGCAATGGTGGTTTGATAACACATTTAATTGTCCTAAATCAATAGATTCCATTAAAACAATGATAATTTAAAAGAAATAAGTTCATATGAACAGAAAAAACAAGAGAAGAGACCAGAGCAAAAGCTCAGGAGAAGATTGATAGCAGTAACTTAAAGCACACACAAGAAATCTGAATCTTAAGCTAGCAGTGTAGAATTTCCAAAAGCTTCTCATTATATTTCTGGCTCTGAGAGTAAAGATTGAGCTAACATCTGCAGGTTGATTAATGACTCCTTGAAGGTAGATAATCATAGCACACCTACTACTACCCCATGACCCTATAATTGGAAGTTACAGGCAAACCAGTTGCAAAAACCTGTTTTTATTGAGTGTTGAAGCCCTCCAACCTCCCTTCTATATGTGTCTCTAAATGGTAGTAGTTACACTTATCATCAGAGATTGTGGGAAGATTTTCTTCTTGTGAGCTGATCATTCAAAGGTAAAAGAATTAAAGATATATTAGAAGGCTTCTAAAATAATGATAAAAATTGATAATGTATAACATTGAAGCCTACAGATCTTACACAGAGCCACTGAGTTCTCAATAAGCTTTTTGTATTTCTATTTTTATATATGGTTAGATAACCAAAGATCATTAGAAAGCAGGAAACTTGTAAGTTCTTAACTCAAAAAAACCTCTTAAACAACACAAACAAGCAATAAAAATGACATGCGGATTCAAGATTAAGTGAATGAAAGAGGAATGATAGTAAAGTAGCAAATTGGGTAGCTCCAAGGGCCTGTCACTACACAGAAACACTGAAAAATGGAGCAAAAACAATGGGAATCAGCTTTGTCAAAACTCTAGAAAACAAAGATTTGCAGAAACTAGGCAAATGCCACAGAAGAAAAAGACAACTTAAAATGGCAGTAGAGATTTGCAGAATTTTTCTTTCCTTTGTTCCACCCACCTCCATAGCAAGGCAGTGGCCTTGAAGGTGGCAGCCTCCATTCCTACTGTGACAGCATGGTCCCTTGCTCAAGAGAGCAGAGCAGACTTTATTTTTGAATAATTTGGTCTGTTTTGACTTGTCTGGAGCCTATGTTCTGCTTCAGCCACAATTCTCTTAGGTAGAAAAGTAGCTATATTGAGGGTATGTTGTGAAATATTTTAAGACAAATGAACAACAAACTGGTTCTTAAGGCAAGAAAATACAGTGGAAGTAAGCAACAGACATGCTAAAAACATAGAGGAAAAGCTGGGGACACTCTTTGTGAAGTTAGAGCAGTGAAAATAGTCCATGTATATTGAGGAATTTAGAAAATCACACGAATGCATAGGACAGAATGTGTCATTGGAAAAGACCTGAGAAATACCCACAAAGTTTCACTCCTGGTTGATCTCTAGTCTTAGCAGAAGGAGAATTTGTGAAGGTTATGTCAGAGTTGTAAATAACTTAGTTAAGTATTGAGGGGACTCCAAAAACAGAGCCAATCTTTAAAGACTGAGGGGTGCTTTTTATTTCTTTTCCTTTTTTATTCTCTCTCTCTCTCTCTCCTCCCCCACCTTTTCTTTCCCTTTCTCCTCCTGCTCCTTTTCATTGTCCTATTCCTCCTCCTTCTTATTTTTTTGGCTCTTTGCATTCAAATACTTGTCAAAGTATTAGCTTACCCCAAGCTAAATAATCAGAAACTTCACAGACTCCACATGACAAAAAAATGCAGGCTTTAGAAAACAATTGTAGAAGAATCATTCAACAAACAAACATCTGAAACACACACACACAAAAAAAACCCAAGAAGGTGGAAAAGTTATAAAACAAAACACAAAGAGAAGTAAGAGTCTATGGTTCATTAACAAGAGAAATAAACAGAAACTGTATTGAAGGAAGGTTGGATACACTTTTAATGATTTTAAAAATGTTCAAAAACTAAAGAAAAACAGGAACACATCTCAAAAAGACTGAAATGATTTTAAAAATTCTGAAATTCTGGAGTCAAAACATACAGTAACTATTCACTAGAAGTTCTCAATAGCAGAGTTGACCAGGCAGAAGAATCAGAACTTGAAGATAAATAAATTTAAGTTATGCAATCTGAAAATAGAAAGTAAAAATAACAGACAGAAATGAAAAGTCTAAGAATATTTTGGGGCATCATTGAGCATGGAAACATGTACACAATGGAAATTACACAAGGAGAAAAAAAGACAGAAAGAAAATTTGAATAACTAATGGCTAGAAACTCCCCAAATTAAATGAGAGATGTGACTTTACATGTGTCCAAAAATCTCAATGAACTCTAAGAAAGATTAACACAAAATGATCCACTATGAGACACACTTTAATCAAACAGTTCAAAGATAAGAATACAGAATCTTGGAAGCAGGAAGAAATGTGACTCATGACACATCAGGGTTCTTCAGGAGGATAATAACTGATTTCTCAGCAGAAGCCATTGAACACAGAAAAAGGCAGTGGGATGACGTTTGCAGTGCTGAAAGATGTTATTGCAGAATATACTGGGGGATGTGAGAGGGTGTTGCTGTGTTTTACCTGCTCCTATTGATATTTCCAGATTGCAAGCCTCTGTAACACACAGGCTGGCATGTAGAGGAAAGCAAGAATATTTACTATTGGGTTATTCTTCATGTCTCAAAGTTTCTAAACATTTTTTATAATTTATCATTTAGGAACTTTTGCTAAATGCCCAAGGATTTTTGTTGTGATTACTAGGAAAAATAAAATGGAATATATTCGTTTCACCTTCCCAGAACCAAAAATCTGTGTTTCTCCCCTACTAGTATTGGAATGACATTTCATTTCCATCCTTTTAACTTTAATGTTTGTGTACTTACATTTTTTTAAAGTAGATTTCTTGTAACCAGTGTATTTGAGTCTTACATTTTTATATAGTTTTACTATCTCAGCCTTTTAATTTTGGAGTTAGTATATATATATAATGCAAACATTTATGTAATGTGACTATTTATGACTAGTATTGAAATTTACCATTTTGCTATTTTCTTTCTACATACACCATCTCAGCTCTGTATACTTTTCTGCCTAACTTTGCAATAATGAAGTGATTTTTATGATTTTACTTTATTTTCCTTATCAATTTGTTGGCATTGACTGTTGTCTTATCTTTTTTTATGGCCTATATCTACATCTTCCCATTGTCTAATTTGAAGTGATACTATTCTTCATCTATGGCACAAGAACTTTACAATAATAAGCTCCTATTTCTACTTCCCAGGAATCTATAATATTATTATCAATATTTGCTACATATTTTGTGAATAGTTGATGAGTATTTAAAAATATTTAATGAGGAAATGACCTTCATATTTACCCAACAGTATCGATTTCCATTGCTCCTCAGAACTTTGTATAGATCCAGTTTTTCATCTGATGCCATTTCTCTTCTGCTTGATAGACTGCTTTAAAATTTCTTGTAGTGATGAATTACTTCAAGTATTGTATTGTCTGAATTCTTTGAACCATTATAGTCCTGGAAAATATGTTTTTTACATTTGTGAAAGACATTCACTAATTAAAATATTCTACAGATGACAGGCTATTGTATTATTTCAGTACTTAAAAGATGTCCCATGTCTTCTAGCTTACATTATTTCATATAAGATATCTTTATTCTTTACCACGGATCTTAAGTAAACATTGTGTCATTTTCCTTTTGCTGTTTTTAGGTTTTCTCTTTGTCTCTGCTTTCCAGCAATAAGATAATTTTGTGGTGTGTTTTTATTCACTTTGCTTCGGGTTCATTGTACTTTGAATTTCTACTTTACAGATTTCATCAAATGTGGAAAACTTTTGGCAATTGTCACACCAAATTTTTATTTTCTTTTCTCTTTAATTGTTTCAATTATATTATTAGGTCATTGGAAGTTTCCTCAAGGTTCACATTAACTTTGTTATACTTTAAGTCTTTTTCCTCTCCACATTTAATTTTGGATAATTTCTTTTTTTATGTATTAACATCTGTTAAATTTTCTTCTTCAGTGTCTAGCTTACATCTTCAGATGCTCAATTTGAATAATTTCTTATATCTTCAATGTGTCTACTTATGACAGTGAATAGTGATGAAATCAAAGTTATTGGAAGAATACAGTAACTCAAAGTAAGCAATAAAATGAATATCAATTCAAGTATATCATGCATCTCAAAGCCTGCTAACTGTTAAGGTGAATTATTAAATATAGCGCATTGGAAAAATATGTAGATAAAATCTACTTATCATCCTCTATGAAAATTATAGAAACTTTTTTCTACTTCTAATTATACTAGTTTACCTCATTTTATAAATCCCTTCACAGATTCTCCTTCCTTTATAATCACTTCAATTCCAGTTTCCTTTTTTGTTATCAAGAGTTTCTTCTGGAATGATTGATCCTCATCCTTATATTTGAGTTTCTTTTTAAGCCATACCCAAACATAATGGTACCCATGCAATTAATAATCTCATTATAGCTATCAGGTGCAGTTCCTTTCTGCTTTTTAGTTATTTATAACATTATACTCCTCTTAGTGCTTTCATTTTTTGTCTTATACTTTGTTGCTTTCTGTTTCCAATAGCTTTGCACTGTAATCTTATTATTTTTAATTTTCCATCTTGATCTTTTGTCACTGGCCATTTTCTCTAAAAAATAATGTTCATAAAGATGTTTTTTATTAAGCATGCTATAACTTGGACATTCTCAGACTAAATTTACTGGTGTTTTCTGAGCAATTAATTAGCTAATAAGAATGATCAAATGCAATGAAAGAAGCAGTTCCTTCTACTTTATTGCTATAGACCAGGACGTATTGCTTCCCAAATCATGTTGACCTGCTTGTCCTTCATGTGAGCATTTGCAAAGTGAATGACCACCAGTCTTAAAATACCAGTGCCAGGAAGTTCTGTTTCTGCTCTCTTCCCAAGAATAGAGCATAGCTTACAACAATCATTCAAAAAATATTTGTCAAATGAACAAATCGTTGGCAAACTCAAAGATGTTTTACTTTCTCTTCCCTGGGTTTCCTCATCCTGATATTTTATAAACTCAGAAATGTGTGGTTATAATATGTTTACAGTTGAAAATATTACATTGGTCCAATGAACCTTTGAAAGAAGAACTCCGTCAGAGTACAATGAGTAGTGTCTCTTTGGTCAATGTGATTGACTTTGCTTCCTGGATGAATGGCACAAAGAGGTAGTTTAAAAGGAAGTCACTTTAACATCCAGTGTTAGGTATCAGAGCGAATGGAACTTTAACTTTACTAGAAAGGTCTTGGGACCCAGGCTGGGCTGTGAGTGGTCACTGAGATTATAGAACAGCCAAGCTCTCTGACTTCAAATGAATGGGTACAAGTGCTTTGCCCTGGTTGGTCTCCTTCAAAGGTCACACTCTCACAGATAGGTGGTAAGGATTAAGAAAAAAATCTATTTTAATTAATATAAGAGAAACTATAAATTTGAATTCAATTGGGCATTTTTATTTTAATGTTGCCTTGGAGTTTGGGTCACAATTCCTTTGCCAAAGCTTTTTTATATAAAAATTCAGTTTTGATATCTAAAGTATTTATGAGATAAATGTTTTTATTTTGTTGTATGAAAACCCAGGAGCATCTTCAAGAATTTTTGAATTGCTATCTCTTATGTCTTCTTTCACTGCTTTGAGTTTTAGCTCATGAAAAGTGTTCTTTAGCAATATTACACTTTTACAACATAAAGACATTGGATATGTTTTAAATTCAATAATAACAGCAACCTCTGAATGATAGCCTCTGAATCTTTGCAAGCAGAGATCATCATGCTGCTGTTCTCTTAAAAACCTGGCTCATTTTAATAGACAAATGATGACTTAAAACACTGTAACAGACAATAAATCCAAAGAGTACCTGCATTGGGATTGATATGCTGTAAACCACATAAAGAGAAGAACATAAGTCACATAAAGAAGTGATCAAAAATTATTATTTACCTTTGTCTTATCTCCCCTTCTGTACCACCACCATCCATTGCCACACAAAAACACAAACATATCCAATGTCTTACTTACAACATGATTTGTCCCCAGAATGTTTATATTCATATATAATGCAAGTTTTTTGTACTTACAGAAGTGCTAAATAAATAACATGCTCAATTTTGTTAGGGTTTCCTTCAGCGCTCACCCTGGAGAGCTGGGATAACTGTTCTCCTCCACCGTCCCCACCCCTGGCCAATATTATTCCTGTGTTTCTATCTTTCACTAAGTTTTTGCCCTGCTGAATCCAGATATAATTTGTATTTTGTCATGCTTTGGAAAATAGGATAAATGGCATGCACGTCAAGGAAATGTAGGATGTAATTTTTTCCTTCATTTTAAATCTCAAGACTATGCAGTGCTGATTGCTGTATATAAAAGGAATCTCTTGATTGCTGGGTAACAAATGAGGTGTGATGGGTGAGGACAGCAGGAAATGCTTTTATAGAGCTCCAGGTGAGCTTTCCTTGTTGTTGGCTCTGTGGTTCCCCATGGTGCCCTCTGAAAAATGTATAGCACTTTCTTCTCCCATGTAGTGTTGGGGTCATTTACAATTTGTTATACTTTTTTTTCTTACATATAGCCTTCAATTACTGGAAAGCACTAACAGATTGCTTATTCTTTCACATCTATGCTGTGTACAGTACCCAAGTTGAATTCTGAAGCACAATGGCCTTGAGCACTAGTGTAGAAGTATCTGGAACATTACTGGCTTCCCTTCTGAGACTTATTTTAGCAAAATGAAAGGTAATCACACTTCTACTTTTTCTCCTGTTTTTCTTGAACCCATTGCATGGTGGATAGGACAGATAATATTGACATATCATTAAATCATGGCTTTCTTTTTTTGTTTAATTTTTGAGAATACAAGACATAATTTGTTTATTATAATATAAAGGGCATAATCATGTTAGGTAAAAGATAAAATTTATGTCAAATATGCTATAATAACCATTGATGCAGTTAAAAGATATTTGGCTCTCTTGTCTTTTCAGTCAGTCACATTGTAGTGTTGTAATTAACCATCCCCCTTAAGTCAGACATGGCCACATGATTCTCTGTTGTCAATAAAATGCAAATGGAAGAGAAGTGTATTATTCCTGGATAGAAATTTTCAGAGTTAGTATATGCTTTCATCATTTTCTCTTTTTCTTCTGCAACAGTAACCTGCCACATCCCAGGGAGTGTCTGCTCTTGTCAGATGGGGTCCTAAAGAGAAGAGTGTTGACTGTAGCTCTCAGCAAACCTTCAATAAATCTGAAGTGTAAGGCAGAATTCAACCTGTATTAGTCTAAACCTCTTAGATTTTGTTTGCTTGTTTTACCATTTTATTGCAAAAATAGTACATTTCCCACTTCTATCTCAGATCCTTTCTAGTTGCTAAGAAAAATTTATAGATATGTTCAGATTTTCAAATTCTTTTTCTTACTGAGGCTTATGACAATTTCCCATTGGATTCAAGCATGAGTTCAGCTCTTCACTGTTTAACATAAGGTCCATCCATGAAGAGCTAACATTGAAAGAGAATGCTTCATTTAATGCTTTCCTGTAGCAACCAGTGGGTAATTTATAGATGGTTTCCTCAGTATAGGCCTGTCCTATACTGAAAGTACCCTCTCTTTCATTCAAATTGCTCTTGGAATTTCTTATGCAACACATATCTTCACAAATAAGGAGAGAATTTTCTTTGAATACCATCAGTACAAAAAGGCAACAACTTTTATTTTAGTTATTTAATTAAATTTGTACATTCAATTATCTATTTAGAATTAAACTGAATTTGTTCCTGATAGGGGAACAACTATAAAAAGACTCATATGAACATCTCAATTTCCCTTCCCATAGGACTTTCAAAGTCCTCTATTAAATCTCTTATCATTTTATGTGGCAATAATCTATTCATCATATCTCCAAAATGAGTCACCTTCCCAGTATTTACCACAGTATCTATGTTCCAGTTGCTGTCCAATTGGTATTTCTTAATTATAAGGTCCTCAGTTTTTCCCTACTTTCCTTCTATGTTCTTATCAAAAATCACAGTGATTTTTTTTGTTGTTTTGTGACCCAGCAAGTTACAGTTTTATCCAAGGCAGCTTAAGTACAAGCCAGTGCCTTGAACATTCCAAAGAACTGATAAAAGTGTTTAGTTTGTTGACCAAAATACTGAGCCCAAATTTCTTAAATACTCATATAAACGACACTCTACATACCTATGGAGTATATCTCTTTTTTTCTACTATTCACTGCAAGAATAAGCTGTAGTTCACCATAAGTTGCCTTAAGAAATGCTTTGAACTGATCATCCAGGCATTTGGTGTTTCTTTCTTTGGAATCCAAAGCAACCCCATATTTTGATGATTTGGGAAATTCTCTCATGGAAACTCCCTGCTTTGGTTGCTTCTAGCTACGGGTTCAGTGAGACAAATACTCAAAAGGACAAGGCACTTCTTTATTTGAAATTAAAAGAGAACAAAGAAAAACCAACCCAATAAATATTCAAACTCATAAGCATCACTATTGTTTGCAGTGCCCACACACACACAAAGTCTGTGCAGAGTTGTGTACAGGTACACTTTCCCTCTTCAATATGAAGCAGAAGGATAAATTGTCTCTTTTCTAATTATTGTGATATCAAAGATTTTTAAAATCCTGTATCCTCTGGATACCCTGCAAGCTTGTACCTGACCTTACATCTTCATGTTGAAGCTTGGCTATATTTTGCCCCATCTTTAAGGCTGATTAAGTACCATTAAATAACTGTATTTTTGACCAAAAATGAAAGACCTGGTTAATAACATCAAGGATGTTCCAAAAAATCAAACATTGCCTATCCCAAGACCATTTCTCATAAAACTTCTTAAGTTTTATGAGAAATAAAAAGCCCTTCTTAAGAATAAAGCCCTTCTTAAGAATAAAAGCAGGAGAATAAATATATG
The DNA here is from genome assembly GCF_047511655.1 of Castor canadensis. Taxonomy (NCBI): domain Eukaryota; kingdom Metazoa; phylum Chordata; class Mammalia; order Rodentia; family Castoridae; genus Castor; species Castor canadensis. The sequence goes on along the minus strand of NC_133391.1, from coordinate 125,482,093 downwards.
ATAACATGCAGGGAAACTTTCATAGTGAGGACCTTCAGTAGCAATTAAGGACTTTAAATTCTAGTGCCATTAGACTCAGTTTCAATATTTGGCTCTTACTAGTTGGATAATTTCCAATACATAACAGATCTCAATGTTCTAATATATAAAATGGGGATTAAAGTTTTTCCATTTGATAGGGCTATGTGTAAAGATTACATGATAGAATGCTTTTAAAAGTGTTAGAATGCCTGGCATTTATGAAGCATTCAATGAAAGTTTACCATAGAATTTTGGGTTAAAGTTATTTTGTTTTTATGAGTATAAATAAAAGCCTAATTCTAGACTGCAACTATTTTTTAGCATCTAAATAAAGGAGACCACTAGTCCTTTATTAAGGAGCCTAGACTAAGGTAGAATCACATACATAATCGGGGTCTCTGTGTTCTGCAATAGAGAAAACAATCACCTAAAGAAATTACCATCCAAATATAATGACCATGAGATAAAGTTAGAAAAAGCTTTTAGAAATGGAAAATTCTTTAGTTAAGACAAGTTTATCACAATAAGTAAAAATTAATAGAAGATAAGAGGTTTTTGTCTACTTAATTTGTATATATTGCAGCGCTGTTGAGGATAGAGCTGTGTGTCCAAATATCTTGACAAGGGATTATAACATTAAAAAGTTATTTTATAACTGAACATGATGGTATATGCCTAAATTCCCAGCACTCCAGCACTCCGAAGGTAGAGGCAGAAAGATTGCAAGTTCTGGGACAACCCAGACTAAATAGCCAGACCCTGTTTCAAAAAACAAAGTTATTTTAAAGTTTTAAGTTTTTAAGTATTCAAGTGATTACATACAATTAAAAATTTTAATTTTGAAGAATCTATGAACTGTTGTGTCCCTTACTTACATGGTCTGCCTTTGTTTTGGTTGAAATGGAGAGTTGCTCAAATGTTCTGTGATTTGGAATTCTTCTCTTGCTGAAAATGCTTGTCTCATTTAGACCACTATAAATATCTTATTTCACATTGTGCTGCAGCTAAGATACCAAAAGTGGCATTTATTTGTACAGATGAGGACAAAAATAGCATAGATAGAGGGTCAAAAATGAACAAATCTTCAGAACACAGACGGATACCCAGGCAGCTCTGTGAAGTAGGAGCACAGATGTCTATCACTGACCCTGCTTCATGCAGAGGTCACTTTCACATTGACATCTTTTTCTTTACTAGACAGTAAGAGGCTTACAGATATTACCATATGTTATCACACTCAGATCATTTTCCATAAGTGCAGGTCAAAGGACAGACATTATTCTCTAAAACATATGTAATATTCTGGTAGATTATGTTTCAAAAAATGGTTGTAAAAATAGAATCCACCTCACATGACCTTATCAGTGGAACATTTCCATTCAGAGTGCAAGTCACCATCAGAGTGGAAGTGTCTTTCCCCTTCCTCTTGAATCCAGACTGGCACTATGAAATGGTAAACTTCTGATTTGGACCATGGAAAAATGGCGAATGCTGTCTTTAGATCTTGGAATCTTCCTTCTTAGAGCCAAGCCACTATGTGTTGAAGAAGCCTGAGCATCCATGTCAAAAAGCCTGCATGGGGGAGAAGCAAAGTTCCTAACTGAAACACTGGGTGAGCTTCTTCCTGATGGCCAATACCACTTTCAGGTATAGAAATTCCAACTGAAATTATACAGAACAGAAATACCCAACAAAGCCCAGGTGGAATTCCTGACACTCAAAAATCAGGAGAGAATAAAATGATTGCTATTTTAAGTTACTATTACATTTACTTTACTTTTAAATATTTTTGTTATGGTAATGTATATATGATTACATATAACTATGTATGTTTAAAATAAATATATATAATAAAACATGATATTTTAATGATTTTAAGTGCACAGTTCAATGGCATTAACTACTTTTACAATGTATTCCAACCATCACCAGTATCTATTTCCAAACCTTTTCACCATCCCAAACAGAATCTCTATACCCATTAAGCAATAAATCCATATCCCCTTTCCCCAGCCCCAAGTAAATCTAATCTTATTTCCATCTCTATAAATTTGCCTAACCTAGTTGTTGTTTATAAGTGGACTCACAATATTTGTCCCTTTGTGCCTGGGTTATTTTATTTTACATGATGCTTTTTAGGCTCACTTGGAGATCAGGCTGCTCCCTGCTTTAAGTTACTCCATATTGTATAGAATAGAAGCTTTCAGGTTGTATCTTATCAGAGTGACTCCATTTTATAAAATGGCAGTATGCTCAGGTACGGTTTCTCCTGCTTATGGCACACAGCTCACTTAAAAGTGGCACTCAAAACTGTCTGCTATCTAGACCTGTATTTGACAATTCTATGCTCTCAACAGTCCTGCACAATCTGGTTCATAAACCTTCTTATCTGGTCGCATACAGAGACTCTTCCTTGCATCCATATCAGCTTTCAGTCTGTGCCTTCAACATAGCCTCTGCTAACCCTTTTAAGCCATTTTGTAGCATACAAACACACATATGTACATACTTATATACATATACATGGATATATATGTAATTGTGTGAAATGTAATATATGATCTGAGAGTTAACATTAATAATTGAGGCTGAAATAAAAGAAATTCTGACTTCCAGTAGACGAAATAACAAGTGAAATCAGAAATACTTTGAGAAATAAGTCAATGAAATTGATATGGCTTGTGAATTTATTGTTATCCAATGAATTTCGAATTATGGAAAGACACGAATATGTCCATCTATGTTTCTGAAGCAGATCTCCCACAACATTCATCCAATTGTAACAAGTATCAGAATTTCATTTTTTTATAGCTTGAACATATTTCATAATATAATATATATATATGGATAAATATATATATGTATATATTTTTTTACCCATTTACTTGTTGATGAACACTTGAGTTGTTTCCACCTTATGGCTACTCTGAATAATGTTACAATAGACATTGATGCACAATTATGTATTTGAGTCTACGTTTTCAAATGGAGTGGAATTGATTTGTCACATGGTAATCTTATGGTTAACCTCTTTGAGGTACAGCAGCTGTACCATTTTGCATTTCTACAAAGCCATTAGTCTTTAGGATAGTCTGATACACTATAACAAACAAAAAAGTATCATATTTATCAACATTGCATTACCTTATAATCTTTTGAAAATACCTTGTTTTAAAAAGAAATTCCAGAATTAGAGAAAACAAGTTTTCCAATTACATGAAAAGTTTGTATAGGACAGTTCTCCAACTAGCTGAAAGTTCTAAACTCAATAAGGACTGACACAATTCATTCATTTCCATATATCCACTGTCCAAAGTCCAGTTCAGCTAAACACCATGTGTTAAGTTATTCTCTGGTACTAAATTTAACCTCATTATAGTTGATAAATCCTCTTTTTTTTATGTACACATCCAATTATCTATTGTTCTTATAGTTTTTCAATACAGTAATATTTATATTTTATTTGAAAGTCTCCTGGCTTCAAGAAGGAGGAAAAAGAAAAGAAGTAGCAGAAGAAAAAAGAAACAAATTAATTCCCTGGTAAATAAAAATGGCTTATAAAAGATTCGTGAATGCTAACTAATAGCTCTTGAAGAGCTACAATACATGTTAGTACATTAAGTATTCAAAATGTTCAATAAGGAAAAATGTTTAATTTTATTGTTCCCATAAAATTTATGACCAGGAAATTTTTTTATAGACATTTTTAATATGCCAAGGCATATAAGTTTATTCCTCTAGGGTAATATCAATACCAGGAATTTTCATTATTTTTGGAATTTTCTCCTAAAATATTACTCAAAAATTATCACACAATTATAATCTGAACTTCTTGGATGCTAATGACCATGACCTTCAATGGTATGTATGATAAGTGCTAAACACTTAACAAACAATTTATAGAATTAATGCCCCCTGGGTAGAGCAAAGTGTAGTGTATACATTTCTTAATTGCTCTTCATTGGGGAGGGAGAGAAAGGAGCATGTGCATGAAAGTGGGAGGGAAGTAGGGAGTGGGTTGGTGAGAATGGAGTGGAGTTAGAACAACAGAGTCATTCTAAACCACTGGTTTGAAACTTTTGCTGCATAGAATCACATGGGGAGCTTTTTCCAATACCTGATGTACAAGCTACATCCCAAACTAATTAAATCAGAAGCTCTGGCCCAGGTAAGCATATGTTTTAAAGCTCTCCAAATAACTGTAATGTGCAGCCAACATTGAGAACTAGGTTTCTAAGCTGATTAGGAGATGGAAGGAATGTAGGGAAGGTCCTTTATGAATAGCCTGACTTTAGGAGATAATGTCAGAATTTGGTATTGGACAGCAAGGACATTTAAAAGAGTTTCCCCACCAGTCTAAGTAACCCAAGACAATTTTGACTTAGGCAGCTTGATTTATCATAATATTTAACAAGCAAAAGTTTGAGTCAGATTTTCTTCAACATTCATACAGGTCAGGTTCACTTGTGGACCTGAGTCTGTCACTTCCTACCATCTGTGGTGAGTTCCTGATTTTATGCTTCTTTGTATTCTTGTTTCTTTTAAAACAAGCAATTTTTCAGGACAAGAAAAGGTATCAAGAACATTCAAAGGATTCTTCTGCTATCACTTTATTCCTTACCCCCAATACTATTGCACTGTACCTATATATTGCACATGAGTTTCAGTTCTTTGTCAGATTTTATTTTTGACTTTGAAAGTATAAGAAGACCTGTAGCACCTGAACTCACCCTTTGGGAAGATAAACCAGAAAGTTTTGTCATCAACTGAATTATCTGCTTCTTAGGGGGAAAAAAAACATTATGGTATTTTTGTATTTCAGAAAGAATGATCAGATTCTTTCAAAATACTTTTCCTATAACAGACTGTTCTCTTAAGTATTGTTTTATGTTTAATATAGTATATGTCAGAAGTTACACCAACACTATATGATTAATTAAAAGAAAATGATTGAATATTTAGTAAGACAGGATTTTTACAGAAAAGTTACTACCTATCCAATACCTGTCAATGTCAGAATTTTTAAAAAATCAGAGCTGTATTAGGAAGAAGTAGTTAAGAAGGGAGCTCTGGGCACAACTGCATAGGTTTGCTTTCTGATTAAATACTGGCTTTGTAACTTTGGGCACAATGATGTACTTCTTATTGCCTGATTCCTTACCTGCTAAACAGAGAGCCAAGAATGTCACATGGGTCTGTCATGGAAAGAAGTAAGTTAACATATGCAAAGCACTTAGAATTTTTTTTTTTTGAGTACTAGATATTCAACAAAGATAGCTATTATTAGCATTATCACTAGACGCTTTCGTGTTCAATGGCTATAATAACCACTCCAAAAACCAAGCTTAATTGTACTTTGAGAAATCATACCACAGAGTTTCACAGAGTAGAGACTGGCTCTCAAAAGCCTTGGGCCATTACAACTTACCCCCACTCTTACTTCCCTAAATACCCAAATGCCCAAAACCCATAGGCAACTGGAATGGGACTGATGGGAGTCCTCAGTGTACAATTGTGGAGCTCTGTGTGTTTAAGGGTCAGTGCTCTCTTTGGGATATTCTATTCAGTTCAATCAATGTGTCTCAAGCAGTCATTGAGTATGGACTGATGAATCAAGATGAGATAGTCAGCTATTACGTCTGGAATGTCAAGATTCATGGCTGTGTATAGACCAGTCACTGTGTCCAGGGTGTTCAGGCTGAGACTTTCTTAGATGTTGGATTATTATTAATTCATTACATCTCAACTCCAAACTTGGGTAAGGACACTTCTACACGATTTACCAAGTCTCTAAATTTAAGCTGTCAATCTGGCTGGGACCATGCACTGCAGGAAAAGGTCAGTCTCTCAGAGTGTTACCCCATTTCATATCCCTCTTGTTCCTCAGGAGAGATGTACAGGGAGGAGGGGCATGGACTCTGCTAGAATTGAGCATCCCAGAATCTAGCAATCACCACCAGTCTGGCTTCTTATCTCCTAAGGAAATCGATTTTGTTCTAGTTCAACTTTATCTCCATCCCTACTCTTTCAACAGGAAGGAAGAGAACTAGCTATAGCAGCTCTGGCTGGGTCTGGGAAGGATTTTATCTCTTGTGAAAACTGAATTTTCACCAATGTATCCAGGCAAGATCTATGGAAAGAGAAAGGAAAGGAAAAAGTAAAACTAAAGTTATCTAATAAGATTTACTAAATGGAAGGCTGAAATCGCTCACCTTACTGCACCTGAAAATACTAAGTAGTTGAACTTGGGGCTCTGACCCCCATGATTATAGGGTTCACACTGAATGGGAAAATAGATGATTGCCTCTTCCACTCAGAAATAGAATTAATTCAGCATTGTTTACTATTTATTTTCTTAAACTTGATTCAAGAAATGGTCCTTATAGCAAAGTACAGTGGTATGCTCTTCTTGATTTGTTTTGTTTTATTTTGTTATAAATTATAAGGAAGACTTCAGGGCCACAAGAATTCCTTGATTATCCAGGAGACAAAAGAAAAAAGTAAGAGAAACACGAGGAGAGTGATTTTCTGTTCATAAGAATATAAGCCAAGCAAGTCAAATAATGTCTGGAAATAAGGTATAGGGGAAAAATTTTCACTACAAAGAACATGAAAGGCAGAAATTTGCAATTTCAAATTTTGGAATGATAAATTCTCTAAATGACTGGACAGATTAATCACTGAGAATTATTTCTTCACCTTATCTCAAAATGTTTTGAGTAGCATTTTCGCAACCATTTAATAAACACTCAGTATTCACTAGCCTTACAGTTTGTTTCCTCCTTTGTGCTCTCATAGCACTCTGTCATATTTCAGAATGATCATATTTACACTGTAATTATTTTTACCGTACTTTTCTTCCTCCCTTTCTGCTTTTGCTCACCGCACAGATGGGTGCACATGTGTATAACTGTGTAAATCATTGTCAAGTCAGAAATTATGAGGGCCTCTGCAAGGAAGGACATGGTTCTGCAACCCTTTGGAAGGATTCTATTTCTAAATTCTAATGCTATTTGCTCTCTAAAAATATTCTTGGGCCAGGCATGGGTGGTACACACCTGTAGTCCCAGATATGTGAGAGATAAAAAATGGGAGGATCATGGTCCAATGCCATTCTGAGCAAAAAAGTTAGCAAGAACCTATCTCCATAAGAAAATAAAAACAAAAGGACCAGAGGCATGTCTCAAGTGGTCGAGCACTTGCCTAGCAAGTATGAGGCCCTGTGTTCAATCCCTAGTACTGCAAAAAATAAAATAAAATGAAGTAAAATAAAATAAAATGAAAATAAAATAAACATTACAGGCATGTAGATGAAGAATTACTTAAATGGAATGGAATGGTACAAATACAGTTTTAGAAAAAAGTCCATTAGTACTGGCCAATAAAAGTGATTAGGTATTCAAGCAGAAATATGGAAGAAGAATGCAGAGAATAAAGATAGAAGGAAGAGTATAACATAAAAAATAGCAATATGTCCAGAAACCTTGCCTTAACACATCACAAAGCATTTCACCTATCATTATGTATTTCTAGCTTCAAGTCAACTTTGATTTTCTTATCTTGAGTATCATAAAAACAGAGTTGTGGGGATCTTATGAGTCTCCTAATTAACTCATGTAGTGATTCTTGAGTCACCAGAATGACATCTTAATAACTATTGTTCATCCTAGTATTCAAAATCTCAAAGAACTCAAAATCTCAAAGAAGTTCAGTTAACTGAAGTAGCCCATTCCATTTTGGGGTTGTGATAATCACTGAAAATGTTCACCTACTCTAAACCTAAATCTTTCTCTATATTTGGTTTTGCTTCTTCAAGTCATCTAAAGTAAATATAGACTTCACTGTACACTATGTTATGAACCACTTACATGGTGTTTACTCTCTTCTCCATTCTGCCTTCCTCATTAAAACCAAGTATCACTGGTTTCTATTGTTACAATTCTTCGTGTGATAAAATTTTTAAACCTACACAGTTCAGGTAATTCTTTTCTAAACACACTTGTTACCTGGGGACATGTTCATTGTGAGTATCAACCCATATTGGTAGTGCCTGTGTTTTGAATTTTATTACTTTACCAAGTCATCATATAGACTTTGATTATGCATGGAATCAAATCATATTGATATAAACTAATGTCAGCAGATAGCTCAAGAAATATTGCTGCATACTGATGTTTACCCTCAGAAGCTGTCACAATCAATAAAGTTCAAATGAGGAGAAAAAAATTATAGAGATATTTCTGTTATTATCATAATATCTAATGAAATAGATGAACTAGTATTAAAAAATTTAAATGAAATCAACTATTCTTCATACACAGATATATAAAGTTTACTGTAATAAGCTTATAGGAGGCTCTTATTTCCCTTTTAACTATTTTTATTGTATTAAGAACACTTATCATGAGATCTACCCCATAACAGATGCTTAGTATATGACACAGTATCATTAATTATTGACACAGTGTTGTACAACAGATCTCTAGGCTTTATTCATATTGCATGACTGTATCTTTATGCCTGCTGATTAGCAACTCTCCATTTCTTTATCCTCCCTTAGTCCCTAGCAGCCACCATTTTAGTCTTCGCTTCTATGAATTTAACTATTTTAGGTTTTTCATATGTGGAATTATGCAGCATTTGTCTTTCTATCGCTGGTATATTTCACTTAGCATAATGTCCTCAAAGTTCATCCATGTTGTTTCATACGGCAGGATTTTCTACACTTTTAATTAACTCAATTTTTTTGCAGTGTTGGGGATCAAATCCAGAGTCCTATGGGTGCTAGGCAAGTGCTCTACCATGAGCTCTCAGCCCTTATTTTCTTTTCTTCTTTCTTTCAGGGATATATATATATATATATATATATATATATATATATATGTATGTATATTTGAAATATTTATTTGTTTATAACATATATTACATATTTATAATGGAATATTTGATATATATATATATACACGTATATATTTCTCTGTTTATTAATCCCTATGTGAACATTTAGATCGTTTCTATATCTTGGCTATTGAAAACAGTGTTTCAGTGAATATGGAAGTGATAAATTTTTCATATCCTGGTTTGAATTCTTTTGGATTTAGACTATATCCCAAAGTGGGGTTTCTGGATCATTCAGTAGGTCTGTGTTTAATATTTTGAGGAAATTTCATACTGTTTTGCATATTGGCTGTACCATTTTCCTTAATCCAATAGTATACAAGGGTCCTAATTGCTCTACATCTTTGCCAACACTTGTAACATTTTTCACTTTTTCAATAACAGATATACTAACAAGTGTGAAGGGATAACTCATTGTGGTTTTGATTTGCATTTTCCTGAGAAGTGCCCTTGGGAATCTTATCACATCCCTAATGACTATTTCTTTGGTGAAATATCTATTCAGGCTCTTACCTCATTTTTAATCAGATTATTTCTTTTGTTGTTGTTTTTGCTATTATGTTATAGGCTAATGGAGCTAAGTTGGTAGAACATGATGTTATGAGTCTAATTTTTTAATTCAAGCCCACATAGGTTTCCACGCTATATCACTATGTGACTGCTGCACACTGCAGAATCTCGCTAGACCATCAACTTTGATTTTGAGTATACAAATTCTTTCCTTTCCACAAAATTTTAGTATTTATGAAAAGCCAAAAACATTGCTTTTCTACAAGGGAAAAGGTTGAATATATGGTCAATGTAATTCAAAGTTTTCTCTAGTTTATATGAGTTGTTGACACAAATAAATCAGTATGAGACAATGCTTAATTTTGCCATGAAACTGGGATTCATTCATTCAAAGTCTCTATTCAGCACCTACTGTGTGTCATGCAAGTTTCTGGTTCTGGGTAGAATCTGGTTTTGATGGCTTTGCTTCAGCTCTTCTAACCTCATAGTGAGGCAGATGGACATTTCAAGAGACTGGGCATCTTTACAAAGTTGTTAACTGACTATATGTTATGACAATCAATACTATATGTATCATTTTTTCAATTCCAAGATAGTAATTTTATCCCACATTTTAATATCGCTAATTTAGAATATATCTTAAATTGGCTGTTTTTTTTTTTAACAAGCAGGAAGTAGTCAAGTGAGCACCTTTTAAAAACTGCTATATCTTCAATGTTGTTGATAGCACTGAGAATGATTTTCTGTAGAAAATCATGTCCTCATTGACTGAGTTGAAAAGTGATTCAAATTAAGTGTGAAAAAAGTTTGGGATTATCTTAGTCACAGGATGATGTTTTTTCTTTTAGGTGTGCACAAGAGAAGTGATTAAGATTTCTTTTAATTTCCTACAAGTATAATGCAAAAATTCTAAATGATAAGCAGTAATACATTATCAGTTATTGGACAGAATTTCTCCTATCTTAGTGGTATATAAAATATTTTTAATAATTAGCATCTTAACAATGAAGTAAGAGTAAATAATGCAAAATTATATTGGAACATAAAACAAAATTATGCAAGGAACACATGACAAGCTTGCAAGACAAGTTTACAAAAGGCAAGCATAGCAACAATATAAAGTAGCATCTCTGACATTTTAAAGTGAGGTCTTTGGGAGTTGAGAGGTGGAGAAAGCCCCCACCCATGGTTTCAAATGGAAGGCCTTCACAATATACAGGCAGAATTACATCATACCACCAAAGTGTGCTTATCTGGGGGAAAGATGGGAGTTTCAAGACACTGTTCTCATGTAGTAGCTCTCAGCCTGGTACCTCCTGAAATGTTTTCTTGAAAATGTATTTTTTAGCCTATTGTGGAATAAAAAATCCAGCCCCTTTTCCATAATATATTATAGAATAGAAAGGTCATACTAGCTGGTAGAAAGAGAAAGGCTATTCTAGCTTCACTAATTCTAATATTGGGTTGTTATGTGCATTAAATGTAATAATATTTGCCCTCCTTGTGTAGCACATAGTAAGCACTTTTATTAAACAGAAAATAAAAGGAAGGTATAAGTTTGTTTTTGTTTTGTTTTGGCACTGGGGTTTAGACTCAGGGCTTAATACTTGCCCAAGATGGTATAATTTCCACTTATGTAAATTACTTTTCACCTTGTAGGGCTTCAGGAACAAAGGAACAACAAGGATACATACACACAGAGTTCAATCTTCCATAGTATATCACTTCACCAACTTGGAATAAAAAAAGTATACTAAATAAAATATAGATTTTCATTATTAAAGATTCACAACAGTGTTGTCATCATTAGCAATAATAATTAAAATTCCCCCTCTGCTTATGTACATAGCCTTATGGTTATTTACTAGACAATGTAACTGACCATACATTCTTCCTGATATTTGAAATAAATATTTGCTAAGAATTTGTTTTTTTTTAATCTCTTGTTTGTGAAAGAACATAACATTAAATGCTCAGTGAAGGTTCAAGTTGATGAGTTTCAGTTCATTAAGTTTACTTACTTTAAACTTTGCCTATTATCATACAATAAAATTTCAATTAACTAGAAAACAGTCCAAATAACCTTAATCAGTCAAAATTATTGTACATAGTTTTTTTCATAAGCATTCCCATATGGATATGTTCATCTAAGTCTAATCACAGTCATCTAACTTAATTTTATAGTAGCTGTATTTAATTTCAGATTTCCAAAAGTGATACAAACTGAATCATCAGAATTTAGTTCATGGTTATTTACTTCACACTCACATTGTTTTGGTGCCACATAACCTTCTTCTCACCATTTTCCCTCTTGTGTCTGTATTTTGAGAAGCATTCACATATGCAACTGGACAAAGTTATTATAATGAGGCCACCACAGAACAATGATCTTTCCAATTTCTGCTCCTAGAGAGGCAGGAGAAGCCACTGGGTGTAGGAATAAAGTATAGAGGTCTACTTGTTATCCTGCCACATTCTTAGTGGGGTGGGTGTAACTTCTGTGTACCTTCTGTTTAACAGGTACTCGTAGGGAACTGTAGAAGGCTTAACAGGAAATGAGGCTGTTCAGGCCTCCCTAGAAAAGGAAAACAGAATTTTAGAATGAAATTCTAGGGAAGTATGTATATGTGATTTGTCTATGGTAATTGGTAGCTAGAAGGGATTCAGTATTCTCCTCCTCCATTCTTACTATGCAATTCAGCTTTGCAAACTACATGTAGTCTACCTCAAATTCCCCACATTTTACCTCACTGCCTTGAACATAGTCTTTCTTTTGCCTTTCCCATCATCTTTTCTATCTGGCTAATTCTAATGTGCATTTCAAATTTCTGTTGCAATATAACCACCTCCAAGAGCCCATCCTGGCTCACTCTCAACAGCTTTGCTTTTGCCCCATTTTATACTCTCTGTTGTTCTATTTCTATCATTTTGTTTATTACTGTGTATTGTAACGATTGGTTTACTTCCTTGCCTCCTCTTCAGGTAAAGTCCTTAAACAAAGACACTATCAACCAAACTAATGGCTATCATATAATATGGTCACCACAAATGACAACTAAATTTCATCTTCTGATGTGAAGTTTATAAAACTGACTCCTTAATTTCAGGAAACCCAAAGGAAATTCCATTAAATAATGGAATCCATTATGATATTTACCATAAAGCTCTTAGTTTCTGAAATTAGTTTTTATTTTTAATACCACATTTCTTTTTCCTATTAACTTAATGCTTCTTCCAAAATGTTCGACCTAAGTAGACCTATCTTATGTGATTGACTCTGAGACATATTTAGGCTACATTATTCACACAATAGCTCCAAAGTGTTCCATTTGATATAGTAAGCAAAATTCTCTTTGACATTCACGGTATTCATTTTACACAACCAGATTTCATCAGCATATATTGTACTGCTTTTCAAATTACAAAGATGGTTTTTAAGCACCACCAGCTGAGAAGGGAGTTGGTTTCTTTTTGCATGCATTTAGTCTTGCCTCCTTATCATCATTTCCCTGAGGTTTTTTTCCTATTTCCTATTTATTTTCCAATTCTCTGGGGTTCCTTCATAATTTTATAAGCAAGCATTTATAGGCTCATCACTGCAGTCCAGAAGGACACATAGGAATTACCATAATCAACCTACTTTAAGAGCCAAATAAAGCATGAGAAACCACCTTTGAAAAAGATAGAGAGGACTTATTGATGGGTGCTTTAATGTGTCATTCTTCTTGCAAACAAATGCTCTCTATATATTACTATCATTATTAAGATGAAGTACTCAAAGGAAAGAGGTGTTTGGTTTTTCCTTATCTCTTCAAACCTGCTGAATTTGAGATTGGTCAACTATGTCTATCACATTTACTGATTGAAATACTATCACACTGTAGTTATTCAGAATTACAGATGCATACAGCACTTTTGGGGACAAATGAGATGATTTATTTGTGTATTGAATTTTTAATGCTGCATTTTGGAGAAGACTTCAGAGGGAAGTTTTAAAAAGTTACCAGTAAGCACAATAATAAGCTGTTGCCTTCAATTCACCACTGAACTGGGACAGAGAGAACTAATAAGTGGTTGTTTCCATGGAGCAGGGTTTTAAAAGCAACTCCCAAGGAATATTGTCAAGAATCTTAAAGTCAACTTCACATTTTTCAGTATCAATTTTTAAAACTTTCCTCACAATTACCTCCATTTTTTTCTAAAGCACATTCCACAATTGTACTATTTCAATAAATTATCAGAACATTTTTGAAGAGTTCAGGTTTTGAAGCTTATTAACTTCTTCCCTGAGAGATTTGTGACATTTTAGGAGCAAGCTCTTATTTAAAAAGTAGTTTCATATTAAGTTGAGCATAAGAAAGGGATACTTTTTTGGTCAAAAAATTGAATATTGGAAAGTTCATATGTTCCAAGTAAATATATCAAAGAATACCTGTCACCAAAAAAGTAGTCCTTTATATTAAAAGGCATCACTTGAACAAAATTCACATTGGAAATTAAATTAAAACTATACCAATTATGGTTTTCTAACTGTGTCTGACTATAATACTATATATACTTATACATCTTCATTGCTTTAATGGAAACCAAATAACATAAATAAAATAAGCCTGCAGATAAATTGTAGCCCCTAGCCAGAAGATGTACAAATGTTACTACAAATATAATGATGAAAAATTTTGGCAATATTGTTTCATTCTTAATTAGCAAATACATTGGACATGCATGCATACAATGACATTCTAGCCTAGTCAAGGCTTGCAATTCTTTATGTTGCATAGTTTTAAAAGATGACCATTTTGTGATTTTAATTCTTATTTTCAATTCTATGCTATACTTTTAATAATGATATGTTCATATAAATTTCTTTTCCTCAATTTTAAAATACTTGGAACACAGAAATCTTCAAAAATGGGCTGTAGAAAAATAAGACAGCAAGGAAATAGATAATCTACAGGTTGAGTGGATAGAGGCTGAAGAGTGACTGAAGCATCACAAACAAATGTGTGATTAGCAGTAGTGGGAACAGTAAGAGTAGTGTTAGTAATAGTGATGATAATAGGACCGGATGGGTCAGATCCAAATTCCATACTTCCCAACAAAGTTAAATATTTTAAACCATATTTTAATTATTTCCAGATGACCCTGTAAGCTAGGACTCTCAGAAAACAAAATACTCCTGATTTCCTAGGCTAATAAATGTTGATGTTGGAATCAACCAGGCCCTACTTATTAAAATCCTTTTGGCAAGTAACAACATATAAGTGTGTATTATCTGAAAGTTCTAGACGTTCTTCAATAATTTTAACATAAATATCACCTCATAAAGTATTCCTAAAAATGATGAACTTACAAAGACTTTCTCTTCCACCTCTGTTGCTGATGGTTTCTGAAGTGATGACCATTAAAACATCCTCTCCTCTGAGAAGCTGGAATCATTCATCTAACACATCTCACATCTGAACTTACTGAAATCAGAAATTAAAAACTTACTTCTGTCAAAGGTTGCTAAATGATTACTTATTAACTTGCTATCGAGAACATAAATTACAAATCAAGAGAAGATACCCAAGCTAAAGATAATAGATGTATTATTTAAGATTTCTAAGCTCCCATTCACTGAAAAAGTGTGCATTTTATGATGTTTTTGTTTTAACCTGTTTGTTGATCATAAGTTTGTCTCAAAATCTCATTTTGCATCCAAATCTTATGGATACTAGGGGCTATCTTTGCAGACCTTGATTCTCACTTAAATGCATCATACAAAATTACTCAATAAGAGTTCATCAATAAGAATCCTTACCAGGCTGGGCATTAGTGGCTCATGACTGTAATCCTAGCTACTTGAAAGGTTGAGACCAGGAGGATCATCGTTCAAAGTCACCCTGAGCTGGGAGTTGATAAGAACTCATCTCAAACAATAACTGGGCACAGTTGCACATAACTGTCAATCCAGCAATGATGGAAGCACAAAATCAGAGAACTGTGGTCCAGTCTGACCTGGAAAAAGCAAGACATTATCTCCAAAATAACCAGAGAAAAAAGGGTTGGAGGCATGTCTCAAGTGGTACAGTCCCTGCCTAGCAAGCATAAAGCTCTGAGTTCAAACCCCAGTATTGCCAAAACCAAAAAATCTGTGTCAGGCAAAAAGAGGTGACAATGAGGTGGGTACAATTAATTAAATGTGTATCCAGATATCTCCGAGAGTACTTCTTTTATCTATGACCAAGGTTAGATTACCTTCAAATCCCAGGGCACTCTATAAAGTGTCCATGCTCATCTGTTTTCCTGAAAACCCCTGGAGACTGTAAGTTTTAGTTATGTGACAGATAAGTGCTAGAGATCTGCTCTTCAACAAAATTCCTGTGCATATCCTGTACACTTAAAAGATATTAAGTGTGTAGATGTGGAGTGTCCTTACCTCATAAGAAACAGGGGCACGGGAAACTTTTGAAGGGATGGATATTTATTACCTTGATTGTATGATATATTGATATCAACTGAGGAGAAAATTGGGAAGTTGCTATTCAATGGGTATTTTTTTTCTTTAAAACTGAAAGTACAAGTTTCTGCCAGTTACATTCAGTTATAACTGAATCTCATAAGAATGATATGCACAAAATCATACCAGGACTCTGATATTTTCAAGGAATTTGTTAAATACATTGAAGTTATTAAATTTATTGTTATTCCTAATATTTTCATATTTCTCTTTGATATCTGTGAACTATCTGGGGGCACCCACTTCATATCTCTTATTAAGAATATTAGGAATCTGCTTTCCCTTTTTGTTCAGATTAATTGATTTTATTAAGTTTTTTCCAAGGGCATAACTTTAAGCTTTTTATTTTTTTTTCTGTTTTTTGTCTGATTTGCAGTTCATAATTTCTGCTCTGTACTGTATCTTCTATTTGCTCAGAATTAATTTTTTTCATTTTTAAAAAATTTGAGAGATACCAGCTTTCATCAAACTAAAATTAAAAATTGCATATATTGTAATTTAGTGCACATATGATTATTTTATATGTTCATAGAACAAATACTGGTAATATATAAAATACAGAATGAGCATAATGAGATAGGACACATATCTCAAAGAAGGGAATTTTTGCATAGGTATATTGAATATTGATTGGAGGTGGTAATTAAGAGGTAATTAAGGTGGTAACAAGAAAATATCTAAGTAAACATAAACAAGAAACATCACATTGTACCACATAAATATATAATACATATATATTATGTGTATACAATTAGTATTTGCCAATTGAAAACTAAAAACAAATTAAAAATAAGTATATAGGCCTTAATATAAGAAAATTAGGACATAGGAGACAGGACCTTGACCTTTTCTTTTTTTTTTTTTTTCATTTTTCTTTTATTATTCATATGTGCATACAAGGCTTGGTTCATTTCTCCCCCCTGCCCCCACCCCCTCCCTTACCACCCACTCCGCCCCCTCCCTCTCCCCCCCCTTCAATACCCAGCAGAAACTATTTTGCCCTTATTTCTAATTTTGTTGTAGAGAGAGTATAAGCAATAATAGGAAGAAAAAAGGGTTTTTGCTGGTTGAGATAAGGATAGCTATACAGGGCATTGACTCACATTGATTTCCTGTACGTGGGTGTTACCTTCTAGGTTAATTCTTTTTGATCTAACCTTTTCTCTAGTACTTGTTCCCCTTTTCCTATTGGCCTCAGTTGCTTTAAGGTATCTGCTTTAGTTTCTCTGCGTTAAGGGCAACAAATGCTAGCTAGTTTTTTAGGTGTCTTACCTATCCTCACCCCTTCCTTGTGTGCTCTCCCTTTTATCATGTGCTCATAGTCCAATCCCATTGTTGTATTTGCCCTAGATCTAATGTCCACATATGAGGGAGAACATACGATTTTTGGTCTTTTGAGCCAGGCTAACCTCACTCAGAATGATGTTCTCCAATTCCATCCATTTACCAGCAAATGATAACATTTCGTTCTTCTTCATGGCTGCATAAAATTCCATTGTGTATAGATACCACATTTTCTTAATCCATTCGTCAGTGGTGGGGCATCTTGGCTGTTTCCATAACTTGGCTATTGTGAATAGTGCCGCAATAAACATGGATGTGCAGGTGCCTCTGGAGTAACAGACTTTTGGGTATATCCCCAAGAGTGGTATTGCTGGATCAAATGGTAGATCGATGTCCAGCTTTTTAAGTAGCCTCCAAATTTTTTTCCAGAGTGGTTGTACTATCTACATTCCCACCAACAGTGTAAGAGGGTTCCTTTTTCCCCGCATCCTCGCCAACACCTGTTGTTGGTGGTGTTGCTGATGATGGCTATTCTAACAGGGGTGAGGTGGAATTTTAGCGTGGTTTTAATTTGCATTTCCTTTATTGCTAGAGATGGTGAGCATTTTTTCATGTGTTTTCTGGCCATTTGAATTTCTTCTTTTGAGAAAGTTCTGTTTAGTTCACTTGCCCATTTCTTTATCTGTTCATTAGTTTTGGGAGAATTTAGTTTTTTAAGTTCCCTATATATTCTGGTTATCAGTCCTTTGTCTGATGTATAGTTGGCAAATATTTTCTCCCACTCTGTGGGTGTTCTCTTCAGTTTAGAGACCATTTCTTTTGATGAACAGAAGCTTTTTAGTTTTATGAGGTCCCATTTATCTATGCTATCTCTTAGTTGCTGTGCTGCTGGGGTTTCATTGAGAAAGTTCTTACCTATACCTACTAACTCCAGAGTATTTCCTACTCTTTCTTGTATCAACTTAAGAGTTTGTGGTCTGATATTAAGATCCTTGATCCATTTTGAGTTAATCTTGATATAGGGTGATATACATGGATCTAGTTTCAGTTTTTTGCAGACTGCTAACCAGTTTTCCCAGCAGATTTTGTTGAAGAGGCTGCTATTTCTCCATCGTATATTTTTAGCTCCTTTGTCAAAGATAAGTTGGTTATAGTTGTGTGGCTTCATATCTGGATCCTCTATTCTGTTCCACTGGTCTTCATGTCTGTTTTTGTGCCAGTACCATGCTGTTTTTATTGTTATTGCTTTGTAATATAGTTTGAAGTCAGGTATTGTGATACCTCCTGCATTGTTCTTTTGACTGAGTATTGCCTTGGCTATTCGTGGCCTCTTGTGTTTCCATATAAATTTAACAGTAGATTTTTCAATCTCTTTAATGAATGTCATTGGAATTTTGATGGGAATTGCATTAAACATGTAGATTACTTTGGGGAGTATCGACATTTTTACTATGTTGATTCTACCAATCCATGAGCATGGGAGATCTCTCCACTTTCTATAGTGTTCCTCAATCCCCTTCTTCAGAAGTGTATAGTTTTCCTTGTAGAGGTCTTTCACATCTTTTGTTAGGTTTACACCTAGGTATTTGATTTTGTTTGAGGCTATTGTATATGGAATTGTTTTCATACATTCTTTTTCAGTTTGCTCATTGTTAGTGTATAGAAATGCTAATGATTTTTCTATGTTGATTTTATATCCTGCTACCTTGCTATAGCTACTGATGATGTCTAGAAGCTTCTGAGTAGAGTTTTTTGGGTCTTTAAGGTATAGGATCATGTCATCTGCAAATAGGGATATTTTGACAGTTTCTTTACCTATTTGTATTCCTTTTATTCCTTCTTCTTGCCTAATTGCTCTGGCTAGGAATTCCAGTACTATGTTGAATAGGAGTGGAGATAGTGGGCATCCTTGTCTGGTTCCTGATTTTAGAGGGAATGGTTTTAGTTTTTCTCCGTTAAGTATAATGCTTGCTGTAGGTTTGTCATATATAGCTTTTATAATGTTGAGGAACTTTCCTTCTATTCCTAGTTTTCTTAGAGCTTTTACCATGAAATGATGTTGGATCTTATCAAAGGCTTTTTCTGCATCTATTGAGATGATCAAGTGGTTTTTGTCTTTGCTTCTGTTAATGTGGTTTATTACATTTATTGATTTTCATATGTTGAACCACCCCTGCATCCCTGGGATGAAGCCTACTTGGTCGTGGTGAATAATCTTTTTGATGTGTTGCTGAATTCGGTTTGCCATTATTTTGCTGAGGATTTTTGCATCAACGTTCATTAAGGAGATTGGCCTATAGTTCTCCTTTTTGGAGGTGTCTTTGCCTGGTTTTGGGATAAGTGTAATAGTGGCTTCATAAAATGTGTTTGGCAGTTTTCCTTCCCTTTCTATTTCATGGAACAGTTTAAGGAGGGTTGGTATCAGTTCTTCTTTAAAGGTCTGATAGAATTCAGCAGAGAATCCATCAGGCCCTGGACTTTTCTTTTTGGGGAGACTCTTGATTGCTGCTTCAATTTCATTTTGTGTTATAGGTCTATTCAGGTGATTAATTTCCTCTTGGATCAGTTTTGGATGATCATATGTATCTAGAAATCTGTCCATTTCTTTAAGATTTTCAAATTTATTTGAATATAGGTTCTCAAAGTAGTCTCTGATGATTTCCTGGACTTCCATGGTGTTTGTTGTTATCTCCCCTTTTGCATTCCTAATTCTACTAATTTGGGTTTTTTTCTCTCCTCATTTTAGTCAGGTTTGCCAGGGGTCTATTGATCTTGTTTATTTTTTCAAAGAACCAACTTTTTGTTTCATTAATTCTTTGTATGGTTTTTTTGGTTTCTATTTCATTGATTTTAGCTCTTATTTTTATTATTTCTCTCCTTCTATTTGTTTTGGGATTTGCTTGTTCTTGTTTTTCTAGGAGTTTGAGATGTATCATTAGGTCATTGATTTGGGATCTTTCAATCTTTTTAATATATGCACTCATGGCTATAAACTTTCCTCTCAAGACTGCCTTAGCTGTGTCCCATAGGTTCCGGTAGGTTGTGTTTTCATTTTCATTAACTTCCAGGAACTTTTTAATTTCCTCTTTTATTGCATCGATGATCCATTCTTCATTAAGTAATGAGTTATTTAGTTTCCAGCTGTTTGCATATTTTTTGTCTTTACTTTTGTTGTTGAGTTCTACTTTTACTGCATTGTGATCAGGTAGTATGCATGGTATTATTTCTATTTTCTTATATTTGCTGAGGCTTGCTTAGTGCCCTAGGATATGATCTATTTTGGAGAAGGTTCCATGGGCTGCTGAGAAGAATGTATATTGTGTGGAGGTTGGATGAAATGTTCTGTAGACATCTACTAGGTCCACTTGATCTATTGCATATTTTAGATCTTGGATTTCTTTATTGAGTTTTTGTTTGGATGACCTATCTATTGATGATAATGGGGTGTTAAAGTCTCCCACAACCACTGTGTTGGTGTTTATATATGCTTTTAGGTCTTTCAGGGTATGTTTGATGAAATTGGGTGCGTTGACATTGGGTGCGTACAGATTGATGATTATTATTTCCTTGTGGTCTATTTCCCCTTTTATTAGTATGGAATGTCCTTCTTTATCTCGTTTGATCAATGTAGGTTTGAAGTCTACTTTGTCAGAGATAAGTATTGCTACTCCTGCTTGTTTTCAGTGGCCATTGGCTTGGTAAATCTTCTTCCAGCCTTTCATCCTAAGCATATGCTTATTTCTGTCGGTGAGATGAGTCTCCTGTAAGCAACAAATTGTTGGATCTTCTTTTTTAATCCATTTTGTCAAACGGTGTCTTTTGATGGGTGAATTAAGTCCATTAACATTAAGCGTTAGTACTGATAGGTATGTGGTGATTCCTGCCATTTAGTTGTCTTAGTTGTTTGAAGGTTTGATTGTGTGTACCTAACTTGATGTTACTCTCTACTGTCTTGCTTTTTCTTATCCTGTGGTTTGGTGCTGCCTGCCTTTTCATGGTTAAGTTGGGTGTCACTTTCTGTGTGCAGGATCCCTTGCAGAATCTTTTGTAATGGTGGCTTTGTGGTCACATATTGTTTTAGTTTCTGCTTGTCATGGAAGACTTTTATTGCTCCATCTATTTTGAATGATAGCTTTGCTGGGTAGAGTATCCTGGGGTTGAAGTTATTTTCATTCAGTGCCCGGAAGATCTCACCCCACGCTCTTCTTGCTTTGAATGTTTCTGTTGAGAAGTCTGCTGTGATTGTGATGGGTTTACCTTTGTATGTTACTTGTTTTTTCTCTCTTACAGCCTTCAATATTCTTTCCTTAGTTTCTGAACTTGTTGTTTTAATGATGATATGTCATGGAGTAGTTCTATTTTGATCTGGTCTGTTTGGTGTCCTGGAGGCCTCTTGCATCTGTTTGGGAATATCTTTCTCTAGATTTGGGAAATTTTCCGTTATTATTTCGTTGAATATATTACGCATTCCCTTCGCTTGCACCTCTTCTTCTTCGATGCCCATGATTCTCAAGTTTGGTCTTTTGATGGAGTCAGTGAGTTCTTGCATTTTCTTTTCACAGGTCTTGAGTTGTTTAATTAATAGTTCTTCGGTTTTTCCTTTAATTACCATTTCATCTTCAAGTTCTGAGATTCTGTCTTCTGTTTGTTCTATTCTGCTGGATTGGCCTTCCGTTTTGTTTTGCAATTCTGTTTCGTTCTTTTTTCTGAGATTTTCCATATCCTGGCAGTTTTCTTCTTTAATGTTGTCTATTTTTCTCCTGAGTTCATTTATCCGTTTATTCATTGTGTTCTCTCTTTCACTTTGGTGTTTATACAGTGCTTCTATGGTTTCTTTTATTTCTTCTTTTGCTTTTTCAAATTCTCTATTTTTATTGTCTTGGAATTTCTTGAGTGTCTCCTGTACATTTTGGTTGACCCTATCCAGTATCATCTCTGTAAAATTCTCATTGAGTACCTGTAGTATGTCTTCTTTTAAATTATTCTTGTGGGCTTCATTGGGTCCTTTCTCATAGTTTATCTTCATTTTGTTGGAGTCTGGATCTGAGTTTCTGTTCTCTTCATTCCCCTCTGGTTCCTGTACTAATTTTTTGCTGTTGGGAAACTGGTTTCCCTGTTTTTTCTGTCTTCCCATCATTGTCCTTGGTGTTGTTACTGTCCCTGTACTGTGTGCAATTAAGTATTTTCTAGCTTGTAATAATAACAGTGGTAATATTTAGAATGGAAGAGTGAGCTGAGATGGAAAGCAAGAAGTTAAAGAAAAGGGGAAAACAAATATACAGACAAGAGGGAGAAAGCAGAACAAGGTATCAGGCAAGAGAGTTTCAAAGGTATAAACAGGGAGTGTTAGTGTACTAATCGACAGTAAGCTGAACAGACATTAGAGAGACAGAGAGAGGATTGAAAATCAAAGATAAAGAAAATAAAACATAAGTAAATGAAAGTAATATCTATATATAAAAATGAATTAAAATAAAATGGAAAATAGAAAATTAAAAAAAAAAAAACCAAAAAACTTCCAAGTTTATATGCAATGCAGTTTCAGTCTTAATAATTTGGGTGTCTGTCTCAATCTCCAGTCCTGGAGTTGGTGCCTCAGATGTTCTGTAGTTGTCTCATCAAAGGGGATGCATAAAGTAGAAGAAAACTACACTCACACACACACACACACACACACACACACACACACACACACACAAAGCCCCACCAAGTGTCCCCAGTTCAAATGCAATACAGTTTCAGTAAGTTTTTTGGCTTGCAGGTGTAATTTGGTTGTACTCTCATCAAAGGTAGGGAGAAAAAAAAAAAAGCATTTGGAGACAGTTCTGAGAGTGGTATCTGCAACTGTGGCTTGCCTGCCTGCTGCTGTCAGCCTGTAGCTGGAGTTATTTATGCAGATCTCTGGGGTGAGCTAGCACTCACCTGGTCCCACAGGCTTTGTTCAGAGTTCTCCTGTGCAGGAGCCTCTGCTACAGGCTTTCCCCTTTCCAAGCACTGGGAAAGGTGACACTGCCCCCACGTTGTCAGGCCTGCGTGTTTATTTACAGTTCATGTGGGAGGTGGGTCTTCCCCCCTCTCCTCTGAAGTTTTCCTCCCACTGCCACTTTCAGAAGCTTTCCTGCTCCTGCTTACTGGGCGGTGCTGCTGCTCCTGCCGGCCACCATGTTTGTTTACAGTTCACGTGGGAAGTGGGTCTTCCCTCCTCTCACAAGCTTTCCCACTCCTGGTTGCTGGGTGTGCACCCCACTCCCGCCAGAGCCTCTCCGGCCCACCCGGCTTGTTTATTTACAGCCCCAGGAAGGATTCCCTTCCCCCAATCTTCAGTGCTCAGGGTGCCCCACCCTCTTTCCAGCGTGTCTTAACTGTTCTTACTGCTTATTACTCAGTTTCTGTTTTTTTTCCCAGGTGGAGGTCAGTCTGTCCAGGGGGCTATGCTGCTCTGGCCCAGGCTTTTCTGTTGGGGTACCGCAGTACCATGAAGCTCACCTGGTCCGCGTCTTCCCAAGCCATATGGGCTCCGGCCACTGGCGGCCCCAGGGGCCCTCCTCGTTTCTCCGTTTAACGTGAAGTGGAGATTCTCTGCACCGGCTGGAGATGTGGAGGGGTCAAAGTTATGCCTTTTCTCAGTGATTATGCCTGCAAAGTGTGTCTCCAGTGTCTCTCCAAGATTTCACTATAGGAGGGTCGCTTTCTGCTTCCTACCTCTAGCCGCCATCTTGGAATCCCCACCTTTTCTTCACTTGCAAAGCTCTTACCACAATTCTGAATATACAGGACAGACTCAGCAAAAATCTACAATTTGGTGGTGTAGTTAAAAGTTTCTCTGTTACTAATAAGTCATAAAGACTATTATGTTTCCACTTTGAAAACTATCTGGATAATGTTTGAAAATTTGGAATAAATAATGAGGAAAGCCAAAATAAAAGGTAATTTTTGACACTGGTGAGTGAATTCTAAGTTCCAAATCTTAGCTTTATTGCCACTGGAATCTGACCAAACTTTAAATGAGCCAAATGGTGGCTGTAGGACTAAAAACAGTAGATCTTTTTCCAAGCTCTTCAGTTTAGGAGGGAGGCCAGAAATATCTGAGAAGAACAATTGTGTATGAATGTCTCTGATATTTGTCATTTAGACTTTACTAAAGAACAAAGTGGAAGGAAGGAATTGTGTTAGTTTGCTAGGGCTCCCATAGCAAAGTATCACAAATGAGGTTGCTTAAACAACAAAAGTTCATTTTCTCACAGTTCTGGAGGCTAGAAGGCCAAGATCAAAATACTGGCAGGTTTCCTTTCTTCTGAAGTTCTTGGGGTTAGGACTTCCAAATATGAGTTGGGGCCAGGGAAGGGCATACACAATTTACCATATGACAGAAGTATGGGACACTGTGTTCTTATTTAAATGATTCTGAGAAGAATATAGTCATTTATTATTTTTATAAATGCAAATATGAATCAGAAGGCAGACATTTTTATGACTCAGTCAAAAAAGTGAGGGTGATGAGAGTAACAGCTGAGTTAAGGAGTCTGTGAAGGTGCCACTCATAAGTATTCCAGTACAACTCTCTTTGAATGACATGGTCATGTCATCAGAAAGGCATTGAGGAGGTTTTCAATAACAGGGAAAAAACCTTAAATCATTACACCTTAGTATAAAAACCTTAACTCATTAGCTTAGTAAGCAGAGACCCCTGCTCACACCCAGTGAGCACACAGAATGATCAAGAAATAAACCTCATGCTAAACCACGAGATTTTGAGTTCACAAAGAACTACAGCAAACCTAGTCTATCTTGATGGAGTCATTGGAAAAATAGTTTATTTCTTTAGCAATGATAATAACCCATCTCACAAACCTATTGATTAATTCCACTTAAGTGTTGAAACATGAACTAAAATCTCGTATCTACCAGATTCCCTGTATCTAAAACATCACTGGGGTAAGATCCATACCAATTGTAGAGATGTAAAAATGTAAAACTCCTATGTCTTAGAATTGCTGAAATATACAATGTGAAAAAGATGTTTTTACTTTTACACTGACTTGCTGTCTTTGTTTCTGAAGCTAACATATTTTTTATTATTGGCAGAAAATACAGTTTTTATATATACTTAAACCAGGAAATTTTTTGCCTACTTATTTACTGGGATACAAAAGTTTTTAATCTGTCTGAGAGTTTCATCAATTAAGGCTCATAACATATTAAGATAGGTTACAAAAAGAATCTCACCACCAATATTAAGATGGAAAAACAAAGAAAATCCTATGGTTATCCATGGTTGGAAATGGGCAAGGAGAGAGTTTGGTTTTTCATCTTTGTCCTAGGTGCCTTTTGTGTACATTGCTCTATCAGCTGGAAAGTTGATCTAGAAACAGCGGAGAACATAAGTGATTCCCCTGAGATTTTTCTTCAATTAGTGAACCCTCGGCAATCTGGGATGATCAATGCAAGTGGAGAATCATTATTTGATTGCTTAATCTTCTCATTCTATTTAAGCCAGAAATGTTAATTAAAATAAGCTTGATAATCCAGCACAGATCTGGATTCAATTCTTATGATGCTGGATGCATTTTTGCTTTCTATGTTTTGCTCTTGCCTTTTCCTCATATCATTCTATGTCATTAATTACTTGTAGATGCCAAATTTCACAATTCATTGCACATATTCTGATTCCTCTTACTTTGTTGAAGTAAGTCCTATGCTGTCCAGGACAGAGCAGGGACTAACTATACCTGGCACCCTATTCATTTGGTAAATTTACTCCCTCAACAAATATTTAAGTGGTCACTAAATAGTACTGTCAAACTTAGAGTTTGTTACAGTCAGTACTTAAGTAATTAAGTGAAGTCTCAACTTGCACTTTTGTAATTAAATGAGACTCTAGCTTGAGAAAGCCACATTGTGATGGGGAGAAGGGGCATTGACTTTTAAGAGCCTGATAATGAGAAACATAAATTCAAGAGTTCCCTTCTCTAGCCTCTATTTTAAAAAGAAATAAAAGAAAGAAACAACTTAGAGAAGCAGATCTATAACCTTCCTAGTCATGACACAGACCATTTAAAGCAGGCCCACACTAATGTTCTGCAAAGCAAGCAGAATACAGCTAGCTACCTTGCCTTTGACAATCTTGACCTGCAAACCTAGCTGAAAAGTCAGTGAAATCAGCAAATTCCTCTGTGTGCCAATGCCTGATAAGATGTATTCTCTAACTCAGTCTTGTTGCCATCATAGGCCAAACAGACTGGTTTATTTCAGTGTCAAACTGCATCAATATTTATAATATCACCTTTATATCTGTCAGTAAGCATAAGTCTATTAGAAATAGCCTCCATCTAGAAATAGCAGCTAAAATGACCTGTTATGATCTACTGAGATCAAAATTACCCAGTTCATGAAAGCCTAAGAATTATATCACCCGCTCTGACCTGAAAAAGTCTCATTCTTTTCTATTTGGTTCCAAATCCTATTACTTATCTGTTTCTTAATGTTTTTAACTCATGCATTAAATAACAGGCTCCTGTCAGGGCCAATAAATAGTATTCTGATCTTTACCACACAATTACACAATTTATAACTGAAGAAAGACCATAGGAAACTTAAAGTCAGCAGTAATAAATACCCTCTATTCCTGCACAGCTGTTTAGATATTTTATTATCAAATATACCATCTAGCATTCATTGCAACATTACCTGGGATGCCCCCACCAGAAGGAACATTTGGAGCAAAAATATCATTTGGTTCAAATAAAATTACCAAGGATCATTGCCTTACAATCATGTTGGATAGAAAGAGGAGGAAATGAGAGTAAATGCCAAGTACTTAAAAACTTTTATCAGCCTGGCACAGTGGCTCACACCTGCAATCCTAAATACTTGGGAGGAAGAGATTATGAATATCTTGGTTTAAGGTCACCCTGGCAAAAAGTTAGTGAGAAGTCATCTTAACCAAAGCTGAGTGTGGTGGTGTGCACATGTCATCCCAGCAACATGGGAGACTTAAATAGGAGGATTGTGGTCTAGTCTGGCCAAGGCAAAAATGTGAAACCCAATCTGATAAATAGCTAATGGAAAAATAGTCTGAGGGCATAGTGGTATAGCACCGGCCTAGCAAAGCATGAGACCAGACCCTGAATTTAAACCCCAGTACTGTCAAAAAAACCAGACAAACAAAAGCAAGCACTTTTTATGTTATCAGATTAACTTCACTAAACTGATTAAACTGAGAGAGGTGGATGGACTAATGGCCATTCATTTAATCACTAAGCTCCTCCTCTAGGTAAAGTGAATAAGGAATCAGAAGGATATGACAGAAGTTTTAGGCATATCCCTTCATCTGCACATAGCAGGGAGAGAAGCTAACTCCAACAATGTCAGCATGGTTTAGGTTTATAAATACATAGCACTGCCAGGATTTGTTATGTCAGTGTTATTTTATTTTATTTGTTTGTTTGGTGGTATTTCTATCACTTTTAACTGTCAAACTTCATTTTGGCTTGGGTGTTTGCTTCCTCCAGGATTAAAAAAATCATAATTTTATTTCGTGATTTTCATAACTGTGCTCTTCTATTTGTAAGAATAGCAACATGGCACTCACTATAATTTTTCTATAGCCTATTCTATTAAAATCAAATTAAATTAACCCTGAGGATGTCTATAATTGGCCTTCTAATTCAACGCAAAAACCTTAAAACTTGCACTAATTAATATTCTGGAATGTAGAATAAGATTATTTGATACCTGGATCTACATCATGAATGCTAGTGATAAGTCTAGGGCTCTTATTTAGGAGCCTACATATATTACAGGATGCTATCAAGGTAGAAGGTCAAGGTAGAATGAGGCAATACCATCCTTTAAAAGGATACCTCATTAATATTCATTGTTTTTCTGCCAACTGCACTGGACCCTGTATTAGGACACCTGAAATCTATAATCAACTTAGCACCATTTGAATAACTTCACAGTTCACCTTACCTCTCGGTTTTATATTTTTTATCTGTGGATAAAATGTTAAATGTGTAATTTCTGATGGTGCTTCCAATATCAGAACACTGCAACCCTGCATTTTTATTCTAAGTTAAATGATATAAAGCTTCAAAAATTTGTAATTTTTCTTTATATAACTCTTCCAACAACTCTCAGCATCATCTAGGAGAGAAATTTTAAACCCAACTCTCAGTGTCATCTAGGAGAGAAATTTTAAACCCAGATTAATATTTTAAGAAAGCTACTAATATGGAATTGAGTAGATAATAATGGGATATATTCGGTGAGATAAAAGTCAATAATGATTTTTTTTCTTACTTTGAATCTAATTGTCAAAAGTTAAATGTTAATGGATCTCTAGATTACTAAAGATATTATATATCTCAGAGTTTATATGCCTGTTAAAGTAAAAGCACTCTGGCTTGAATCAGAATTTCAAATTACACGTTTAGGAAAGCTGATATATCAGTTGTCTACTGCCATTGTACTATAAGTTATATGAAATTCTTGTTTTTAGTTTTTTAAACAAGTAAAGCACAAAAGGGTTTCATTGAATACAATGAAACATTCATGGTATAGCTAAAGTTTGGAATATGGCTTCCCAATGAATCTTCCAAGATTAATTTACTGCAAAATTAAATTACGAGTACATTAATTGAGTGACTTGTTATATAATATTGTCAGATAAGTCATACAAATCTCAGAAAAGATGTCTAACATGAATGATGAATGTGGTATGAGAATTTATGGGGTGCCTTTTATAATGGATTTAAAATATTTCAGTATAACATACCATCTAAAGACAAGACGCCTCTATGTTCCTTTACTGTACTGGAGGAAGAAAATAAATAGTTACATTCATGAGGCTAATCTAATACATATCCTTGTTTTCCCATGTTAAAAGTTGTAGTCATTGAAGACTTTTCTACCTACCATGTTTTAAGAAAAATGAAGGAGCAGATTTGTTATAAAAATTAATTAATAGGCTTCTTTATATATTGAGGTCATGTTACTTATTCAAAACAAGTTTTTGTTTTCCCAGAGTCATGAATTAAGGAAACGTCTATGAAGTAAAATAGGTAAAAAAAAAAAACAAAAAACCACACTATTTCCCATAGTCATAGAAACAAAACAATGATCACTAACAAAATAACCACACTTAAATGCATCCTTTTCTCATATAGAACCTTAGCCCAAGAGTCACTCATTTGCAGGGAAGGGAACTGATATATAGTATAGACAAAATATTCAATAAATTAATCTACATATAATTTAAAGTATAATTATATAAAGTATTGTCCTTTTGTTATTAATTAGACTGTGTTCAGGGTCCAACCTATTGGGACAATTACTAAACAAATGACCTTAAAGGTAAAAATGAGAGTATCTGTTCAATTGAAGTCTTCCTTAAATGGCAACACATGTGGAAAAACCCATGGAAGCTTTGTTTAATCTCAGCTTTTAAATCCATTGTGATATAAGAGAACGATTACTAGGAAGTGGTGAGAAAAGAACCAAGGGTAGGTGGCACTGTTCCTAAACATGGAAACAGACTGTTTCTGATATAAACAGTGATTTCAAGTGTGAGTTCTGTAAAGACATTGGAAATCTCATTCCAGTAGCTCCCTGTGAAATTCACAAATTTAATAAAAATAAAGAAATCACTATACACTTCAGAGATAGTAAATATGGTAGCAAATGCAGTAGTAAATCAATTAAAGCTTGAAACTTTTAAAAACTAAAATATCATCAAAGTGAAAAATATGTGTAGTAATCATGATTAGAAAATATAGATAAAATAACTCAAAACTTAAAACATAGATATTCCTTATTCACTAATTATTGAACAGCCTTAAGGTACAAATATTTTCAAATATGAACCTAAATCAATCTTAAAGTTCATATGGAAACACAAAAGACCTTAAATAGACAAAGCAATTCTGAGCAAAATGTCTAATGCTGCAGGTATCACAATACTCAACTTCAAACTATGCTGTAAAGTCATAACAACAAACACAGAATGGCATTGCACAACAACAGACACAAAGACCAATGAAACATAATAGAAGACCCAGAAATAAACCTACATTACTATAGCCAACTGAATTTTGGCCAAAGAGCCAAAACCACATTATAGAGGAAAGAGACTCTTCAACAAATATTCCTGGGAAAACTGGACATCTACATGTAGAATATGAAACCAGATCCCTGTCTGTCACCCTGTACCAAAATCAACTCAAAGTGGATCAAAGACCTTAGACCTGAAACTCTGAAATAACTATAGGAAATACTAGGAAGTATACTGGAACATATAGCAGTGACAATGATTTCCTAAATAGAATTCCAATGGCTCAGAAATTAAAAGAAAAGATGGTCAAATGGGACAGCATCTAACTAAAAAGTTTCTGCACAGCAAGAGTAACAGTCCCTAGACTTAAAAGACTGCCTACAGAATGGAAGAAAATCTGCCAGCAATTCATCTGATAAGGGGCTAATAACCAGAATTACAGAGAGCTCAAAAAACTTAACTCCCAAAGAATCAACAACCCAGTGAAGAAATGGGCACATGAATTGAACTGGGAATTTTCAAAAGAAGAGGTACAAATGGCCAACAAATGCATGAAGAAGTGTTTGACTACCCTGGCCATAAAAGAAATGCAAATCAAAATCACACTAAGATTTCATCTCACCCCAGTTAGAATGGCTATCTTCAAGAATAAAAACAGCAACAAATGTTGGTGAGGTTGGGGGAAACAGGAACCCTTTATACAGTGTTGAAGATAGTGTAAATCAGTACAACTACTATGGAAAGCAGTATGGAGAGTACTTAAAAAAACTAAACATAGAACTGCCATATGATCCAGTGATACCACTCCTGGGCTTATACCCAAAAGAATGTAAGTCAGGATACAGTAAAGACACTTGCACACCAATGCTTATTGTAGCTTGACAAAAGTTAAGCTAAGGAAACAACCCAGATGCCCTACAACTGATGAATAGATTAAGAAAATGTGTTATGTATGCACAACAGACTTTTATTCAGTCTTAGGGAAGAATGAAATTATGTAATTTGCAGGTAAATTGATGGAATTGAAGTACATCAGATTAAGTAAGGTAAGCCAAGTTCATAAAGTCAAAGGGCACATGTTTTCTTTCGTATGTGGAAGATAGATCCAAAAGGTAAATGTATACACAAAACCAAACATGATCATAAACACATTTATATAGAAAACATATTTGTAATAGTGGAACTACTCTATGGAACTCAGGAGAGGAGGAAAGGAAAAAGAGAATGGTACAGAGTCAACAATATCAAAATACATTGCATCCGTGTGGGTAGAGGACATAATAATATATATTGAAAGCTATTGAATAATAGATGGTAGGAGGGAAAGGAGTAAGGGAAAGTAATAGAGGGGGTTAAACTGAATATAGAAAAGTATATTAACAGCTTGGATACATCAAGAAACCTCTTTGAACACTGACTTTGGAAATAGAAATGAAAGACATAATTGTAAAATAGGTACTGAGATAGGGGTATACTGGTGGGAGGGAAGAGTATGAGTGAGAAGATGAAGGTGAGGGAATATGGTTGATGGGCTTCATATACATATGTAAAAGAGAACTATGAAACCTTTTGCAACTGTTTTAAGGGGGAAGGCTGAGGGGGAGATGGTAGGGTTAATCTAACTAATGTACAATGTAAGGCTATTCAGAATTGTCACAATGAATCCCCCCTGTACAATGAATATATACCAACAAAAAATGATCCAAAGGTCAACACAGTGAACTTAGGGACCTGAGCTTGCTAGGCAAGCATTCTACCATGTGAGCCATAATAGCTCCCACTATTTTTGCTATAGGTTATTTTTCAGAAAGGGTCTTGGCCTTTTTGCCTGGACATGCTTTGGACCATGATCCTTCTATCTATTTCTGCCTTGTAGCTTGGATTACAGGCCTGAACCACTATGCCTGACTTGTTTGTTGAAATTGGGTCTCACTAACTTTTTCCCTGGTCTGACCCTGAACCTAAACCTTCCTAGTGCCCACCCCCTGAGTAAGTGGAACTAAAGGCATGAGCCTTAAAAAGCTTTTTCAAAAATGTTATTGTAGGATAAAACAATTTTGAAAAAGAGAAATTTAGAGAACTAACACTAACCTTGTAGGAATGAAGACAATGTGGCATTTCCAAAAAAAGAGACATAATTCAAAGAGTAATACAGAAGGCCCATAAGTCAACTCTCAGAAATATGCATCAACTGATTTTCAGCAGAAGCAGAAAAGCAAATCAAAGTGAAAATTTTTCAACAAATGGTGCCAGGGCAATTAGAAATCCATATTTAAAAAACTATTTTGACCTATAATTCATACCTATACCTTATTTTTTAGAAAAACAAAATCTAAAGTATATAGCCTAAGACTAATGCTTCTAATAATAAACCTAGAAGAAAATTGAATGATCTTGGGTTAGACTGAGAGACTTTTACATGGCACCAAAGCAATAAAATAAAAAAAAATTAAAGATTCAGTAAAATTAAAACCCTTTGCTCTCTGAATTTGAAAATACATGTGAAAACAGTGAAAATGCACTTGACAAACTTTATAAACCACATTTATTTCTGACAAAGGACTTATTTTAAGGACATATAAATAACTCCTAAAGCAACCCACTATAAATGGATGAAAGATCTGAGCAGGTACTTCACCACATAACATATGTATATGGATAAAAAACATATGAAAATATTTTATATGAGTAATAATTAGTGAAATACAAATTAAAATACAGTGAGCAACTTCTGATTTCAGTTTAAGTATACAAAAAAGGCCACTACTCAGAAGCCACTACCACCTTAAAAATAAATTGCTGAGCAAACTGAAGACCAAAACCTTCTCTTGGACTCATCAGAGAACTGAGGTCACAAGGTGAACAGCCAGGTGAAAATGGAGAAGTACAGCTAGGGTCAGATTGTCTGAAACGAAAGCCAGGAGAGCCCTATAGTGGTAGCAGTACTTACATGGCAATTCTGAAAATGTTCTGAGCCTAACTATAAGCCAGCATGAGAGTGAGAAACTTCTGGGGGCCATAGTTGTTAAGGGGTACCTCCAGAAATTCTGCCCTCTCATGATAAGGAGCCAAGAATAATCTCCTGTCTCTGGAAGGAGAGAGGGAAAAATAAGCATTTTGAAATACACTCAGAGAATTCTTCATAAAAAACTCTCTTTTTCCAGGAGAAACACTTTACCAGAGCCTCATTCCACATGTGGGGAGGGCAATTGCATAGCTCTGCTCCCTCCTGACCCTCTTATCTTACCCACGTGGACATGGATGTGAGTAGTATAAGGAATTTTTGTGGATGTCATAGTCAGATACCCAGGCCATTAAAAGATGGACATTCAATTATAAGATTATAGATCACCTTCCTCCTCCTATTTTACCACCACAATTAGAGTTGATTTTAGCTGAAATAATGGCATGATGCAGACTGAGGCCCAAAGTCAAAAGGGGAGACAAAAACAAGCACAGAAAAAGAACTAGAACCATGACATCTACAAGTACAGCAAACATTAAATACAGTCCAACTCATAGTCAAATTCACATAAATCCTCAGACTCAAGGCCTAATTGCCTATTTGCTATTAATTAATACATCAAGCCCAGCCTCCAACAACAAAATGATGTGACACACCAAAAGTCAAGACAAAACAAAGTCTCAATAGATAAAGCAAGCATCAGGATTGAACATAGATAAGACACAGATTGTGGGTGACCAGAGAGGGAACTCAAAATCACCACCATTAAAATGTTGGAACAGATGGGTAATGTGAATAGAGAGGGAAATTCTAAGGAAGGCACAAGTGGAAATGCTACAATTTAAAAATATTCCAACAGAAGTGAAGACTGCTCACTGATATAGTAGGGAGGACATCAGAAAGAGTTAGTGAGGTTGATGATAAAGAAATAGAAACTTCCAAAATTAGAAATATATGGAGAAAAGACCAAAACACGCAAATATAAAAACAGAATATCCAAGACCTGCAGCATAGCATCAAGTGGGTATAATGTAATTCCTGCCAAGAATACCAGAGGGAGAGGAAAGGCATAGGACAGAAGATATACTGGAATCACAGACATCAGACCTCTGATCAGGAACTCAGAGATCACCGAGCAGCATAAATACTAAAAGACTGTTTCTATGTACACCTAAGCATATCATAACCAAACTACAAAACAATAATAAAGAGAAAATCTTGAAAGAAGCTAGAGAAACAATTCATACTTTATCTGTGTAGGAACAAGCATAAGAATTTTACAAGAAACCATGTAAGCAGGAAGAGATAATAAAATAATTTTCGGAAAGAAAAATCTACTTTGACTAAAATTGTGTATTTAATTAAACCGTCCTCAAAAGTGAAAGAGAAATAAAGACTCTCCCCCAAATAAAAACTAAATACCTTTTCTTGATAAAATGTTAAATAAGTTCTTCAGGGAGATGGAAAATTATGAGTCTGCCACTGAAACCTACATAAAGGAAGGAACAGTGTCAGAGAAGCAATAAATGGAGGTAAAATAAAATTGTGCTTTTCTTATGCTTAACTGATCTAATAGATCCCTGTATAAAGTAATACTTAATGTATTAGGAGATAGTGAGAGCACTAACTGAAATGAGTTGAACAATGGTGTACATGAATGAGAGAAAGAAACTGGGAAGTTCTATCACAAGGGCTCTGAACTACATGTTATATGAAAGTGGTATATAATCAATCCTTGGACTCTGTGGTATGTGGTTCCAAGGAGAACCAAGAGGAAGAACCATGAATGCTTAGGATGCATAGAGCTCAGGACTCTAAATTTACTCACATTGACCTTTACCACACACACAACAGGTCTGAGAATCCACAACTTGAATTGCATGGAATAGATTACACTGCTTTCACAAAAATTACTGGTATAGTCTTATATGTTAATACTGCTCACCAAAAACTAGGTCTTATTTCATTTATCTTGAATAGTGCAGATGCTCGAATCCTTTTTCCCATAATGCCACCCAACTTCTTCTTTAGATTTGCCTTTCAACAAATCTAAAACTTTTACTTCAATAAAACATATGCAGAGCCCTTTTTTGGATTTGGGAGTATTACCACAACTTTTAGCTTACTTTTTTGGGCTACTATTTTCTTTGGAGGAGACATATTGTCACAAAATTAAGGGCAGGGAAATACTTAGCTGATCACCCACAATTTAATCTCAATTGACAATAACAGGAGACTGAGAGCTTTCCCCATGAATTGAGCTGCATAATCTGCACAGGGAAATTTCTTTTGTTTTTGACCATGCTTGGTCAAAACACATGTAATAATCTGCAAATAAGGGAGCCTTACTGCAATGTTATATGAACATGGATTTAGTTAAAAGTATATAATATACACTGTAGGGGCAACATTAAATAGTAAAATAATACTGGGTGCTGGTGGCTCACACCTGTAAACCTATCCACAGAGAAGGCAAAGATCAGGAGGATTGCAGTTCAAAGCCAGCCTCGGCAAATAGTTCCCAAGGCCCTTTTTCAAAAAAAAGCCATGACAAAAAAGGTCTGGTGGAGTGTCTCAAGATGTAGGCCCTGAGTTCAGTAAAATAAAAAGTAAAATAAAAAGAAATATGAATGATACATTAAGACTGGTGAGAAAATGAATTCATATAACATGCTTGGGAAAAAGCAGAAAAAGAGGGGAAGAAAAACAGGCAACAAAAAAAGAGAAGTAAAATGAATAAAGATTAGTTACAATTATATTAGTTATTAATCCAGTTATATTAGTAATCACTCTTATGTAAATGGCCTAACTGTACAAATTAAAAGAGAGATCATTAGAATTGGTAAAAATAAGTTGATTAAACAAACCCAACTATATAATGTCTGTAAGAAAGTTGTATTAGAGATGCAAGATGGCAACAGTGACATAGCTGCAGATTGCATGAGCTCATAGAACCAGGGACTTTGCTAAGATGCTGGAGACACACTTGGCTGAGGTAAAGCACAAGGGAGAGCTGAAACTTTGGCACTAGGAACCCCTAGCTCATGGAAGGCTTCTCCACGCCACGATTAACAGAACAGTTGGTGCTGCATGCCAAGCCCTGCCCCTTAGGCCTGTGATGCCACTGCTCTGCAGACCGTGGGATCTCCAATCCTCCAGCCCTGCTCCTCAGCCCCACCATGGCCTCGCTCCACAGGCCCACTGGATATTCCTCAAATTCCCACCCCTCAGGCCAGCAAGATCACCACTGGGCCCGCACCCCTCAGGCCTGCCAGGCCGGCAATCCACAGGCCCACATGATCTTGGCTGGGCCACACACCTCAGGCCTGCACAGGCCCTCATGATCTCCACTGGGCCCTGCCCCTCAGGCCTGCCACTGCAGCCATCCACAGCCCCTCATAATCTCTGCTGGGCCATACTCCTCAGGTCTGCACAGGCCTGCACAATCTCCACCAAGACTGTGCCCTCAAGCCTGACAGGTCAGTGATCCACAGGCCCACATGATCTCCGACCGCTAGGCCTGCACCCCTCAGGCATGCCAGACCAGCACTCCAAAGGCCCACTAGATTGCCTCAATGACAGGCCTCCACCTGCAGGCCTGTGGTGCCCCACCCACCTGTCACCTGCCACAGGAGGGCTCCAAACCTGCCTATGAGACACAGACAGGTCTGGATGCTAAAGGAGTAACAGCAGAACTACTAAGACTGAAATTCCACTGTTCCTAAACCAGTGAATTTTTTTTTTGCCTTCCTTTAAAGGTTTGGCTATCTGGTTTGCTCTTTGATCGTCCACTATCTCTCCCTGCTGTTTTCATTGGTTCTCTCTCTCTCTCTCTTTTTTTTGTTTTCATATTTTTCCTTCAATTTCTTTTTCTTTCTCTTTTTTCTCCTTTCTTGATTTTGTTAGTTTCACTATTGTAACCCAGCTAACACTAAATTACACATAGTCCAGGGATAGAAACAGTACCAAGTGGAAATATTGGAAGACAAAAAAGGGATGGATACCATTCTACTCCCCAAAATAAGTTAGTGCAGGATTCAGAGGGAAATGAAGGAAACAGATACCCAGATCTAGACTCCAACAAAACAAAAATAAACTATGCCAAAGAACCTAACAAAGCCCACAAGAACACTCTGAAAGAAGAAATCCTGTAAGTAGTCATTGAGAATTTCATGGAGATGTTACTACACATGGTCAACCAAAACCTACAAGAGGCACTCAAGAAATTCCAAGAGGACAAAAATAAAGAAT
Organism: Castor canadensis; assembly: GCF_047511655.1. NCBI lineage: Eukaryota > Metazoa > Chordata > Mammalia > Rodentia > Castoridae > Castor > Castor canadensis. The sequence goes on along the minus strand of NC_133391.1, from coordinate 125,444,611 downwards.
ATGAGAAAACACAAAAACAAATAAATGAAATCATAGGAGTCCTAAATTAAAAACCAAAACGAAACAGGAAATACCATAAATAGAGAGATAAATGACTTAAGGAAAAATCACAGCAGATTTCTCCATGGAAACCTTCAAAGCAAGAAGAGCATGGAGTGAGGTCTTCCAAGTACTAAATGAAAGTAAATTCAATCCTAGGATACTCTACCCAGCAAAACTATCATTCAAAATAGATGGCGCAATAAAAGTCTTCCATGATAAACAGAAACTAAAACAATATATGACCACCAAGCCACCACTACAAAAGATTCTCCAAGGAATTCTGCACACAGAAAGTGAAAGCAAACAAACCCATGAAAGGACAGGCAATACCAAACCACAGGAGAAGAAAAGGCAAGAAAGTAGAATAATACTGATTCAGCTACACACAATCAAACTCTTCATCATCAAAGACAACTACATGACAAGGATCACCACATACCTATCAATCCTAACACTAAACGTTAATAGACTTAATTCCCATATCAAAACACAAACGCACAGGAAATTAATGTGAGTCAACTCCCTGTATAGCTATCCTTATCTCAACCAGCAAAAACACTTGTTCCTTCCTATTATTGCTTATACTCTCTCTTCAACAAAATTAGAGATAAGGGCAAAATAGTTTCTGCTAGGTATTGAAGGGGTGGGGGGGAGAGGGAGGGGGCAGAGTGGGTGGTAAGGGAGGGGGTGGGGGCAGGGGGGAGAAATGAACCAAGCCTTGTATGCACATATGAATAATAAAACAATAAAAAAAAAGACACTGATTGGCAAACTGGATTAAAAAGGAAGATCCAACAATCTGTTGCCTTCATGAGACCCACCTCATTGACAGAAACAAGAAGTGGCTGAGAGTGAAAGGATGCAAGAAGATCTACCAAGCCAATGGCCCCAAAATAGATGTGGGTAACAATACTTATTTTGGATAAAGTAGTCTTCAAACTTGCATTGATCAAATGAGATAAAGAAAGACACTCTAAACTAATAAAAGGGGAAATGCTCCAAAAGGAAATAACAATTATCAACCTATATGCACCCAATGTCAATGCACCTAATTTCATCAAACATACTCTGAAGGACCTAAAAACATATATAAACTCCAGTGGGAGACCTTAACCCACCCTAACAACAACACATAGGTAATCCAAACAAAAAAATCAATAAAGAAAACCTAGAATTAAATCACACCACAGAACAAATGGACCTAGCTGACGTCTACAGAATATTTCATCCAGCTGCTGCACAATATATATTCTTCTCAGCAGCTCATGGATCCTTCTCCAAAATTGATCATATCTTAGGGCAAAAAGCAAGCCTCAGCAAATATAAGAAAACAGAAATTATTCCATGCATTCTATCTGACCACGATGCATTAAAACTAGAAATCAACATCAAAAACAGCAGTAAAAACCATGCAAACAATTGTGAACAACACTTTGCTCAATGATTAATGGGTCATTGATGAAATAAAAGAAATTAAAAGGTTCCTGGAAGTCAATGAAAATGAAAACATGACCTACCAGAACCCATGGGACACAGTAAAGGCAGTCCAAAGGGGAAAGTTTATAGCCATGAGTGCATATATTAAAAGGACAGAAGGATCTCAAATCAATGATCTAATACTACAGCTCAAACTCCTAGAAAAACAAGAAAAAGCAAATCCCAAAACAAGCAGAAGGAGAGAAATAATTAAAATAAGGGCTGAAATCAATGAAATAGAAACAAAAAAATCCATACAAGGAATTAATGAAACAAAAAGCTGGTTCTTTGAAAAACAAATAACATTGACAGACCCCTGGCAAACCTGACTAAAATAAGGAAAGAAAACACTCAAATCAGTAAAATCAGAAATGTAAAAGGGGAGATAACAACAAGCACCACGGAAATCCAGGAAATCATCAGAGACTACTTTGAGAGCCTTTACTGTAATAAATTTGAAAAGTTTAAGAAATGGACAGATTTCTAGATAATTACAACATCTGAAACTGAACCAAGAGGATATTAATCACCTGAACAGATCTATAACACAAAACAAAATTGAAGCAGCAATTAAGAGTCTCCCAAAAAAGAAAAGTCCTGGGCCTGCTGAATTCTATCAGATGCTTAAAAAAGAACTCATACCAACCCACCTTAAATTATTCCATGAAATAGAAAGGGAGGAGCACTGCCAAACTTGTTTTATGAAGCCAATATTACTCTCATCCCAAAACCAGACAAAGATACTTCCAAAAGGAAGAATGATAGGCCAATTTCCTTAATGAATATTATGCAAAAATCCTTAATAAAATAATGGCAAACCAAATCCAACAACACATCAAAAAGATCATACACCATAACCAAGACGGCTTCATCCCAGGGATGCAAGGATGGTTCAACATATGCAATCTATAAATGTAATACAGCACATTAATAGAAGCAAATACAAAAACCACTTGAACATCTCAATAGATGCAGAAAACGCCTTCAACAAGAAGCCACACCACTTCTTGATAAAAGCTCTAAGAAAACTAGGAATAGAAGGAATGTACCTCAACATTGTAAAGGCTATATATGACAAAAATACAGCCAACAGCATAATTAACGGTGAAAAACTGAAACCATTCCCCCTAAAATCAGAAACAAGACAAGAGTGCCCACTATCTCCACTCCTTTTCAGCATAGTACTAGAATTTCTAGCCAGAGCAATTAGGCAAAAAGAAGAAATAAAAAGAATTCAAATAGGTAATGAAACTGTCAAAATATTCTTATTTGCAGACGATATAATCCTATACCTTAAAGACCCAAAAAACTCTACCCAAAAACTCTTAGACACCATATACAAGTATATCAAGATGGCAAGATACAAAATCAACTTAGAAAAATCATTAGCACTTCTATACATCAACAACAAACAAACTGAGAAGGAATACATGGAAACAATTCCATTTATAATAGCCTCAAAACAAATCAAATATCTAAGAGTAAACTTAACAAAAGATGTGAATGATCTCTACAAGGAGAATTACAAACCCCTGAAGAAAGATATCGAGCAAGGCTACAGAAGGTGGAAAGATCTCCCATGCTCATGGATTGGTAGAATCAACATAGTAAAAATGGCTATACTACCAAAAGTGGTCTACATGTTTAATGCAATTCCCATCAAAATCCCAATGACATTCATCACAGAGACTGAAAAATCTACCTAAAAGTTCATTTGGAAACACAAGAGACCATGAATAACCAAGGCAATTCTCAGCAAAAAGAGCAATGCTGGCAGTATCACAATACCCAACTTCAAACTATACTACATAGCAATAGCAATAAAAACAGCATGGTTCTCACACAAAAACAGACATGAAGACTAGTGGAACAGAATAGAGGACCCGGATATGAATCCACACAACTATACCCACCTTATTTTTGACAAAGAGGCCAAAAATATACGATGGAGAAAAGACAGCCTCTTCAACAAATGCTGCTGGGAAAAGTGGTTATACATCTGCAAGAAGCTAAAACTAGATCCATGTCTATCACCCTGTACTAGTATCAACTCAAAATGGATCAAGGACCTTAATATCAGACCTGAAACTCTGAAGTTAGTATAAGAAGGAGCAGGAAACATTCTGGAAATAATAGGTATAGGCAAGAACTTCCTCAATAGAACCCCAGCAGCTCAGCAACTAAGAGAAAGAATGGACAATTGGGAGTTCATAAATTTAAAAAGCTTCTGCACAACAAAATAAATGGTCTCTAAACTAATGAGACCACACACAGAGTGGGAGAAAATATTTGCTAGCTATATATCAGACAAAGTATTGATAACCAGAATACACAGGGAACTTAAGAAACCAAACTCTCCCAAAGTCGATGAACCAATTAAGAAATGGGCAACTGAACTAAATAGAACTTTCTCAAAAGAAGAAAGCCAAATGGCCAAAAAACACATGAACAAATGCTCACCATCTCTAGCCATAAAGGAAATGCAAATCAAAACCACACTAAGATTCCACTTCACCCCTGTTAGAATAACCATCATTAGAAACACCACCAACATGTGCAGGTGAGGATGTGAGGAAAAAGGAACCTTCTTACACTGCTTGTGGCAATGCAAGCTGGTGCAACCACTCTGGAAAAATATTTGGAGGCTTCTTAAAAATCTAAACATAGATCTGCCATATGATCCAGCAATCCCACTCCTGGGGATATACCTAAAGGAATGTGACTCAGGTTACTCCAAAGGCACCTGCACATCCATGTTTATTGCAGCGCTATTCACAATAGCCAAGTGATGGAAACAACCAAGATGCCCCACTACTGACGAATGGATCAGGAAAATGTGGTATTTATACTCAATGGAATTTTACTCAGCCATGAAGAAGAATGAAATCTTACCATTTGCAAGTAAATGGATGGAACTAGAGAACATCATTCTGAGCAAGGTTAGCCAGGATTAGAAGACAAAAAATCATATGTTCTCCCTCATATGCAGTCTTTAGATCTAGGGCAAATACAGCAATGCTGTAGGACTTGGGTTACATGACAAGGAGAGAACATATGCGGGAGGTATGGGGTTAGAGAGAAAACCCAAAACATGAAAGCACATGATGTCCCTACTCTAGAGGAATTAACACAGAAACCTTAAAGCGACAGAGGTCAACACAAGAAGGAGATCAGGAACCAGTGTAAAGATCAGTTAGAGACGAATCAACCTGGGTTGTAACACATTTGTACATGAAAGCAATGCTAAGAATCTCTCTGTATAGCTGTCCTTATCTAAACTAGCAAAAATGCTATGTCTTTCTTATTATTGCTTATTTCTACTCTTCAATGGAACTGGAGAAAAGCACAGAACAGGTTCTACCTGGAAGCGAGGGGGGAGGGAGTGAGAGGGAGGAGGTAGAGGTGAGGGACAAGGGGGAGAAATGACCCAAACAATGTATGCACATGTGAATAAATGCATAATAAAAAACTTGTATTAAATATAATAATGATAGAGACAAAGTTTAAAAAATGAATGAAGAAAGGTACAGTGTAATAAAACCAATGGAAACAAAGTAAGTATCCATAAACTCATGAATGGATGAAATGAGATAATGGAATATTATTCAGCCACAAAAAGAATTAAATCCTGTCATTTGCCACAATGTGAAAAGAGCTGAAGATCAATATGTTAACTGAAATAAGCCAGGCACAGAAAAATAAGTACCACACAGTCTCACTCAGATGTGGGATCTAAAAATGTTGATCTCATAGAAGTTGAGTAGAATAGTGATTAAGATTGGATAATAGGGTCAGGGAAGAATGGGGAAAGGTTAGTCAATGGATCTTAGTTACAGTTAGAAAGGAGGGAGAATGTCTAGTGTTCCATTGCAGGCTAGGGTGAGTGTAAGTAGCAACAATGTACTATATATTGTAAAAAGCTAGAAAAAGTATTTTGAATGTTTTCACTATAAAGAAATGATAGATGTTTGAGGAGATATATATGTTTAACCTGATTTCAACATTTATTACCTAATACATATGTATATTGAAATATCACATGCTACCCTATTGACATAAATTTTATGTTTTTAATCTGTCGTTACATGTAAATTTAGGGCCAGACATGATGGCACAAACTTTTAATCACAGGAAAGTGGAAGGTAGAGATGGAGGATTGTGGTTTGAGGTGCCACCCTGGGCAAAAAAGTTAGTGAGACTCTATCTCAAAAAACAAGCTTGGTGGTATATGCCTCTAATCTCATGCAGAGATAGGAGGATTGTGGCCTATGGTTGGAGCCTGGAAAAATCAGATCCTGTCTGAAAAATAAATTAAAGCAAAAAGAGCTAGGCGTGTGGCTAGTGTGTTAGAATGCTTGCCTAGCAAGCATGGGACCCTGAGCTCTAATCCCAATACCACAAAAAATTAATTAAAAAATTTAAAAGGAGCATTATTAACTTTATATAAATCAGGCTTCATTCATTCAAGGAGCAAGGATAGAGGATCGATTCTTCAGAAGACATCATACTCCTTAATGTGTATGTATATGGCACTAGATCATCAAAGCATATGAGGAAAATATAATGAAATGCAAAGAAAAATAGGCAAATCCACAGTGAGGTAGCAGTATACAAATGTTAGAAGTGATTTTTTAAAAGCACCCAAAAAGTAGCAATGCCATTAGCAAATATGCACAGAAAGTGGAACCCCTAGTATTGCTGAGTGAAGGTACAATTGTAATGCCATTCTGGAAAACAGGCAATTTCCTATAAAGTACACACCTACCATGGCACTAACTAATGCCATGGGATCTACCCAGGGATTAAAACTTACATCTACAAAAATACTATGTTTATAAAATTTTTCAAAATTGCCAAAAAATGGAAACAGAAACAAGATAGGTAGCTTTCTATTATTGAATGAAAATTAAAAAAAAAAAACTGTGATGAGTTCATAGAATGAAAACTTCTCAGCAATGAAAGGAGGAAGGAATTAGCTATTAATTCTGGCAATAACAGGGATAAGTTTCAAATTCATTTTAACAAGTGAGGAGACCAAACTTAAAAGGTTATATGTCATATGATCACACTAAACTGACACTTCGAAAAAGGCATAAATACAGAAATGAAAACAGATGAGTGGCTGCCAGAATTGAGGAATAAAGTGATAAACTGATGTAAGATGGAGAATAATTGAGTTTTGGGGGTTGTGATTAAAGACTGTAATCCAAAATATACAAAGAACTCAACAACAGGAAAACAACCCAATTGAAAAATGTGCCACTTATGATATACCTCAGCAAAGATAATAAACAGATGCAAATAAAAATATATAAAGATACTCTGAATCATATAACATTAGGAAATGCAAATTAAAATGTGATACCATTGCACATCTATTAGAATAGCTGAAATCCTGAGCACTAATGCCAAATGCTGATGCGAATGTATGGAAATGGGAATTCTCATTTATTGTTAGCAGGCATGTGAAATGACACAGGCACTTTGGAAGACAGTTTGGTGGTTTCTTATGAAAGAAAAGATACTCTTCCCATGACACAGCAATCAGTACATCATAGTATTTACCCAAAGGGGGTGAGAATTTATGTCCACACAAAAACCTGCACACTGATATTTACAGCAGCTTTATTTTCTAAACTTTGAGGCAAAAGAAATGTCTTCAGTAATGAATGAATGAACTGTGATACATCCTGACAATAAATCACTATTCCATGCTAAAAATGTGCTGTCAAGCTATAAAAAGACACGGAAGAAAGTTAAATTCATATTACCAAGTAAAAGAAGCAAATGTGCAAAGGCTGTGTGCTATATGATTCCTACTATATTGGCAATATAGGTACATTCCAGTTATTCTAGAAGAGACAAAACTATGGAGATTATAAAAATATTAGTGGTTTCCAGGAATTAGGAAAGGGGAAAGGTAAATAGAGGGAGCACAGAAGAATATCAGGTAGTAAAAATACTGAGGGATAGATGGCATCATACATTTATTTGTTTAAACTCAACATTTAATACCAACAGTGAACCCAAACTTGAACTATGGAGTTTGGGTAACTATGATGTAGTGTTGTGGGATCATCAGTTGTAGCAAATGTATTACCGTGGTGAGGATAAAGGGAAGGGTGTGTATGGGGGGAGGCAGGAAGTATATGCAAAATCTTTGTATTTTCCTACCTTACTCTCAACTTTGCTGTGAACCCAAAACTGCTTTAACAAATCAAAGTTCTTTAAAAATATGGACAAAACACTCAAATGGACATATCCAAAGAAGGGGTAGAAGTAGCCAAAAAATTCATGAAGAGAACCTCAGTCACTAATAATCAGGGTTATGCATATCAAAAACATTAGACATCATCTCACATCTGTTATTTTGAGAAAAGATAAGTGTGGAGAGGATGTTGAGAAATTAGAATTCTTACACACTGCTGATGGGAATACAAAATGGTACAGGCACTGTGGAAAACAGTATGGTTACTTCTCAGAATATCAAAATTAGAATCCTCATTTGACCTTATAATCCACCTCAGGATAGTTATCCAAAAGAGTTAAATAAGGAACTGAAGAAGATGCTTGCACTCTGATATTCACTAAAACACCATAATAGTCAGTGTATAGAAACAAACTAAATATCTGTCCATATAAGGATGAATGGACAAAGAAAATCTGGAATAGATTAAATGGAAAATTGCACAGACATCGAAAGAAGGAAATCCTATCATGTGCAACAATATGGATGAAACTGGAGTACATTATACTAAGTTAAATAAGAGAGTCACAGAAGGAGAAATACTGCATATTTCCATTTATTTAAAGCACATAAAATAGTCAATCTCATAGAAGTAGAATGTTGGTTGCCAGGGCTGGTGGGAGATGGAAAGGGGAGTTCCTATGCAAGGGACAAAAAATGTTTCAGGAAAATGAGTAACTTCTAGAGATCTTCTGTTCAACATTGTGCTTACAGATATCAATACTGCACCATGTGCTTAAATTCTATAAAGAAGACACTTCTCATGGCACATGTTTTTATAATAAAAATTTTAAAAATGAATAAATGGAAGAAAGAATAGGAAGAAGAGATGGAGGGAGGGAACAAAGGAAGAAAGCAAGAGAGGGAAGCAGGGAAGAAACAAAGGCAGGTAAACAGGAGGTAGGAGCCTAAATCACCCATACAGAAACTCACAGAAATGACTTAGTCTCATTGACCATTTTTCCCTATAATGTCCTCTAGTACTTTTCCATTTGCTGACCCTAGCATTTAAAAATCCTTCCATATTTTGTCCCAGGAGAGTTCACTGTCTCTCTTGTTTCTTGAAGAAACTATTCATTACTTTTCTAAACAAGTATCCAGTGCCATTTCTCTTTGACAGGACTTGTACTGTAGAAGACACTTTATTTTGTTCTCTGTAGGCTTTATCTCATTCAATCCTCATAACAATTATGAAGATAGGCATTATTTTAGGTAAGAATATTATGAGAAGTTAATTACCTTGTTGAGAGTCACAAGGTTTTTAAATGAAAGAACCTGAAGAGATTTATTGTTAATCAGTATTCATATATATTACAACAAAATAAGAGAGACTTCTCAAAGCCAATGTTAATTAAAAAATATATTTCTTTTCATGAGCCTATCATTTAATTCACATTGTATTTAGCCATTACATTGAAGTAAGAAGCTGTAAGGAGCTTGCTTCAGGAGAAGAGATAGATCATGTTTGGAAGCTAGCACACAGTATTTAGTTGTTCTGAAGCTGGCGTTAAGAACCTGACCACAGAACACCTGGTACAATTTCACATGTTCTCCCATCAGTTTCAGTACCAGCTGGTTCACAATAGACAATGTAGAGGTGAGGTTTCTAGCGCTGATTTGACTTCCCACATCTTGTTTCTGTCCATTGATGTTGGTGGCCAGCCCCTCTACCATATTAGTGTGTATGTATATAAGTATGCATGTAATTGAAAACATGTATGTCTCAATATGATAATATATGCATTTGTTTTTAATTGGAGCCAAATATTCCATAGTTAGGAATTTAATCCATTCCAATGCCTTTATTTAAGTAAAGTCTATTTACTCGTTTTTCTATCATGATTATTTTTATAATTTAAAGCCTTTTCTATTTTTCAGTTTTTAATTTATTTAACATTTTTTCTATTCTTTTTAATTTCAACTTTCCTTTAAGTTTAATTTTTTTTATTTGTCCTCTCCTTCTACTTCTATGTCTGATAAGGACACTGAATCTCCTTCTTTCCCTAAGCTATTTTACAAGCCACTCCTTTTTAAACCCCCTATGCTCATTTAATTTTTTAAGAGAGATCCTCAAAGCAGTGTTCTCCTAGAGCCATAATTTTCTATGTTCATGTGGTTCCCTTGTTTTATTGGGAAAGTGGCTGGGCTGTAAAAGAAAATGCTATAAACCAATAAGCAAGACTACTAAAAGTAAAATGATAACAATCATATTAGGAAAAAAATAAGAAATTTTAAATAAATATGAGTAGAAAATAGATAAGAATTAAAATGAAAATTTAGAAATAATTTAGAAAATAAATAGAAATAATGTGGAAGAAATAAATAAGGAGTGGGGAAACATACCTAAGCGTGGATCAGTGGTAGCCATCTTTCCTTTTTCCTTTGGTTCAGTTCAATAGACACAGTCTCATTTTTGGCATCTCTGTGAAGGAGGTCACATTGCTGGGAAAGGATCAGCCTCCCATCTCAACTTTCTTTCAGACAGTATCTTTGTCAGTGGCCTCAGCTATGTTGGGTTGGCTTTGTTAAGACAATTGAACGTGTGTCACTTTCCTGTAAAGAACTCTAATCTTGGCTACTTCTTATATGACAAGTATCCATACAACATACTTTTCACAGCCAGTAACATTTGGGCTGTGGGCAACAGCTTTGGCTAATAATCCAAAATGAACCAGAAATGCTACAGAGACGTTGTTTGGGGAGAAAAAAGGTGTCCTTAGACTCAAAGATTATTTTAGAAAACATTCAGTTTGTAATAGCTGCCTCGGGATTTCTCTCTAACGTAGAACTCTCCAGTGGACTTCAATTTCTTGTGTGAATTCTCCAACTTCTTTAGGCCTTCTACAAATGTTTCTGTCCACCTTTTATATTCTACAGCTGTTCCTCTACATATGGAAATAGTTCAGAGTGTTAGAGTCTTCAGTAATGTAAAGCTCATATCATTCTTCATGTAAAAGTTTCAGTGTATAAAATTAGAAATACCAAAGACAACTAAAACATTAGATGGAAATTTAGATAGAAGAGAAGGTTCAAAGTGAATGTTTCAGTCAAAGCAAAGCTACAAATCTATCATTTCTGTAGGGCATCTTAGAGAATCATATGATAAAAATAGGAAAATTGTGGCCAATATTTTGCTAGGTTACTTATTTTATAAACCTAGCAATAAGAAAAGAAGGAAAGGAAAAAGAAAACTGACATCAAGGGAAGCTTAAATTGAATGACTTATATATTCTAATATATTTTGAGTATTTGTGTTTGTATTGCTTTCTATATTTAAAAGTTATTTATTAAAACAACAGCTAGATAATTAGAGAAGATAAAGCAACTGGAGGTACAACACATATATACATGGAACTACCACAAGGAAACTCCCTGTATAGCTAGCTACCTTTACCTCAAACAAACAAAGATGTCATGGCTTTTCTTTTCTAAAATTATTTTATAAAATTGGAGAATAGGAGGGCAGAACATGTCCTGACCAGGGGGAGAATTATCAACAGTGGGAGGGTGGAGGTAGCAGGAAAGGGGGTAGGAGAGTGAATATGGTGCAAAAACTGTGCACACATTCATGTAAAGGCAATAATGGTACCTGTTGTAACTATTTCATGAATTGGGCGAGGAAGGCTAAAGGGGAACAGAGGAGGGGGAAAATTTTTTTAAAGATTAAAAAAAATAGCTAATGAGACAGTTAATGTGACTTAAATATACAGTTACCTTTCCTAAACTGCTCTATAAAATACCTTGTAATTATGGTAGCTGTGAATTTATTATAGATTAGACATTCCTTAAACATCACAAGGAGCTGAATCGAGTGCGCATGTGGACAGTGAAGACATATGGCACTTAGAGAACGTTATTCTCATCACAAACATTTATCCCCAAATCCATACTTATTCTGAGAGTTGACTTGACTACAAACAACTCTGATACCTAAGGAATTACTGGAAGTTCTGAAAGAATCCCACAATCAGATATGATTCTTAAGCATTCAAGTCAGGGCTCATTCAAATACATAAGACATTCCATTAGCATGAATTGTTTCTTCCCTCCTCCCTTTTCTGTCTTTTATGTCAAATTAATATTTATTATTTGTGTATATGAGGCATTTAAACAAAAACGCTATCACTCAGAGGTCAGGATCTTTATCTAATGTATTGAGGCCAAGTGCTCCAAGTGTTAGAATTCTGAGTGCTCAATTTTCTTTTCATTTACTGTCTCACCAAAAGAGTCTGATTTGGTGATAAAAAAGAGAGATTAATAATTTCTTCAGTCTGAGCTGTGCAAAGAAGAATGACCAGATTCATAGAAAACTCCCATTCAGGATTCCAGGACTAAGGCATCTCTGGTATCCTGAATACAAGGAGGATGGATTATAAAAAGCTAGAGGAAAATGCATTATCTATTTCAGTTTCTTTGGCCATGGTGGAAAAAAATGATCCATCTGTGAAGTCTATCATTGGCTTTTCATTTACTATAAGCAGGAAACTTTCCTGTGATTTTTCTTCTTCCTTTTACATTTTGCCAAGTATATTTTAGGTGAGAAATAAATTAGTCACCTTTTAGAATGTTTCTAAACACAAGCACAACCACACAGTCAATACCAATCAGAAAGTATCTTAAACTTTTCTTGCCAAAACATGAGTTGAGAAATAGGTGTGATGTTTTCCAGTTTGCAATTCATGTTCCCCAAAACCATTTAATATTGGCAAAACATTGACCAAAAGGTTTCTTATTTTTTGAGATATAATTCTCTAAGGTACCCTATAGAATGATAGATTTGAAGATTTTCTTTCATTAGAATATTCACCTTGAACCTTCCCTTCTATCTAAATTTCCATCTAATTTTAGTTCAAGTCAGTCGTCAAATATGAACACAGAATGGGATTCTGTAAAGAGGGAATGGGTCCTTCTAGAGAGTTTAGTTCTGTACACCTTTCTACAACAAACATATCCTTCACCCTTTGTTTTATTGCTACCATTTTCCTCTTAGCCAAATTATTAACTTCTTTTCTCTCTCATCCAACTCCAGGATTATGATACCACCTCCTATTTTCTCCAACTTATAGTTACCTGCTATGATCTCTGCTAGCTACAAACAATAGATAGACGAAGGAATCTGTCCTACATCTTCATCCCCCATGCCTCTAGACCCTCAGAAATATGGCCACTCCTAAGTCTAGTCACCCTTACAACAGTAAACACGAACTGAACATTTTATAATCCTTTCTGACTAAAACCTCTGCGTTTATAAGATTTTGATTCATCTGTCTATAAATCTAATACTGAATTTTTTTTTCCACTTTGTGCTCTTTTATGCAGTCCTCTGCACCTGTATCTTGTCATTGGTCTTATCCTAGAAATTTGAACTACTTCTAAATTCCTATCTTAATTTTCATTCCAAATTCACTAAGGACAATTGGAGAAAGTTGCATACTCATGCTAATTGATTCCACAAATTCTTGCTATCTTGTTTCAAATGGGGCTTCAAATATATCTTATAAGCTGTTTTTAAAAAATTATTATTGCAAAGTCCTTTATAATTTATGGCATAGCATTTGCTAAGCTATTGTCCCTTGCCTTTTCCTGGCTATTCTCTAGGCTTTAATGTACCTATCAATATAATTTCTGTATTCATGGATTAGAATAACAAATCTATAGAACTGCATTTACAGTTGTTTAAGAGTTATAGCTAATAAGACATTTGGCACATACTTCATGTGTTCACAATAAAACTCATTTGTTTCTGAGTTGTATCTAATGTCTGTACTGATGACACCTTCCATGTCAAAAACTCCTAAGTGTTTGAAATAACCTTTATCTCTTTTCTTTTGCCTGCCAAGCCAAAAAATTGAAAACCTTCAATGATTCTTGATAGTCTGTCCCATTATCTATAAATATTTTATCAAATTAAAATTTTATAAAATTAAAACAAAGCAGAGACCCATAAAATAAAGTGACAGAGATAACTGCTTTGATTTATAAGTGGACATGTCCAAATCTCTAATTTCTCTTCCTCAACAAAGGTAATTTCTAAAGTATCATTGTGAAGCACTTTGGTTCTATAAAGTACAATTTGACCTACAGTATAACAAAGACTTGTTTTAGCAATTTGGTTGCACCCTTCTTTTCAAATGTTACTTCTCAGAATTTCATTTCAATTTCTTGACAGGACCATGAATTTCACTGTGATTTTTCTTATACCAGTAGCCGGTCATCATTTTCCTCCTCAGTATTCAAAGCTCTTTTGCTGTTGTCTGCTCTTCCTTTTAGTCTTTTCATATTTGGTTTCTTTTTTAAGAACCTCTTTACAATAACTTTAGTTGAAGTTCAGAGGACAAAGCTAAGATATATGAAAAGTCTGTGTTTCAATTATACTTTTAATTGTGGTAAATGTAACACAAAATTTACAATTTAACTATATTAAAGTGTATAATTCAGTGCTATTAATTGCATGTACAATGCTGTGCAGCTATTATTATTGCTAAAAAAGGTCTGTGGCTCAAATGGTAGAGTGATTGCCTAACCTGTGTGAGGCTCTGGGTTCAGTCTCTAGTACTTGACAAAAAAAAGACACTGTATCCATTAAACAATAACTTCCCTCCTCCAAACTTCTGGAAACTTCCAATTTACTTTTATCTCTATCAATTTTCTTATTCTACATACATGTGGTATTACATATTCTTTGTTATTTTGTGTCTATCTTATTTAATTTATAATAAACTTTTCAACGTTTATCCATGTTGTCACATGAATTTAATATTTCATTCCTTTTATTGGCTGGACAGTATCCTTTCATAGATGTATACCACATGCTCTATATCGATTCATTTTTCAAGAGATACTTGGGTATTTCCATCTTTTGGCTATTGTGAATTCTGCCATGAACACTGGCATATACCTATCTTTATTAGTGCCCATTTTTAATTCATTTTGGTATGATACAATTCATACGATGAGCATATGAACTGCTCATAATATGGTAATTCTGTTTGACTTTGTGAGAATCCACCAAATTATTTTCCTTAGTACCTGAAACTATTTCACCTTCCCACCAGCAATGTATTAGGATTCCAATTTCTCTCCTTCTTAGCAAATATTGATTTTTTTCTGGTTTCTAAAAATCTCTCAGCCATCCTAGTAGATGTAAGGTTGTATGAATCCCACATTGGTTTTGGTATTTATTTCCCTAATGCCTAATGATATTGGGTATTTTTCTATGACCTTATTGGTCATTTGTGTGGCTTATTTGAAGAAATATCTATTCAAGTTATTTGCCCCTCTTTACATTGGGTTGACCCTCTTTTTGTTGTTTAGTTGTAGTTTTTTTTATATAGGCTGGATAATAAACTTTTATTATATGTGTCTTACAAATATTTTTCCCATTCTGTGGGTTATATTTTAACTTTTTTAATAGTATTTTGTTACATGTGCTTTGGTGTCATATATAAGAACCATTATCAAACCAAGGTCAAGATTTATTTCTATGATTCTACCAGTTAATTTTTTATTAATTAAATTTTAATTTTCATCCACTTTGAGTTAATTTTGTATATGCTGTGAGACAAGGGTTTTCACATGTGGCTATCCAGTTTTTCCAGCACCATTTATTTAAAAATCTGTTTTTTCTCCCATTGGGTGGTGTTGACACTGTGTCAAAAACCACTGAACATAAGTGTGAGGACTTATTTCTGAATTCTCAAGTCTGTCCCATTTGTTCTTTATGTCCATCCTTATGCCAGTACCACACTGTTTTGGTCATTATAATATTTAAATAATTTAGAAATTGTCAGTTCTTCAATTTTGCTCTACTTTCTCCAAATTATTTTTAGCTATTCTGGTCTCTTGAAATTTTAAATGCATTTTAGGATGACGTTTTCCATTTCTGCCAAAAACAGCATTGGGATGTGTGTAGTGTTTATACTGAATCTATAAATTGTTTTAGATAGTCTTGCTTTCTTGACAATATTAATTCTTTCAAACTGTGAACATGGGGTATCTTTCTATTAATTTGTGCCTTCCTTAATTTCATTAATCAATGCTTTTCAGTATTTAGTGTCCATATATTGTGCCTCCTTGGTTACATTTATCCTAAATGTTTTCTTTGGTTCTATTTTAAATTGAATTGTTTTTCTTAGCTTCATTTTTGGATTGGTAATTACTAAAGTAATTACCAATTACATGAGATGGTAGAACAGAGACATACACCACTTCCCTGCTTCACTACAGCCTAAAACAAGATCACCAAGTTTGTGGCTCAGGAAAAGAACTGTAAGGAATGGCAATTTGGGTTACAATACATGTATACATGGAAATGTTACAGTGAAACTCCCTGTATAGCTATCTTAAGCAAATGAAAATGTCTTTCTTTTTTGAAATGGAGAATAGGAAGGTAAAACAGGTCCCGTCTGGGGTTTGATACCAGTGTGGCAGGGGAGAAGAGACAATATAAGGGAAGGGTGAAGGATGAATGTGGTGGAAATATTGTATACTCATGGATGAAGATGGAAAAATAAGACTTGTTGAAGCTATTTAAGGAATGGGGGAAAGGAAATAAAGGGGAATGATGGAGGGGGATTAATTCAACTGTGATATATTATAAGAACTTTTGTAAATGACACAATGAACCTCCAGGACAATAATATAATAAAAAGAGGAAAAAAGTAAGAAAAGAAAAGCAAAGGAAAGCAATAGTAAATAGTAGAAAGAATTCAAATGAAATCCAGAAATACTGAACTTTAGATCTATAAAACAATGAACTTTAATGTAGAGCACTGATCAAAATGGTAGGAAAAGAGTAAAACACCTACCAGTTTGGTCCAAAATGCTTGCCCCTGAAGATCCACAGTGGGAACCAATAGGCACTCTTCAAAAATAAAGTCCAAGATGGGAGATCTATATACTGTGAAGCACACAGACATGAGAAGGCCTAGCCTTTTTTAAAACACAGATCCAAACTCCAAAGACTTTTCCTCTCCACTGATTAAGCTGAACAACTTAGCCTCAGATTCACCAACAGAATTTACTTGTGTGTGAAATGCCAGTAGGAGCACAGCTTCAGAGCCAAATCCTAAAATCACCAAAACATGGAGTTGGGAGTGAGACTCCTGAAGTGTTGGCAGAGACAGACATGCAACATAGGCTTTCTGAATTCTAGTAAGAGAAGGAACCTCAGTTGTCTGTACTAAGACAGAAAAGTGTGACCGTAAGGCAATTGAAATCAATTAGAGTTCCTTTCCTTGCCCAGTCAGTGCAAACAGCATTGTTGGGCCTGCTTTGCACACATCCAGGGCCAGAGAGATTCCTAAGGAATTAATTTCCCAGGAAAACTAGCTAGGCAGAGACATCCAACCTTGGGGCCCTCTGCTCATCTACTAAGAACAGGTTAAAGGCAGCTCCTACATCAGCATGTCTGCTTTAGGTAAACACTGTCCTGAATTCAAACCATCAGGGAAATCATATCAGTGGTCAACTCCTTAACAGACAGACTACTTCCCTAGCTTCTTACAAATTTAGAGAGGAAAAATAACCAACAGACAAAGAAAGCAACCTTCCTACAAAGGAAAGTGAGAAGACAAGCCTGGGGGGAGGGTGTAGAAATATTATATATATATATAATTATAAATTAATAATATATATTATTAATGATATATAATATAAAATAATATATAATTATATGTATTATTTTCTTATTTTTGTATAATGGCAGTTGTTGGATTGTTGTAATTGTGGATTTGCTTTTTTCTTTCCTTATTTTTCCTTTTTTCTCTTTTGACCATTTTTACTATACCTGTTTCACCCTGTTTTCTCTTACCATCATTCCAGTTTTTCCTACACCTCCACCCCATATTCTCTTTCTTTCTTTCTTGTGTTGCTTCCTCTCTTCTTTTCCCTCTCTCTATCCCTCTTTCTTTCTAGCACTTAATTATTTATACCCCATCCAATCATTTTTAAACTCCTAGTGCAGTCTCTTAGAATGCTGGTTCCATTCTTTTAAAATCTTAATGGGAGTGTAGTTGAGGTTTCTAATTGTTTTTACTATATTTAAATATCTGACACATTTTTGATTTGTTGTTAGTACTGTTTGCTTTCTCCTCTTCAAGTCATAGTATTAATTGTGATCCTAAGAGATGACCCTCTACTAAAAAGACTCCAGAAGTAAATAAATAAATACAAAGACACAACCAATGCATATATAGCAACACAGGACTTCAAGAAATAAGACCCTACAAAAGTTTATAATTCCCAATAAGTGAATCAAGAGATACTGACTTAACTGAGATGCCAAAGAATTCAAGAGCATACTTTAAATGTGATCAGTGATCTCAAGGAGTATTCAAATTATCAGATGAATCAAGTTGGGAAGTCAATTCAAGACCTGAATTTAACAAAGATAGCAACATGGATTAGAAGTTCAGCAAAGATATTGAGATTCTAGAAAAAAAGAAAAGAAGCGGTAGTGTTGAAAATGAAAAACTCAATAAACCAAACAAAAACACATTGGAAAACATCACCAACAGAGTAACTCATGTAGAAGAAAGAATGTCAAGAATATCAAGGATTAAAGACAAAGTCAAGGAAATACTATTTTAGATAGCAACAAAGAAAAAAAAGAATAAGCATGAATGCAACTTTCAAGAATTGTGGGACACAATAAAGAAATGAGACCTAAGAATCTTTGGGATAGAAGAAGGAGCTAAAGCCATGAGAAAATTATTCAATGAAATTATAACAGAAAATTTCCCAAGTCATGAGATAGATTTTAATTTCCAAGTACAAGATGCATACAGAACCCTAAATAGACTGGGCAGGAAAGGCATTCTGCACATTACATTACAATTAAAATGTCAAGTCTAGAGACTAAAGAAAGGATATCGAAAGCTTCACGAGAAAAGTGCCAACTACTTACAAAAGCAAAAGCATCAGAATTACATCAGACACCTCAGCAGAAAATCTAAAAGCCACAAAAGCATGGAATGATATATTTCAAGCCCTTAGAGTAAACAACAGCCAACCAAGAATAACATCTGCTAAGTTATCCTTTTAAATCAAAGGAAAAATAAAGACCTTCAAGATAAGAACACACCTAAGCAATTCATGATCACTAAGCCAGCATTGCAGAAGATACTTATAGGAATCCTTCACACAGAAGAGGAAGGAAATCAGTCACAAATACAAGAGCTCAGGAAAGAAAAATTTTCATAGGAGGAAAAAATGAACACAAAAGAGTTAGGAAACAACCAATCATGTCCAACTCAATAAACCAGCAACCTTTAAAGATGAATAAAAGTAAGAGAATGAATAGTGGTAAAATCAACCAAGGGAAAAAAAAACAAAAAAATACAGAAATCAGCAAACACCTCTTAATAATAACCATAAATGTAAATGGCCTTACTTCTCCAATTGAAAGACACAGATTGGCTAATTGGATTAAAAGAAAAGATCCAACTATTTGTTGTCCACAAGAGAAACACCTCACTGGCAAATATATATGCACAGGCTGAAAGTAAAAGGACGGAAAACAATATACCAAGCAAGGAGAAGCTGAAAGCAAACAGGAATAGCTAGACTCATATGGCACAAAATACATTTCAAGCCAAAATTAGTCAGAAAATGTAAGAGAGTCACTATATATTATTAAATGAAAAAATCAATCATAAGGTTTAGCAATTATAAATTTATATGCATCAAACATTGCTGCACCCAACATCATATGACAAACAGTACTAGATACAAAGAGACAGAAAGATCCAGCTACAATAATATTAGGTGATTTTAATACCCACTCTCATCAACAGATATTAATCCAGACTAAATATTCAACAAAGAAAATTCAGTTGGTCTATATCATAGACTAGATGAACTTAACAGTCATCTACAGAATATTCCATCCAACTGCTGTGGAATACACATTCTTCTCAGTAGCCTATAGAATTTTCTTCAAAATAGATCACATTTCAGGCCCATAGGGCAAGCCTTAGCAAATATAAGACAATTGAAATAATTTTTTCTATCTTATCATATCTTAATGGAATAAAATTAGAAATTAATAGCAAGAGAAAATACAGAAACTACACAAACATATGGATATTGAACAATACACTTTTGAATGAACAGTGGGAGACTGAGGAAACCAGGGAAGAAATTTAAAAATTCTTAGAATTAAATGAGCTGGGCACTGATTGCTCACACCATAATCCTAGCTACTCAGGAGGCAAAGATCAGGAAGACTGTGGTTCAAAGCTAACCAGGGCAAATAGTTCATGAAACCCTATCATCCTGAAAATACCCAACACACAAACAAAAAAAAAAAAAAGAAAAAGAAAAAACCAGGACTGGCAACAGAGTGGCTCTGGTGGTAGAGTGCCTGCCTAGCAAGTGTGAGGCCCTGAGTTTAAACCCCAGTATTGCCAAAAAAAAAAGGTAGAATTAAATTAAAATGAAAACACAACATTTCAGTCCTATGGGATACAGCAAAGGCAGTGCTAAGAGGGAAGTTTGTAGCTATGAGTGCATAATTGAAAAAAACAGAGATCTCAAATAAATTCAGGAAATGGGAGAGCTTTTGCGATGAACTGTCAGAAGAAGCACCAGTAACTGGTTAGAGGCTCACCTTTTTTTAACTCATTGTTTAAGTCTGTTTATTCCTTTATGTTTAAAACAGTAACTTTGGAAAACAAGAACAGTCTATGGATTTTTCTATTAGACAATTGGAAGTGTGTTGCTAATCTTCAAATAGAGTTATTTTGGGCATGTGATCATTGCACCTAAAATCTTAGGAAATTGCTGTCTAAGTGTAAAATGAGAAAGGATTCACAGAAAAGTACCTCTGGGTCTCTGTGGAAGTGAACCATCCTAAGAGGTGGTTTTAGCTATGCTACTCAAATTCATTGGGCAGTGGTCAAAGGCATCCAGGGTTAGAGAGATATTCTCCATGAAAACTGCTTGTACTGGCAGAGGCTGTTCATGTGGGCAATAGCCAGGTAGCCTAGAATTAACCTAATATGTTTTCCAAGGGCAAAACTTTTCCTGTGTCTCCAGCACCATACAAGAAAAAAAAACCATCCCATGCCAAAGATTTGGTATCATTACTCAGTGACAATGGCTATTATCATTATATGATTAGTTACAGTTTTTTCTGACTCTATTCTTATAAAACAAGTTTGTGATTATAATTCAATCCCAAATTACATAGATGTATGTATGTATTGCTCTATATTTTTTAATGTATCTACATATGCATACACATGTATGTATGCTGGATGTTTCTAATACCTCCTCTGTAGAGGCTACTGTCAAATGCTCAGGAATTTTATAAGTCAATTCTTGTCCTGTTTGGTAGCTGTATATTGGAAATGTAGGAGTGATTCATACATAAAAAATTAACGTATGCTACAAATTAGGCCTACCCCAAATTCCCCCCAAGCACACCCACAAAAGGAAAAAACAGATGTCAAATATTTATCAGCATAATGCTGTGAGATAAATCATGATTTTTTTTCTTGTTTTCTTCTGGATCATTTCTGACACTAAAATTGAGTTCCGGAATCTGAAAGGCTGAAGCCCTGACACTTACATATGAAGACCCTGATAAAGTACTGTTATGGCAATGTGATGAATAGTACTGTGTGCCAGGCACTTTAAACATAGCCCTTTTAGTTGTCACAACAGCCCAGCAGTAATAGATATGGCACTACCTCCATTTTATATGTGAGAAAACAGAAATCTAGTAAGTTTAAGCAATCAACTAGAGTTCGTGCATTATCTCCATGACAGTTCAGGCTTCAGTTGTCAACCAGCCATCGTCTTTGACAGTTCTGCTTTTCTTTCATTATGAGTAAATACATTTAAAAGTAAGCTATAGTAAATGCAATTTAATCTTTTATATAAACTTTAGTAGATGTTTTATTGTTTGGATATTTCAAGATTATCTAAATAATGAATATTTGAAGTAAAATGGCATGTTAACTCCATGTGCTTTCATGATGGTATTATAGTTTTATAAAAAGATGAATACCAGAATTATTTTATCATTAGAAATATCCATCTCAAAGCTTTTATTTTACTTTGGATAAATAACATTGGTTATAAAGATAAATTTTGAAATTTGCCTTGGATATGAAAATCTCTCTACACCTATTTCTAGCCATTTGACTATCAGGCAACTTGCTTAATACCTAAGAACTTCAGTTATTTCATCATCTAATTAATAATAGTTATAATTCTAACTCTGACCCCAAAGCTAACCCAAATTACTATAAGCATTAAATTACTAACTTACATGAATTGCACAATACAGTACATGACACAAAGTATGTGCTATATAAAAAGGAATATTATGGTTTGAGCTGCCAAAGGGCCATATGTTCGAGCCTCAGGCCTTGTGATAGCACTGTTGAGGTGTGAAGCTTTAGGAGGAGGAGCATTGTGGGAGGTCCTTAGGTGACTGGGGAGATGACCTTTAGAAGGGAATATTGGTCTCCTGCAGTGAGTTCTTATAGAGCAGGTTGACATACAAGCCTCAGTCAGGACTCACCCAGGACTTCTGGTTCCTCCTTGATATAATACCTCCATTGTGATTCACCATAAGCTTCTCACCAGTTGCAAAGCCAAAGGGACCACCTGATATTGGACTTTCAATAAAGTGAAATAAAGTCTTGTTTTTAAATTTTGAGGCAAGGTCTTACTAAGTTGACCGAACTAGCCTTAAACTTGGGATTTTCCTGCCTCAGTCTCCTGAGTACTCAGCTGGGAGTACAAGTGTGTGCCACCATACCCACATAAACCTCTTTTCTTTATAAAGCCATGTTGCCTGAAGTATTTTGTCATAGTAGCAAGAATCTAATACAGATTGCTATTATTTCTGCTAGTTCAGTGATTTGCAGAGGCATGTTACCTTTTTGAGTAATGGAGTAGAAGATATTCATGCATTATCATCCTTATATATAACTAAGTAATATATTTATTCAGTAACAGCATTGGGCAAAAAGAAGTATACAATTTTAAAATAATGTGGAATTTATCTGTCAAAAAGGGCAATAATGTTTTGGTATACAAATGTAAAAATGACTGTTGACATGTCATAAATGTATTTAAGTGCTTCAAAAACAAGGATGTTTTCATACTCTCTTCTGACTACTTGATTGCCTCAGTTAAATTGGCCTGAACTGAAATGACTTCACTTCAATAACAAAATGATTAACTATAATTATCTTAAAATACACTCCATATGTCGGATGTTCTCAGTTATGTTGTTTTTCTTCATTATAATTTAATTGCTTTAGTACATATAGCCTTATTTAAACTATGGAGAATGCAGAACTAAATGCGTATCTTGAGGACAGGGCTCAGAGGATGTTTTTTATGCTTGAGACCTGCAGCTTGCTAGCTGGAACAGCTTGCCAGATACACTCAGACTCCTTAAAAGGCCGTGTTCTACTGAATTATCTCTTTGGTGCCTTACAGGTTTGGAAATTTTAAGAGAAACATCATCCCCCCTGCTCTCCCCGCCCCCACACCGAACTTTGTTTAAACAAACACTCAGCTGACAAACTGAAGAACTGTTTCAGCCTACTGTGAGGCTGTAGCTTGTGCAAAAGTATGGAAATTGAATGGAAACTGTAGAGAGCCACATGCTCTGAAAAGTGGTGTAGACTGGTCTTCTGGGGAAGGAAAAAGTTGTAATGAGGCAGTTTTCTTAGTCTTGTTCTCTATGCGTTTCTCTAAAATCAGGAGCAGATAATGTAAGTAACTCCACATTCAAAGCATGAGAATCAATATAAGCTAATGTTTTAAACCTCATAGATTTTGGAATCAGATGGGTCTGGGTTCAAATTCAAGCTCTGTCATTCACCAACTTTGACAATTTGTACCAGTGCTCTAAGCTTCAAGTTCTTATCAACAAAATGGGTATAAAAATAAACCATATCTCATAGGGTACTGGTGAGGATTAAGTGACATAGAATAGAGAGTTTACAGCAAAACACTTGGCAGATGCATAAATAATATTAGCTATTCTAAATTATTTTGAGAATCTCTCTCACCCTCCCAATAATAAATCAATCTCAACAAATACTATTTTTAGGAAATAAATATCCCTAGGAAGAAGTCTATATGAAAGTAGTTACTATCTAACACCTTATCTACTAACAGCTTGGCAGGAGTTCTATCACAGCTGGGAGTGCATGAACAGTACATGGGATAGACACCTAGCAGTCAAAGGCAGTGAATATGGATGGAGTGTTGCAAGGAAAGGTGGGCACCAGTGACAATCCTGGCATATTTCAGAATTCTGCTGGAGGCAAGCTTTGACAGCACCATTAACATTTTTCTCACTTGTTATCTCTGGCCCAATTATGCATTCAGATATAAATGTATTTACATCTGAAGACTTCATAGCTTAGATTATCTGCAGGATTCAAAAACTTGCTGTGTCATTCAGCTCTAGTTGGAGATCAGAAGCTATGCTCCCACCTACCCAGATCTAAGCCAAAGCAAAGGGCAGAGCACACACTCTGCCATCTCAAGAATGGAATGAATCTTAATCTATATTAGCCATGCACTAATAGACCAGAACACCAAGTGGATTACTCTCTAAAGTAATGCTGATATATATTTAAAGAAATGTACCATCCAAATACAAAACATTAAGTAGCAACCTAAAATAATGGCAACTAACACTCTAGATGTTTCTCTAATTATCTCATTAAAAGTTAACATATCTCAAAGTAAATTTTGTTCCTTTTTACTTAAAAAATAAATATACCATGTGAAACATTGCAAGTAAATTGGGATATATAACAAAGACTGGTTATAATAGCTCTATAGAAAAATCTCTAAAAGAATAGACTATTTGTATCTACTCGCCAATTAATTGCTAGATGTAAACACATCATCAAAATTCACCTTGAATGAAACAAGAGAGACTCATAATTAGGATTTTTATAGTTGCAAGCTATGATCTTAACTAATATTGTTGTCCAGATGTATCTTGGCCCATTAAACTTACAAAATAAAATTGTAAGAAGAGTATGAAGACTTCTCATATACTCTTCATCCAGAGTTCCAATTTAAGTTGCGCCAAATATCCTAAAATGTCATCAATAACAATGTAATTTAATCTGGGATGGCATGGTATAGTTGGTTGTGGGACTGCTTTAACTTTCTTAAATCTGAAAAAAGTTCTAGGGTTTTTCTTGACCTTACCAACTTCATTATTCTTTTTAAGTATATGGCAGCTGTCCTATGACATCTTTCAAATCTGAGGCTTTCTCATGACTAGATCTGAGCTATGCATTCTGGCAGAAATATCACCGGGGGAAGCTGTCTCTTCTCACTGCATCCCAATCAGGTGGCAAATAATGTCAGTTTGTCCATCTCTGATGATATTGACTTTGATCACTTGATTGAGATCTTAATTGTTATTGGCTAAAGATTTTTCTCATTGTATTTATGAGTATTTGGGGGCTAGATATTTGGGAACATGTAAATATTCTCTTCCTCATCAATATCCATTAATGATCTTTCCTGGCCAAATTATTACTAGTATGTTTGCAAATGGTGATTTTCCCCCAAATTACACAATTTCTTCTGCACTCATTATTTAACATTTTACTCCAAGAGAAAACATTCTTCTATAAATTTACATACTTACTGTGGACTCCTAGATTTACTTTTATATATTCACCTTTATTTGATAGGACATAGTCCAATATTAGCTCTTACTATCTACATTTGTTTATATGGCAAATTGTTCTAAATATTACTATGAAAGCCCCTTTAAGTTGGTATCTGTATATTTTTGATATAGATTCATAATTATGTTATTTTAACACTTGCTTATTTCTACCAGCAAGAAGCCTAAAATAGGAAATACACCCATATACCCTGCTTTTGTATTTAATTTCTGTGCACATCCATATATAGATGTATAAAACAACAATTTCACACCCATACTGTAATTTCAATTCAATACTACAGTATTCAGTCTTTCATTCTTTGACCATGAGAAACCTAGCTTCTGTATTCTCAATGTTTACTCTTTAGCTCAATCAGTCTTTAACCAGTCTCTATACCCTTTAGGGATGACGTTCTAATTTCAGTCTTTCTAATGGACTGAAGAGAGTAAGGGGAAAGATATTGACATTTTTTAAGTTCCTCAGGTAAAAATAATAACTAGCTTTAAAATCATTCATACTATTCCTTCTGCAACCATCTCTGCCTTCCTTTGACAAATGGTATTGCTATCTTCATAGATCAATGCAAGGGAAAGAAACAGTTTCAATACTTTCACCTGTTGCTACTACCCACTTAGAATCTTTCTATGGTTTTCTATGCCGATATAATTTGAGTCAGTGCTGAAAATGAGGTTTTTTGCAAGTAGGCATGCACACCTAAAAATAACTAAGTCAGTGCTCCATAATTGCAAAGTAAACTCTTTCTCTGTATCTGGGCAAATCTATATGCAAATGACTACATCTCAAATGAACCCTATCCCATGTGCTTAGAAGTAGCACAAATCTCTAAATGCAGATCAAGAACTTCTACCTTTCCCAGCCCAGGATGGTCACAAACACATCATTTCTCTCTCTCTCTCTCTCTCTCTCTCTCTCTCTCTCTCTTTCTCTCTCTCTCATCCTTTCAGATAAATGGTATATAATTATTTTGCTGCTTCTGGAGAATATAGAAAACAAATTGCATCACTGAATGTAATCAAGATCATTTTCCATGTTATTTGTCTTGAAAAGCAGAACACAACTTAAAGGTTAGACTTGATTTTTGACCCAACAAAGAATACACTAGATTTTTAAGGTTATGTTTATTTCATTGGAAAAACAAATCTTTAAAGACTCTGACATAAGATCAAGTAATTATTTCTACAAGGAAACTTAAACCTAGAGAGAAAAAAAAGAACGTGTATAGCATATTTCAACTTGCTGAAAATTGGTACAGAGTTGAACAGATGTTAAACCATATTTTGCTTATCATAGTTCACAAGGGTAAAAGGGATAGTAGCTTACATTTGCAGGTAAAAACTCTTCAATAGTTATATCAGTGAGATATCTGGACAATCATGGGGGGTGTTCCGAGTACTGTGGCCTTCCTGATATTGCCCACAAGTTGATGGCATTGTCCAGAAGTTGATGGCATTGTCCAGAAGTTGATGGCATTGTCCAGAAGTTGATGGTGTTGTTGGGGCGTCATTTTAGCTGCTGCCCAACTGGCCTACATATTACTCAATTCTATTCTGAGAATCACTTTACCTATCCTCCACACTGAATTCTACTGAAACCCTATCTATAGTTAAAAGGTCAAATCAACTGTTGTGTATTTCGTAAAGTCTCCCTGGATTCTCCCCACACTCTTCCCCAGTGGGATGTCGCATCCCTCCTTACTCTTACTTCATTATCAACAATTATTTTATTTTCCACTGCATCATTTATAGACCCAATTAGATGATCTTCTGAATGTTAGTAATGGTTTACTGTTTTTTTAAGCTCTCACAGAATCTAGCGCAATGCTGACTGTGGTAAAAGATAAATAGTTATATCAGGAATAAAGGTCATCCATAGACTCTTTGGTTCAGTGGATCTATTTAGTTAAAGCAAAGATTGTTAGCATTATTATGATTTTTTTAAATATAAAAGTGCAAGAAGAATTTTGTAAAAGATGTTTGACCAAGTACATTTCAAAAAAGACTTGGATAATATTGTGTCACTGTAACTTTTCTATTGTTCATCCAATGAAGCATGAGGAACAAAGTAATAGGTGGTTTCAACTACCTCTGATAGCATGCATAAGCATAGAGAGGGCTAAAAGGCAAACACATTGCCCAAGGAAAGTGGTTTGAAATGTCACCATATTGAGAGTAAATCTACCCATGACTTTCCCTGAAGTACACCTCATGTCAAAAATACAAGATTCTTTTTTTCCTTTATGGAGGGAGTGAATTCAGTATTAAATTTTGTAAGAACTTTTATAAATGGCACAATGTACTTCCAGTACAACAATAATATAATCAAAAAATTTTAAAATGCAAGATTCTCCCTTAATCCTTCCTTCTTTATGAAGCCTTCATCAAATGATGAAGAAAAATCATGGTTTTTCTGAACCCATTCTGACGGAACATGCAGAAGGAAATACTCCCTTCACTCACTTCTCTTTTACTCCTCATATGCACATCATATAATAAAGCACTGCCTTTGCGTTGCTTTTCCAATATTTACCCATACATGTAACCTAGACCTCTGTAATTTGGAATTTAGATAGAGATTGTGTCTACTCCATACAGAAAGTATATTCATCTCACACATGCCCCTAGGCAGCAGTTCTAGTACTCAGAGATACTGCGTGACATGATGGATGGGTTTAGTGCTTAACTAGGCAGGCAAGCTCAGTACTTAACTATTTTTTTTTCTTTTTGGTGATATAAAATTATAAACTTTGAGTGTGCTGTTATTTCCATTGGATTCCTCTTAACAAAAAGAACAAATAAAAGTGATGTAAATAGCCTGGATTTTCTGAAGCTAAGAGAAACATATAATGATTTAAAAATTAGGTGGAATGAACTCCAAGGAGTACACTTGCCCCGTTATTTTCACTAATAGTCCTATACTTCTGTGAATTCTTTTCTGTTCTTTTTGGCGTTTGAAATTCCTATTGCCAATTCTCAAGCATGATATTCATAAATTATATGAGATATATACTTTACAACTTTATAATTATATAGGTAAATATAAAATTATATAAATATATGTATAAATATTACATATGTATATGATACACAGAAAATAAACTCATATACAGTATGAATATACACACTTCACTTTCATCTAAAAATAAACATATTTTTGCTGAATCATACAATGGGCATTAAGCTTAAAATAGATATTTAATAAGTAATTCATGAAAATATCAAAAATCATTATTGAGACATCAGCAAACTAATGAGGCTTAGGAGACTGAGTTTCACTATAACTCTGTGATATACAAGATTATATTTAGAAACAAACAAGAGAAATGTATTGTACAAATCCAGAAAAAGTTGGAGATAAGTCTTCTTTATATGTCATATTCTATTTTTCTTTTCTTACCAAAGTCATTTAAATAAATTCATGAAGTATCCATCTAACACATTCACTTCCTTAATGCACTATTCATAAGCACATGAATGAAATAAAAGTAACATACATGATGTAAAGAATTTATCTTAAACATTTCAACAGTGTACTTACAAGAACCTATAAACACTTACTTTTTTATTTTTGAGAAAATAAAAAGGGAAGCTTTTGAGTAGTATAAGAAAGGAACTTTGTCTTATCCTATCATTCAACATTGTGCTGAAGAATTAGGGAATAAGCAGAAGATATGATGAAACTAACAAGAGCATCTTTAGAGCAAAACCATTTCCTAATTCCCTATTGCAACTTCTCCAAGATTGAAAGACGGTTTGTTTGCTTGTTTTCATAAACTCTAAGTTGGTACTAGAGTTAATAATTTTATGTTCTCTACCCATATCTTTTTCTTTTCATAAGAAAGCCATCAATCACTACAAGAACATTTATTTTTCATTGTGCAAAAAGTAATTTTATCACATAATAATGAATGTGTAGGGGACATTCATTTCTCAGTATGACATTTAGTCACATTTTCCATGTAACTTGATCATTTTTACAATACGGTAGTCTTGTGATCTCCGGGGACCCCATTTCTTCTTCAACTGCATCTAAATTTCTTGCTGATGCTAACAAGTACATGTCCTTTTAATTTTCTATCTACTTGATCAAATTCAGTGTCATTTTTTTAAGTTCCCATTGGATTCTAATGTATATGAGGTGACAAACTTAATGACTGGTATAATAATACAAGGTAAACAATGTGTAATATAGAATAGGGAAATGTGTATTAAGGACATGAAGTGGGAGGATTTTTTTCTACATTTCATAATAAAATCTATTTTTATTATCTTTGTTTTGTCTTTAAAGAAAATCAAAATGAACAATTAAAATATATTCCCTAGACTTATAAAGTATTCGTGTATTACATTTCAGGATTAAAGCAAATACAAATAATTAAACATTCAAGGAGCCATGTGAAATTTACTGGGCATACAATTATATAATAATACACATGAAAAGGAATCATGATATAAAGATGGCAGAATAACTTCTGTTTCCATGCATGTTTCTTTTGCTTTGTTATATATAAGTATAGATACCTATTCATATTTCAATCCAAGAAAAGTCTTATCTATTTTTCAAAATGTTTACAATGAAAATGGATTATTTAAATTTCAAGCTAATTATTATTTCTAGATGTATTTTCACAAGATTAATATTTATACAATTAGATAAGCATACAAAATTTAAAGGGTAGAAGCCAATTCACTCTCTGCTCAGGTAGAAACCGGTAGGCAGGGGCAAGAAAGTTCCTCTGTGAAAACAAACAGGTGACATGTAGGTAGCATTTTGTAATTGGCTATGATTCCCTGGACCAGAGATGCCTATGATGGGACTTATCACAGGACAGCAAGTTCTCCATTCATAAACCAAGTCTATGGTCATTTCTACCACTCCCACTGAATTTCACATCAACTCTGCATTTAACCTTATGTAAATCCCCAAGTATCCATGCAAATGCACGTTCACCGGCAAGGTCACCTTACCAAAATCAGCAGGGCCTAATAAACAAAAGAGAGCAGATTCTAGATATTTATTATATTTAGCAATAAGTATCTTACGGAGAAAAGCACTGACATCTTAGCAAACCTCACTCTGAATCCTCATTCTAATTTGTACCCTCTGTGTGGCCAGGAACATCTCACAATATTCCTCACAAACATCATTACAATCTCTTGGTGATAGCTTACTAAGAAACCTGTTAAACACTGACATGCTCATTTTATTCTAGCCACAATCTTCTTTGGGGTAGGTAATAGTTTTATTTCCAGTTTCAAACAAGATGAAAATAAGCTGTTGAAAAGTTTGCAAAAAAAAAAAAATCCTTCCACATAGCTATTAAATAGGAAAATTAGGATTCAAACTTGCTTATGCCTAAAGGGAAGTCAGTGCCCTTAACCACTATGCAAACTGAGGTACTGACAATTGCAAAGTCACTAGGTTATTGGACACAAGTTGCATCAAGATGACTGTAACATATTAACTGCTCATAGCCATGTGTTTATTATTCACTTTGCTGTGTGGTTCTTGGTTTGGCATCTCAATTACTTGTTTCCACCTCCCCTCTTATCTTAATGACACAGGGGTCATTAGAAAAACATAGGGCCACAGAAGCAGTGGAGTGGAAGACATGCATAACTATAAACAAGGTCAAAGCATTTCACAGGCTTGTCAGGCTTTCTGATGAACTAATGATTTTTTAAACTGATCTACAAAACCACCCTGCCAGTTGGGGCTAGTTTAATGGTTGTTTTTCTGAAATCTAAACATGAGGTCACATAATAGAGTGATTTGGGGAAAATATAAATGAATTATTAAAGCTACAAACATGACATTTTGATTATAAATTGATCAGAAGCAAAATATACCACCCCCCAAAAAAGGAAGACATGTGAGGAGTTTAACATTGTGAAATGCTTTATTTTCTTTCTTGGTATTCAATCATCTTTTCTTGTTCATACAAAAATTTCTCCTTGACCACCAGCAGCAAATCAGGCTATGTTATTACTAGAATATATATTTCTTATTTCTCTTCATTACACTGTAGTTACATCTTAGATGCTAATGATGTAGTCAGAGTAGTCTGAAACACTTTTTAAGGTACCTTTAAAACACTTGTAAAAGTATAAACATTCAATATGTATTCATATTTGTTATTCTTTTTGTATAAATCATATGATTTTAAGGAACGTTTGGTCCCTTTGCAGCACAAATGCAGACATGTTTCCACTAGACACACCTGTTCTTTTGTATAAGGGTTGGTAACAGATTCCAATCTACTCACGAAGAATGAAAATGTAGATGCAGAATGCAAACAGAAATTTAGGCACCATTGATGGTGATTTGTATGAAAGCACTCAGTAACACTCAGCAGAAATACTACAATGAAATATGGCTTTTTGATAATATAAAGTGTGCATGTATGTGTATGTGTGTGTATTACATATTTGTGATTTTGTTGAGGAAAAAACTATGCATTGCACAGGTTGGTAATGCTAATTTTAGGTTTATTTCTTAAGGACCACCACATTTTGCCTGTACTGTTTCATTCCACCTATCTGCTTTCCCCATGTTCACAAAGTATCATGGTTAGTGAATCTCAGTAACCAAAGCAAATTAATGGATTGCGTCACAAGTTTAACATTAAAGGGCTTGATTTATGCATTTTATCTGGTTTCAAATCCCAGGCCCCTACTAGGATTGGCTTGAGTGCCCAAAACATTCACAGATTGTAGCCCTAACCTTCAATATAACTATATTTGGAGATAGTACTTAAGGTTAAATGAGGTCATAAGGTTCCAGCCCAATCCAATACAAGTTGGTGCCCTTATAAGAAGAAGAAGAAGGAAGATCTCATCTCTCTCTATGTATCTAGACACCATATGAGCAAGCTAGAAAAACCCTCACCAGAATCTGACCATGTAGTCACCCCAATTTCAGAATCTCAGCCTCCACAACTGTGAGTAAATTTCTGTTGTTCAGTCTACAAAGACTATGGTATTTTGTTACGTACCACATTCTGACTAATACAAACCACTAGATATTAATGGTATTCTTATCCAACATACTCAAAATCTCTAAGCTAGAGATCTTTTACTTTAAATTAAAGAAGATTTTACGAAGACTAAATAGAGTGGTATAGGTAAAAACACTTAGATTGACTTCTTCCAAACCAAACTGTATTTTTAGAGTCTTAAAAAATATCCCCAATTCTTCCTTTACTTACCTTCCGCTTTTCAATTTATCAGCTGTTTTGACAGGTAAGATAAGAAAAGAAAAAAAAAAAACAACAACAATCTTCAACTCTTTATCTCCAATTGTTTGAAAAGACTGTTCAATCTAAACAGATTCATGGCATCTTTTCAGTCTTGCTAATATGGTTCTAGATGAAGCCCTTATCATCTTTCTTCTGTCTTCTTAAAGAAAACTTTCTTTCTTTTTATTATTGTTTTGCTAGGTGGGGGTACACTGGAGTATTTACAGAGGTTCTTACATTGGATCAAATATATCATACTTGAATTCACCCCCTTTACTACTCTCTTTCATCTCCTCTCCCCAGATTTCTGGAGCAGTTTCAACAGATATCATTTTGCTTCTACGTACATGAATATACATTATTTGCACCACATTCATCCTCCTACCCCCTTCCCTGCAAACTTCCCCCCTCCCCCGGAGCCAACTTCCCCTCCCCTTTCAGGCAGAATCTGTCCTACTCTGTTCTCTGATTTTTTAGAAGAAAAAACTTAAAAGATAATTTTTTTAAATGGCATTTTTGCTAGTTTGAGATAAAGATAGCTATACAGGGAGATTCCTTCTGTTGATTCCATGTATATGTGTATTGCAACCCAAATTAATTCATTTCTACCAGTCCTCTTCACTACTACCTAGACCCTTCCCATAACGGCCTCGGTCAGTTTGAGGTTACTATACTCTTTCCTATACAGTGAGTACTTCAACCACATTCATGTTTTTGGTTTCCTTCTCTTGCACTATCCCTCCTGTGCACAGCCTTTCCTTAGTGTGAACTGTGACCAATAATTTTGCTGCATTTGTTTAGGTCTATAATTCACATATGAGGGAGAAAATGTGATTTTTGGCCTTCTGAGCCTAGCTAACTTTACTTAAGATAGTGTTCTTCAGTTTCAACTATTTATCTATGAGTGACAAAATTTCATTCTTCTTTGTGGTTGATTAAAATTCCATTTGCATAAATACCACATTTTTTTAATCCATTTGTCAGTAGTGGGGCATCTTGGATGTTTCCATAGCTTAGCTATTATGAATAGTGCTGAAATAAACATAAGTGTGCAGGTGTCTTCGTAGTAACCTTACCCACATTCCTTCAGGTATATCCTTAGCAGTGGTACTGCTGGATTGTATGGTAGATCTATTTGTAGTTTTTTAAGGGGTCTCCATATTGTTTTGCATAGTGGTTGTACTAGCTTACATTCCCATCAGCAGTGTATGAACATTCCTCTTCCCCCACATCCTTGCCAATATTTCTCGTTAGTGGTGCTCTTGATGATAGCTATTCTAACAGGGGTGAGGTGGAATCTTAGTATGGTTTTGATTTGCATTTCCTTTATGGCCAGGGATGATGAGCATTTTTTCATGTGGTTTAGCCATTTGGACTTCTTCCTTTGAAAAAGTTCTGTTTAGTTCAGTTGCCCATTTCATTTTGGGTCACTGATTTGTGGGGAGTTTAGTTTTTTGAGCTCCCTGTATATTCTGGTTCTCAGTCCCTTGTTTGATGTATAGCTAGTGAAGATTTCTCCCATTCTTCAAATTTAGAGACCATTTCTTTTGTTGCGCAGAAACTTTTTAACTTCATGCAGTCCCATTTGTCAATCCTTTCCTGTAGTTGCTGAGCTGCTTGAGTTCTACTGAGGAAGTCCTTGCCCATACCTATTGCTTCCAGTGTATTCCCTGCTCTTTCCTGTACTAACCTCAAGGTTTTGGGTCTGATATTAAGGTCCTTAATCCACTTTGAGTTGATATTAGTACAGGGTGATAGACATGGATCTAGTTTCAGTTTTCTGCAGGCAGATGTCTAGTTTTCCCAGCAACATTTGGTGAAGAGGTTTTCTT
This sequence comes from Castor canadensis, assembly GCF_047511655.1. Classification (NCBI taxonomy): domain Eukaryota; kingdom Metazoa; phylum Chordata; class Mammalia; order Rodentia; family Castoridae; genus Castor; species Castor canadensis. The sequence goes on along the minus strand of NC_133391.1, from coordinate 125,410,084 downwards.
TTCCCCATCATATTTTTTGGTGCCTCTGTCAAAAAATAAGTGGGCATAGCTATGTGGATTCATATCCAGGTCCTCCATTCTGTTCCAATGTTCTTCATATCTGGTTTTTTTTGCCAGTGCCATGTTGTTTTTATTGCTATGGCTCTGTAGTATAGTTTGAAGTTGGATATTGTGATACCTCCAGTGTTGCTCATTTTGCTCAGTATTGCCTATTTGTGGTCTTTTGTGTTTCCAAATGAACTTTAGGGTAGATTTTTCAATCTTTGTGATGAATGTCATTGGAATTTTGATGGGAATTCCATTGAACATGTGGATTGCTTTTGTTAGTATAACCATTTGTACTATCTTGATTATGCCAATCCATGAGCCTGGGAAATCTTTCTACCTTCTGTAGTCTTCAGTAGTTTGAAGTCCTTTGTTATGTTTGTTCCAAGGTAATTGATTTTTTTTTGAGGCTATTGTAAATGAAATTGTTTTCCTATATTCTCTCTCAATCTGCTCATTGTTGGTGTATAAAAAAGCTACCAATTTTTGTAAGTTGACTTAGTATCCTGCTACTTTGATGAAGCTGTTTATGGTGTCCAGGAGTTTTTGGGTGGAGTTTTTCAGGTCTTTAAGGTATAAGATCATGTCATCTGCAAATAGAGATGGTTTGACTGCTTCTTTACCTATTTGTATTCTTTTTATTTCTTCTTTTGCCTTTTTGATCTGGTTAGGAATTCCAAGACTATGTTGAATAGGATTGGGGAGACTGGGCATCCTTGTCTCATTCCTGACTTTACAGGAAATGGTTTCAGTTTTCCCCATTAAGTATGATGTTAACTATAGGATTGTCATATATAGCCTGTATAATGTTGAGGTACATTCCATCTATTCCTGGTTTTATCAGAGCTTTTATCATGAAGTGGTGTTGAATCATACATATTAAAGGCTTTTTTACCAAAAACTTTTCAACTACTTCCCCTGTTATAGCACCATGACCTGACCTTCATATCTCCACCAGACTTCTGTACTTCAATATTTGTGAAATGTAAATCTGGGAATACAACTAATAAATAGCCATCAGTGATGTCAGAGATTCCCAATTTCTCCAACATAGGAGCACATATGCAGAAACATTACAATATCTTTTTAAGATTATATTTTAAAAATCGCTGTGGATAGGAAAATTTAAAGAAGCTGAAGCAGCTTGTAGCCATTGGAAGAGAAAATAATGAAAAGACAAATTCTTCTTCCCTCATTATCTCCTACTGGATCAGAGCACTGTGTTCCATGCTAAGCAGAAAACTATTCTTGGAACAGTCCTCAGACACAAGTAACATACTTTCAGCCTATCTGTCTCAGAAAAGCTTCAACTAATATAAGAATTAAAAGATCTAATTGGATTGGTCCCCTGGCTCTTATCTCCCAATAAGTCCTTTTCAGGTCAATAGCATATGTCAGGAGCTTAAAAAGGACCCATCCATTCAGTTTTGCTGTTGTTCAGTTGCCACATCACTCTAAGGTGCAGAGTTAAACTAAACCGTCTCATGTGCTACTTAGAATGTATTTTCTCAACTGACAATTTCCTTGAAGATATGTAATTTATACCCTAATTCCATGTTAAATTACTTAAGCAGACTTTTTTTTATCTACTGCCTCACTTGTTTCTTCTCTTTTTTAATCATTTATTCATATGTGCATTCATTGTTTGGGCTATTTCTCCCCCCAGCTCCCTGCCCCCTCCCTCTCCCAACTACCCTCTCCTCGCTTCCAGGCAGGAGCTTGTTAGAGGCTCAAATGAAGAATAGTTCTCTTTGCCATCCCAATTATAACAATTTCAAGCCATCATTTATATTTTTGGTTTAGTGGAGCTTTCTGAAATTGACTGAAATATTCTGTAATTTTCCAAGGACAGAAAATCTGTATCATCTCATTTATACTTGTCTGTGAATATTATTTGCTCCTACAATGTAGAAATATCACCTATAATACTTTACATTTTGAGCTATTTCATGCCCCCAGAAACAATATGTTGATTCAATGTTATTCTGTTCATCTTTACTTACTTCCCCATTTAAGTTATCTGTCTACTAAACCTTTAACATCTCTGAGAAAGGATTGCAGAGACCGAAGCATTGTGAGACAGTCCATTAGTTTTAGGGTCCTTTGGAGAGCTGTCGCTATGAATGTTGTTACTCTCCTGGCTTGAAAATTGCATTGTAACCAACACCCTCATTCACACCAAATAGGTCAGCTAATTTAAATGAAGGAGAGATTAGTATATGAATCACAGACATATTTAGGGGTTCTTGTTTTCTGTTACATTGTATATCTTCTCTCAATTTTTAATAATAATTTTGTGCTGTCATATCATGTTCCAACAATATGGAACACTGAGTTAAAATCCTTTTGAACACATTGTCCTCACCTTTTAAATTAAAGTTCCATTTGGAGAAAGAGGGTGGCATTTATAATACTTAACTCTGCATGTGTGTGTATATAGATGTGTATACATATATATGTGTATATATGTGGGTATGTACATAAGTATATACACATAGATCTTGTATCGTGAAATTTGGAAGCCAATGACTTTTTCTAGAATCTGCTTAACTAAACATTAGCAGGTATAATCAAGGATGTCTTGTGAGTGGGAAAAAAAAGAAAAGCAATTCATTGGTGGGATGCCAAAAGGCTCTAACTGTACATCCAAGAAATACCAATTTTAATTGCTCAAGTATTTCCCTGTTAATGAATGAGTAGTGAGTCTCTGGTTTACTAGAACCCTCATCATTCAGCAGAACAGATTACTGTAGAACCACATAAGTGAAACAATCAAAACACAAAAAGTACAGAGGAGAATTTAGACAAAGTGGCTTACAAATATCAAGATCTCATCTCAGAATTTTTATCTTAACTTCTTTTACCTGATAATTCATAGTATTTTACTCAACAAGATATAATGAAATGTCCCTCTTTATTAACTCATAACTTTAATGCACTCCCATCCCTAGTCTTCAAAGAAGTTAAAAGTAAATCCTATCAGTTAGATGAATAAAGATGTCATTTATTGACTACTATACAAGACATTATTAAGAACTTGAGAGATGCAACACTGAATTCAAGTACTTAGTCAGTCATAATAGATTGAAATAACAGCTTTCTGATGATAAGCCTTACGCTTTTTACCATGCCATGTTACCTAATACTATTTAAGAAGCTTATTAACATTTCTCCCAAAAGAATATTCAAGCTATCATTCTGGAAAAATTCTCATTCAATAAGTTTATACTAGCATTCCACAAAGACTGTAATATGGATAAAAATTATAAATTAAACATAATCACTGCCTTGAAAGTATCAGATAAGTATCTGAACAAAAAAGAAAACTAAATGTCATTTAAGAATGGATATATGGAGGGATACCTAAAAAGCAAATTTAGTAAAGGGTTTTTTAGAACTAGGTTGTAGGCACAAGAATATTTACTATAAAAAAATTTCCAAGTTTTTGAATGATTGAAAATTTTGCAATAAAATACTTATATTTTATAAATAAATTTATTACAGGAATAAATTTTCTAAATAAAATATTTTATTTATAAAATGAAATATATAAGTGAGATTCAGAGATATTGTTTCTATAATAAAGGTAATATAAAATACAGAGGGAGATAATTTAAACTACCTCCATTTTTGTTGATTACAACAAAAATACATCACAATGATCTTAATATGACAAAACAGACATGTATGAAAGCAATACATCATATCAAAAATATGATATATCTGAACAACACAATAGCTAAATTCAAATACAGGACAAAATTCACACATAGAAATATAATAGCATCCTTATTTTCTGTTTTCTTTTTATAGACCATATAAAGCATATAAAATATATACATATATAAAGCTTGGAGATTATATATAATTAATTATATATATTTATTGCATATTCTTTATAATATATAAGTTCCTAGCTTTATATGTGTGCATGTATGCATGTGTGTGCATCTAGGAATATGTGATGAAAGACTTGAACAAGATAAGTTCAAAAACTAAGAAAATGGACAAAAATAGGAAGAAATTAAGCAAAAGTTTACTAAAGTTAGAAAAATACTAGAAGAAAATATTTAATCACCCTAAAAATAAAAACTAAACTGCAGAAGTATCCAATGAGTAAAAATTTTATACAATGTTTTGACTAGAGAAGCACAAGAAATGGTGACAATGAGAAAAATGTAGTTATCAAAGCAGTCAAAGAGAAAGTGATCAAAATAGAAGCTTGGTCAAAAATCCAACAATTGGAGTTTACAAAGAAGAAAATGAGAACAGCAAAATTTTAAAAAATTAGTTTAATTAATTTAATATTACTTATTTAAGCCTATAATTTTTCAGAGCTTTACATAACTTAAAGAATATTTTCACATATTTTACCTATCAGGTGTCTTCAAAATTTGGCCATGAATGGTCAGCTGTCAGGCATATCCTAGACAGATTTATACAATATTCACATTACATTTTGTAATTGAAAAGCAAAGAGATAAAACTTCAGCACTTCCAGCAAGTGTGCAAAAACCTTTTAAGAGCAAGAAAATCAGGTGACAACAGACTTTTCAGAGTCATATATAAAAGCAAGGCATCAGTAGAACATCATTATCTGGAAATTTAAAGATACAAATTGTGAATCCAGGATTTTATATTCAACTCAGTTCTCCTTAAAATATATAAGAAAGATTTAAAGAAATGAGAACTCAAGTAATGCTGGACCGTGAGTCTTCTTTAAAGTATGTAGGAGAGAAGATGCTTCCTTCAACAAGGAGATAATAGTAGTCATTGTGGAAAAAAAAAAAAGACCTTTTTGGAGGAAACCATATAAAATGAAAATAAAGGTGAGGACAAGGCTGGAATAGTTTCTTATTGAAATGTGCCTAAGCATAACAGAAAAAGAAATATAGGAATTAAAATGTACTAAATTACTAGGTGTAATATTAAGACTTCAAGTTATACATTTGAAAAATATGAATGGGGTAATGCATATTCAAAGGTAAAGATTTTCAGTTTAGTTCACACAATTAACTATACTCTGTATGCAAAATATCAAAGCAAAATTCACCCAAAAAGCAATAAATATGACAAAAACTTCTCACTTTGGATTACTAAAATTATTATTCACAATGAAGACATATGTTATGAATATCTATGCAATTATTGATATAGCAAACAACTTTATAAAGCAGAAACTGCAGTGGAAATATGGAAACACACTAGTAAAATATTTTAACATGCAATTATTAAAGCATAGCATATTACTGCATAACAAAACACACTAGAACTTTGTGATTTAAATGAAGAATTGTAGGTTTAAGGGATTCAAGATGGCAACTAGGGTGCATCAGCAGACAGCATGAGCTCTGTAAATCAAAAATCTTGCTGAGACACTGGAGCTACACTTAGTAGAAATAAAGCACAAAGAAGAATCAAAACTTTGACACTCTGAACCTCTAGCCCGTACAAAGCTTCTCCATGCCACATTACACTGAGAGAACAGGAGGGCTCCTGCACTGCCAGATAACAGCTCCAAAACTGCTTTGGCGACATCCAGCAGACCAACAGGTGAGCATCAGCATCATGCAGTATTCCCACAGCCACCCCAGAGATAAACCAGAAAAGCCCCCTGGACAGACTGACCCCCCGCATTGAAAAAAAAATTGAACAATAAAAAAAGAACTGAAAATGAGATGCAGCAGAGGGGCAGGGTGCTGTAAGTGCCCGGGAGAAGGGGGGAGGAGCAAGGAGCTGATCTCCATGGGAACTTTCAGTAAACAAAGGCTGGAGAGGCAGAAGGGCTGACAGCGGGTGGGTGATAAGCTGAGCCTGAAATAGAGCAGGTAGTGGTCCACAAAGCTCATCTCCTGAGCCAGTGAGCAACATCCAAAGACAAACAACACTGCAAAGTTTAAAAACAATCAGCAAACCATCACAACATGCTGACAGCAGGGGGCCAGCTGACAGATCACTGACCTTGCCCCAGAGAAAGGGGTGAGGCAAAGAAACAAGCCCCCAGTAAACCAACACAGTGAAAACTCAACTCCAAAGCAGGACAGCTGGTGGGCCACAGAGCTGATCTCTGGAACCTGAAGAAAGCTACACATCACTGAGGGAGGAGCTGACTAAGCAGCTGCCACTGAAAGACAGAAAAAAAACTGCTGAGACTACCCAATCACCTGGCAAGACTAAGAGAGAGCCTCTGCTTAAATTAAAACACCAAGACTGGATGCTGAAGGAGCAACACCAGAACTACTAAGACTGAAATTCTATTCTTCCTGAACCTCGAATTTTTTGTGTGTGTTTGTTTGTTTTGTTTCTTGTTTGTTTGTGTGTGTTTGTCCATCTTTCCCTGTTGATTTCTTTGGTTTTTCTTTTTTCCTTTGTGTGTGTGTGTGTGTGTGTGTGTGTGTGTTGTTTTGTTTTGTTAGTTTTACTATTGTGAGTTAGCTAATACTAAATTACACACAGACCAGGGACAGAAATAGCACATATACACTAACCTAACCTAAAAACCCAACACACACACAAAACAAAATTAAACCAAGGGAAAGAAAACAGGTTACTGAAACTACCAACAGCCTATCAAAAACGTAGTTACACAGTACCAAGTGGAGGGATGGGAAGATGAAAAAGGGATGGAAACCATTCTCTCCCCAAATATGATTTAATACAGGATTCAGAGGGAAATGAAGAAAAAAGTATAACTGGTTCCAGACACCAACAAAGCAAAGATAAATGACACCAAGGAACCAAACAAAGCCCAAAAGAACATTCTGAAAGAAGAAATACTTCAAGTAATCACTGAGAATTTCATGGAGATGTTACTAAACATGGTCAACCAAAACATACAAGAGGCACTCAAGAAATTCCAAGACAACCAAAAATAAAGAATATCAGAAGACACAGAAACAAACAAATGAACTCATAGGAGATTTAAATAAGCACCAAAGTGAAACTGCAGTGCTATTCACAATAGCCAAGTTATGGAAACAGCCAAGATGCCACATGACAAAAGGATTAAGAAAATGTGGTGCTTACACACAATGCAGTTTTACTCAGCCATGAGGAAGAATGAAATCTTATCATTCACAAATAAATGGGTGGAACTGGAGAACATCATTCTGAGCAAGGTTAGCCAGGCTCAGAAGACCCAAAATCATATTCTGTCCCTCATTTGTGGACTTTAGATCTATGGCAAAAGCAGCAATGTTGTTGGACTTGGGTCACACACTAAGAGATAGCACATATATTAGGTATGGGGATAGGTAGGAAACCCAAAACTTAAAAGTGTTTGATGTCCCCTCTGCAGAGGAGCTAATACAGTAACCTTAAAGCAACAGAGGTCAATATGGTAAGGTGATCGGGACCAAGTGAAAAGGTCAGGTAGAGATGAATCAATTTGGGTTGTAACACACTTGTGCGTGGAAACAATGCTAGAAATCTCTCTATATAGCTATCCTTATCTCAACTAGCAAAAACGCTTTGTCTTTCTTATTATTGCTTATGTCTTCTCTTCAACAAAACTGGAGAAAAGGGCAGAACAGGTTCTGCCTGGAAGCGAAGGGGGGTAGTTGGGAGAGGGAGGGGGTGGGGAGCAGGGGGGAGAAATGGCCCAAACAATGTATGCACATGAATAAATGAATAAATAAATAAATAAGAATTGTATTTCCTTATTTGTATTCTACTTGCTACTACACAGATTGTGCCTTGTCTAGGAGTGGAGGCTTTTAGATAGTTGTTCCATATAACACCATTTCACCCACATTTTACTAGGCAAAGCAAATCACAAGATTATTCCAGATTAAAGGGGACACAGAAGTAGAATCCACTTATTAATAGAGAAATCTGCAAAATACTATGACCCTGCCTTTTTTATTTTACCACATCATTCAACTGCACAAAAAAAGGATTATACAATGTGAATGACATTACCAAGTTAGTTTAATAAAGATGTATTGAAATCTATACATATCGGGTGATTGAAAAGGCTACCAGTTTCAAGTGGATCTTAGAGTAAGAGGAGACTATGGCCAGAGTTTCCTGGTGCGTAACACCTAAGAATCACTTGTTTTACTGAGGATAGGGATGCCATGTAGAACTTCTAGCAAGCCTCAGTAGCAGAATCAGTTTAGACTACAAGGCCCTGGAGCACATCCATGCCATCCACAGTGGAAAAGTACTCTGAAAAACACCTTTTACTATACTAACCAGTGAATTTACTAGAGACAGAGTACCAAGTGACAATGACATCAGAGTTGCTCATTGTGAGCTGGTGTCATTAGATTGTCCATATGAGATGGTCATGTGAGAATCCATTCCACCCAGCCAGCAATATGTTTAAGCATCTCTGTAGAAAGTATGCGTACATTACATAAACAGGCTTCCCTGTAGAAAGTATGTGTACGTTATATAAACAGGCCTCCCAGAATCTCATATCACCCTACCTTCATTTTCTGAGCCTCTTCCAAAATCTATAGCTATGACTAATGAGTACTTCCTTATGACCATCTGATAGGAAAAGAGTCCCAAAGAAAAGACTGATTTCCAGGTATGTTGGTGCTCATTATCATCACACTCTAAGTTGTGATTTAATCAGTAATGGCAATTATCCAGAGGGTTCACAAAAGCTCACTGGCAAGGTAAATCTCCTACTCCAAACCAGCCAATGTGCTGACTGAGAAGGCGGGAAATCTACAACTGGCAAGAGGAATGGTAAGTATTTTCATACTCAGGACCGGCAGGGACTGTGTCTTGTTTCACTAAATAACCTGTATTAAATCTTTTTAAAGATGCACCTGGACATCAATTAAGCCAAACTTGCACCTACTTATTTGGATAAAAAGTGAGGCCATATTATTTTGAGAGGGTGAAGGCTACCATTAAGAAAAACACTTAATTTTTAAAAAATTTACACTAGTCAGCATGTACCTATAGTCCCAGGTACTCAGGAGACTGAGGCAGGAAGATCACTTGAGCTTAGGAGTTTGAGAACAGCCTGAGCAATATAGTATGATTGTCTCAAAAGAAAATTATTGTAGTCAAGCAGTAGTCTAAGTAGCTGTTCAACAATCAAAGATATTTTGTGCTAAGTTTCTTTAATGGGAAGCCATCTACAATGCAGGTCATAACTGCTGCAAAGCAAACTTTAAATTCTCCTGTTCTTCTCATTCGACTCCAGGGTCTTGTGTTATACCAGCTTCTTGGGGGTTTCAGTTGGCTTCAGGTGAGCAGAAACTTAGTTCTTCTATGATCCTGAGGCTTTCCTGGGACATAATTTGTTACATAATTGCAAAACATACTTGTGATGTAAAGTCAATTCGAGGAAGTTTTCTCCTAGGGAAGCTGGCAGATACTATTCTTCCATTGAATGGATATCCCAGAGATACAGACTGAACACAGTTCTATGTGCTTAGACAATTAGTAGCCCTTGGTATCAAGCTTAATGATACAACACCTGTGCTTGGTCTTGCTCTTTCTGTGTATCACTCTTTTTTTCCTTTACCAAAATTATGCTCCCCAATAACACAAGCAAATACGCTTTTATCTCAAGCTCTATTCCCTAGCAATCTGAGCTAAAGAAAATAGGAATGAACTAAGGTGTCACAAAAAGACTTGAATTTTAAAGCTCTAAATAGCTTTTGCATAGTGGCACAGAAAACAGTGTGGTCTTTGTCTTGGCTCTACCACCTGGTTCTCAAGGTTAGATACTCAAATGAACAGCATCAATATCACCTCAGAACTTGCTAGAAATGAAAATTCTCACTCCAGACCTACAAAACCAGGCAGACAGGCAGTGGAACAAAGCCATGTTTGACAGTCCAAACAAGTTTGAGAAACATTGATTTAAGCTTTCTACAGATTGGCTTGCTTATTTGTGCAAGTGGGAATCATAGGAACAGGCCTCAAATTCAGCACCTTCAATATGCATATCTGCAATCTGCTTACCTCACCCCCTCACACACACCTTAGTTATGAGAAGCCAGCCCCTGTGATTGAAAACTGCACTGCCCTGGAAATACTGATTTTTTTTTTCAGCTACAAAGAGAGATATTTCATCACCATAACTAAGCTTCTCTTTTAATATTAGTTTCTGTCCTTTTGTAAAGAATGATATTGAATTTAGTTGAATGCTTTTCCTCATCTAGTACTACAAACATATATTTCTTCTTTAATCTACTAATGTGATGAACCACAATAATTGATTTTATAATGTGAAACAAATGTACAAACTCTGCCTTCCTATAATAAATCCAAATGGTCTACGATATGATTAAAAAATTGCTAGATGATAGTGATTATTTTGTGGAAGGTTTTTGTCCTCTATATTCACACATGAAACTGACAGCCTATCTCAAAATATTCTTTTTAGTCTTTTCTGGCATGCCCTTTTGTTTTCTTATTCTCCATACGAGTTTGTGCGTGCTGGAATTATTTCTTAATTTAATGCTGTGTGAAATCCACTAGTGAAACCTCTGACTCTTCTGTCTGCTCTGCCAGCTTTAGAAGAGGAAGACCCAGAAATAGATCATTCTAGGATGGTCCCAGAAAACTTACTACCCCAGCACTGCAAAGCAGATATCATGAGGCATTGAGAAATTTAGGCACTGCAAAAATGCAGACTTAGCAGAAAAGTGTTCATGTGGCTTAGAATCTTTAAAAATCACTGTTTTAGAGTTTCTTGCCATTTTTATGTGCAATGCCTGCTTCAGTCGGCTATGGGTGAAAAAGAAGCCATTACAGATTTTCTGTTTTTGGTTTTTAACTCCACTGCAATGTGGCATTTGTGGCGTTCCTCCATCTGGGAAACAACCTGTGTCTTTGCACTTGTGAAGATAAAATTCAGAAACAGAGTAGGTTGTTACACAGATGTTTGCCAAGGAAGAAAGTGGCTATACTCATGATAAATACAACCTAGAGAGTCTAGCTAAAGCAGTTTCATTATCAAGAAAGGCATTGTATGAAGTCTACATTTAATTTATTTTCTTAGTCCCTACAAGCCTTCAATAAGAACTTAATCTAATGTCATCATTTGAAAATTATGCTACTAGTACATACAGAATTTCCATTAGTTTAAAAATTACTTAAAAGAGGCTGAGGAATCCAGTGACAGAGTACTTGCAAAGCATGCTCAAGGCATGAGGTTTGATCCCCAGCACCCCAGGAAAAAAAGGAAAAAATGGCATAAAATAAGAGTAGTATCTTGTTATATTCCTTTGAACTTCCAAACAATAAATAAAATTCAGTAGTTCATTTTCTATTTTAGCATTTGGAACACATCTGGAGAGATTTAATATACTTGCCCTTGCTTCCTTTCATTCATAACTAGTCCAGGCTGAAATCAACAATTTACTTTTCAGAAACTTGTGAAGATTTTGTGTAGGGGTCAGAATCATGCCCTAGAAAACTGGCATTGTTGTCAATATAGTCCTTCCACCTTTGTCAGGATGCCAAGAGTCAGTCAGTCTCTCTCTCTCTCTCTCTTTCTCTCTCTCTCTCTCTCACACACACTCACACACATGCACACGCACACACATGAAGAATAAAATTGAGCAAGAATCCAAATTACATTCTTAGAAGCACATCCTCATGAAATCCATACCCCTTGTATCAAGAATGATGATGGAGAGACTGATTATTTATAAAGTAAATGCTCTGGAACACCCAATAGAGCCTCTTAGGACTGATATCCACCCACAAGGAATCCTTCTGTCTGTCTGTCCTTCTGTCAAATAAGATTGTCTGACATGCTCTGGACTGAGGAAGATTCATGAACAGATTTCTGAGCCTTGATCCAAATGTAACCAACATCCCACTGCAAGAGATAAGCACCAGATCTTGCCTTCTGTAACAAACTGGTTAGACTATGTGACAACTCCAGGTGCAGAAATGCTATCCCGAATGGGTGAAGCATTACTTTCCCCCTGTCTCGGCATTTGGTATCAGAAGCTATAGTTTCAGTACTGGACAATAGAGAGAAAGGATACATCAAGTAATACTATAAGCAAACTAGACTAAACTACAGAATTTCAAATTATTATTGTGACCAGAAGAAAATTGTAAGCTCTCTTTAGATGTCATATATTACCAGTCAATAATTCATTTGACAAGTAAAAGGGAGGACTTGTTAAATAAGTCCAAATCTGTGCCTTTACTGTGTGCTGCTTCCCATATACTCAAATTATTTGCATGCACTTCTACAACACCTATAAATTCCATTCTCTCAATCAAGATGACCTCAATTAAGTGAGGGCAGATATTTCCTTCACCTAAGTACATTTCATTCTCAATTGTTTTTGGCATCTCAAAAATGCTGTTAGAAGACAAGCATCCAAGATGAAGAAAGATCACTTAGCCAATCTCTACTAACAATTATCACTAAAAAATTAGACAAAATGCAAAAGCAACCAGAGGATTCTGAGAAAGTAAACAAAAGTAAGCTAATTGGAGACCTTGACTTAGGAAAGATCTCTAGGACACTAAAAGCATGAACTATAATAGAAAAAACAAAATTTGGGGTTTATCAAATTTAGAAAACATTTCATCTTTGAAATATTTGATTAAGAAAATGAAAATGCAAGACAACTGGGAACAAATATTTAAGTGCTTATATCTGATAATGGCTTGCATTCAGCATTAGAAAGAACTCTTACTATTTACTAAGAATATAACAAACAACCCAATGAAAATGGGCAAAAGACTGAAATAGATTTTTTCCCTTGTATGGCAAGTAAGCACAAGATGCACAGCCTCATTGGCCATCGGGAAAATGTACATGAAAACTACAATTAGATAACATCACACACTCATTACAGTAACTAAAACTAAACACACAGAGAAGCACACACAAATGCAATAGGAACCAATACTAAGTTCCAGTACAGATGTGGAAAGGAATAGTCACACACCACAGCAGGAAGCACAAAATTGCTCACCCATTGAAAAACTACTTGGCATTTCTGTAAAAATTTACACTTGTACTTAGCATGCAACTGAGCTATTGTACATCTATAAGTTACTCAAGAGAAAATAAAACATATGTCTGCTCAGAGAACATTGTTCATGAATGTTTGTAGCAGTTTGACTCACAATGACCAAAAATAAGAAATACTCCAAATGTTCAGTAGCAGGTGATTAGATTTTTTAAAAGTGTAATAAAATGATTACTAAGAAATAAAAACCAATGAATGGCTGATACATACAAACATATGGGTGAAGTAAAGATACTGGATGAAAGAATATTATTTCATTACCTATTTTGCATAAAGTTTTAGACTATGAACTGGGTGAAGGTGGCTCATGCCTATCATCCTGGTTACTTGGAAGGCTGAGATCAGGGAGAATTGCAGTTCCACACTAGCCTAAGCTGGGTTCGTGGGACCTCATCTCAACAGAAAAAAAGCTGGGCATAGTAGTGCACTCCTGTCATCACAGCTAAAGCAGGAAGTGTGAAATAGGAGGATTGAAGTTCAGGCAAGGCTGGGCAAAAAATAAGACCCCATCTCCAGAATAACCATAGCAAGAAGGCTAGAGGAATGGTTCAAGTGGTAGAGCACCTGCCAGGCAAGCATGAAGTCCTCAGTTCAAACTTCTGTACTACCAAAACAAATTTTTTTAGTCTATAAAAACTAAGCTATAGTGACATAAAGTAGACAAAAGGTTGCCTGGAACAAAAGGAATCATGAACTGAAAGACGACACCAGGACTCTTGGCGGGGGTGGGGGGGGGTGGGGGGGTATGATTGAAATGTTTTGTGTCTTGCAATCACAGTTTCAGTCAGTATACAAGTCTAAAAACTCATTAAGTTATATATACCTTAGATAGATACCTTATAGATTTTAATTAAAATTAAATAATATTACTGTACATTTAATTCTGTGAAATGAGAAGAAAGGAAAGATGTCACAGGTTATTTCAATATAGCTAAAGCACCTGAAAAACTCTACCAAAGGACTATTAGAAATTATAAACTCTTTTGGCAAAGTAGCAGGATACAAAATTAACATCCAGAAATCAGTAGATTTCCTATATACCAACAATGAACAGACTAAGAAAGAAATCAGAGAAACAATCCCATTTACAAGTACCTCAAAAACAAGTACCTTGCAATAAATTTAACAAAGGAAACCAAAGACCTGTACAATGAAAACTATAAACCACTGGAGAGAGAAATTAAAGAAAACATCAGAAGATGGAAAGACTTCCAGCTTGTGGATTGGTAGAACCAACATTATGAAAATAACCATTCTACCAAAAGCAATCTGCTTGTTCAACACAATCCCTATCAAAATTCCAATGACATTCTGCACAGAAATAGAAAAATCAGTCTTGAAATGCATGTGGAAACACAAAAGACCTTGAATAGTCAAAGCAATTCTGAACAAAAAGTCCAGTGCTGGAGGCATCATGAAATAAGCTGAAGGAGATTGAGGTGAGGGAATATGGTTGATGGACTTCATATGAAGCAGAACTAAGAAACCTCTTGCAATTGCTTTAAGTGGTGTGGGAGGTTGAGAAGGAGAGATGATGGGGACAATGTAAATAATGTACGATATAAGTCTGATCAGAATTATCACTATGAATACCCCCTGTATAATGAATATATCCTAATAAAATAAAAATATGTTATTTTTCATGAAATAAATGGACAGTATTTGAAAAAATAGACTATGGGTATTATGTTATAGATTAAACAACACAAAATTAATACCAAAAGAGAAAAAAAAAGATGACATAATAAAAGAGCATATGTGTGTGAACAAACTTAGATCAAATATTTTGACCATAATAATAAACATAAGTGGGGTTAAATTTCTTTTAAAGGAAAATTTTAAAGATTTTCATATTAAGTAGAGGAGAAAATTTCTTATTAAATCTACACAATGCCACTTGTAATATCTCAGTTTTAGGACTGGAGTTTTGTTTGGTTGGTTTGTTTTTGTGGGTGGGGGTTAGCAGTACTGGGGATTAAACCTAGGGCCTTACACTTGTTAAGCAGGTGCTCTACCTCTTGAGCCATGCCCCGTGCTCTTTTTCATTTACCTATTGTTACATAGGGACTTGTGTATTTGCTTAGGGCTAGCCTTGGGCAGCAGACTTCCTGTATACCTGGAGTCATAGGCACAAGCCACCATGCCTACTTATTGATTGAAATGGGGTCTTGCTAGCTTTAGGCACTCTGGCCCGAACCACACTCCTCCTGATCTCTGCCACCCAACTAACTGGTATTATAGACACGAGTCACTGCACTTGGCCAAGCTTTCAGTTTTTAATAAAGCACTATACTATTTAAGCAGTAAAAAAATAATAATAATAACAAACCTTCTGATATTTCAAACACTCCCTAAACTTCTCTCCTCCTCTTCAGTTAAGAATACTTATAGTTAAAAATGTAACTATAAAAATAGTCTTACCTACTTGGTTAAGGATTTCTTCCCCCTGGGTGTCTCTGAAGTCTACTTGTTTCCTTAACTGACAAGCACCTATATTACTTTATGCATTTTTGGCATTCCAGAGCAAGTGCACCTGGAAGAGAAAGCTGAGTTTCCTTTTGCACTATGTTTCAGTGGGGAAATGGTCCAGAAAATTCTGACTGCTGAGTTTTTATAACAGGCTCTATTATAAGTTGCAGAAAGAATTCAATGTTCAAACAAACTCATACTATCTGTGTGGGTATTGACAGTTGGGAAAACTTGTAAAAAAATCAAATGGGATCCATGATATTTAGCATGACACCATCACACATTATTGTGTCAATAGAAAATGACTCTAATAACAGGGATGCTGTTTGCTAGCATTGTGCCAACAGTTCTTCTGCGCTTGGTGGACGTCCTTGATGGGACTGATCACTGTGTTTACAAAAATAAGCACCATTAAAAATAGAAATGGGTTGTCATTAAAAAATAAATGACTGTCAAAGCAACTGTTGTAGATATGTGCTTATTTCTGCCCTTTGATGCATATTATGAAACAGCAAAAATAGCAGTTTGAAGCTTTAAATTATTATTCTTGCAAAATATCACCCAGATTTTTCAGCCTTAGGTAAGTTCTCCCAGTAGAATAGTACTAAAGCTCAGACAGTTACAGTGAAGTTTTTGGTACCAACCTCTTCAGTTGATGTGAGCAGGGGATTGGAAATGATAAAAATGAACAAACCAGGGAAAGGAAGATGACTTTTAAACCTGATTATACTGTGAGAATTAATCTCATAATATTTCAGGCAAATCTGAGAGTAAAGAAGTTTATGATATGTGTAATATTTATTTTTTGTATTTCCATACTTAATTATTTTATTTGTATTATATTGCAAAATTGTTTTCATTAATCTTTCCAAATCATTCCTAAAAATCTATCAACTGAAAATAAGCAAAACAAAAAGCTGGAATTTCTTTGACTCTCATACCTTAAAGGCTAGCTACTCCAAGAGGCTCAACTTAAAACTAAACAAAGACACTTGAAGGAAAAGAAGTGCCAATGGGAGGAAATGAGAAACACTTGCTACACTAACTTCCTGGTCACTTTGAAAGTGTCTACACAGATTCACCTAGCTCATGGGCTGGTGGATGCTCCTCCCACAACCTAGGCTCAGGGGTTCAATCTTGGTTCTCTCTTTATTTCTTCCAGATGGGAAACACGCTATCTATTCCTGCAGATGCTTGAGGCTTGTGCCATCTTGTTAGTTAGATTGTAACCAGACTAAACAGTCTAAGAGTAACCTAAAATTAATATAATTGTATAAATGTGTACATTAGTCTATCAAGCATTGTACAAAACTTCCTTTGCCTCTGGAATTCCAGAAAACAACTTATTACTATGGCCAATTTTCAGGTTTTTAAAATTTTTTACACACACTTCCGTGTTGGCATGACTAATTTAAAACTTTTTTTGTGTGTTGACTTAAAAGTCATGTGTGTGATTAAGTTGACTGTAATGTAAGAATTATCTAAAGGATTTCTTAAAGTCAAAATATAATAAACTGTTACAAAGCTAACACCTAATTCTCTGTCTTAAAAAATATTCTGCTCTTAGTAATTGCTAAAAACTGGATTATAGGAAAGTTTTTTTTTTTTTCTTTTAGATAAGTAACTGCTTCTGTTTTGCTAACTTTATTGGGCCTTTGACTGTTTAGTAAACTGAGTCTTAACTAAATCATTTCATTTAAGTGTCTGTCTTTTTAGTAATTTTAATATATTCAACACTCTAAACATGGGAGGACTATGTCTAAAATTCATTTAAATGTTATCCTAAAGGTTACAGGGTTTAACTTTTATATGCTTAATACAAATAGACTATCAATTTTTCAATAGAAAACAAGTCTATATGTGGGCACTGGCACTGTGTCTCTAAACTTGTAAGGGGTCTAAAAACTTTGATTTTTGTTAGTGTTGCATATCAATCATCTTACTTAGTCAAAGATTCTAAATTCTACTCAAAAGGTAAAATCTAAATATTTTACCATATATATACACATATATACATATATAATGTATATATAATAAATATATATTAAGACACCTGTGTAGCTGTGATGCTAATTGTTACCATCTTTAAATGCTAAATGTGCTTACATTCTCTAAGTACATGTTTTCTAAAATTAAAAGCCATGCCATTTAATTAAGAATTGGACATTGGTCACCCATAAACCACATCTGTAATAAAAAAAAATATTGTAACTTATTTAAAATTAATTTACTATAAAGGCTAAATTAAAGGGGGGACTTATTCTGTTAGTAAGATGCTGATGTACTTTTTTATGCTTAAATAGGAGTTTTAAATATATACTTAAGAGATAAGAAGAGCTTAATGGTACTAATTAATGCTATCCATCATAATTATTATCCTAAAATGTTATATGTAATGAAAATTATTTTATCAATTGCTAAAATATTTAAAAGCATTTTAACTTACTGTTCTCAGTGTTTTATCATCTGCAGTTTGAATCCTTCTCTATAACATTTACAATCAAGCTCCCAGAAAATGTCTCTAGCAAGTATTTCTCAAACATTCGTCTATTTAAATATTTGTTCTTATTGGCTATGTGTTGTATTTGTTTTGTAAAATTTTTAACTGCTCTCTGTTGATATTTTGCAGAAGTATTACATAAAATGGCATGTTCAAGAAAAAAAGTGCCACGACATTACCTACAGAACAAAAAATTAAGAAAGTGGCCTAAGGGCCACTTTTTCTAAACCTCTCAGTTTCCTTAAATTGGACAGAAAAAGAGTTTTTATTATCACTGACTCTCAATCTTGTCTGACACTTGTCTCCCAATGTGGGATCACTTCAGAACATGCAGGGCATCTCATCTTAGCAACAAGGGACAATTAAATTCAGACCAAAGTGATTGGTCATTGGATATCTTCAAAAGGAAACTGCTCAGAAACAAAGAGAATTGTCATAATAGAAATAAATTCATGCTAGGTATGGTAGTTCATGCCTGTATTCCCAGTGGTTGGGAGGCTAAAATAGGATTGTGAGTTAAGGCTAAACTGGGCTACATAGCAAGTTCCAGGCCAACCAAAACTGTATGAGACCTGTATCTAAACCAACAGCAAATTGGACACTCCTGTCAATCCTTCCAAAGTAAAATTAAGAGGTTATAAAGAATGCGTCATTATGTGTGTTTATTTTGGATAAGCAATTTAGAGGTTTTATTCTTAGCAACTGATACATCAATTATTTATTATTTTGGTTTTATTTTTCCAAGGGGTAGAAGCTTTAAATCTAATGCTGGAGACTAATAAAACTGTTCTCTATAGCCCACTATAGTATATAAGATTCTAAAGTTGTTTAAGGTCCTTTTCAAACCATGGAGCTTTATTGAAATATGCAGATGACCTTAAATTCTTGTAGCTACACATAGTAAGCCTCTCTTAAAAAGACAGATCTCATAATTAAAGGTTAATTATCTACGCCATATTGCAACTCTAGGGAACTAATTCTTGCCCCTAAGAAGATAAGTCTTCTTAAAATTAGGGTCACCTAAAAAAATTAAAAATTTAATAATTAGTTCAACTTATCTGTAAATGACTGGGTTCTATAAGATTTGGATTTCTGATTTTGGGTTAATAATAAATCCTGTTTATGAGACCTGATTATATATAACTGGAGTAGACTAAAAAAAACAACTAAAAATCTCTCAAAGCTTAAAGGTTTACTCTAAAGGATAGTTTTTATTAAATTCTTTTTGATTTCTCTTTTAGCAAAAGAATAATTTAATGTCTTCTGGTGTTGATTCTGGCAACTGCCAACTAACTTTCCCTTGTCACTTCCTAAATTTAAGATAAGGAAATGACTTTTTGGTTCCCTTTCTAGGTAGGGCCACTGCCCAAACTCAGCAGGCAGAAGATATAGGAGATTGGACTGTCACCCTTCTGCACTGTTTTTAAGATTAAAAGGGACCAAGCCATTTTAGGGGGGAAATGAGGCAGGATGGAAAGATAAGGAGATAGGGAAATTATATTATTTTAATAAATATTTAAGGGCCAGACTCAGATATTTGAATGAGAAAGTAAAAACTGAAAAACCAAAACAACTAGCACCTTCCCATCTCCTTTTAGATGCTAAATTACAGGAACAGAGAGACCTAAAAGAGCTACCTGCTTCTGTTTTTCTCTTTGAGATGCTCCTTGGATGAGTAGAAAATAATCATGTCTAACAGAAGGAAGATCTAAAGCCTACTTATTGTCTCTGTGTTTTGGGTGGGTCAGGATGACCCTTCTCTGGTTTAACAGCCATCTCAGCCACTCAGATTCATTATCTTTGACTACATGTATTCCCCCAGCTCTCCAATATAAGACTATGAGATGAAATGGTATGCGGGGCACCGTTTTCTCTACTCCCATTTCCTGCCCTCTTTCTCTCTTTTTTCTATTTCTCCCCACATTTATCCTGTTATAGTGAATTTCTTTCCTAACAAACTTTCTATTATGAAAGTCAAAGGGAAACTGATGGAAGAGAGGCACCAGTGCAAGTGGGAAGGGACAGGAGAGGGTAGTGAGGAGGGTGAATATGGTCAAGGTACATTATATAAAAGTATGAAAATATCACAAAGAAACCTATTATTTCGTACAATTAATCTATAAAAATTAAAAAGACAAAAGAATATTAAAGTACTTATTACATATAAAAATCACACTGATACAGACTAGCACCCATAAAAACTAAATTAGGTTCAAGTTACTTGTTTTGGATTAAAATGGTGTTCTCCTTTCCTAACTACTCATTAAAAAAACTACAAAAGTAAGTGCTCTCTGTGAAATACAGCATTATACAGATCTTCAAATTTTTGCTAAAATTTTTTATATAGAGGAGCAGGACTTTTATTTAATTAAAAATAAAAGAATATAAAGAGATGAAAAAAGAATCCAGAAGATCAAGAAATAAAAATAGGAAATCCACTGGAGATTTAACTATTGGAGGTGTTAGACTCATGTTTTAAATTAAATTGGGATGATAGTTAAGGATTAGGTGAATTAGAGAATTTCAGTGAAAAAACTTTAGCATACTAAAATAATTAAACCTTAATAACAGCTAAATGAAGCCTAGTAAAGTAGAAGTTAGGTCAAAGCAAGACCTAGAAGGTATCCTAAAGAAACAAAAGGCTAGATTACTTAGCAGTGACCATATCCAACAGTCAGAGAGGTAAGAGGATACACACGAAGCTTAATAGTAACCTCTGGAAAAGATTACAAAGAGAAAGGGAAAAATGATACTTGAGAAGATAATGACCAATAAACTCCCAATACACCAAGCTTCTCTAGAACCATGAAGACCATTAAAAAACAAAACCACATTTATATCATCTTCATAAATTTACTGAAGCCAAAACTATAGAGAAAATCTTAAAAGTAGCCAGAGATAATTAATATATTTTCTTCCAAAGCGGAAGTAAGAGAATTACAGCTCATTTCTGAAAAGAAACAAAAAAGCCAGTGGACAACAGAACTCTATTTTAAAGTGGTTGAGAAAGAAGATGGCAACCTTCAATTTTATTTGAAGCATAAATAACATTCATAAAGAATGGGATATTAAAATATAATACAAAAATGTTGGCAACAAAAAGCACAAAAAATCAAAATACTAACAGCTGTTCTAAGGAAGAAGTGAAGGAGAGAAAGCCTGGGGTAGCAGTCCCATAACATAATCAGCCCCATGCCATGTGGAAGCCCCTGAGATCTGGGAGAGGTGAGGGTACCAGATCGCCCAGAAGATCAGGAGGTACAGTAGGCCTGTGTGGGCACCAAGAATGGACTTAAAGGATTCCACTATGAACAGTTCTTTAAGTTAAGGCAAAAGTCTTACATAAATATATATATGTATATAAACCCCCACTCCAACACTCAGGGGCATCCAGCTTCTGGACCCCGCTGTGCATCTCTCACTCAGCCTTTCTCTATCAATGAAGTTTCTTTCCTGCCTGTAACTCTGGTGCTCCAGCCTCTCATTCTTTTTTTTTTTTTTTTTATCATTCATATGTACATACAAGGCTTGGGTCATTTCTCCCCCCTGCCCCCACCCCCTCCCTTAGCACCTGCCCCCTCCCTCTCCCCCCACCCCCTCAATACCCAGCAGAAACTATTTTGCCCTTATTTCTAATTTTGTTGTAGAGAGAGTATAAGCAATAATGGGAAGGAACAAGGGTTTTTGCTGGTTGAGATAAGGATAGCTATACAGGGCATTGACTCATTGATTTCCTCTGTGTGTGTGTTACCTTCTAGGTTAATTCTTTTTGATCTAACCTTTTCTCTAGTTCCTGGTCCCCTTTTCCTATTGGCCTCAGTTTCTTTTAAGGTATCTGCTTTAGTTTCTCTGTGTTAAGGGCAGCTAGCTAGTTTTTAGGTGTCTTACCTATCCTCACCCCTCCCTTGTGTGCTCTCGCTTTTATCATGTGCTCAAAGTCCAATCCCATTGTTGTGTTTGCCCTTGATCTAATGTCCACATATGAGGGAGAACATACGATTTTTGGTCTTTTGGGCCAGAGAACTCAGAATGATGTTCTCCAATTCCATCCATTTACCAGCGAATGATAACATTTCATTCTTCTTCATGGCTGCATAAAATTCCATTGTGTATAGATACCACATTTTCTTAATCCATTCGTCAGTGGTGGGGCATCTTGGCTGTTTCCATAACTTGGCTATTGTGAATAGTGCCGCAATATACATGGGTGTGCAGGTGCCTCTGGAGTAACCTGTATCACAGTCTTTTGGGTATATCCCCAAGATGGCATTGCTGGATCAAATGGTAGATCAATGTCTAGCTTTTTAAGTAGCCTCCAAATTTTTTTCCAGAGTGGTTGTACTAGTTTACATTCCCACCAACAGTGTATGAGGGAACCCTCATTCTTGAGAGTGTTCTGAGAGCAAGAACCCATTAGTGTGTCTGTGGACATCTTGTACCCATGACATTTTGGCAACCCACATGGGACCCTCTTCTCTCCAGGGTGAAAAGTCAGTGTTGGCTGTGCATAACTGGAGACAGTCTACCTTGGGAGTGACCATGACTGTCTGGTATTCCTATGGATTCTATCTATTGGGAGAGCCCCCCCTGCTGTGGAGTAGCCAAGCAGAGCTCTCTAGACTCCTCCTTCTGTTGGTAGGAAGGTTTCTCCTGAAAGTGGAGGGGGAATTTCTCGAGCCCACTAAGGCTTCATGCAGAATCCAGCTCGTACCCACTCAGAGTGCAACGTGCTGACCCTGCTACAGGAATGCCTTACTGCCATATGGAGAGTCTAAACCCCTCTGACTGGCAGGCTTTTCCCTTTCTCTCTCTCAATTTTACACTATGACCCAATAGTCCTTTTGCCCCTGACAACACTGGGTAACCTTTCTCAGGGACATATGTGAAGACACGATGCCTTCATTTAGTAGGGCAATAATAAAGCATCTTTGCCCTCAGGAGTTTCCCTGCTCTGCCTTTTCATTCCCCACTTTTACTTGGATGATGTATACTCCCCTGACTGAATGCCAGTTTGGGGGGTTTTTACAACACCTCACTGAGCACTGTCCTCCCTTACACCCCACTATCCCATCTTTACCCTTCAGGACTGCTTCAGGGAATGTATTTGCACTGTTACGGCACACAGCACTTTGGTTTTCTCCCATGGCTGCCCCCAGAGTGCATGGAAGATAATATTTTCCAAAAACACACTCTTTCCTCACAGTCTTCTCCAGGAGACACAACTGACCCCACACTCACCCAACACCCCCTTGGCCTTCTGTGCCCTTATGTCTCTCATTCAGCCCTTCATCTGGTGAGTTCTCTTTCAACTGGATGCCTTCACTAACTGGAGACATTATAAGTACTTGGGCTTTAAGGCTGGCAGGGTCACATGTGGTCAGGGCCATGCCAGTTGGGTGACTGCAACCTGGAATGCCTTTTCAGCTTTTCTGGATGCTCTCCCCTGGGAGGGATTTCCTTATTGGGATGTCAATAAATAGAAACACCCCCTCCATTCTTTATCCAGATGGGAACTTTCTCCACTTGAGTTTCTGAAGGGTCTCCCTTGCCTGCCTGCTAAAATGTTGGAAGGACATTGATCCTGATGACCTTTGCAAAAAGGCTTTGATTTTCTTTTACACTCAGGCCTGGCTCCAATATCCCTTTGGAAATCAGGAAAATGGCCAGAGGGTGGAACACTTAACTGCAATGCTATCCTCCAGTTAGACCTGTTTTGTAAGACAGATGGCAAATGGACAGAAATCCCCTATGTACAGCTGTTCTTTTTCCCTAATGAGTGAAACCATGTAGGAGAGGTGCTCAGACCCTGACCATGGTTTATAAAAACACACCTAAGGAAGGAGATACCTCTAAAACACCCCCAGTTGCCCCTAAGAAAGCCACTTCCCCTGCCCAAGGAGAGTAAGGAGAGTGGCCACCCAATCCCTATGGCTCCCCTGCCTTCTTACTCAGCTGCTACCCTCTCCAACAGGTTCCAGGGGAGGGACAGCCTGGAAAGAATCCTTCAGATTAAGCGACCTTAAGGAAATTAAATGGGACTTGGGCAGCTTTACCTATGACTCAGACTGGTACATTCAAGCCTTTATTACTGTTACCCAAACTTTTGAACTAGCTTGGAGAGAGGTCATGCTCCTCCTAGATCAAATCCTCCCTTCTCTGGAACAGCAAAGAATTCTGATCAGGCCACTCAGACAGGCAATGATTATCACCTTAAAAAGTCTCTGTTAACCCTGCAACCCTAGAAGGGGAAACCAAGGATCCCAGAGTCCCAACTGGGGCCCAAGTTGTTCCCAGGATGGATCCCAGATGGGATCCCCAAAATGAGGCTGATGAATGGGCTAGACACCATTTCATTCACCTCACCACTGAAAGTTTTAAAAGGACTAGGGTCAAACCCCTTAAGTACTCCCAGGTTACTGCTGTCCAACAAAGACCTGATGAAACCCCCATGGCCTTCTTACAGCATCTTAAAGAGACCATTACAGAACACACCACAGTGGATCTTGAGGTCCTCCTAAGAGACAAATTCCTTACCCAATCAGCACAGACATTCGTAGACAACTTCAAAAGCTGGTGACCAAGGGTGACAAAACATTAGACCAGCTGGTACAGATGGTTACTTCTATGTACTATAATCAGGACTTTACTAAAAAGAGAGAAAAAGACAAAAGATACCACAACTTAGTGGTGGCCCTTAGACAGTTCCCCTCCCAATGGGGACCTAATGTCAGGACTTGCCACCATTGCGGATGGCAGGGACACTTCAAGAATTTTCTTCTGTTTTTCCCAGGCCCAGCCCCCTCTGGGACCCTGACTTCTTTGTAAGGGCAATCACTGGAAGTCGCACTGTCCCTGTCTCCATTCAAAGAAGAGGCCAGATGGCTCCTTCAAATGATGGGTCCCAGGGCCTCCTGTCCAGGCTCTGGTTCTCAACATCCAGACCAAGAATCCCCAGGTAGTCCTGATGATTGAGAAGCACAAGGTCCTCTTCCTTTTGGATAGCAGAGCCCGCTTCTCTGTCATTCCCTTCTTTTCAGGTCCCAGGTCTAACAGCAAAGTCAGCATTCCAGGCATATCAGGCCAGCTCTTAGAACGATGTTTTACCCAGCCTTTAGCATGTGCTTGGGGGGACCTCCCCTTCTGCCACTCATTTTTCCCAGTTCTTGAGATCCCTAACCCTTTGTTGGAAAGAGACCTCCCATCAAAATTTAATGTCCAAATATTACTCCCCCCACCCCAGGGAGTATTTCTGTATGCTTCTGAGAAGCAAGCAGACCCTCCAGTCTGGACTGATGGCTCCACCATCAGAAGGATGCTATCTCCTGTTTGGGTTCACCTAAAGGATCCCTTCCAGTTCCCTCACCAAAAACAACACCCCTTAAACCCAGAGGCCTGGAGGGGTCTCCTGCCTATCATAAATAACCTCAAACAACAGGGCCTCCTGGTCAAGTGCTCCAGTCCCTACAATTCCCCTATTCTGGCAGTACAAAAGGGTCCCATCTGGGGTGACAAGATGTCACATGTGTGAGATGTCATGGGGGAACAGACACACAAATGGGTTCTTGCTCTCAGAACACTCTCAAGAGTGAGAGGCTGGAGCACCAGAGTACAAGCACATAAAGAACTTTATTGGTAGAAAAAGGTTGAGCAGAGAAACACAAAGTGGAGTCTGGAAACCAGATGCACCCTGAGCACTGGAGTGGGGGGATATATATATATATATGTAAGGCTTCTACTCTAGCCTAAGGAATAGTTTATAGAGGAATCCTATAGGTCCATTCTTGGTGCAGAAGGGCCTCCTATACCTCCTGATCCTCTGGCTAAGCTGGGTCTTCTGTTTTTCCCAGGTCAAGGGGGCTTCCGCATTCCTAAGATGTCATGGGGTTCTTCTGCTTCTCCTGGGTTGTGGGGGCTTCTGTGTTCCTAAGTTGTTATGGGACTGCTACCCTGAGAAAAAAAGAGAGAGAAAACACACTAATACACACATACCTATACACACATGCATACCAACCAGGTAGGAAAAAAATAAGATGAAGAAAATCATAAAAAAGAGAAAAGATAAAAATGTTGACTAAATGATAATAAAGTGATTTTACCTTCACACAAAATGTTAAAGGAGAATGATTAGAATTTTCTGCTCCCAGGCATTGAAATGGCACAATAACCACTAATAAATTTTAGATTTATATTGTAATTCATTTTGTGTCAGTAAAATAAAAATATATTAATATAAAATGATTAAATATACTTTAATTATATTAATTCAAAAGAAATGTTAAAAAGAAAGTGAGGGAATACAGCATGCTTTACCAATGAACAAGATGATAGATCACACAAAAGTAGCAGTGATCATATTAAATATGAACAGATTAAATGTTGCAATTAAAGTCATACATTTTAATTTTGATTAAAGGATATTAAACATATTTTAAATACCTTGCCTATAGGGGTAAAGAAAGTAAGTGATTGAAGAAAACAAATCATTAAAACACTAACCGAAACATGACTGCAGTTATACCATTATCAGGCGATATAAACATTAAGAAAAATGTAAAGGTTGAATTCATAGAGGGCAACTTACTAAAATTAAGAAAAAGCAGAAAAATCTTAAAAGTCCAATATCCCTAAGTCCCTTTTAAAAATCTTCCATAAAGAAAACCTGTGACCCCAATTGCTTTAGTAGTTGTTTCTTTGAAATGTTTATCTCCTTTTTCATAGAATAGAAAAAGCTACACTTGACAGTTGCTTGTGAAGCCTCTGAAACCTTAACTCAAAACCTGAACAAAGACAGAAGAAGAAAAGAAAATAATACCTCAAACTCCACATAGATAGAAATGCAAAGATCCTACATATATTTACCAACCAAATATTTTCTCATCCAGTGACAAAAAGGATAAAACTCACTCTGAATAGATAAACTTTAAAAACTAGCAATGTACTATGTTGGCAAGCTTGCAGAGAAATAAAGAATCACACACTGAGAGCAGGAGAGTAAACTGGAACAACTTCGCTGGAAACTCAGTATCAACATGACAATTCCACGCCTAGGGTATGTAGTTAATACAAATAAGAACATATTTGCATCAGAAGGCTTGTTCAAGATTGTCCTCAGTAACATTATCTATAATTAAAAATTAGGAATTACTTAAACATTGATCAAGGGAATGGATTTTTTTTTTCAGTACTGGGAAATGAGCCCAGGGCCTTGTGCATCCTAGGTAAGTGCTCTACCATTTGAGCCATGCCCCTAACTATTTTGTTTGCATTTTGTTTCATTAACTTTGCACTGGCTAGCCTCACATTAGTGATCCTTCTGCCTCATCTCCCTAGTAGCTGGGATTGCAGAGGTAAACCACCATGCTTGACTACAAACGGACAATTTAATGGTAGTATATTCAAGGATGCTACTTGGCACAGAATGAATGACATCATAGAGTTACTGTGACAAAACCTGTGCATCTCACAAGCATATTGTGGCATGAAAAGCCTGTGAAATAGTTCAAATACTCTGTAATTCTATTTATATAGAATTCAAAACAGGGCAAATATAATTTTTGGCATAAGAGTCAAGATAGTGATATATTTGAGGAGGAGATGGAATAGTAACTTGAAAGAGAAACAAGATGATTCTTCAGTACTTATTTTTTTCTTTAACCTAATGATTTCTTAGTGCATTAACTTTGGGAGAATACAGCAAGCTATTCCCAGATAATTTTAAAGATCACTGTTTTATACTTTGATAAAAACATTTGTTCTTCTGTTAAAAGAAGAAAAAATAATAAAAGAATGTGTCATACTTTATAAAACCATAAAACCCAGAATTTAAGGATTATTTAATTACACATTATGATTTCATTTCATAAGTGAAGATACTAAGTCTCAAGTTAAATAGCATGTCCATATGGATGTTTTCACTTTGAGAAAATTCATCAAGCTATCTATAATTGATTTGTGTATTTTTTGTGCATGTACATTGACCCTAGCATTTGTTTTTAAATTTGAGAGACTAGAGAAGACAGAAGAGTCCTATGATTTTTTAATGCTGTTCTATTTTATGAGGGTACTTGAAACTAGCTAGATATTTTCACAACCATAAAAACAAAAATGAAATCCTGTCATTTGCCACAACATGGGTGGAACTGAAAATGGTTATGTCAAATGAAATAAGCCGATACAGAAAGATAAGTACTGCATGATCTCACTGATCTGTGGAATGTAAAATAGTTGCGCTCATAGAAGAAGAACGGTAGTTACCAGAGCCTGGAGAGAATGGAGGTGGTGGAATGGTGAGAGGTTGATGAATGAGTACTAAGTTATACTTGGACACTAGTAAGAAATTCTGGTGTTCTATTACACAGGAAAGCAAATTCAGATAACAACTATTTACTGTGTATTTCAAAAGGCCATAAAGAAAAAAATTTGAAGTTTTTCATCATAAAGAAATGGTAAGAATTTGAGGTAACAGATAAACCTAACCAGATTTAACCAATACACAATATGTACATATACTGAACATCACGTGTTACCCTATGGTAAAATTTTTATGTCTTATGTGTCAGTGAAGATTTATACTTAAAAAGTATATATAAGGCACATGCCACAGCGTTTAACATGTGAACACCAAATAACATTGTTATTATTTCTATTATTATTGTTCTGTTTTTGACCAAAAATAATTGAATGAAAATGAATCATCATTTTGGAGATTAATGACTTTTTAGTGGAAAAACCTTACTTGTTCCTATTGAAAGTGTGTAAAAGTGTAATAAATGGAAAGGCAATAATTCAAATCTAAAAATAAATATTACAGAGTATATTTTATTACAAAGAAATGCCAGGAAATTCTCCTACATTAATATTTTATAGGCACTATTAACACATGTGCACTTAATACCATGAAAGAGAAATGTACTTTCTGGCATTCCTTGGGATGGGGGGAGCAATAGGGGAAGATGAGATCCAGCCAATAAAGTGTTGCTATAAATTCTTCACAACATGGCCTGGAATCCTTATTTGAATGTTAATATAGTGCTAGTATTCATCTCTGAATTAATTCAGGGTGAGAGAACAAAATTTGGGAAGAACATGTACAGATAATCATGATCTTCCAGTTGCTTTACAGAAATGTCCAAATGCTGACTAACTTTTGTCACCTGCTCCAGAGCCCAAAACTACCATATATTTTTTCTTCTTTTGGTATGTCATAGTGACATTCTCTCAGTGACGTTATGTTTGCAATCATTTCAAAACCCAAATACACATAGAAGCAATAAAGGGCTAAAGCTAATGACTGGAGTAGTTTAGAAAGAGCAGGGATTGAAACTAAATTTCCCTCCTGTCCTCCATTGGCCTCTAATTTTGTTGCATCCTACAACTTTTATTTCTTTCTCTTTATTAATAGGTTATTGGTATCTGTGTCTATGCCATATTCCCCTACTAATTCGAGTCCTACCTTCATGTGGACACTTTAAATAGCAGTGTCTGCATTCAAGAAAAAATGTATTACTTAATTCTTGAGAGTCAAAGATGGCCATGTATGTATATTTCATATTTCTTTGAATTTTACTCCTAGAACAGTGGTGAAAACTGTTAGTTACAATAGTAGTCATAGATTGATAAATGATTGAAGAAGAGTTTCTGAAGTCAGGATAGTTTATTTTAGGAGTAAGTGAGAACTGTATTTTTTTCTACTTCTGTGTTTGTGAATTCTCCACTAAAACACTAATTTTTATCTCCAAAATTTATATAAATTGGCACAGATAAAACTCCTCCAACAGTGACAGGCAACTAATGCTGGCAGCAGCTAAACAAAATTACAAACAGCAAGCCAATAGAAGAAATGGCATGTGTAGATTACATTCTAGATCATTCATGTTTGAACCAGAAAAAATGTGAGAAATACGTGCTTAAGAAAGTAAAGAAAATATTAAAAGTAGCATGAGTAAAAACATATCCATTCAACATTCACTGAAATTAATATTAACCAAACATTTGTTGACTATTTTGGAAAGACACGTTGTAGAAAAGCATAATTTATTGGGCTGTTTTATTTTTTTTTAATGCTTCAGATAATCTTGGCTGATAGAATCTGTTTTACCACTTTCACTACTCATAAGCATAGCATAATGCCTTAAGAAACTATAACTAACAAAAATAAGATAATATTGTTAAGTGCTTTATTATTAATTTGAAATGAACAAATAACAAATGGCAAAAAAATGAAGAAATGCTAAACATTTCTGGTGATAAAGGAAATGATATGGTACAAATACTGTGTATACATGTATGTAAATGGAAAAATGAGACCTGTTGAAAGTATTCCAGGAATGGGGATGAGGGGGGAATAAAGGAGAATGACGGAGGGGGTGAATTCAAATGTGATATATAAGCTATAGTGTATGAACTTTTGTAAATGTCACAATGTACCCCCACCCAGCACAACAATAAAAAAGAAAAAATTAAAAAGATATTTTTACCAAAATGTAAAAAAAGGGTGAATATGGTTGATGTACTTACTATACAATGAACATAGAAATTTTAAACCTGTTGAAATCACCACAAGAAAAATAAAGCAGATGAACCAGTTTGGTTTATAATACATATATACATAGAAATGTCACAATGAAACACGCTATATAGCTATCTTAAACAAACAAAAATGTCTTTCTTTTTTTTTCATAAAAACAGAGAAGAAGAAGGCAAAACAGGTCCTGACTTGGGGCGGGGGTAACAGCAGGAGGGGGCAGATATAAGGAAAGGGGATCAGAGGGTGAATACGGTGGAAATATTTGTACATGTCTATGTAAATGGAAAAATGAGGCCTGTTGAAACTATTCCAGGGAATAGGTGTTAGGTTCAAATTATTTAACAAAGCAAAGCTAGATGAGAAAGAAAACGTACCGACCTCAACAGACTGGACTGGCCTTTATTAAAAGCCAGAGAGGGGCACCAAATACGCCTGGATGAATCCAAAAGTAAGTGGCACATGGTGTGGTAAAGCATGGTCCTTAAGTAGAGAGGGAGGAGGAAAAAAAAGGTCACCGGGTAGCTCGTTCCAGATGTCTGGGTTAGTGAAATATGGCATTTTGCAAGTTGTGCAATGGTTCAGGGGAGGAGAGGAATTTTGAGGTAGCCTCAAGGTGGGGTTATTTGTTCAAGTCTTTTGTAACCTTCCATTAATGGGGGGAGCAGAGATAAAGGAGAACAATGGAGGGGATGAATTCAGCTATGATATAATAAACTTTGTAAATGTCACAATGTATCCTCAGTACAACATTAACAAAAATAAAGTATAAAAGTAAAATAAAAATAAATTATTGATGAAAAAAATCACAATAAAATTCCACCTTACTCCAGTCAGCATGATCATCAACAAAACACAAACCACAAAAAATGTTGGTAAGGATTTGGGAAAAAGGAACCTCATACCCTGTTGCTAGGAATATAAATTAGTATAACCACTTGGAAATCAGTATGGAGGTTCTTCAAAACACTAAGCATAGAACTACTGTATGACCCACCAATACCTTTCCCAGACATATACCCAATGTATATGAAATGTAAGTTAGGATACAATAAAGACATCCTACATGTCCTATAGCTGAGGAATGGATTATAAAAATGTGATATGTACATACATATACATAAATATGTATATGCATGTATGTATAATGAAATATTATTCAGCCATAAAGAAGAATGAAATTTTGTTGCTCACAAGTAAATGGATGGAACTGAAGAATACCATGTTAAGTGAAGTAACCTATGTTCAGAAAGACAAAAGTCACATATTTTCTCTCCTATGTGGAAGATAAAAGCAAATATATATATATATATATTTGCTTTATATACATATATATATATATATATATATATATATATATATATATATATATACAGAACATGAGAACATGTTTCCACAGTGGAACTGTTGGGGGAGACTAGGAGAGGAGGGTGAAGAAGAGAATGGTAATGAATAAAATTGAAATACATCACATCTATGTAGGAACAAGACACAAGAAAATGCACTGAAAACTGTTGAACTATACAAGGTGGGGGGAAAGTAAAGAAGAGTAATAGAAAGGTCAGATGAATTTGTACAATATATTTACAGGTAAAATACCAAGGCAAAACCCCACTGAACAATAAACAAACAATGAAGGACGGGAATGTAAAAAAGGTCATGTTAAGGGGGAAATACTAGTGGGAAATAGTAGTAAATGAAGAGGCAAAAGGGGAGTGATCTTGGCCTATCTATATTCTATACTTGCAGGAATCTGGAATGTTGAAACATATTGAAGTCATTTTGAGAAGAGGAAGATGAAAGAGGGAGAATAATGGAGGTGATGAACCTAACTGGTATATATTGTACACATGTGTGGAAATGTCTCAAGGAAACCCCCTGTACAACTACTACAAACTGATAAAAACATTAAAAGGAAATAATCCATCACATCTTCCAATAAAAGATACAAACCACTGGGTCGATGATGAAGTGTCCCTTTGACTTTGAAATCGGAAGTTCTTCACTAATGTTAGGAGCTTGTAACACATTCCATTAGTTTCTCTCCAGATTTCCATGAAAAAGAGCTCAATGCAGATCAACATACAAGAGGAAAGGGAAGATAAAGAAAGATTCTTTCATCATTGATATCATGTCTGAGGAGGTTATGTTGATGTATGTAGAATTAGCAAATTACTAGAGAAGTATTAATATACACTATTGTTTAGGCAGCTGTTAAAGATTGCAAGATAAGGTAATGTTCTAAAACAGTCATTGTGTGACTTGGGCAAGATGTACTTTGTGGAATTACACGTTCCTTTTAATGAGAACTTATCACAAGAACTCAATGAAGTTTATATAAGAATTTCAGACATTTTGTATTAATCCATATTATTCCTTAGTAGCAATACAAATATCATAAAATGGTATCAAAGACTAAAATTGAACAAAAATTAACCCTATTTTTTTCATATTATTGGACTTGTTTCTTTCCACAGGGAAGTCTCTGTGGAACTGGGCATGGCTGTAAATAAACATTGACACAATTATTTTCCTCACATTTCTGAATATAAGAAAGTACAATATCTACCAAGCCCATTACCTTTCAAGAAATAATTTTCCTAATTCCTAAAAAGAAATTCAAAGATAATTTATTATTTTGTAATAAATATTAGATGAAATTTTGTTAATTTCTTCCCTATCCAGAATCTTCCTACTACAGAAAAGTCAAAATGAAAGGTGAAATACTTTCTAACATAGATCATATAATAGCAACTCTAGAGAGGAGTAATATATTAAATAGGTTCCAAAATTCACTGGCTTCATAAAGGAAATGCAAATCAAAACCACACTAAGATCCCACCTCACCCCCATTAGAATAGCCACCATCAAAAGCACCACCAACTACATGTGTTGGTGATGATGTGGGGTAAAAGGAAACCTCGTACACTGTTGGTGGGAATGCAAGCTGGTGCAACCATTCTGAAAAAAAATTTGGAGGCTTCTTAAAAATCTAAATATAGATCTGCCATATGATCCAGCAATCCCATTCCTGGGGATATACCTAAAGGAATGTGACACAGGTTACTCCAAAAGCACCTACACACCCATGTTTATTGCAGAGCTATTCACAGTAGCCAAGTGATGGAAACAACCAAGATGCCCCACTACTGATAAATGGATCAGGAAAATGTGGTATTTATACACAATGGAATTTTACTCAGCCATAAAGAAGAATGAAATCTTATCATTTGTAAGTAAATGGATGGAACTGGAGAACATCATTCTGAGCGAGGTTAGCCAGAATCAGAAGACCAAAAATCATATGTTCTCCCTCATATGCGATCTTTAGATCTAGGGCAAATACAGCAATATTGTAGGACTTGGGTTACATGACAAGGGGAGAACTTATACAGGAGGTAAGGGGTTAGATAGAAAACCCAAAACATGAAAGTATTTGATGTCCCCACTCCAGAAGAATTAATACAGAAACTTTAAAGCGACAGAGTTCAACACGAGAAGGGGATCAGGAACCAGTGTAAAGATCAGTTAGAGACAAATCAAGCTGAGTTGTAACACATTTGTACATGAAAGCAATGCTAAGAATCTCTCTGTACAACTGTCCTTATCTCAACTAGCAAAATATTATGTCTTTCTTATTATTGCTTATTTCCACTCTTTGATGGAAGTGGAGAAAAGCACAGAACAGATTCTGCCTGGAAAGGAGGGGGGAGGGGGTAAGAGGGTGGGGGTTGGAGCAGGAGGGAGAAATGACCCAAACAATGTACGCACATGTGAATAAATGAATAATAATAAAAAAATTCACTGGCTTCAAATGTGATTGTTTTTTAAGTATCCAGCAAAGATAAAGGGAATCTGTAAGTTTAATATAACACATGGACGTGCAAAAAATACAGTCCCTAAAATGAAAACTTGAATTCTGTGAAAAAGCTTTTTCTCCAATAAACATACCTTCAAATATCTGAAGGTAATTAAAATTTACTTTTAAAAATGAGGGTTATTAAAACCATTATTCTTCTCTACCAGCAAAATATTCCCAGAATCATCCCCAGCTAGAATAGCCTCCTCTTTATTGTTTCCCTAATTCTGTTTGATGTAAGTCCATTTTTAAGACAAATGGCCTATTTTGTTAGTATTTAATTAGAACATCAAGAAAGTAAATTAAAGATACCTAAGGCATTGATGTAGAATATTTTTCTCTTCCCTATTTCCTTTAGATAATTCTACAGCTAAGTATTTTGAACTATAATTGGTGATGGAAAATTCCTTAGGTCATAAAATAATCTGTTATCATTTAAACATCTGCATTATATTCCATTGTACAATAAAATCCTGGGGCTTAATAGATAGATGCCATGAGATATCTAATCCTGAAGATCAGGTTCCCATTTCCAATAAATAGCAGATTCAAATCCTGTTCAAAAACATGATACTTAAAAGTAAAGTGATCAAGAGATTTGGAAAACTGAAAGCAGATAGGGGCATTCACTAAAAGAGAGAGTTTTCCAGTATTGCTGTCTGAGGCAGTGTTCTTTAAGCAGAGTAAATGTGGGGGGGAAAGGACTGGGCATTACTCTTATGAGACATTCTAGCCACTTATTTAACAAATATTAAAGAGTCTAACAATCACGGAAACACATTACCACTGACTTAATGACAATGCCACATCCAAGAAATGTTACAGGAATGAATAACCCACTACAACAAGAATTTCAGCTAATTCCAGTTCAACTATTTCTCTAATCCAACCATTCTTTTCCATCTTCCCTAGCACCAGCTTCTATATCAAGTGCCCATTTTGGCTTATCTAGGCTTCTGAAATAGTTCACTAGTAAGTTTTCATGAATCTGTTTCTCACTCTTCCAAACTATTCTATTTCACTTATTAAAAATTAAATTTATCCATATGCACTAAACTTTTGACTGGATTCCCATCGCTAGTACAATAACATCAAAACACTTAGGATAACCTAGCATAAAATTCTGCTTGACCAATCACCTGGGAAAATCTCCAGACTTATTTTAATTAAAAACAAATGACCTAATTCTCTAGCTTGGGAAATTAGAAGATACAAAACAAACAAACAAACAAAAAAACCTGAAGAAAATGGAAAAAGGAAATAATGAAGATATAGCAAAATTAAATCAAACAGAAAACAAAGACATTTAACACAGACTATCAGTGATTTAAAATAATTTTTAAATTGGGAAACCACTAACAAAGTGAATAATAACAGGGGAAAAATTCTAAAAATAGGGGCAATAAATACAAATTCAGCAGGGATTAAACTAAAATAAAATGTTAAGAAACACCTTATGTCAGCATATTTTAATGCCTAAGAGAAATAGGTATGCTCTAGAAAAATTAAAAATGGTGAAACTATGTGTATAGGAAAATGAAAACTAAATATTCCCATACTGTTATGAACACTTACAACAAATTCTAAATAAAACTTTTTAAAAGCTATTTTAGTGATCATTATTAAACATTGATGAAGCAAAAATTCTGATTCAACACTTTTCTTTCAAAGAGGAGAAAAAGAAGTAGCTCTTCCATATTCATTATATGAAGTTAGAGTAACTTTGATATCAACATCAAAGGAACATATGACAAGAAAAGGTTACAAGGTGGACCCACTAATTTAAAAAGTTGCCATCCTCAACAAAAGTTTTCTTAGTATTAAAAATTAATTAGAGATAGTAAATAATAACCAAGGCATATATTTCAGAAATTACAAGTTGTTTCAAATTAGAATATCAAGTTAGTATAATTAATGCATTGATTTAAAACTGATGGAGACTGAACATGAAATCTTTTAAATGGATGAAGAAGGATCATTTAGTTTCCTTCAATGTTCTTTCCAAACCAGGAACAGAAATACATATTGTTAATGCAGTACAGTTGTCACCCAAAACACTCAGCAAGTACCCACATGCTGCAACAGTAATATTGCTCTAGTATCAATCATGAAGAAAGTCAGGATGCCTCTTAACATTTCATGCTTCAGTGAAGTCCTAGACATTGAAATCACAAAATAAAATTAGCATAAGAATTGGAAACATAAAAATATTTTCATAAAAGGATATAGAAAACTTATCAAAAGCTACATAAAAATTAACTAGGAAAAGTTTATAAGATCAATTTATAAAATAAGTTGTATTTGTATATTCAAGCAGAGGCCAGTAAGAAATTTTAAGTCAAAAAGATTTCATGCCAATAGCTTTAAATACATAAGATATCGAGAAAAAATAATCTAAGACATTCCACAAAATTGGATTCCTATTTTACCAAATACAATTTAAAGCCATTTGAAATTAACATTGGATTAATTCTAGATGATTTAAGGTCTCTAATAGGAAAGACAATTTACAAGTGTATGTCTTCATGTCCTTAGGGTAGGAACAAATTTTAATAAGATATACACATAAAACAGAAGTATAAAAAATAGATAATTTAAAATATGTTAAAGACTCAATACAAAAATGGATAATTTTAAATATATTAAAATTCAAAAATGTGTTCAACTTAAAACATATAAACATCTTGAAATCACAAAAACAAACTTGGTGCAAATATGAAATATTTGTAACCTGAATATAAAAGAACCAACCTCTGCTGAAAAAGAAAGAGCAGGAAAGGGAGAGAAGGGGAAAGGAGAAAGGAGTAAAGGGGGGAAAGAAATAGCCTCAACAGATATTCCACAGAAGAAGAAACACAGACAAAAAAAACAGAGCAACAAGCGTTAGAATTCAGAAAGCACAAATATGTTACTGTACAATCCAGCAATTCTACTAAGGAATATACTCTTAAAAAATTGTAGCATATACTCTTTAGGAGACCTGACAACACTGTTAATATAAAACTGAAAACAACCTAAAATCCATTGACACTAGAATAGATAAATTAGCCATTGTAGATTCATAAAAAATGGAAACTATGTAAAAAACAAATGAGTAGCTTGATAAATTATAACTGCACTGTCAGATATTGTTGATATATTCCATTCACATATAAATTTTTTTGTTATTGTTGATTCTGTTATGTGAAATTGCCTATTTTCTTCCTGCATTAATTTTTTCTCTCTAGCTTCAAGTTTTCTGAGTCTCATCGTCCAATTCTTAAGAGTCCTCATATTCTTTATACCTATCCCCTTAACCCCTCTGTCAGCTTGCTTTAATACAGCACCATTCTTTAGGACCAGTAACAACTATCATCTCTTCACTTTTTTTCCTCATCGATTCAACATTTTATTGTTGTTTTGTTTCCTCATTTTGGTATTCAAATTTCAAATTGCTTCCCAAGGTTTATGAAAATTAAATTTTTAAGTCCTTGCTTATCTGAAAGTGAACTGATTCTGCCTTGAAACTTAATTTCTGTTCTGCTTATCTTTTTCTATACAACAAAATACCTCCCAACTTTCTATAGTTAAAGGATAATTTAATATGCCATCAATGTGTGGATTTAAAATTTCCACAGGACAATAAAAACAATGGTTTATTTTTTCCTTAGGATGCTAGCTGCCTTAGCTGGGGTGACTCAGTAAGCTGGAGATTTCTGAAAAAGCCTTAACTGGACTGTCTATCTTGAGCTTCGGTTCTTCTCTACTTGGTGTCCAAATGAATTTGAATGTATAACTTGGCTGCTGATGCCCACGCCTGGAGATGGCTGGGAGACTTGCAATAGATTGGAGGTGTATGACCATCTCTTCATGTTTCCTCCCTAGGTAGCTAGCTTGGGTTTCCTTACATAGTGACCATTTGGGACAGTTATGCCAATATGTGGCCATTGGTTTCGTCCAGCAAGAGTGTCTCAAGAAACCAAGGCAAAAGCTACAGGATGTCATATGATTTAGCTTCAGATGTTAGGCAGCATCACTTTCTTCCACATCCTTTTGACAACAGAGTCAGCTTAGATTCAGAGGCTAGTAGGCAGACCCTTTTTGGGCATCTTCTCTGGGTGGTTAAATATCCTTTATTCTCAGAACTTAGAAGAGATGACTATTTTTTTCTTTTACAAATATCCAGTGGTTTAGTATTACTATTACTGTTATTGGTTCTGGGAATCATACTCAGGACCTCACACACGCTAGGTAAACTCTCCACCACTGAACTCTACTCCCACTACTTAGGGATTTTGGTAAAATGTATGCTACTACTCTCACTTCTTCTTCATAACAGATTCTTAAAGCCTATTCTGTTACATTTGTAACCACATCGGCCTATAAAATGTACAACTGAATTTGGTTGTAAAAAATAAATGTGTTTCTGGTTCTCTTGATTTGGGCCTGGGTACTTAAAAATCCAATGTTTTGATGTCTCAATAATAATATAATTTTGCTATTAATTAAATTAAGAGCTATGATATCTCAAATTAACTTGGTCTCTGGCTGGCTTGCTGGTTAGAGTTGCAAGTCTACTCTCCTATGTCTTTGGAGAACACCATTCTTTGGCTCTTCCTTTAAGGCAACTTGCCTTCTTGAAGTCAAATTTTCCTCTGAAAACAAAACAAAAAGAACCACAAGCATAGGAACTAACAATTCTCCTTTCCCATTGACATTTAAACTGAGGCCAGGCATTATCATTGCATCAGCTGCCTTCAATTAAGTTTCCAGGTCTGTTGCTGATAACTGAATAAACATCTTGTTTTTTAAAATGACCCTGAATCTTTTAAATATCAGTCAATATCATATAAACCATTTAACCAGTAATTATAATTTAAATAATTTTTCAGTACATATTCCTATTAGCTATACTCCTTTTTTATACCCAGAACTTCTCCCACTGAATTTAAGATAAATTATAAACAATTACATTCTTAATAGGCTTTAATGGGCTTTGTTCAGCCTATTTCTGTAAACAAACATGAGTTTTTTTTGTGATTTCAGGTGGCATTTCTCATATTAAGATATTAGCAAATTTAGTTATCAACATTTGAGAGAAAAAATTCCCTGAAATACATTTGCTTTTTATTCTGAAATGTATTGACTCATTGAGATGTGACATGAGTTACCATTTTACTGTGGTAACTCCCAGTGGGTGTTTGAGGGCTGATAAACTCATTCCAATAAGTCAGTGCTCAAATTAGCATAAAAAGAGCAATTCTGATAATTTGCCAGAGTGCTTTCTTTTGTGCACAGAAGCAACAGGAGTATGAATGCTTTTGAGTAGTTCAAAAATATCACTTGAAAATAATGGCTCTTAGTCTCTCCTTAAGGTCCAAGAAAACAACAGTTGCCAAAAGAAATTAAAAATCCTTTAGGGGAGGAAATTAGGCTCACATACTAAGCAGATTTTAAGGGGATTTTGAACAATGCTTATTGTGAACAGTGACGTTGAGGAAATTCAATTTTTTAAATAAAGAAAATGCACAGAAATATTCAGAATGAATTCATGCATCTCTGAGATAGAGTTAATCCTACTCTTCAAGACAGGGAAGACCATTTGATGACTTCAATGACATTCCAAAAAGGGATAATAGAAAAGCAAAATAAACACAGTATCTGTTCTTGGAGTGTGAAATCACAGCATGATCCCTTACTCCTGTTTTTATATGCCAAAACCCAAGACTAAGTACTCAAGGATTCAAGCACAATACTCTACAGTTATATAGTGAAGTACTACTTATATTTATATTTTATTATTAAAGAACTACAGTATTCAAATGAGAACTAATAATGTTTAGGTTGGGTTTGTTTTTGTTTTTGCTTCTCAGATCAGGAAACAAGAGTGAGTTGGGCCAAGGTAAGATATAATGCCCAAATTCAAAAGCTTTATAAACAGCAAAATGAAGACATGAATCCACGTCTTTTAACTAATCAACTTGTTAAAAATATAATTATTCATGCATATTAATTAGACTTATTAACAGGTTTCACTGTGATATTTCCACACATTCACATATGTGCTTTGATAGTATCCACCCTCCCAACTGCCCTCTCTTTTGAGCTTTCTTATCTCCCAGTTGTTGCGTTCTATACAGAGAGATACATGCCTTCTTGGCAAATGCCACAATATATAATACAGTGAAATCAGGGAATCACCTGTATTATTCATTAAGGGTTGAGTTGATATAGAAAAGAAGAATACATTCGAAAGAAAAAAAACCATTTTAAACCACAGTTTTACAAAATGTTTTATAACAGCACAAATAAAATCTCACTTGAAAAACATTGATGTGACAGGAAACTGATATGACATTATTGATGTATACTTTCTATAGGAAAGGTGTAATTGAGGGATAAAATGGAAAACAAAATGTTTGGATTTCAAGGGACTGAAATGGAAACATGTATCATCATCTTGTAATAAGTGTGCATTAAAATTATTAGACAGAAAGTCATTCTATTTAAAGCCAATCAAAAATCATAAAATTGTTGCCTTGATTTAAGAGGGGAAAGTATCTTCTTACTCATTTATTAGCTTTGATAACCCCATTATATAGAAGCAGCAACTGAGGTCAAAGAATCCAATATACAGGAGATACTCAAAATATACTTATGGATGAATGAATACCAAAATGAATCAAATTCGTCAAGGTATTTGCCAAGTTGAAAGAGTTCTTGACTGTAAAAAGATCTCTTTACCTCAGGCAGTTCAGTCAGAGCTCAGATTAATTCATTCAATCTGTTTCACAGTCTGACT
Organism: Castor canadensis; assembly: GCF_047511655.1. Lineage (NCBI taxonomy): Eukaryota > Metazoa > Chordata > Mammalia > Rodentia > Castoridae > Castor > Castor canadensis. Next base: position 125,368,930 of record NC_133391.1, on the reverse strand, counting down.
TCATCTTTGTGTGAAATTTGCTCTAAGGCAGCACCCCCTTGTGGTGGCAGGAGGCTGCATTGACCCCATATCCCACATCACGAAAGCACCAAGTCTAAATGAAAAAGTTCCTTGTTATATCTCCTGTGGGAACCAAAGAGGTGTTCATGGAAAATCCAGCATGTTTCCTTGAATCTCATTGAGTATTACGCCCAACCCTTCACAGTGAATAGTGAAATGGGTATACTCAAACTAATGAGCATCCTTGATTGGAAACAGAGGTAGAGTCAATTCTAGGGAACCATGTGGTTAAAAATGAAGAATAGGTAAATTTATGTGGGAAGGAAAGAATATTATTAATAGCAAAAATGGGACAATGGATGGTGGTAAATTTTATTAGAGTGATTCTAGAGTTTCTAACAATGGAATATAAAAAAGCAAATGTTTCAAATCCACTCCATTGTATAGGTTAACAGATAAAAAATCAGTTGTTGGAGACCCACACTGGTGAGGGCTCTGCCATGTTCAACATGTGCTTCTCAAAGTGGTTCCAAACATGTTTCTAATCTCAGCTCTCCAAAAGAAAGGTCATGGCAAACAATCCATGAAAAGGTATTTTTATTTTTTCAATTGAAGTGTAATATAAAAAACAGATGAATTTATATAGTATCAGTGTATGACTTGATGCATCCCATGTATCAAGGAATAGAAGGCTCTGAGTATTAGGAAGTTCCTTTATGTAGCCTTCTAATCAATACTTGCTCCTTTGAGCCCCAAAGGTAACCCCACTGATGACTTCTAACACCACAGATTAATTTTGCCTCTTTATGAACTTTGGATCAGTGGGCAGGAGAGAATTTTATGTCCAGGCTTAAAGTAATGCTCATTAGTTTTGCTTGAATTCCAATGACTAGCAGTCAGTCCTCAGAACATAGCTATCTCTATAGAGGACTGGGAAATAGGGAAATACAGTATAGTTATGTGTCACTCATATTGTAGTAAGCTGCTATCAGAGATAGCCAACAAATATCCACTGTAATCTTCTTGAGTGACTTCTCCTGTCTTCTAGTTACTGTTTTCACATCAAATTTTAGCATAATCAAGGTCCAGGATTGAAGGTTCAAGAATATTTTTCTTATAAGAATCTTCCTTACAAATTCAAAGAAGTATTAATACTTAATATTTTGTCTCTATCAAAAATTACTACTAGAAATATATATTTGTCTAAAAATTACTGCAGGAATAATATAGAGACATAATATTTATAGTAAGAGTCACATATATGAATATCACTAAAGATGTTTAGTCAGTGAAAAATGGATAGGAAATAAATATTGACTCAGTAAGTTTCTTAATAATCTTTCTGTAACTCACCTTTCAAATTTTCTATTTTATGATCACAATGGAGTGAGTTGTGTTCCCTCAAAATGTACTAGGTGGAAGTTCTAACTCCAATGTGATTGAACTCTTTCTGAATTCAGGGCAGTTAAAGAGGCAATTAGGTTAAAGGAGGTCATAAAGGTGAAGTTCTAACCTAATAGGACTGTGGTTTCCTTACAAGAAGTGGAAGAACTACAAAGCTCTAGTAATCAAACCAGCATAGAATTTGCATAATAGTAGACAAATAGAATTGAGCGCTTAGAATTAAAACTATGATTCTAAAGCCAACTGTTTCCCAACAAATGTATTAAAGACATGAATTGAACAAAGGACAGTCTTGTCAATAAATGGTGATGGAGAAGTAGATATCCACTGATAGAAGAATGAAACTAGGCCCCAATCTATTGTTAATTACAAAAGTCAATTTAAACTGGGTTAAAGACTTAAATGCAGCACTGAAGCTAACAGATGAAAATATAAGTGAATGCTAACTTGGAAAAGTCCTAAAAGCACAGGAAACCAAAGCAAATATAGGCAAATGGGATTACATCAAACTGAAAAGCTGCTTTTAGGAAATAGAGTGAAACAACAATTCACAGAATGGGAGAAAATACTTTAAATTACACATTTGATGAGAGGTTGAAATCCAGGATATGTAAGGAACTGTAAAAACTCAATAGCAACAAAACAAATAACCAAGTTAAACAAATGGGCAATAAACTTTAAAAGACATCCCTCAAGATGATATACACAAATGGCCAACAGGCATATTAAAAAATGTTCAGCATAACCAATAAGAAAAATGCAAATTAAAACTACAATGAGACAACACTTCACCCCAGTAGGAATAGCTATTTTCAAGAAGACTAAAGGTAATAAATGTTGGCCAGGATGTGGAGAAAAAGGAATCCTTATACATTGTTGGTGAGAATGTAAATTAAAACAGCCATTACAGAAAACAATATAAAGGATCCTGAAAAAATAAAAAATAGAACATCACATGATCCAGCAATTGCACTAGTGAGTATATATTTAAGAGAGATGAAATCAGTACATCAAAGAGACATGGATATGGACATTGACAAGTTTATTGAACCACTATTCATAAAAGCAAAGAAATGGAAGCAACCTATATAACTATAAACTGAATGCATAAAAATGTGGCACAGATAAATAATTTAATACTACTTAATCACAAAAGAATGAAATCCCGTTGTTTTGGGACAACTTGGGTGTAACTGGCGATATTATAGCAAGTGAAATAAGCCAGACACTGAAAGACAAGTACTGCATGATTTCATTCATATGTGTAATACAAAAATGTTCATTTCATAGCTGAGAATAGACAGGTGGTTATCAAAGGCTATGGATAATAAAGGAGGGAGTGGAAAGTTTTATCAATAGATATTAGGAAACAGGAGCAAGAAGTTCTGGTGTGCTATTGTGCAGTACAGTAACTATAGATAAAAATAAAGTACCTACATTTTTTAAAGGTAGGAGAAAGGATTTTGAAAGTTTGTACCTACAGAAATGATAAATGGTTACAGAGATAGATATGTTTAACTCATTTAAACATTGCACAAGGGATTCCTAATGTGACAGATTTCAGACACCCACCACAATCTTGTGTCTCCACGAACTTAAATAAAACCTGAGTGTCTTTCTCTGCAATAATTATACTCTATTCTTGCTCACTATTATTTTGTATATCTTTATCCCATAGATTTCACCCCTTCTCCCATTCTTCCTTATTCCTTCTCTCACCACTCCTTTATGCTACTTAATTGTTAAATCTTCCACATATAATATTTTTTAAATCTGTAGTGTACCCTATAAGAAGCCTAGTTCCTTTTGCGTGTAAACTCCTTGGGGGTATAGATGCTGTTTCCCATTGTTTCCTCCTCCATTTAAACATCTGCTTTAGTGTTAAACTGGCAAATTTGTTATTGTGGATCTACCTCCAGTCCATTGGCAAGAAATGGCACATCAACCATGGCACTACCAAGGTCAGAATATCAATAATAATTATACTGAAAGTCCACAAGGTATTAAAACCTCCAACCGATGAATTGACCTCAAATATACAAATCTCAATGCATAAACACATTAAAATATGAAAAAAATGCAACATGACACCTTAAAAGTCAGCAGTTCCACAATAAAGAGCTTGAGTGGTAGTGAAGTGAATGAATGCTCAAACAATGAATGTTTTTTTAAAAAACCATAAGAATAATGGACAAAATTAAAGAGAACATAAGTAAACAGGTGAATGAATTCAAACAGAATATAATAAATGGCAGAGTGAATTCAAAGAGAATTTAAATATACAGCTGAATGAAACAAGAAAGACAATGTAAGATGTATAAAGGAAATTCAATGAAGATATAGAAAACTTGAGAAAAAAAGTAAAAATCCTAAAAATGAAAAACTCAATAACTAAATTAGGAAACTTCACTAATACACTGATCAGACTTAGAACATCAGCACTTGAAGATAAAGTAAAGGAATTAGAACATTCAGATAAAGATTAAAAAAAGAAGAAGAAAGTATTAATGGAACATTCAAGACCTTTGGGGCACCATTAAAAGACCAAACCTATAAATCATGGGATAGGAGAAGAAGAGGCATAAGCTAAATGGATAGAAAGCATATTCAATAAAATAACAGAAGAAAGTTTCTCAAATCTTAAAAATGAGGACACTGAACAGACAGGACTAGAAAAGAACCTCTCAAAAGCATAAATATAGTTGAAGCATTACATATACAGAACAAGGAAAGAATATTAAAAGCTGTAAGACAGATGTGCCAAATAACATATAAAGGTAAGCCTATCAGAATAACAGCAAATTTCTCAACAGAAACTCTAAATGTAAGGAGGTCATGTATGATTTTAGCACTGAAAGAAAATGACTTCCAACCTAGATTACTTTACCCGAAAAACTTTCCTTCATAATTGAAAGTGAAATCTTCCATGATAAACATGGAAGATGGAAACAAAGGAAGTCATTTTCACTAAGCCAGCACTGCAGAAGATACTTAAAGAAATCCTAACTACAGAAGAGAAAGATAAAGGCAACCGTGGAAATGCAAGGAAGAATAAATCTCACTAGATGTGTATATAAGTAAATGAAGATCAGGAAAGAAACAAGCACTTCAAAAACAACAAAACAATGAAATTTCTGTATAGCTTTCAATAATAACTCTGAATGTTAAACGTCTTAATTCTCTAAACAAAAAACACAGGCTGGCAGGTTGTGTTAAAACCAAGACCCAACCATTTGTTGCCTACAAGAAATGCATCTCAAAGGTAAAGATAAAAACAGGTTTAAAGTGGAAGGATGGGAAAGATATTCTAAGCAAATAGATCCTGAAAGCAAAGCTAAAGTAGTTATGCTCATATCCAGCAAAGTAAACTTCAAACAAAATTTAGTCAGAAATGATAAAGGTCACTTCATATTGATAAAGGGAATAATGCACTAAGAGAATGCAATAATTGTAAACATAATTACACCAAATACTGGTACACCAAATTTCATAAAACAAACACTACTGGCCATAAAAAGACCAATAGACCCAACACAATGATAGTGTTTGGCTTCAATACCCCACTATGGCTAATAGGTAAGTCATTTAGACAAAAAATCAAAAAGGAAACTTTAGAATTAAACCATGCTCTCAATCAAATGTACTTAACTAACATCTACAGAATATTCCAACCAACAGCTGTAGAATATGCATTCTTCTCAGCCATTAGAACATTCTTCAAAATGGATCCTATTTTATTACATAAAGCAAGTCTTAACAACTATAAGAAAACTGAGATAAATTCCTGTATTTTGTCAGATCAAAATTAAATAAAGCTAAACCAATCACCAAACAAAAAACAGGAAATATTCAAACACATGGAGATTGAATAATATACTGTTGAATGATTAGTTGGTCACAAACAAAAAAAGAAAGAAAATTTTTTTTAAATCCTAGAATCACACAAAAATGAAAGCACAACTTACTAGAACCTTTGTGAGACAGTAAAGTCAGTGCTGTAAAGTAAAATTTGTTGCTATTATGGCCTATTTTCTTTGAATGTAAAGAGATCTTAAGTAAATAACCTAATGGTATGCCCTTTAGAAAAAGAACGAACCCCAAAATGAATAGATGGAAAGAATTAATAAAGATTAAGGCAGACATTAATGAAATGGGTATTAAAAAATACAAAGAATCAATGAAACAAAAACTTGGTTTTTTGAAAAGATAAATAACATTGACACACCCTTAGAAAAACTAACCAAATGAAAGAGGAAGAAGAACCAAACTGAAAAAATTATAGATGAAAAAGCAGATATCACAACAAATACCAGTGAAATCCAGAGAATCATTGAGGAGTACTTCAAAAGCTTAGGTTCAAATAGACAGGAAATTCTACAAGAAGTACACACATTTCTAGATGCATATGTTCTACTTAAATTGACCCTGCTATATATAAACCACTTAATCAGATCTGTAATGATTGATAAAGTCAAAGCAGTAATAAAGAGACTCCCAAAAAGTTAAGCACAGAACCAGATGATTCACTATTGAATTGTACCAGACACTTAAAATAAAACTAACATCAATGCCCCACAAATGATTTTATCCCATAAACTTGAAAGGAAGGAACACTACCAAATTCATTTTATGAAGCCAGTATTACACTGATACCAAAACTGGATAAACACACACACATATACACACACACACATACATAAAAATAGATTAATTTTTTGATGAACATAGAAGCAAAAATTCTTAATAAAATACTTATAAACCAAATTCATCAACATATTATTCACCATGATGAAGTTGACTTTATTCCAGGGATACAGGGATGTTTCAACAAATGCAAATCAATAAAGATAATACAGCATACAAAGAGAATCAAGGACAAAATTTACATGATCATCTCAATAGATACAGAAAGAACCTGTTACCACATTTGACATGCCTTATGGAAATAGGAATATAAAGAACACATCTCAACTTAATAAAGGTTCTATATGACAAACCTTTAGTCAACATCATTCCAAATGGGGAAAAACTGAAATCATTTCCTCTAAAATCAAGAACAAGACAGGAGTGTCTACTCTCTTCACTCTTACTCAATATACTACTGCTTGAATTCTTAGCTATAGTGATAAGTCAAGAAAAAGAAATTAAAGGGATACAAATAGGAAAGAAACAGGTCAATTTATCCCAAATTTACAGATGATAGGATCTTTCAATTAAAAGACCCTAAAGACTCCACCAAAAAACTTTTAGAACTGATAAATACTTTCAGCAAAGAAGCAAAATACAAAATCAACATACAAAATTTAGTAGCTTTTCTATATATACACAACTAACAAGCTGAAAACAAAACCAGATAAACAATCCCATTCACAATAGCCTCAAAAAATAATAAAATACCTTGTAGTTAACTTAGCTAAGGAGGTGAATGGCCTCTACAATAAAACCTATAAAATATTGAGCAAATAATTTGAAGAAGACACTAGGAAATAGAGACCTCCCATCTACAAGGATTGGCAGAATTAATATTGTGAAAATGGCTACATTACCAAAAGCAATTTACAAATACAATGCAATGCAATTCCCAGCAAAATCACAACATCATTCTTCACAGAAATAAACACATCAACCCTAAAATTTATATGGAGGCATAAAAGACCCTGACTGGTTAAAGCAATCCTGAACAAAAAAAGCAATGCTGGAGGTATCAAGTTATGCTTGAAACTATATAACAGAATCATAGGAATAAAAACAGCATGGTACTGGCACAAAAAGAGACATGAAGACCAGTGTGATGGAAGACCTGAAAATAAGCCCACACAGTCACATCCATTAGTTTTTAACAAAGGATCCACGAACATATGTTGGAGAAAAGGTGGCTTCTTTAAAACATGCCTGAAAAACTGGATATTCATATTTAGAAGACTAAAACTAGACTTCCTAACTCCCACTCTGTATAAAAGTCAATCCAAAACTGATGAAAGATCTTAATATAAGTCCTAAACTTTGAGACTACTACAGAAAAACATAGGAAAAACACTTACAGATATAGGTGTAGGTAACAACTTTCTGAATAGAATTCCAATTGCTCAGGAAATAATAAGAACTGACAAATGTGATTGCATCAAATTAATAATCTTCTGCACAGCAAAGGAAGCTGTTATCAGAATGAAGAGACAACCCAGAGAATGGGAGAAAATATTGCAAGTCACTGAACAAAGTATTAGTTTCCAGAACATATAAAGAACTCAAAAAAATTAAATACCAAAAGAACAAATAATCCTTTGATATACAGGCAAATGAATTGAACAGAAAGTTCTTAAGAGAAGAAATATAAATGGCCAATAAATACATGAAAAAATGTTCAATATCCTTAGTCTTAAAAGAAATGCAAATCAAAATGACCTTGGGATTCTAATGCACCCCTGTCAGATGGCTTTCATTAAGAAAACAAAAAATTTCCAGGCCTGTAATCCCAGCTACTTAGGAGGTGGAAATCAAAACTATCACTGTTTATAGTCAACCCAGGCAAAAAGTTAGTGAGACTCCCATCTCAACCAACAGACTAGGCATGGTGTTATGTATCTGTAGTTTCAGCAATGCTTAAGGCATAGGTAAGAAAATGGTGCTAAAGAAGACCATAGAAAAATGTCTGTTTACTGATGTTTCCACCCACTAGTGACTAGCAAGTGAATTTAAGGTTCCTTTCTTCCTTCTCTGAGCATTCCTGTCTGATGAACAGAAGGTAAATGTCAGGTCAAAGAAAGGATGAGATGGTTTTGCCAATTTCTCTTGGAAAAATGAAACAAAATCAATATTGAAAAGAAAACCCCAGATGGAACAAAACAAGGAAGGAGGATGTTGCCAGTGTGTGCCAGCTATATTCTTCTTGAATGAAGATATCTTTTGCTGCTGCTCTCCCCCAGGGACGCCATCATCTTTACTTTCTCAACATAGACTCACACCAGCTGCTATAGGGAACTTTCAGACTTTCAGTCTCATATCTGGATCACATCATGGGTCCCTCTTGCTCTGAGGCTTCTAGCTTCTTAGACTGGTTTCTTGTGATCTCCAGCTGCAAATAGCCATTATGGTGTTACTCAGACTGATTACTAAAAGACTTTTGTACCAAATACATTTTGAAATGGCTTTCCCAGATGTGTTATGGTAAAATTTATACCTGCTGACACATTATGCCAAGCCTAATTCTTCATAGCATTTGTTATTATATTTATTTTATATATAACACCTTGTCAGGACTGCTCTATTATGGATAAGGTTTTGGGTTTTTTTATCCAATCTATTTAAATTATATTTTTCTCTACAAAACTTTCAAGCTAACAAGACCTAATTCCTATTATTCCATTCTTTTAAAACAAAGATATAATTTGAAACAATAGCTGTAATAATAATGGCTTTGTATTATCAAGAAATAGATATTCTCAAATTTAGCCATACACAACTTGCTTTGCCTTTCTGCTAGAACAATAAACTAGACTCCTATCATTATTATTATTATTGTTATTATTACAAATCACGTACCCAGGCACCTTCTCACCCAACCCAGGCCTGTCTAGAAACTGCCTAACACTTCCACGTGTACTGACTGTGCAGCCATTTGAACCATGTGCCTGGTCAAAGGTGACTGCATTTGGGAAGAACAACTCTCTCAGGTAAGTCTATTGGTAATGTTGAAACTTGGACATGAAGAAAGAGATGAAACTCCCTTTGTTCATTCAGAGAAGTTGAAAAAGACAGGAAATTCTACCTTTGATTGTAATGTTAGGACTCCTAGTGGAACTTTTAAAAAATGGCAGCATCTGGGGCCTCCTCCAGACCAATGAATCAGAATTTCTTAGAGTAAGGTTCAGACACCAATACTTTTCCTAAAACTATTTATTTTAAATACTTTCATTAGTATTGAAAAAATGAAAGAATGACACAGGGAATGCCTATATACTTAACATTTTTGGAAAGAATGGTCTTTTAAAACTCTCCAGATAATTTTAATATAGAAGTGAGAAACCCAAAGGGGTGATATTAATATGTAATTGAGAATAACCCAACTACAGAAGGAAGAACAGACAGGATTAAGCAGATGCACGAAGAAAGACAAGTGTAAAATAGGAGTAAGACTATTGGCTTTCATGAATTGAGTCCTATGCCTGAGTATCAGTGTGATAAAATCACTTTAGAGGCTTAAGCTAGTGTGATTTAGGGAGTTGTTAGCCAATGTAAAAAAAAAAAAAGATAATATGAGATTTAAAAAATTTTAAAGCTGTAAGTTATTTGCTATCAAATCAAATTCCTTGCCAGAGGAAATGTGCTCTTAGAAATCCTTGGCAGAATCTCATACAACCTCTAAATTATCTTCAGTAATAGAAATGATAGTAGCCTACCTCTAATTTTTAGAGTTTTCTTTTTTATGTTAAGGTGAGCTCATCAGCCAGTAACCTGCTATCACTGACTGAAGCAAAACAAAAAAATAAGTCTAATCCTTCTCCCAGTTGGCAATCTTCATTCATTTGAAAATAGATATCATAACCAGACATTGTAGTACAGGCTGAAATCCTAGCACTCAGGGCTGAGGCAGGAGGATCTCAAGTTCATCACCAATCTGGGTTAAACAGTGAGATCCTGTCTTAAAACAATAACAGTAACAACCACAAGCCAAATTATTAGGGATTTGTTTTTTTTAAGTTAAATGTATTTAGTGACAAGACCACACAAGACTGATGTGGGTAAGTGAATTTCTTCTAGAAGAACATTATCTTGCAAAAGTATCATACTTAAACTTTCATATTGAGTATGAATGAAATATTGAGAATGTTTTACTCTTACTTGTTCCACACTACGGATTCTAACAAATTCTACCTGCATATAATTCTTGGAATTTGTATCAGATAATACAAGTCTGCTAAATTTCAGGCATACATTGATTCATACACAGGAAATTAGATTTCCTATCTGGTTGTGTGCAAAATATATAACACATGGTTTAAGGCAAGAGAGATTTACCTCCCTCCCATTCTGACATGGGAATGTTTGTGACTTACACGACAGCAACTATTGAATTTGGACATTATTGGAAAAATTACAATAATACGAAAAGCAAGATGATTCAAAAATCAAAGAAGAAAAATAAATTTATTCTCTAGGATAAAAATCATGATTTCAGATTCAGTGCTATATACTTCTGATATTTTCTTGTTTCAAGAAAAAAAAGACAAAGTGGATAGTTTTCCCTTAATTTTCATTGCATATAATATTTTGAGGACCTAAGTCTATATGTTCCAACAAATAAATATCAAAAGAAATAAGAGCAAGAGTCTTTTGCTGCATGAACAAATGTTCATCAACTCTATATTGACCACACTCTTTTTTTTTGGGTACCACTGGGGTTTGACCTCAGGACCTCACTCTTAGCCACTCCAGTAACCATTTTATATGTTGGGCGTTAAGATAGGGTCTCCTGAACTATTTGCCTAAGTCTGGCTTTGAACCTTGATCCTCCTGATCTCTACCTCCTGAGTAGCTATGATTATAGGCATGAGCCACCAGCTCCCTGCATTAACCACACTCTTAAAAATTTTTTCTCATCGGAAAGAGAAAAACGTTATGATTCAAGAAATTCATTAATGATATGAACAGTAATTGGTGGATAAATATTATGAATTTCAGACATTTTAAGGAAATAATTTTTCTTGATTTTTTAACTTAAGGAGTTTAAAAAATAGCAATGACATATTTACATGTTAAATAATACTTCTGTTCTGCAGTAAAAAAAAAAAGTAAATAGAAAATTCACATTCACATGAAAATAACAGTAACAGACCAGCACTGCAATGTTTCTGTATTAAAACATTTTACAACCTTTAGCTTGAATATATCTACCATGGTTGCGTTGAACTTTTATCCTTCAGAAAGAAAAGTACTAAAACCATCATAAGCATCAGGCTCAGTCCAGGATTCCATCTGTCTTCAACACTTGAAAAACCACTGCTTTTCATCTCTCAGGCTATACTCGAGCTAAGCACATTTCAAAATCCTGCAAAGTATCTCACAATAGCTGAAAGACATATAAACTGGACTAATAAAATGACCTTATTTAACTTGGGTATCTTAGTTTTATGCTGTTATCAAGAGTAAAGGAAATTAAATTTCAGGAACATATTTGAAAATGACCCGAAGGTTCATTGTTGAATCTCAAGTAAGGAAATTACAGTTCACACAATGTACTATCTTAGGTTGCTCCCAAGATTACAAAATTAATAAAACACTAAAGGGAACACAAGAAACTAAAAGCTAAAATTCTAAATAAGCATAAATTCAAAGTGAATAGTAGAGAAGACTATGTTTTTCCTAAAAGCTTAAAGTGAGTGACAGAGGACACGATATTTCCTGACATAGCATAAAATAGGGGATTGCCTGCTTATGAATGACTTATAGTTACTGATTTTTTGCAAATGTAGCATTTTCTAGAATTCTTATATGTTCCTCTAGAAGCACTGCTAAGTTGAACACAGCTGAATTTACCCTTGGTTTAAACTTGTAAAACGTTAAGTCTTTCCCAGACTCTGGAAAGCTGAACACAGAATTGTTCATGGGCCCCTGTGGTTCAGATTCCTGCTTTATTCATTGTGAATGTGGTTCAGAAGCCAAAAGAAACTGATGCTCAAAAATATTTCCTTAACTGGAGGTGTAGTTTTGTTTTGTTTTTTTTAAATGTAAGTGTTTTGTGAATGGGGATGTAAATTTATGTTAATCCTGCTGGGAAGACGTCTTCCTAAACCTAAGGCTGTGTGCCCCCATAAGGAAAATCATGGAAAGCCTTCCATGGATGCTCCATTTGCTCCTTCTTGGTGTTGCTAAATTGCTTCTGTCGTGTTCTATATTCTTGACCTAACAAATTTGGAACTTAGAATAGATGTGTACAAATCCCCCATTCTTTACCTACCTGCATTGCTGTAGAATTTCATAAAGCATTTTTTCTTTTGCCATAATAAGGTGAAAGGCAGATTGCGGAGGTCCACATGTTCCCCAAAGATGGTAATTAGCCAGGGAGAAGCAGCCCCTCTCCTTCCAAAGAAACGTGTTTTTGCACCAAAATCTTTGCGCCAAGACATACTCTTCCCACTGGCAATAAAAAAAAAAAAAAAAAACTATAAAACCTGACATCCAACCCAACTCGGGAGACTACTGGTTTCTGGGTCCTGCTGCATGCCCCCTATGTATGGCCTTTCCTTTCTCTTCTCTACAACTAAAACTTCTCTGATTTTTACTGCTTGAGTTTATGCCTTTGATATCAATCTATGCACAGAAGGACCCTCACCACCCGAGAATCTCAGCATATCATCTCTAGCAACCACAAAAAGGAACCCTCTTCTTCATTTGAGGTCAGTGCAGGTTGTGCTAAACTGGAGGGAACTACCTAGGAAGTGGCCATGATTGCCTAGCACTCTGGGGGAGTCTGCCCTCCCATCATGGCTTAACTGTGATGGAACTCTCAGGCTGACTTTTCTCTCTCTCTCTCTCTCTTGTTAAGGAGGGCTTCTCCCTCAGGAATCTGGGGAACAATCTCCAAGCCCACTTCAGCTGTTAAGGCAGGCAACCCAAGAAATTGGGGCCAGCGAGGGTCTTATACCAGACTGCCAATGCTATGTAGGCAGAGCGGAAACCCCAGTACACCAAGGCTTTTCTATCAACTTTTGGTTTCCTCCTTTTTCTTTCCCAAGTAGATCAGAATGAGTGGCCATCCTTTCTGCCCTAGGCAACAGTAAGATTTGGGTCAAAACCACCCTGAGGGAAGACTTTATCAGCAATATTTCCTCGGCAAACATTAACTGCCCTGCCCACATTCTCCCTCTCTCACTGCAAGCAAGCCCTCCTTAGACAAAGTTACCATACTCCAAGAGAAAAAAAATACTTCTGCTTGACCTGCAGCTTGACTTTTTAGGCAAACATAGCTGTTTTAGGACCCTCAGGTGCATGACTAATGACCCCACACCAGGAACAAATGGGAGCAGAGTTTCTCTCCCTTAGAGTTAAAATTCCAGCCTTCTGGTTAGGAAGAAGGAGAAATCCTCAAAGTCTTGACAAAAAAATGCAAAAGGACATAGTAATACAGTGAGCACTGTACACAGCACTTGGCTGAACTGTTCCTGTGGTCTCCCTTAAAGAAGGAATTCTTCCCTTATCTGTCTGTGCTAGTCCTCCTGGCTGTCCTGGGACCCTTTTTAATAAAATCTTGTTAAACTAGAGGCTCTTAATAATTGGAAAATGGCTAGATATACAAGGTTATAAAATAAATAAGCGAAGATTTGATCAAAGGTCATGCTGGTAAGGGTAATCACAATCCGGGCAGACCCAAATGATTCCCCATAACCCTGGCCACAGGTGGTGGTGATGGAGGGAGATAGGAGTAAAGGACTCCTTCTCCTCAAAGGAATATGATTCCAGGTAGGGGAACCAGGTCTCTGGCCCTGGGGACACCTAGGCACATGAGACCCTCTTTAAAGTGACCAGTCTCCCTTATCCCTCTTTTAGATGGGAACTCAAATTTCCTGAATTCTCCAGGGATCTTGCCCTCATTTGCTTAATAAGGCTTTGGAAAAATCTTAACCATGAGAGCCTAAGAAAAAAGATTCTCATTTTCTACTACACCCAGGGCTTGGCCTAAATATCCTTTGGGAGACCAGGAGTGCTGGCCAGAAGGGGAAAACATTGACTATAACACTTATTCTACAAAACTAGACTTATTCTACAAAAAGAAGGAAAAAACTTTGTAAAAAATGTTATATAGATGTGGTGTTGTTAGCTACCTTGCAAGCTTTAGCTCCTGGAGAAAGCTTAATAAATAAATAAATAAATAAATAAATAAATAAATAAATAAATAAAAATGGCAAGCAAGCATTTTTAAACCCCCTCATTCATATATCACTTGGGAGAAAATGGGGACTCCTGAGATTCTTTCCTATCAATATTCTGTGAGTCACAAATAAGAGCTACAGAACTGGATGTTATTCAGTAGAAGACCAAGATGAAGAAAAGAGCAAAGTTGTGCAACAGTGACTGAACTGACAAGAAGCATTGAGGTTGTTTGTTTATCTATCCCGATGAAAAAACTACAGAGAGAAGATTGAAGAAAAGATTCTTAAATAAGAAAATCCTTTCAACTCTTAAGGTTGGGCAATGTTTTGTGTTCAAGTTGTATGAATTCACAGTCAAGTATAATGTCTGAAAAGCAGAATTAAAAGACTCTTGAAGAAAATGCATCTAAAATTTTGCCCACTCAAAACTCGGGTTCATACATAAAATGTTTTCATTATTATCTTCAAATTCATTTTCTGGTGACTGAGGATGTTAAACCTATTTGGAAGTGAATATTGATACACACATTTTTGTGTATATTGCTTTATAGGACATCGAATGTTGAATAGGAGTCATTATATTTGAGGGATCATCCTTATCTTGTTCATAATTATAGGGGGAAAACATTTAATATCATCACCATATATGATGTTAGCTGTAAGTTTTTTTGCAGTGATTGATTACCAAATGTCAACCTTATCTTGCATTTTTTGGATAAAGCCTGACTTGTTCTGGTACATTAACCTTTTTTAAACATTGCTGGATTCATTCATAGATATATTGGTGTGGATTGCTATGTTTATATGGATTAAAAACACTGAATGGTATTTTCTATAATATCCTTATCAACCTTTAGCGTCAAGTTTGAACTGGCTTTATAAAAAAAAGGTGAGAAGTCTTTACTCATATTTCAAAATATTTACATTTGATTAGCATATTTTCTTTAAATAGCTGGTAGAATTTACCAGTAAAGACATCTGATCCTAGAGGCTTTTATTTAGTGGAAAGAATTTGAATTCTAAATTTAATTTTTAAAAAAACTACAGGTCTTTACAATTTTTTATTTCTTCTCATAATTTCCCTCATTATTTCTGTCCATATGCATACAGCCATTATTCTGATAGCTTTTCTTTTTACTGGCTGCTTTTAAGATGCTCTGTGTGCTCTCTAGAATTCTACACAGTCCTAAGTATGATTTTCTTTGGATTTATTTCTTGGGTTTTATCAACATTCCAGGATTTAAAAGTTTTTAAAAATCAAATTTAGGGTGGTCATGGTCATTATTTACTTTTTCTTCTATTCTGTCCTTCTGAGACTTCAATAACAAAATGTTATTCCTTTTGCTACTTGCCTATAGGTAACTGTGGCTCTTTTCATTTCAATTTCTACTTTCTCTGTGCTTCTATTTAGATAATTTCTATTGACTTATTTTTGAGTTATGAATTCTCTTGTATTTAATATACTGTTACTAAAGTCTATAAATTTCTTGATTTCAGATACTTTACATTTCAATTCTAAAATTTCTGTTTTAGACTGTCTATTTGACTGTTTATCACAGTTTTCTTATGTCTTTCTACATTTTATGATTCCTTTAGCCATCTAGTCACCCATTCATGGGTTTTATTTCTAATATATTTATCATATATTAATTCCAACATATTAGTCACCATTGAGTCTTTCTACTATTATTTTCTCACAACTTCATTTTCAATAAATTTTGTGTGATCAATGATGGACAATTTGTTTTCTATTTTCTTCCCCTGTAAAATATTGAATTGTTTTCTGGTGTGCAGTTAAATCACTGGTAGTTTCTTTTTGTCTTAAGAGGTTTAGTTTATGTTCTATAATGGCAGCATGATTTCAGTTTGCTTTTACTCATGAGTTTTAGACATTGCCATTGTAGGTACCCCTTCCTCCAAAGATATGTCCATTCTGCTATTGCAGTAATGTTAGGGTACAAATGTTAGGGTGCCTTTGAGGCTTGCAGCCCACTCAGCCTGAAACCAGCCATGGCTAACATGACCCAAGCCACCACTTACTGGAACTAAGGGAGGTGGGATGGCTTCTGGGAACAGGGACTGTTTCTGGTTAATCTTGCTAGAACGGTATGTGAGTCAATGAGTTAAGACACCTGGTGTTTACCAAATTCCTGATAAATAATCTTCAAGTAATCTTGCCCCACCACCAGGATGTGGGTGATATCAGAAATATGTGACCCCAGGGACCATAAAAATTGCTGTGTGACCGTGACTAATGTCTAAAAAATATAAAAGCAGCCTGAACTTTGTATTCCGGGTCCTCGTTGAAACCCGCTGCATCGGGCGGATACCCGGACCCCAGCTGGCTGGAAATAAACCTCGCTTTGTGACTTACATTATCGTGAGTGTCTTTTGTTCCTCTGAGGGGTGGTCAACTTCGGACCCCGACAGTAACACTTCATGGAAAGCATAAGATGTTTTAAAACCCCTCTAGCTTAGAGAGGTTTGAACATCAACTTTGTCTTTGAGCATGAGGCACATGCTGCTAACTCAGCACAGTACTTTCCATCATCCAGCTCTTACCTTGCTGTGTTCCATGGATTCTTGCTCCACACTTCCAGAGTTGAGGAATTTGTCTTCAAACAGTATTAGTTTAAGTAATTTCCAGAAATTTTTATTTTAAGGAAAATTAATCTGATATAAGCCAATCTTCCCTTATTGAAACTGGAATTCTATTTTAGAAATCATTAAAAATACAAGCTATAAATTAAAAAAAAAATCACCCAGACATTACATTAAAAACTAAGGAAAACTAAATAAGTATGAACTTTAGTTATTAATAATATCCAGTATTGGTTCAGTAATTGTAACAAATACAATGCTCATATTAATGTAAAATGTCGATGATAGGAAAACTGTGTATGGGGTTTATGATAACACAAAGATTTTGTCATTTATTTGTAAATCTAAAACTGTGTTAAGAAAACAAAATCTGTTGATTCCTGCCACATCTATTTGTGTCATGAGCACCATCTTCAGGATTATTTATGATCAGGTAAACAGCTGCCCTAATAGTCTGTGTGCAGGATTTAAGTATCCCAATGAAGAAGTCTTGGAATTTTATAACAAGCATCATTAGCCAGTTCAGCTGCTGAAAGGGGATGGCAATATTTGGCACTCTCATAGCATGCTGGACTATTTAATAGTCAGGTGGCTGACACCCATGTAATAGGCTAATCTTCTCTGTCTTTCCAATTTTCTCATTCTACAGAGAAAATACATATCAAGAATTAAAGCATATGTGATTGGCAGTTTGACAATTTGAAGTCATGTCAAAATATATGCAAAGCACATCATGATACATGTTTTCTAAGATGAACATTTAGTTGTACGTGTAAGACTGCCACAAAAGCAACATCAAAGTGAAGAATGATGAGTTAAACTCAATTAATATTTGTTGATACAAGCAAATAATAACACAGCTATTAAGAATAATTAGAATCATAACACAGCCTACAGAGACAGCACATGCAGGGTAGATAAGGATAGAGCTACCATTTTTCAAAAATGCAGGCTCACTGCAAATTAAAGAGGCCTAGGATGTCAACTTGTGAGAGAATTAGCCTAGTTCAAGAGGTATACATCCTATTAAAGTCATTCACTCACAGTGTTAAAGTTGACTGTGGCATTTAACAACCATTCCATGAAGAAATATTTTTTCCAAACACAAAGTAGGCCACTTTGGAAAAGCTAAATGTTCAATTTAGGTAGTGTTATCATAACCATTGCTTTCTCCTGGTAACTCCCTTCTAAATTGATTTGATATTATACCAAAGTGTGTCGGCCAATGATGCCATAACTCTGGAAGCAACTCTAGGTTGCACCCCACATCTCATTCCTGTGGCAAGTAGAATTCCAAGGGGGCCCTTGAAATGTCCCACCCCCTGTTGTACACTTCTGTATAATCCCTGGAGTGTGAATGGGACAGATTTTATTCCTGTGGTTAGATCGAATAATACGACAAAGCTGAATTTAAGAAAAGCATATTACACTGGGAAGTGGTGCTCATGCCTGTAATCTCAGCTACTCAGGAGGCAGAGATTGGGACATTTGAGGTTCAAGTCCAGGACAAGTAATAAAAGTTAGTAAGACCCCCTCCTCTCAACCAACACATAGCTGAATGTGATGGATGCGTACCTGTCATGACAGCTACTGTAGGAAGCATAAATAGAAAAATGGCAGTCCAAGGTGGCCAGGGCAGAAGCGTGGAACACTGTCTCAAAAATAACCAAAGAAAAAGTGGCTAGAAGCATGTCTCAAATAGTAAAGCATCTGCCTAGCAAGTATGAGGCCCTGAGTTCAAACCCCAATAATGCCAAAAATAAAAAAAAGAGAGAAAGTGAAATAGATTATCTAGATGGGCATATTGTAATCACATAAGCTTTTCAAAAGAGTTTTCTCTAGCTGGTGATATAAAAAGAAAGTAGAAATGTGAAGCATGAGAAGGATTTGGCAAGTGTCTACTGGCTTGAAGACTGAGGAACCACAGCCCCCAGCTGACAGCCAGCGAGGCTGTGGGAACTCAGTCCTGAACTCCACAGAAATGAATTCTGCCCACAAGAAGAATGTGCTTGGAAATAGAATTTCCTCCTAATCCCCCAGATGAAAACTCAACCTCTCATTTTGCCCTCAGAGGCCCTGAGCAGAGAACTCAGTGCTCAGACTTTTATCTACAGAACTTGAGCTAATAATAAATAGTTGCCATTTTAAGGAACCACACTTGTAGTAATCCATTAAACAGCAATTAATATAATCAGTTCCCAAGGAGATCTGTTACATCTGTGAGACTTCTTGAGAAGAGATTTTTAAGGGTTTATAAATGATGTATAAAAAGAAAAATCTTACTTCTCTTAATAATTTTACTTTTCCCCTTAATTTAAAATGCCAAGTTCAGAAACTCACAACAAGAAGGGAGAAAGGACAGAAAATGGGCTCTTTATCTTGCTAATGAACTACTTATCCTAAGATAAGGGACAAAAAAAAGACCTTTGATACTTGTATGTGGCCCATCCTGAATCACAGGGAGAAGAAATTGAATAGGCATTTGGGACAAAATTTCAAGATGGTAAAACAGGATGTACCATTCTGGCACTCCAGTATCCCTGCTGCACAAAGAGTTCAGAAGTAAAATCATACACATTTTGTATGCTCCCTTTTAACTAAATAAGTATTTGTAAGTATTGCTAGAGGTTGATCATTTCCAATAACTACTAAAGAAAGTATTATAAACTGTTCAGAATTTCCTAAAATCAATTTCTATTACCTCTAATGACAGAAAAGATCTGTCAGCATCAGTCAAATTCCAATTAAAAAACTATATACATATCTATTGAAGATCATTTTAGAGCAAGTTTAATTTCACAGTAAAATTTACAAGAAAGTTCCAAAAGTTTCCCCATGCCTCCTGCTTCCCCCATTATTAACATCCTCCATTTCAGTGGTTGTTTTATTACAATTGATGACCCTACAAAGACAGACCATAAAGTCTACCATTTATGTGAGGTTCACATGTGGTGTTGTACCTTCTGTGGATTTGAACAAACCCATAACTATGTGTATCCATCATATTAACATCATAGAGAGTATTCTCACTACCTTAAAATGCTTTATGTTTGCCCTGTTTATCCTATGATATTTTTACTGAATTTTTACTATCATATAGTTGGAATAATACAGTACACAGCCTTTTCAGATCAACTTTTTTTACTTAATGATATACATTTAAGGTTCATTCATGTTTTTCTCTGGCTTTATAATACTGTCTGAATTGTGTCTGAATAATACTCTGTTTTCTGGATATTCAGCATTTTATCCATTCAGCTACTAAAAGTTGTCTTGGTTATTTTTTTGTTTTAACAATTATGAATATAGCTGTTGTAAATATCTAATTACAGGCTTCTATGTGGACATGTTATCAGCTCCTTTGGGTAGATATCAATGTTTTGGACTTTGGACATACTAATAGGTACATAATGGCATCTTATTACTATTTTAATTTACATTTCTCTGTTGGTATATTGTGTGGAGCATTTTTTGTACTCCTATTTGCCATTTATTTTATTTTTGGTGAGACTGGTAAGGGCTGCTATGATTTAGATGTTCTTGTCCCCCAGAAGTTTGTGTTGGTACCCAAGTAGTCATTTGGGAGACAATGGGACATTTAAGAAGTGCATTCTGGTGGTTGATTCTTAGGTCAATTTTGTACATACCCTTGGAAGGGATTATGGGATTTTGTCTATCTCTGGCTTACGATTTGGAGATGTGATCTCTTTTGCCTCCCACATGCATTCCTGCCATCTGCCATGGGGTCCTCACCAGAGCCTGCACCATTTGTTTGTACTTTTAGCCTCAAAACTGAAAACTGGCTAAACTTCTCTTTATAAAATTAGCATGCCTCAGGTATTTCATTATAGTGATAGAAAATAGACTGATATAAAGTCATCGGCCATTTTTAATTGGGTGATTTACTTACTTATTGTTGAGTTTTAAGAGTTCTTTGTATGTTTTGAATAAATCTTTTATCAGATGTGCTTTTTGAATATTATTTCTCCAAGTCTGTGGCTTACATTGCCATTCTTTTGACAGTGTCTTTTGTAGTATGAAGGATTTTAATTTCAACTTAGTCCAGTTTATCAATTATTTCATTTGCAGTTTATGCCTTTATTTTGTACCTAAATAGATGTGTCATCACCATACCCAAGGTCATCTAGGCTTTCTCCTATGTTATCTTGTAGGAGATAGACGGGAGTTTTGCATTTTACATTTAGGTCTATTATCCATTTAAGATAATTTCTGTGATCATATTCACCTTTCTAAGCCTTCACAGAATCTCATCCTTCAGCGCACCTGGATTTCAGAAGCCTCACCTCAGCTGATCCTTCTGTTTTGAACTTTACTTATATCTAGCCTTGGGAAGTTGTGTTATAGTCAACATAGCATGGTAGCTGGTAGGCTGGCTGTCTTTAGTGGCCCATCATTGGTGATGTTTCTGAAGACTGGAAAGAAGGGCATTTGTCATGGTCAAGCCAGCAGCTCTCTGGCTGCTTCCCTGGAGTCCTTATTATTTGATAACTCATTACATTCAGGATCTGGTCTTATGCCTTCCAGGTTCAGAAAGCCAAGATTTGTGGTACTCTGAAAGTTGAGCCATTATTGAAGAACAAATCACATTAAGCAAAACTAAAGATAGACATGTGTCTTTAAGGCAGAAATCCAGCTGCCATGTGATCAAAAAAAGATTCAGTTTGGCTTGATGAATTCATTTACTCTCCATAATCATGTCTAAATGTGACAGTAGTATTAATAGGAAAGATTCTGTATAAACATAGAAACAGAACCAAAAGAAAAATCTAAGAGACAATGACAAATAGTTTTAAACAAAGAGTGGTATAATGCTTAAGAACATGGACTATGGAAACAAACTGACTCGATTCAAATTCTGGGTCTTCTATTAATGAGTTGTATGACCTCTATTGCATTATATCACCTATGTTCCTCAGTTCTTGCATATGTAAAATAGGTATTACAAAAAACACCTGTTTCCCAGAGTACAGTGATAGGTGACTGTGGTCATACATTGTGCGAAAGTCCTTTTCGGTCTTATGTATTAATGTACTTAAAGCCTTATAAATATCCTTGTTCCACAGTAAGTCCTATGTAAGTTTCAGACTAGATATGGTATATCAGCTTACATTCTTTGTGGACAGTATTTCAACTGGAATTGTCAACACCCCTCTTCTCTGACTGATATGCATCAATTAGATGCATATTAGGTGTGGTAATAGTGTTTGAGGAAATACTTCACATCATCCAATAATGAAAGTAACAGCACTACTAATATACTAATTACATAGTAACTAGTGTGCATTGGGTACTCATCATGTCACTTGGCACTATTCTAAACTCTTTGCAAAAATTAGGGAATCTGACCTTGAAACAACTCTGCGCAGTAGACACTATTATCAACTCCATTTTAAGATGAAGTGACTGAGGCACAAAATGGCTGAGTCATTTATACAAAATCCTACAAATAACAAGTGGCAAAGCCTGGATTTGATTTAGCCTTCAGGCTAGTCAAAGTGTGGTCTGTGAAGCAGCACCTTCTACACCCCACTGAGAGCTTTCAGAAGCACAGATCCACAAGCCTAGGGATCTTCATTTGGACAAGTTCTCCAGGGAATCTTTGTACACACAAGGTCTAAACACCTGTAGCATGCTGACTCTCCATGCTACTTAAACTCAACAAATTAGTTGGGTGCAATCTCAAGTATGCCTATATTATGCATGAGAAAAATGAGGCAAAAGTAAATTGTCCAGTGTCTCCTGGGTAGGAACTGGCAGGGAAGCACTTTAAACACAGGTCATCCGAGTCCAGAGACTTTGCTCTATTTAAACCCGCGTACTTTGCTATTTTATTCTGATATAACTTTCAAATTGTTGGTCCATAGCAGAGAACTGATTGCAAAATAATGCTTGCTCTTTTGCCTGCTTTGCTTTGGTAACACAACCAGCCCTACGGTAAGTCCTGGATAAGGGCGTCAAGATATTTGGATGATTTTCACAAATCCTCTAGCTGGAAAATTTTGGCAGCATCAGAATGGAAGTCCAAACTTCCATGCAATCAATTAATTACCTTAAGTCTACACCAGAGTGTATTATTTGGAGAAAAAATTGCTTCCCTTACATTCTTCTTACTCTCAGTTTGGTAAATCAAGATCATTCCCGTGAAGGATTGAACAAAATGCTACTCTGGGAATCATCAGGACATCCCTCTCACCCTTCCACACATCTCTTATTATGAAAACCTGAATTCAAAAGAGAATACTGAAGGGGAAAGGTACTTGCCAGAATTTTTTACTAATTTTATTCCTTACCTAAGGAAAAATGGACAAAATGTTGGGGAACATGTTTGTCATTTGAAAGACAGTGTATTTCTACAGGAAACAATTTATTAACCATTATGCATAGCACTTTATATGTGTTATATAATTGAATCCTTACAACGATGAGGCCTTCTTATCATTGAACATGGCCAGAAGTAAAAATACCAGAATTTGAACCATCCTGTCTCATTCTGGAATCCATGCACTCAGACTCTATGATAGATTGTAGCTGTGATTTCATAAACTTCATGAACTTTGATAAGAACACAAATCAAATCACCTTTGCTCATACTGGGTTGTTACTTGATTTTACTAGAAGAAAGCTGACCCCAACTTGGAGAAAAATTTGGTTTCATTTGTCAGCTAAGTCACGTGTATGCATCATAGCTAATTAGTTCAATTTCACAATCAATGGTTTATTTAATTTTAATGATTGTTATTTTCAAAGTTCTACCTAGAAATAAAAGGATACCTTTAAAACCCTTTTGATCATACAGTAGGGTTTTTTTCTTTCAATATAAGTAGTATTTTCTAACTTAAATAAAGTTGTGCTTTGAAAGGATTGGTTAGTCAATAGAAATATGTTCCTGGACTAGATGATCTGCCTCACTTGAAATGAACTACATTTCTCATTTGCATCTTACATGAATAATTCCATGAAATTCTGTCACTATTGAACTTAATTTTTTAAATTAATTCACACTGTTAAGTAGAAACAAGTATCACATAAAAGCAACCCACATGACCAAGTCCTCAGAATTAGGAGCCTTTCTTTTTTTTTTTTTTTTTTTTTTACAGCTTTCAACTTTAATAAGGTGTAGCAAAAACTATGAAAATACATCTAACTGAAAACACATTTCACTGGAAGCTTGATCTCCAATCCCTTTCTTTTTTTTTTTTTTATTCATATGTGCATACAATGTTTGTGTCATTTCTCCCCCCTTCCCCCACCCCTCCCTTACCCCCAACCCCTCCCTCTCCACCCCACCCCCTTGCTACCCAGCAGAAACTATTTTGCCCTTATTTCTAATTTTATTGAAGAGAAAGTAGTATAAGCAATAATGGGAAGGACCAAGGGTTTTTGCTAGTTGAAATAAAGATAGCTATACAGGGAGTTGACTCTCATTGATTTCTTGTGCATGTGTGTTGCCTTCTAGGTTAATTCTTTTTGATCTAACCTTTTCTCTAGTTCCTGGTCCCTTCTCCTATTGGCCTCAGTTGCTTTAAATTATCTGCTTTAGTTTCTCTGTGTTGAGGGCAACAAGTGCTACCTAGTTTTTAGGAGACTTTCTTAAGCTCCATCATGTCTAAATGTTGCTTAGTCTACCAGTTGACATATCATGAAATAATGTTAATTAAATAATTAACAAACGCAAATTATAAAGATTTAGGTTAGCATTTTATCTTAGTAATATAAACATATATTTGAAAAGTGAATACAAGACTGCAGTTCTCTTTCCTGTCCTATCTATCCCAAAACCCAGACTTAGTTTCAAGAGGTAGATAGTTATTATAAATTATAAATACTAAAAGCAGAAAAACAATAGAATAGACACACCTTAAGTTTTTCCATATTTTAAAAACTGTGTGTAATAAAAAGTATTAGACATTTCTTCTTGGGCGCCTGGAAGAGAACAGTCATGAAATTGCTGAGGTTTGGGGCATACAAACTAACTTTATAAGGTACCATAATTTTCTCTTCCAAATAATTACAAAATTAAACTCTTATTACCTTGTATAATATTTTCTCTTTTTCTAAAACCTTGGCAACATTGGTTAATCATCTATCCTTACACCAGGATCACACTTTGAGAATTTAATACACTATAGAAATCCTAACATCTAGTAAAGTCTCTCCCATCCCTCACTTTATTTTTCACAAGTGTCTGAGCTACTTCTGGCACTTTATTCCTCCAAACAAATTTCGGATCTCCTTGTAAAGATCTGTGAAAAACTCCTACTAGATTTTCAATTATAATGTTATTTCATTTACATATTGATTAGGGGAAAACATATTTACAACAGTAAGGTTTTCATTCATGAAAAAGAAAAGTCTTCCAATTAATTTCTGTCTTCTACTACCATCAAATGACTTTATGAATTTCTAATATTTTTTTGGTGGACTCCAGTTTGAACTCAGGGCCTCACACTTGCTAGGCAGACACTCTACTACTGGAGTCACACCCTCAGCCCTTATGTACTCTAGTTATTTTATAGCAGATATACAAATAATAAAGAAAAATAAATCAAACCTTAGCACTACAAAAAGTTATTAAATTACAGAAGAGAGGAAAAAAGAAACAAAAAACTATAATACAATCAGAAAAACAAATAAGTGGCAGTAATAAAAGTCCTTATCTATCAATAATAACCTTGAAAGTAAATGGATTAAATTCTTCAATTAAAATACATAGAGTGACTGAGTGGATAAAAAAAGACACAACTGTATCCTGCCTGCAGGTGACACACAGTAAAGGGAGGAGGGGGCAAGAAAAGGTAATGGGTGAGTGAACATGATCAAAGTTAATTACATACATGTATGAAATTGCCATAATGAAGACCATTATTTTGTACAATTACTATATGCTAATAAAAAAGAGATTGACTTTAGCTTTAAGAAAACATGCAACCTGTAAGTTAACTAATAGAAACCATATTCCAGGAAAATGGTACTAAATAGAGACCAGGGGTGGACTTACTTATATCTGATAAAGCAGACTTCATCAAAAACTACCATAAGAGACAAATAAAACCAGTATTTAATGCTAAAGTGTCAACAAAAAGGACATAACAATTGTAAATGTATACAGACTCACTATTGTAGCACTTAAATGCATAAAGCAAATATTTCTGAATATAGATGAATACTCAGAACAATAGCAGTGGGAACTTTAATAACCCCACTTTTAACAATGTAGATCATAGAAAATTATTAAGGAAGTGCTAGACACATTTTGACCATATTAAAAGAGAACTTTTTATCAAACTGTGGCAAAATACCCATTTTTCTCCAGTTGCATGGAACATTATACAGGATAAACTATATATTAGGCTGACAAAACAAAATTTAAATTAAAAAAATGGCCAGGAGTGACAGTTTGCACATGTAATTTCAGGTACTCAGGAGGTAGAGACAGTAGGATCACAGCCTAAGGCCAGCCTGGGTAAAGTTAAATTCAAGACACTGAAAGACAAATTAAAAAGCAAAGGACTGAGGGCATGGCTCAAGAGGTAGAACTTGTGAGACTCTGTGTTCATTCCCAACTACCACAAAAAAAATCAAAAAGGCTTCAATAAAATACAGTATCATTTCTGAACACAATAGTGTAAAACTAGAAATCAAATATGGGAGGACTCTTGGAAAATTCTTGC
Source organism: Castor canadensis (assembly GCF_047511655.1). Taxonomy (NCBI): domain Eukaryota; kingdom Metazoa; phylum Chordata; class Mammalia; order Rodentia; family Castoridae; genus Castor; species Castor canadensis. The sequence continues at coordinate 125,342,367 of NC_133391.1, read as the reverse complement.
AAATGTGACAATTAAGCAACATGCTCCTGAACAACCAATGGGTTAAGGAAAAAATCAACAAAGAAGTTTAAAACTATCTTGAGACAAAGAGAATGAAAACACAACATGGGAACTGTAGCAAAAACAGTTCCAAGAAGGAAGCATTAGCAATAAATGCCTAAAGAAACTGAATTTCAAAGCACAAAGTTAGACTCATAGCATCTCTCACATGTAGTTTACTCTCTAACCTACTTTTCACTCTAACAATCTTTTCAGAAATTTTTTATCCCTTCCACTGAAAATATTTTCATGAACATGTCTTTGCTTCCTTTGCCATATTATTGATACCTATTCTTTGTTGTCACTTTATTTCTACTTGCTTTGAATTTATTTTGTTCTTATTCTAATTTCCTTAGTAAAAATGCTAATATCACTAATTTTGTGCCTTGCTTTGTCATTATGTGTGAATTTTATGGTGAAATTTTTCCTACAAGCATTCTCTTAATTGCCTTCCACAAACCTTGATATGAAAAACTTTCTATGTCAATTGCCAGCAAATTCTAAAATATTTTCCATTTTTTAAAGAAAAAGTACCTTTATTAGAAGATGAAAATGACAGTATGGTAACTCAACAGCTAAGTTGTATAAGGAAAAGTCCCTGTTTGATGTTATCCAACTTCCAAAACCTTGCCCTCAAAACACATATGTTTTGAGTAATGGTTCTTCCCTTTCCCATGTGCAGAAATTCTGATGATCCCTCAGACAGTTTCTCCTGGAATACATTTTCCTCTTTTCCCCCACTCAGCCCCAGTTGGTTCACCTTTACAGGCTCTGGGGCTAGGACAGGAAGTATACTGTGTCAATCGGGAATTATTTTACATTTTTAATAATTATTTTCAATTACTTTTGAGCATACTGCTTATGAAGTAGCAACTACCTTATTTTCAAGTTATATATTTTTAAAATTAATAAATGCTGGCATAATCCAGTGATTTTTTGACATGACATATGACAACTTACCTTCTATCAATCACTTTCACACTTTCCCACCCTTCTCTTTCCATGCAGCTTCAAATCTGCCAAATGTCTTACAGGAAAATTAACCACATGTTTGAGACCTCTGATGCCTCTAACATAGGAGTCTGAATTTGAAGCCTCTTGTTTTGAATCATCAAATGTTCCTGGAGAAAAAGCAGCTGCAGAATGCAGCTTAACAATTCTCACTTCTCAGGAATTTTGATCCCTCCAGTTATCATGCATTCATTCTCTTTGTGGTACTATTGAATAGCTCTACAGATATATAGATATTTAATTTTATCTAGTTTTTCTACTTATTCTCAAGATAACAATAATTCACCACATGTTGATCCAACAGTATCTGAAAAGAAAAAATATTCACTTCTGTTTTCTGAAATGTTTCCTTCCAGGTCAGTTTTCCCTAATTTGTTGTGTTTGATTTTTCCCTTCATACTTGAAGATTTTAATCTTGCTCTGTTTTTCTTCATGAACAGCTAATAGCACTTCTATCACCAATTAGTGCCCTCAATTTAAGATTTTAAGATTACTAAGTAGATGCAGATATGTTGTGCACTTGCTAGCTTCAGAGTGCAGAGTTTCTCTTTGGGCCATCAAAATTCATACTAGCAATCTTCTTTCCCTACATAGTTGTTGAATTTTCTATCTAAAAAATTTTCCCTTTACTATCATCAAAGTCAAGTAAACAGTGATTCTGGATGTAGATAGGAGTGTGATAGGGAGAGTGAGTAAGAAGTAAATGAATTAGATGTTAGAGCCGATGTAACCCTTGTCACAATTCAGCTGTTTCCTCTTACTGCCAAAACAACCATAAACAACTCATATTAAAATGTCTTCATTTGTATCTTGGCTGGATTTGGCCTGGGGTTATAAATTGCCAACTCAATGACTCTAAAGAAATCATTCATTTCTCACCATTTTGGATTGCTTTAGATTATTCTGATTTGCCATAATATTTCTAGGATATATAAGAATTGAATATAAGCAAATTATAGATGTTATTTCTACTACTTATCACCCATACATATTTATGAGAATGTAGTTAACAGGGTCTTGAGTAATCTATCCTTTTTGTTGCTGTTGTTTTTGGTGGGACAGGGGTTTGAACTTAGAACTTCTTGCTTGTGAAGCTGGTGCTCTACCGCTTGAGTCACACTCCCAGTACATCTTACTGTGGTTATTTTGGATGGGGTTCCATGAACTATTTTTCTGGACTAGCTTCAAACCATGTTTCTACCAATCTCAGCCTCTCAAGTAGCTAGGATTACATCTTCACCACAATAAATAGAGAAAAATTAGTTTCAGGGCCCAATATGAAATAGATGGGATAGCTAAACAGTCTTCATTTATTTGTGCCAAAAATAAGACATTTTGAAACAGAAACAAATCCTCTCAATCAGACCTCTTTCTGTTCCAAAGCAAATCATCTTCTTAAAATAGCAAAGCAATTGCATCATTTCTTAGCTCCAAATAGGGTCATTTTAAAAAATTTTAGTGAAACAAGATTAAACTACAGACATGTTTTTTTGTTTTTGTTTTTTTTTTCCTTTACAGACACTAGGGTCTGGAACATTTAGCTACTTTAAAAAATAGTTATTCCTTAGAAGTTTCAATTTAGCATCATAATTATAGAAACATTTAAATGACACAGTATGGTGCTTAGAATCTCTGAGTAGGGGCAGGGGACCACACCATGCTGTACTGTAGAAAAAATAAAATCATTCCAAAGATTGCTACCCAGAAGAAATTCCATCATAGTTTTCATTTTCTAATTACAAAATCTCAGAAAAACTTGACATGAGTTTTCTTACTAATTGCAATCACCCAGTACAAATCAAAACAAGAGTGAACTTCTCCCAAATAATATCATATTTGATCTTGTATTTTTCTCTGCTTATTTATTCTTTCTTCCCTACCTGATATTGAAAATAGAATTGGTTTCCTGTGTAATTATCTCTGGATACCTTCCTCCTTCAAAAAGCAAGGATGAATGACACAAAATAATTAGGGCAAGGAAATTCTGCCTATCAGACCTAGAGTTGCAGCTGGCCATGAATTAGGTTAAAAGAATAAAAATGACCATTGTCCTCTGGAGACAGGTGCTGAGAAAACTGTCCTAACTTTACATATATCATCTCATTCAATCTTGTCTTCTATCAGGGTATTAAATGAGAAGATGAGAAGTAAGAGAGGCTAAACAACTTGTCTCAGTCAGTAAGTGGCAAAAAACAGATTTGCTTCCCAAATGCAATCCTGAGCATTTGAACGACTCCCTCCCCAATTGACCAACAGTGAGCATTATTTCCAGACTGTCAAGCTTTCTCTCTCATTCACGTCTTCTTGCTTTCTGTCTCCTCTTAAGACTTGGGAGTGAATCATCATTTTGATGGCTATTCTGTATGTCATGCACTGCCCTAGCATGCAAGCTTAGCCAGAAAATGGAACAAATCCTTAAGGAATTCAGAGTGTAGACACCATCTTTGTATCATTTTGCAATGTCTTCTTCTTTTCAATTTCTCTTAAATTCTACTTGGAAACATGCAGGTGTCTCATAATCCAAGATAATTAAATAGGGTCCTCCTTTATTTTGTTATCTGCTCCCTGATCCCTCCAAAAAGGACTTTTTGTTTTTTCTTGTATCCTTGATGCCTAGAAAAAAATTTCTTTATAGAGTAGATACTCTGTTAGTATGATACTAACAGATATGACATCCCCAAAATGCAAATTCCAACTTTCCTTTTTATAGCCTGTTAGAGACTACTCAAACTTTATAACAAGTCTTTGTCTGGGTGCTTACCTTAAACTCTTTACTCCCACTTCTTTTTTACTCAGATTCTAAACAACACTAGGTCAGTTCTTTTACGGTTTCATGCATTTTCATATATATATTGTACTCAGTGGGAAAAGCAAATCAAAACAGAGCATTTGAAGTTAGTGAGATATAGATGCAGTCCTATAAGACTGGTAGTCCTTCTTTTTTTTGTTTTTCTTTTTAGTGATGGTAATAGTTTTTGAAATCAGGGTCTCATCTTTGCTATGCAGGCACTCTACTACTTATGAATAGGGTCTTGAAGTTTTCTCTGGGCTAGCCTAGACACCATTCTCCTATTTATGTATCCCTGTACTTGGGACCACAAGCATGACACCACACCCAGTTTATTAGCTGAGATGGGTATCAGCAATCCTCCTGATCTCCACCATCTGAATAGCTAGATTACAGGCATGAATCACTGTACCCCACCCTCCATTAATCTTTTGAGTATATAAATATTTGAAACAATCATATTTGTCAGCATTTACCACCAGGTTTTTCTATAGTGTGGCTTTAATTTTTCATTTATTTTGATTGATTGATTACATATGTCTTCCAAAGAGGTGAGGCAGAGTTTTTGCAGTAAACATTAGGTGTAGCAAACTAGTAGGATGAAGGTGGGTGTTGGGAAAGATGTTTTTGAAGGTAAAACATTGTTTCACTGCAAGAATAGTTTTGCTTTTATTTTACTTGGAATGCCTTGGGAAACTGATCCGAGGTTATTGAGGTGATGTTTAAACTTCTCCAGGCCTTCCATCAATGCTACTTTTATAGGTGATTTTTTTTCTTCTAGTCTAAAATCTTATAAGATTTCTTTTAATTGTGAGGTTAAAACTCACCAGAATGTGCAATAGTGCAAAAATTTGCTTTGCTTTATTCCATTTATAAAATTTATCATCTATTGCAAATGATTATTATTTGTTTCTTTTGTTCTGGGCTTCCCATCAGGAAGGTAGCCATAAAAAAGTGAGCCTTTACTCATTCTCTTCCATATCTGTGATCGTCTCTCTCACTGTTTTAATCTACATGATCTTTTTCTCTGGGTTACTGGGAAGGCTTATCTTCATACTTTTTAATTTATGTATGGCAATTTTAACATATATTAATCATCATATTTTATATTTATTCTGATGAATTCTGTTCCTCCCAGGTCAAACTCTGTGATTTTCTTGTCCTTTCTTAATGTTATGCTTTCTTGTATGAACTTATGATTATCATGCCTTCCAAAAACCACAGGTCATTATTTTCAGAAGAATGCTCCTTCTCTGGGCTTTCTTAATTTGATTTTAAAATAACCCCTTCATTTAAAATTTGTATGTGTTCTCAATAGTGTATTTATATTACTTTTAGTTCCATTCTTAACCTCCTTTTTTTACTTACTAATCTTGCTAAAGACCAGAAAAGGACACTACATATGTTCAAAGTATGGTATAATTTCCTGTTTCTAGAAGGGTTCACTTACCTCTGTTATATGTGGCAATCTTTCCCTCCTAGCCTGCTATCTGGCTCTTGTACGAAATAATTTCCATGATACTCTCTTTCCAGGGTTCCACATATATTCCTATACCTCCATTTTAATTGGAATTATCTTGACATGTACTTAATCACCACTAGTTTCTACTTGTTTTTTTTTTTTTGAGATTAAAATTTTTGCTTGCATTTAGAAAGAAAGAAGAGAAAGATAGTAAAAGGATTTTGTCTATTTCTTAGAAAATCCGAGAGTCATCAAGAAGGGATCCAAAGTTCTCTAATACACAGCCTATGTCTTACAGAACTGCATCTATGTCTCACTGACTTCAAATGCTCTGTTTTGATTTGCTTTTCCCACTGAGTACAATATATATATGAAAATGCACAAAACCGTAAAAGAATTGACCTAGTGTTGTTTAGAATCTGAGTGAAAAAGAACTGGGAGTAAAGAATTTAAGGTGAGCACCCAGACAAAGACTTGTTATAAAGTTTGAGTAGTCTCTAAGAGGTTATAAAAAGGAAATTTGAAATTTGCATTTGGGGATATCATATTGGTAACAACAGAAAAGATTAGCAGAGTGAATGAGAGCAGTTTGGCCATTATTGAAATGGGAAGGAAGATAAACACTTGAATTAAAGGATAAGTGATTTTATCCTTTAGTCATTGAGGATAAAAGGTTGAGACAAAGAAAGGGAATTTTAATAATTCCAGTGTTCTGGAAGTGAGTGAACTTGGACAACTGAAGGAAGAAGAGGATGTAAGGAGGTTCTCAGATGTCTCTGCCATGTGGCTCATTAGGAGGAAAAAGTGCAGCTTCAAGATGGAGTACATAGGGATAGGTTCTGGACATAGACATGTTGAGTTTGGTTTGCTTTTAGAATATTTCAAATGAAGATGTGCTCTGGTAATTAAAATTCTGAATCCAAGAGAGGGCTATGACCAGAAAGTAATATGGCTATGTCATCAGCATTAAGGTTGTAGCTAGGGTCATGAATTGTGACTGCTTAGACAGAATTACCAGAGTGAAAACTGATAATGCCAAGGACAAACATAGGGAAAAGATAGATCTTGGCCTATCTATGACTAAGTTGCTTCTTTTTTCTTTTCTTTTTTATTGGTGTATATTAGTTGTACAAAGAGTTTTCATTGCAATATTTCCATAAATGCATATAATGTATTTTGATCATTTCACTCCTTCTATTACTCTTTCTTATCCCCCTTCCCTCCCTTTTGAACAATTTTAATGGGTTTCATCCTGCTATTTTCAGACATGCATATGAAGTACTTCTGTCATATTCATCCTCCTCATCCTCTTCTTTCACCCTCCTCCATCCAACTCCAAATAGGCCCTCATTTTACACGTGTGTCATTTTTTTAGATGTAGATACTGTATATGGGAGAGAACTGTGATATTTATCTTTCTCAGTTTGCCTTTTTTCACTTATTTTCCTGGCTTGATAGCAATGGACACTTTAATTCTCTTAGTAGTAAAATGACCACGGTGCTTTCTTTTTTTAAAAAAATTAGAATGTATTCATTATACAGGGGGTATTCATAATGACAATTCCAATTAGACTCATATTGTACTTTAGCCTCATCGCCCCCCTCATCTTCTCCCCCCTTCATCCCCTTTTCACCTCACTTAAAGAAATTGCAAAAGGTTTTTTGTTCTATTTCACATAGGTATATGAAGTCCACTAACCGCATTCCCTCACCTTCATCTCCTTCAGCTCATTTCACTTAACATGATGGTTTCCAGCACCATTCATTTTCCTGCAAATAACATAATTCATTCTTATGTTTGAGTAATACTCCAAATATGTATAAATACCACATTTTCTTTAGCTAATAATCATTGATAGGCACCTAGGCTGATTCCACAGTTTGACTATTGTGAATAGTGCTGCTATAAACACAAGTGTGGAGATATCTCTTCTATATGCAGACTTACATTCCTTCATATATATAGCTGAATCATATGACAGATCTATTTTTATCTTTTTAATGACTCTCCATACTGATTACTATAGTGGCTTACATGAATATATAGGGTTCCTTTCCCCTACATCCTTATCAACATTTCTTGTTTTCTTGATGGTGACTGCATTACTCCTTATATCCTCTTATGCTTAGTTAAGCCTTGAAATTCAGAAGCTCTGATTCTCCAATCTTACTTACCAGCCTTTCAGTTGTGGTGTTGTGTGACAGACAAGAATGTGACAGGGATGGAAATTTGCTTGAGAAGAGAGGTTGAGGCTTGGAAAGTGGGCTACATGGAGTAGGAGACAGAGTGAATTATAGCAAATAAGTGATTAGATGTGAAGGCAATATAGATTAAAAAGGAAACACAAAAATTTCCATATTATCTACCATGTGTGACCAATAGCAGAGGTACAGAAGAAAAATAAGCAGTTTCATAAACCCAAAGACTGATTATTAAAGTGTGGCAAGGAACGGAAAATATTGCATAGGAAAAATGCTGGTGGAATGAAATGATCCCAGTGGCCCAGCATAGGTAATAAAGTCAAACAGTCATGGGAGAAACACCCCAGCACTTTACATTTTAGTGTAGTTGAAAATTGGGAAGGGGGGGCATAAGATTAGGAAGATGAGACAGTTTATGGTGTAAGTCAGAAGTATGACATCAGAGTACCAGATGTCCAACTCTTACATTGCTGATAAGTTTAGGAAACATGTACAAAAGCAGGTTGTTAAAACAGTGGTGGAGAAATGGAAGAAATCATATTACTGAGAATGTTAATTAAGTCATTCACATGGCAATTGAAGTTACGCAGGGAAATGTCAGAGGAGTAGTATGAAATAAATAATCAGTGAATTTAACACAATGGTAGAGTGGTCAATAGGCTAGAGTAAGGCCAAACTTCAAAGAAAGAGACTTTTTTTCAGGAGGACTGAAGAAAATGTATGTAAAAATAACATTTCTTCTGACATTCTTAGTCACCACAGGATCTGACACAATGGATGTTAATGAAATGTCTATGGAATGAATGAATGGATCCTATTTTCCAATTCCTTGGTAAGAAGAGTGGGAAAGAAAAAAGAAAAATGACTTCATTAAGAAAGTCACCAGGAGAAGTTACGTGGTTAGAACTGGCTTATGCCAGTTCTAACAAATTACAAAAAAAAACTTTCAAAAAATTTGGGAACTATTGTCAAACATTGCCATTATTTTTTTAATGTATGAATTCATAAATAATAATAAAAAAGAAATACTCAACAGTCAGCATTTCCTAATGATTATGTTGCATTTTATGTCATCTGTGCTCTTGAGGTTATTTCCATCTAGGGTTTGTACATGGTAGAAATATGACATAATGGTGTGCTCTATACCTCTCTTCCCAATTCCACATTCAGTAATGCCATATGGCTATGATGGAGTTTTTAGTTTTGGCACTATGGAAATTGGTAAATACTACAGATAAAGACTTTATTTATGTATGTATTTATTCATTTACTTATTACCACAAATTATCTGCACAAACTATTGCATACTATCTCTGTTTTTATAAACAAAGTTTTATTATAATTACATCAAATACTTGTTATATTATAAACTCAAATATGATAACAAAGTTGAGTTTTTTCAACATAAGTAATATGGTTCTTAAGCCTAACACATTTATTATCCAGCTCCTCAAGAAAAAGTTTAACAACACCTGGTCTAGACTTAAGGAGCTAATGGAGGAAATATTAATAATGCAGATTAACTTAAAAGTATGTCAAGTCATAGACATTTCATTATGGATAATCAAAAAAAAATTGAGAAAAGTACCCTCCTGATACTTGAATCCACTAACTAATTCAACAAAGTCATTCATGACATTGAGAAATGAGTTTGACTCTGATGCATACTCTCATTATTTCAATTTTATCTTACCCGTTAACCTACATGAAAATATCAACCAGCAGTCATGTTGCTTAGAGTTCATGCTTTAACTACATTCATTTACAACCACTGGTTGGTTAGGAATACAAGAGTTCAGCAAAAATCAATGTACATAGTCAATGCAAATCCATTGACTAGATTGAATTTATAATAAAGAGTTTCATATTTTATTACTTATAAACTGTGTGTTGCATTCTTTGTATCAGTGGAATATATTTAAAAACTTACATAAAGATACATTTTTTTCACAGAACCAGTTGTTAAATATTTATCCACATACCACTAACTAACATGATGAAATTAAGGAAGGAGAGAGTTAATATATAATTGAACAGGGTTCCTAGAGGGCACCATTATTTTATTGCTGTGGAAGATCAGCAGTGCAAGCCTGGTAAGAATCATGAACACTATGGAGAAGAAAGAATAGAACTATAGATGGTTAAAAACAGAATTTTTGTTTCTGGAGGTGGTTGGTCATCATAAAATTGGGAGACATAGATGGCTTTGACTAGTCCTGACTCTCCAAAGACAAAAAGAAAACAATTTCCTTAGAGTTCTGAGAACATTATGATGAAACAGCAGGAAACCTGTGCTCAGGGACTCCAAATTGAACTGACGAATGATTGACATAATCCCCACACAGTTACATGGAGGCACAATCCAAGAGAACTCTGCATTTGCCAGAACCCAGGGGAACCTCTGTGGGTTGTGCATAGAAAATGTTCCCGTCCATTAGTCAGCTTTGTGTAGGAACTCTAGACCTTACTACTATCTCTCTCAGCCTATTTCACATTCCAAATTCCTTATATTCTAAGTCTTTATCTGCAAAGTATTGCTGCCACTCTACTTCTATCTCCCAAGGCAGTCTTGTGTCTAAATGAGAAAATACAGAAAGGACACTGTAAGACATTAACATGAAAGGCACAAGGTTAATTCAAAGCAATCCAGTCTGAGTAAATATTCAGCACCTTGCCTGGAAATAAAATACACAAAGCCTTTGAACTAAAACTTAACTTCTTACAGTTAATACTGGGAAATTAGTGTTCCATTTCTTGGCCCAATATTAAGGTTTTTAATTTTTTTAAAGTGGTGCTGGTGGGGGTACATTGTGGCATTTACCAAAGTTCTTTCAATATATCAAAAATATCATACTTGACCCTCCACCATTTTCCTTCTATATTAAGATTTAAATGAACAAAAATCTAGATGATATGCATAATAATTTTCTCATATATCAAAAGGTAACCTATGCTTATTTTTTTCAGAATTGGGAACTGTATTGTAGATATTTGAAATTTTTTAAACAAAAACAAGGATCACAGGAGCACACACACTTATGGAACTCAGAATTTGTGGGATTTATTGAATCTCATCAGACTGTATGTGGTGAAAGCCTTGTTGCTCTCAGTTCCCTGAGTGTAAGCATTTTGTGTTTTCTGTGAACTTTAGGATGTGAGTTTATGCAACACAGTATAGTGTTCTTATCATAATGTCTGATCTGGCCCATGTTCACCACTCTCTTCACAAATATTCATCTTCCATTTATTGTTTCCAGCTGTTGTTGGGGAAAGTTCCCTAATTTCCTTAAGATAAAAGAAAGATCTTTCTCAAAAGAGGGAGAAAATTTTCCAAAACACAATAAGAACACTGATAGGTGTTCACTAACATATAAACTCAAATAACAATCACAAAGACAGCTTTAAAAAGATAATCAAAACACAAGATGCTAAATTATCAATCTCACAGATATTTCAATAATGAGAAAAAATAATATTCTACAGAGGAACAAGTAAAATTTTGGGAAAACTACCAAAGTTCCATAGTATGGGAGTCTTAAAAAAAAATCACCAATCTCACATAGCTGCATCCCTATGAAGGCATTTCAAAATTTAACTGAGGTCTTGGATTAAAAAACAGATATCTTCCTTCCACGAACCCAAATATTCCTTTTTAATTTTCACATTCCCACTGTCAGCATGCAGGTAAGTATATTATGGAAAGATTAAACTAAATGATAAAAGCTTAGGGCTGTGAGTCAAAGCCGTGCTATTCTTGTATCAAGCTGTCTCTCTCTAGACAGGTGAGTTAATAACATTTGTTTTCTCTTGTGACAAAGATGGCTTCTTTGATTAGTCTGACAATGTCATTATAAATCAGTGTGCTAAGAAGTTAGGGTAAGAAGAGAGAAGCATGTTTTCTAGTCCCTCAAAGATAGCAGAATCAGTGATAAACAAAATGTGCTTTGGCTTATCTTCTTTGTCCTCCAAGTTTTCAACAAAGTCAAGACACTGGAGTCATTTAAAAATTTTAAAAAATGATCATTGTTATCTGCATATCCTCCATTTACTTAAAACCAGTTTTCCATAGGAGAAAAGTTGGAAGCAAAAATAAATACATAGACCATGTAGTCAGACATCTTTTGTACCTATGCCAACAGAAGTAATTCTTTTCTTTCTAAGTCCCTTAAGGAAAGGACAAATAAAACACAGAAATAGAAATCCAGCCTAATTAAAGTTATGGCTGCAACTCCATGGAGAGATCCATTTGTGCACTGAATACATCTATATGCTGAGCTTTTCTTTCATTTCCAATATTCCTAAACTTGAATCCATCTTCTTAGAGACTTACTACTCCCCTTCATTATGATGTGGTAAGGGTTTTACAAATAGTCTCAGGAAATGTTTATAAAAAGCAGTGTTTCATGCAGCCTCCAAAGCCATCATCATTACACTGGCCTCACAGAACAAGTGTATTGAGTAACTCTGTCTGATCTCAAGTCACAGCAACTGGATCTCCAAGACCAAGACTTTGGCTTACTACCAGCAGCTTGTCATCACTAAGAAGGCCCTGAATGTGCCTCCACAGGAAAAATCTTTCTCACTATGGGGCCCTATGCACAAGTATCATTTTTCACAACTGGTTTATACTACTATCTAGTACAGCCATCCATCAGTCCTCAATAGAATTGAAAGGATGAATTTAAAGATGAAGTGGGGATATTTTCACCCAGTTATCAATGACATAATTTCTTGAAAGGTCTTTGCAGAGTCCACATGAGCAGAACACTATCTACATACCAGTGTTTTTTAACCCTCAGAAGCAGATTTTTATTTTGAAAGATTTTAAAAAGCAGTCACAGGGCCCTAGTTTACTTGCTTGTAAAAAACTTACTGTAAGAAATTAATGATATTATACACTGGTGCAAAATCAACCCACCACACTGTGTATTACCTCCTTTCTGAGTAGAGCATCTGATGCTAACCTCCAGCTAAACATCTGAGAACACTTGTCTACAGGGCTTAGGTAGCTGGCACATATTTATTTTGTTTTCTTTCAAAAATACACAATCTGAAATATGTCATTGAGCCCATTGAGCATGTGGGCTGAATACTTATAACAGTTCACATATGGCACTCCATTAATGCCTCATATCAAAATTACAATATTGGAATTACTTTCTTTGGAAGGATATTCTCGTTGCATTAGAAGTAGAGAATGGATAGCTCCCATATTTCCCTCCAAAGCAACAGCTACATCTCAGATGTGACTTTAATAAGCAGCTGATGGTCTGTCACCTGCACAGTAACCAGCGTTTCCTGGGAAATGAGGCAGCCACAGCAGCAATTGCTAAGGGAGAAGTAATCTCACCATTCTAACATAGTAGTGGGGTTCACAGTGCTAATTTGAATCCTTCCAGTGACAGTAATAAGGAAACTTTTGTGGGAGGAGTATTGTGATTCCTAAAGGAAATCTGGGTTAAGCTGAGGTAAAGGTAAGAAGACCCAAGAGTATCTCTGAGGGAATTAAGGTACAGTTTTGCACCTTCACCCCTATGTGATGGTTCCATTTGCCATTAATATTGTGCACTTACAGAACACTGACTCTGTCAGCAAGAGAAATTCCATCCCCAAATGTTGCGCTTTTCACCTATGATTCATCCTCCATTAACAATTATTCTATCTTGAACAATTGACGGGATAAATCCAACTAAGCTGTATTTTAAACACATATGTAAATATTACAACGTATCCCCCTGTACAACTATTATATGCTAATAAAATCATAAAAAGACAATTATCCCATCTTGGTTAACAATGAAATAGATTCAAGGCATTCTAAGAAATGTAGTCCATTAGAACACTTAGAGTAGAGGTAGTCCTAACAGCATAAATATATAAGTTCTATAGTGTGATGACTAACTCTGTGTGTCATCAGTTTGGTCAAATTTTAGTCTGGATGTTACTGTGAAGTAGTGGTACATGTGATGAACACTTTTAACCAGTTGACTTTAAATGAAGTCAAGTATCCTTTACAACATAAGGGGGCCTCATAACCAGTTCAAGGCCATAAGAGCAAAAACAGATTTCCCAAAGAAGCAGCAGTTCCTCTTCAGGCTCACAACATAAAAACATTACCTGTGTTCCCAGCATGCTGAGCCAACTGCTGATTTCAGACTCATGACTGCAGAATCAACTCTTCTTAAAATTTCCAGTCTTCTAGCCAACTTTATAAATTTTACCCTTGCCAGCCTGACAGTTGCATAAGCCAATTCCTTGAAATCTCTTGTAGGTAAGTAGGTACATAGATAAATAGATGTCTCATCTATTCTGTTTCTCTGGAGAGCATTGACTAGTGCACAGGAGATTATACCAAACCTTGTTTTGGTTTTGTTTTGTTTTGTTTACATAGACCTTTCATAATAAGAATCGCTTTTACTAGAGCATTACAGAGTAACTCAGGTAGTATTTGTATTTGACACTGGTTTTTTTCACTGAAGTTAATGCAACCCCTCCTTTTATAAATAAGGAAAGCGATTTAGAGAATTCAATAACTTTCTCAAGGACATTTCATTTAGAATCTCTAAAATATTCTAAAATAAGTGTGTGCTCTCTAAAATATTATACCTCCCTTCAACTCCGACTCATCTATAGTCTCTTCTTTATTACTAAAAAATGTTGACAACATTAAGCTTATAGTTATGTTGACAGTTGGTGATTGTCAACTACTTTAATATTAATGCAGGGTGGAAAGAACTGCTACAAATAGCTGAATCATTCCACCTCACTGGAATACAAATTTATTCTAGGATTTGTACTATACTAAAGAGAACATGCTCTCTTTTTATTATAATGGTTTGAAACAAAATCACAGATAATCAGCACTAAACATTCCTTTTGAGTTTTACAGTTATAATTAAATCACAGTGGTAAGTTTCAAAAATCCCATCAGCTAGAAGTTAATATTCTAAAATGAATAGTGTCTTGCAGACTAAGATACTACCAGTATTATCAATCATTTATTCTCAAAACAAAGTTTATTATGTAGAAGATACTTCTGTCAACATAAATTTCAGGAGTGTCCTAGAATAGAGTTTCTTACTTCAACCCTCTCTTGGAACTATTTCTGCTAGAATGTGAACAATTCTAGTTAAGATGCTAAGGTACTGCCTTGTGTTGGTTATGTGTTTAGGGACAGCTCTTTAATTTCACTATAGTTTTCTTCCCTATAAAATTTGAATACAGAAGTCTCTATCTCAAGGAACTTTTGCAAAAATAATGAGATAATTTGCTCAAATTACTGAACTCAATGTCTGACGTGGGAAACAGTCAACAAAAATATCTGTAACCGTTTCAATAACTGTGGACACTTGTTCAGTACCTATACACACTAAGCAATGGTGCAAGCAGTTTACACATGCATAAGTAGGTACATAGATAAATAAATAAATATATATATATATATATATATATATATATATATATATACACACACATATATATGTATGTGTGTATTAACTCAGTACTTGCAACAACTTCCTGAGCTTGGTATCATTCTTATCCCCATTTTGCTGGACAAAACTAAAGTATACAGAGACAAAGCCCCAAGATGCCGGAGTCAGTGTGTAGTAAATCCAATGTGAAGTCCATCAGTCTGCCCCAGAATTCCACTCTCTTTTCACTTCAACATATTAGTCACAGTTAATTTGTTTTCTTTACTTCAAAACACACAACACACACCCATTATCCTTGTGGATATTTAATCTATCTTCACTAACAATTTGTGTTATTTCAGCTTTGGGCTTAGGTAAACTATTATAAGGTGAACCACAATGTCCATTGTGACAATAACAGCCAAGAAAAATTTACAGTATGTGACATCATAAAAGTTTACAGTATGTGGCATGACAAGCAAAAGCTTATGACAACAGGAGACATAGTATCAGAAAGCAGCCAATGGCACGAAGTCTAGTACACAAGTCACTGAATCTGGAAGCTTCCCCAGATAGGGTCCTCAACACCCCCACTTTCTGACCAAGAATAAAAGGTAAATGATTTAACTGCAGAACTATCAGTTTGTCATTGGAGGCTAGGATGACTCTAATTATATTTTCTTCTTTATATAGAAGCATGAAAATAAGGTTTACAAGTCATGTTGAAGGGAAGATCTTTTTGAGGGAAAAGTTAACCTCAGATTCTTCAACCTTTGAACCAAATACTTTTTTCTCCACTCCAAAAAAGTATGTTCTATCCTCAACTTAAGAAACTGCAGCCTCAATTTTCTTATCTGTAGAATAGATACAATAATAGCTATTCTTTGCTTTATGAAATTTAGGATTAAATTTTTTACCAGTGCTCAAGTGTTCTACAATTGTGAGGTGATATACTTAGTGTGGGTACTTATGGGATGCAATCTGAAACTGAAATTAGATATTTTTCCAGATCATAATACTCTATTGCAACAAATTTAAATTTCATACATTGAAGAAACAAACAGAGGTCCATAGTGTTACAGAAATAAGAATGAGCTATATTGATGGCTTGAGTTATGTTGATAGCCCAAGTTGTAATATATGTGTATATATATGTATATATATATATATATATATATATATATACATATATATACACATATATATGTATGTGTGTATCTTTCTGTCTATCTCTCTATCTATCTATATGCCAACAACAGAAAGGAAATGTTTAAAATTCATTGAGAACAAAAATTTCACCAATAAATTTATTCCCTATCTCAGGAAATGTTTCCAACTTCACTGCTATATCTGAGAAACTTCAGTAACTGGCACTGGAGGTATAGGAAGTGTGAACATTACAATACTCATTCATCATAGCAGCAAACAGAAAAGAACTAGCTCAACAGTTAAAACTTATGAGCCATGGTAAGTATTGTTACATGGTATTCAACCCCCAGTGACAATTTTCCTGAGAGCACTAAAGCAGCCAATGTTGAGATCAAAATATTTTTGATGCCTCTAAAAAATTCTAATCTTCAAATTTACATAAAGAGCAATGAGTAAGTTTATGGGAATAGATTTAAAATACAAAAGTTGACTATTTTTATCCCCTGAGTGACCACAGAGTGTGAGCAAGAATATATGAGCTATTTACAAGTCACTGTGCACCATGACTACACTTCTGACACTTCCCCCATAACAGCCCAATGTATATTTTCTTCCCTCTGACTTCCAAAACTTAGAGTACATCCATAGTCAGAAATTCTGATCAGGAATCATTAAAATAATGGGTACTATGGAATCATTGGAGACACTCTTTCAAACTTCATTCACCATCTATAAGCAATCAATATTAATCCAGTATTTTTTATGCTCTCTTTTGTGTCAAACACTATGAGAGAATACACATAAAGTGGAACCCTACCTTGCTATATATAATTGAATGGGAGGATCATGATTACATCATGAAACAAGAAGGAACAATACAGTTAAAATGTGAAGGTGTTCATTAAATACTGCAGTGTGGGTGTTTCAGAAGGGTGGAAGTCAGCAAAGGCTAGAGAAGTCAAAGAAAGAAAATTATATAGGTCTGAAACTTGGATCCTCACAAAGAATGGAAGAACAAAGAAGTGAAGGTAAACTAAAATGCTCTATTTTCTTATCCTTAATTAATCTAAAAGACAACTGTTGTTTAAAGGATAGAAGTAGCCATGTATTGGATGTTTATAGCATATGGATAAAAAAAGGAAATGAGTGACAATGACATTGTAAGAGAAGAGAGCAAGGCATCAGTAATACTCTGTTTTCTGTACTCCATTGAAGTAGTATAGTGTTATTTGAAAGTGAATTTAGATTAACTAAAATCATGGGTTGTGTCTAAGGAAGAGACTCAAGTTGTATAGCACCTGCCTAACAAGTGTGACCCTGAGTTCAAATCTCAGTTTTTCAAAGAAAAAGTGAAGTGTATTGTAAACTCTAGAGGAACCCCAACTTTTAAAAAATCATTATTGATATGTCGTGAAGAACTTCCATTTTTATTATACAGAATGCCCAATTAAGGGCAAAGAAAGAATAAAATGACAAGAAAAAATACAAGTACAAAAACAATATTGCTGATCAGAAGACATACAGCCTTTGTAGTCGTTTAGACTCATTTTCAGATGAGTTACCAGAATTTGGAGGTTTTCTTTGAGTTATTCTTAAGTGCTAGTATTTGAGACTCTGCTCAGGAATACTAATTCACACCCTATCTGTCTGACTTCTCTCTGGATCTTCTTCTGTTTTTAGAGAACAAGTCCCTCCCTTTCTCTGATAGCCATCCCCAGCAATGTGCTGGGGAAAAGATAGAGGTCGGAGATGTAATTAAACCCCTGTTAATCCCATTTCTTTTCCCCTACCACAGTCCAGATCTTGGATTTAATAAGTACAGTTATTTAATATCATAGAGACCTGGGTTTAAGATGGGTTAAAATTAGCCCTAATGTGTAAGTTATATTCTACTGTGCTAGACTCAATGAATTTTTGCACAAGGGATGTCAGATGTTATAAAGTTACTCTTGTCATTTTTAGTTTCCTTACTTACGTTGTTTGTGATGTAATATTTCTGATGCAACAATATGTCAAGTGATAAGACTTTTAAACTTCACACGTGCCATCCTGTAATGCAAGCATAATAAACTTCCATAATTCAACAAGTCAATTCAACCTCAGAACTGGGATCCAGGTACAAATTCTAACTATCTCCAGGAATATCTTGCAGTATGACCATATCCTGTTGCTTCTGTGTGATGAGCAGACAGGAGGCACAGGCAAGCATGTGTGTCTAACATTTCAAACCTTGGAGGAACTGAGGTTCTGGCCAGGGCTGCCTCACAGGCCCAGCAGCACCCACTTCCTCCCTGGTTTATAGCCCATGAATATTCGGGGATTAGATTTCTTCCTCTCTATTCTTCCTTCCTTCCATCTTATAGAATTGTGTTGAATTTCATCGGTTCAGAGCTAAATTCTTCCCTCTCCCCTTTTCTTCAATACTTGGAGCTGGTCTTTTTGTTTATTTCTTTTAAATAGTTCTTGGTCCTTAGTTGGAGTATGGTTGTCTAAATCTATTTGAACTTAAGCTCTAAGTAGGTATGAATCTTGTCTGTTTTTTTCATATATCCCCAGAACCTAAAATAGCACCGGACATATAAATTGCTCTCCATAAATGTGTGTAGATACATGGCATTCCAACAGGCCAACACAAGCACCAATTATGCCCCCTCCTTACATTTTATAATGATACACATCTTTCAATCACTTTCTTACCACTCTTACTGCACTTCCTGCCCTACACAGCTCTACCTACTTCCAGCTCCTGGTAACTAGAGAGATAGATCTACTCTCAAATAAGGAAATGGTCTCCATATTTAAATACATTCATAGTATCAGTAACTACATCAAATGCTTCACATATATATTATCTATTTCTTATAGAAAACCTGCAAGGTGTTTATTGTTATCCTAGGTTTAGAATTGAAGTCACTAATGATTGTCAGAAGTAAAATGAGTCACTTGCCCACCAGGCCACAACTAGAAAGTGATGAAGTCTAAATTCTAACCCAGATGTCCCTCTGCCTAGTGCTAGTTTATTTATATATACATTCATAGCGTATACATATGTATGTAAGTTATATAGAGATGTAGATGTTTATTATATATATAGTGTATATATTTGGTTTTAAATATGCTTTACAGAAAAAGGGAATCTGGGGCTGGGGAAATTGTGTTTCTATAAGATTTGCAACAAAGCCAGGGTTGGTTACAGGTGTTAACAACAGAAGCAGCTGCCAAGCTGTGAAGTGGAGCTGGCTGCTTGGATGTCAACTGATGCAAATCAGTACATCTGCCTAGACAGCCATAGCAACATCTCTGCAATGACTAAACCAGGTTTGAGGTAAGAAGAAAGGAAGATGAAGATTATAAATAAATCTGAATAGTTATTGATGATATAATTATTATTGATAATAGTAAAAATAAAAGGGAAATTGAAAAATCTTTCAAATAAGAAAATTCAGTATTCTCATGGGAAAACACAAAACAGCAAGCTGTTCACTCCAGGAATTTGGTTAATAATCACTTCCATCAGGAGTGTAAACAAATGGAGCTTTGTTTGAAATATGTAAACAAAAGCATGTCTCTAAGATGATTAATGCTGTTTACGAGAGGAAAAGTCCCAATGTCTCCAGCCTATAATATTTTTACCATAGTTCTTGTCTTATTACCTAAATGATGCCAGGTGCCAGGAATAGCCCTGAAGACCTTACACTATAAAATAGTAGCATGTTATGAAGCTAAGAATGAATTTTAATTCAGATCCATATTTTTTATTTGACCTTAAAAGTGAAATTAAAATGAAGAGTTTTGAAGCTGTAAGCCAGGTTATATTGTTACTATTTTTAAATACATTCTTTGTTAAAGAGGGAACAAATTATTCTTTTAAAATAAAAATGATACATTCAATAGCTTTTACTTTCTTTCCCTGAGCACCTGCAATGTTAACATACTTACTGCCCGACGTAAATAGATAGATAAGTAGAAATATATATGGAAAATATGTATTTATTTACATATTTTAAACAAAGCTTCATTTTTGCAATCCTGATGGAAATGCTTAATAACTGTATTCTTGGAGTGAACAGTTTGTTGTTTATTAATAGATCCCTTTCACTTCATGCAAATATTATACACATATAATATTCATGTACATATGTATATATATTGTATATGGGGCAATGAGTGTGTCCAACTGAGGAATTTGGAGGAAAAAGAGAAGGTGGGAGAAATGTGATTGAAATATATTGTTTGTGTGAATGAGAAGGTCATAATGAAACCCACTTTTAAAAAATTTCAAAAAAGATTTAAAAAGGGGGTATGTTAGGGGGTAAGAAAAAGTAATTGAGGGGATGAATATAATCAAAGTATATTGTATGCATGTTTGGAAATATCACAATGAAACCCAACTACATTGTAAAATTAATATGTGCTAATGAAATGTGGGGTGAAAAAACATTTTTTAATTCTTAAAAAATGCTTTTATAAACCACATACAAAAAACTTACAGGGAATTATTAAATGCATCCACATAATTATCTTATTTATCACTTGTACATAAAAATAAAACAAAGATCTAACTTTTATCCTCTTGTTTTGTTAGTAAGGAAACTGAACTCCACAAAGGTGAAACAGTTCAGGATACCATAGTAATTCAGGATGTCACTCAAGCCCAGTGGCTCATCCCAAGTCACATATTCTTAATTAGAAATGTAGATAGCTATAATCCATAAGAGAAAAAAGAAAGATATGTTAAATAAACCAGTGATACAACCATTTAAAAAATATTTCCTCACCAAGTCTTGAGGGAAAAGGTAAAATAAATCATAAAGGACTTCACTTTTTTTCCTTAATTTTGACACAGGAAACTAAGAAAAAAATCATGTATAAATGGTAGACTATGTAACTGACTTAGAATTAGATGGAAGACTGTATTATAATACAGTTTTAAAATTTTCTCACCAGTGAGAAAATATCTGAGCATATGATTATGCTCTTTGTCAAAATCAGCTGAGTTGAAGTGAGAGAAGGGGGCAAAAATATGTTGAACTTTACAGTTTTGGTAATCATATTCAAAAGAAATCCTTAAAGAATTTTTGTTTTTACTAGGGCTATTGCTCAGTGGTGGAGCAATTACCCAGCATGTGTAATTACAGTCCTGGGTTTGATCCCTTGTACTGCCAAAAAAAAAAAAATCCCACCTTTTTCTTTCACTGTATGCAAAATATTGAAGATCATTTTCACTACACTAGGACCTTAAAATGTTGTAAGGTTTCTTAAAGCCAGACCCCTTTGTAAGTTCTGTAACTCTACATTTCCTTTCAAGGTCTCTTAGGAGCTGGACAAAACTGGAAGAGTTCTAACACTCCTTGCCAATACTAATTCACTGGCATTTAAAGATAATGGAACAAACCATGAAGATTCATTCAATTTTCTGATTGAATTTTTAGCAGTGCTACATATTAAATGGAGTATAGCTAGATAGTAGTAGACAAACTGAAGTATAATATCTCTTTTTATCTTGTCATACTAATCAGGTTGGGACAAAAAGTTCTAAAGGAAATATGTATCTTTATAATACTATACAGTGGGCTTTCTTCTAGTGTAATTTCTATGTAAAATGTATCTCTCCCCACCCTGCCCAGGAAGTGCCTTGGATACAAAATTTTCTTAGATAAATGTTCATGTCTTTCCCAATATGGTTGGGAGAACTGTAGGGAATCTAAACTAAGCAGAACCAGAGGCTCCAGGTAAAGTACTGGGAATGACACAACCCTGTCTGTGGTGTCACTTGGAGCCCATGGAAATTTGGCATTGGGTATTATGCTAGTTCTGACTTCAGAAAGGGGCAGAACCAATACAAATCATCCTTCCAGTAGCAGAATCTCCACTTTATTCTTTGTGACTAGACATAAAACTTTACATTTTTTTGTGCCGAGTAAAAAGGCAATTGAACTAGCTGTTGCAGTTTTTCAACACATACCTCATAGGCACTTTGATAAATCCATCCTCAGACTCAAAATTAGGCATTGACTTACATAAGTTAATCAGCATATACTCTAAAGCAATTGACTCAGAGATGAGTACTTGCCTCAATTCAAGCTAACTAGAGGAAGGCCCTTCAGAACTTCTGCTTGACTATTACAGGAAAAGTAGACTATGACCATTTTTATAATAACATAAGAAGAGGTGATAGTTGAAGTAGCTATAGACATCCTTGTGATAACATGACAGGCCCATTCATAAACAAAGACAATACAAGGAAGATGCCAGAGTTGAGTTTGGAGAATAATAGAACAGTCTTCTGTGGCCATGACGTGATGTCCTGCTTTGTGTAAGTAAGCCCTATTCCTCAGTTTTCCAAATATTTAGGACAATAAGGGAGGGAGGGAGGGAGGGAGGGAGGGAAGGAAGGAGGGAGAGAGGGAGGAAGGGAGGGAGGAAGGAAGGAAGGAAGGAAGGAAGGAAGGAAGGAAGGAAGGAAGGAAGGAAGGAAGGAAGGAAGGAAGGAAAGAAAAGAAAAGAAATCAAACTACCAAAAGTCTTATTTCAGCTATTATTCAATGCATGTCTGTTCTAGAAAGGAGGTAGATTCCAGGGATGGCAGAAAGGATGGGGTCTCAGAACCATGTATTCTGTTTTATATTTACCATTAAACAAAAATTTCTGAGATCTTTTTCATTGCTGTACAAGAGTGCCAGGTTGAAACATACGTGTCTTAAAGCTCCTGAAAGAAAGAAAACATATAAAGATATGTTTCTTTTTATATATATTATTGTTGCACTGGGGGTACATTGTCACATTTACAAAAGTTCTTATAACATTACAAAAGTTCTTATAATATAGTTGAGTTTACCCCCCTCGATCATTCTCCTTTAGCCTCCCTCCCCCAATTCCTGGAATAGTTTCAGTGATACATATTAGGAAGATACAAGAAAAGAAACATGGAATTTCTAAGAAATTGAACTGGGACAGATACTAAAATCCAAATAATTACTTATGGTGATTAAGCAATATGAGAATGGTTTCTTAAAAATATATCTAGATAATGAACATGTAAAAGAAATCTATAGCAACTATTTCCCATTGCCTAGCTAGATGAAAAAAGAAGAGAGCTAATACTGATTTTCTGAGCAAATGTTCTGCATAAGCTTCTGCTTTCAAAGACATTAATAATGAAAGGTGAGTTGCTAAAACCAGTATTCACATGGAAAGAACATGGCAAGGCCATTTCTGTCTGTCTTCTTGACAATAGTCATGGTCAGGACAATGATTATTTTATCTCCAGGAAAAAGACACATATGTTATGCCTACTGTATAGTTGATGCTCAGTAATTAGATGATTTATCCTCAGAAGAGAGAGATCATTATGAAGTGGAAGAAACTCCAGCATGAAATCCAAGAGTTTCTATAATATGGCTTCATTTTTAACTAGCACTAATTTTGCACCACTTCCTCTAAGATAAAGCACAACCACTATAGATCAAGTAAGGCAAGGCTGTTCCAAAAGACAGATTTGAGACCTGCCTCCTCTCTATTTCTCTGACTTATTGCTCTGTATGCTCCTTTTTTTATTGAACTACTTGCAATTTTCCATATAGCCCCAACTATCTGAATCCCTTGTCTGGAATGTTTTCCCACTTGCTCATCAATCTATGAGCAAACAAATGTCAAGACACAAGTTTTCCTCCTACCCAGCTTTCCTGACATCCTTAAAATAGAATGGCCCTTCTCTCTTTATCTCTATTGACCCCCCCTATTGTACTATTTCTCTTTGTTTCACATATTTACCTGTATGCATCCCATTACTGGACTCTAAGCTTCTTTAGGGAATTACTCATCTTTGTATCTCTAGTAATTAGTAAAGTGAATATAAACCTTTAATACCTTACTATGAACTGGTGAATGACTACATGGACACATACCTGAAACATGGAGCACTGTGACAATTATCTTTCCCTTCTTGAGGTAAGCAGAATAATGCTACCTCCCGTAAAAGATGCCTATGTCTATTTGGAGCATTTTAATATGGTAGGTTTCAAACAAACGTATTTTCAAATTTAATTAAAGATACTAAGTAGCTGACTTTAAACTGGTGAGTTTACACTGAATTTTCAAATAGGACTCAATATAATTACAAGAGTCCTTAACATTTGGTGGACAAGCAAGAGTGTACTCAAAAAAAATGTGATGATGAAAGTGGGATTATAGAGATTCTATACTGCTGGTTTTGAAGATGGAAGGAAGTGGTCATTGGTCAAGGAATTTGGGCACCTTCTAAGCACTGAATAAATCAAGGAAACAGATTCACCCAGATTCATCTAGTCATAGCAAAGAAGGGTATCAGAGAGCAAATTCCTTAACTTCTCCTAACTGAAGCAGACTTGGGACAAACATAACTGATGCCACAGGGAAGGAGCATGTAGAGAGGGTTCTAAAAGATTATTGCTTAGACCGTAATAATCCAGAAAGGGAGGAAAGACAAGCTGGATAGCACTAGTCCTGATGGGCATCTCAGGATTTCAGTTGCAAGAGCAACAACGACAGCTCCATTTCCCTCAGCAGTAAGTCAAGGGTTAGGCATTGATTGAGCTAAATGTAGAAATTAGGAAGAAGCATCCTATGTGGGAGAATTTATTTAAATTTATTTAAAGCAGAAGGCAATGACCACTGCGGCAAAAGCTTAACATTTTAGGAGTTTTGCTGGAAGTAGAAAATATTAAAAAAAATGATCTCTTTCTCTTTTTTATTTTAGAGGAATCTGGATTTCTTTGGGCAGTAGAATGAAACTTCAGTTGTAGGTTTAATATTTTTCTCCATTCACTTTACAACGTACTTATATCATGCTTTACCCTGGTTCCAATATATAGATGGAGGGAGGAACCCACAGAAGAGGTTAATGAATCAAAGGGGCCAGTTAGAGAAAGGAGGAACTGCTACCACAGTTGATGAAAGGCAGAAAGAATAGCAAATCTTCGAGTTTTAAGCCCATTCAACCTCTACCTTACCTGCCTTACAGCAGACATGGGAAAATGTTTTCAACCTTGGGGAAAGACTCACAAAAAGGGAATGATGATAGATGCCTTGGAGAAGATATTGAAGTCACAGTGGTTACTTATGGCATGAAACAGAAGCTTCCCAGGCAGCAGTCTATTGGCTCATCTTCCAATGCCCTCAGTGACCAATCCCCCAGAAAAAAAATCCCATTAATTAATGTTAATTATTCCATATTTTTATTCCATACAATAGTCTTAGTTATATATGTCATTTCTTTTCGATTTTCATTACATTGAAATTTTAATCTATATTTTGTGTGTGTGTCTAATGGAGATTAAAACCAGGGCATGCTAGACAAGCATTCTATCACTGAGCCACATCCCCAGCCCTGAATCTCTTGAGTTTTGTTTTGTTTTGTTGGTGGTATTGGGGTTTGAACTCAGAGCCTCATGCTTGCTAGGCAGTTGCTCTTACCACCTGAGCCACTCCCCCAGCCTTAATCTGTTTCTTATCAGGAGATCTTCCATTGCTTAGTCACATAACTTGATATTGACCTTTTACTTTAGAAAGCCATGGGAGTGAGTTAGTTTCATCATGCTCATCATTTACTGAGTCTTTATCTTATACAATAAAGAGATTGGAAAGATAGTTCTAACCATATTTAGGGTTATTGGAAATTGAGGCAACTGGAATCCTCAGGTAGGAAAAATCAGGATCTTCTGAAAGATAAATCAGATAAAAAGAGAGAACTGCAAATGTGTCAATTGAAGCCAAAAGAAATCACCATGACAATTAGAGGTATGAGATGCTCCCTCTACCCAAAACTACTCTACAACAGTAAATATTGGCTAAGACTCTTGAATTTGGTGAAATTTTGGAATCATCAGTTTCAAAAGAAAAAAATCATAGCAAATAAATTAGTTTTAAGATCTTAATTGGGCTGGGTGTGGTGGCAGATACCTGTAATCACAGCTACTTTAGAGGTAGAGATAAGAGGATTGTGGCCTGAGACCAACCCTGGAGAAAAAGCACAAGACCATATCTGAAAAATAAATTGAAGCAAAAAAAGTGCTGGGACTGGAACTCAAGTGGTAGAGCATAGCAATCACAAAGCCCTGAGTTCAAACTCAAGTACCACCACCGGGAGGAAGGAAGGAAAGAAGAAAGGAAGGAAGGAAGGAAGGAAGGAAGGAAGGAAGGAAGGAAGGAAGGAAGAAAGGAAGGTAGGAAGGAAGGTAGGAAGGAAAGAAGGAATCTTAATTGGCTTTTATCCACAAGTCTAGAATCAAGCAGCCCTCAGAACTAGAACGAAACTCAAAGAACTTTAGGATTGTAACATGGTCAGATAACATTTAGGGACAGAAAATGGAAGTGAATACAGGTACAAATCAACTCCACATAGCTTTGTTTTCCCTTATTCAAATCATCTGACTGCCTGGGACTAACTGATGCTCAGCTACTGTGATGGAGTAAAACTTGGCCGCTTGTTACAAGAGTATATTACTAAGTTAGGCTGTCGGCTAGTCTTGTGGTAAACTAGGTGGTGGCAGTTTTGCCACACAAGGCCTCAAGTATGAAGGAGTAGTCAATTTAGACAATTTACAATGAAATATCTGTACAAAATATTGAAGGCTCAACATTTAAAAAACTACTGTGGCTGTTATTTTTTCCCTACATATGATTTTATTAAAGCACCTATTTATATTTTGTATGGCTCTTATTTATTATTCTCTTATTCCCAAGCCCCTCAAGGTCTGGGACCTACTAGTCTTTTTTTTTTTTTTTTTTTTTGATGCCTGCTTTATTAAAGCTACGTACTGCATTTTTGTTTTATAAGTGGATAATAACCATGGTGCTTTTAGAGATGCATTTTTGTTCCTTATTAAAACCTAGCACAGCTTCCAGGTTTTAGTACCTGTCAGTATCCTTCTTACCTCATAGCAAATTAGGGACCTTTCACCTTTACCTCCTCTGCAGACAGAATCAAATTCCAGTTTCCTTCTTAATATCTTACTGTCCTTTCTGGAATGCTCTTTGGGATCAAAAGAAGTCGATGGAACAAATTATATGTGTTTCTCTATCTTTCTTGAGTATTCTAGAACTTGGGATTTTCAGTGACTTGAAGGTTTATACTACATATTCCTCAAACTTTAGGATCTGCTTCTCATGTTTGGTTTATTTGTATAAATTACAAATGTTTACGTTATCAGTAGTACATCATCACTAAAGCTAAACAAATTAAAAAACTTTTTTTACCAAGGTAGTAATGGTATTTCCAGATAATATAAATTTCTAACTTAGATAGAAACTGATTCAAATATTTTACTGAGTGTTTGTTTATATACATATATATAGATAAACAAACAGAAAGATACAAATATGTTTATAATTTTTTAAAAATAAAGATGTTTGTTTTAAAAGTCAAAAGGTAGTTCCTATCTCATAATCC
Source organism: Castor canadensis (assembly GCF_047511655.1). Taxonomy (NCBI): domain Eukaryota; kingdom Metazoa; phylum Chordata; class Mammalia; order Rodentia; family Castoridae; genus Castor; species Castor canadensis. Next base: position 125,314,876 of record NC_133391.1, on the reverse strand, counting down.
GAAACTGCAAAGCATATAGAACTTGACACTAAGATTTAAAAAACTTGAAGCTAAGTGTAAAGCTAAATATTGCTGAAATCTTTCTACAATGTACTATGTCCTACTATAAGTTATATTACTATAGCATAGTAATTAAGCTTTTCTTTTATGGTTAATTATCTTTTAGTGCCCCCAAGATCCCATTATGTAACACAATTACAGATCTGTATAATACCCTAATGCACTGTAGAGTTCAAATATCCATTTTGCAGGAAAGGATCTAGATAGTTTAAGGGACCTGTCCAAGTTATACATAGCCCAGGCAACAGAACCTTGATTTAAACCTTTCTGCTGATTTTAGTTAGCATTCAAAGATACTGAAGATGTTGCAATGAGAGATGAAAGCATTAGGATTCTAGCAAAGGAGTTCTTAGAATAATATAAAGCTATGTAGTTAAATCTATGTCCACCTATATCTATTCTGGTAAATTTTGTTTAAATTAACCATTGTGTCACATTTAACAAAGTATCATTTTCAAAGCAGAAGAAGGGTGCTTGAATTTTTTTTCTGAAATTTTTACTTTAGACTGTTGCCAGATTTTTATTCCCACAATGCTCAGCCCTTCATTAGCATACAGATGTAGGCAAGTTATGGGAGGTGGAAGGGGTCCTAAGCAAAGGAAAAGATTCGAAAGAGATCAGGATGCATTTCCATTAAATCAGTGTGTTACATCATCATGATTAACTTATCAGGGTTTTTCAATAATTTGAACCATTAGGTGGTAATATTCTTTTTTATGACAAGCAACGCTGTTTAAGCTGACTTTTCTTATTCATGCTGAGGAAGATGAATAAGCTTATGTTTTATATTTTGTCTACAATTAGGACTAACATTTCAGGGAAATTAGGATTAATCTAAGTGTTGGCAAACTAATTGCGGACAATTGACCTTGGTGTATATCTAAACTGGGCCTCCATTTTCATTTTTCAACATACTAAACTTTCAGATAAACAAAAGAAATAGATGAAACTAAAGAAGCTCATATGAAAACAGGAAATATATTTAAGTATCATAAAACCTCTTGATTCCACATGCAGAACTTCTCCAATGATGAGAGCAGTGGCAGATACTGTCAAGGAACAAGTGAAAGATTGAACATCAAAATATAAAAAAAAATTTAAAAATAAACTAGCTAAAATTTTGCCTGGAAAACACTGTCAGAAAATTTTTCATCATTAATATATAAAGAATATTTACTAACTAATAAAAAGTCATTTGTCAATATGTATCAACAGACATAAAACGGAATTCTACTCCCTTACTCCTGGCCACATAAATTCATTTTCAGGAATCAGAAGGAAAGCAATTGCACAAAACACCCTTTCTAAAACAAGTAGTATAGTCTGTGGCCAGCAGTGATTCCAAGAGTCACAAATGGTTTGGGCAGTTAATAGGCTACTGGAAGGTTGGTGGGGGTGGGAACTCAAAGTACAATAATGAGAAAGTAAGGTGACAACAAGGACCTAGGAAAAACCAAGGGTGGTGGCTCATGCCGATAGTCCTAGCTACTCAGTAGACAGATCAGGAAGTTCATGGTTTGAGGCCAAATCAGGCAAAAGCATTAGCAAGACCCTATCTCCACAAAAACAAGCTTGGCATGGTAGTAGAAGCCTGGGGTCCCAGCTCTGCAGGAGGTATGGGTTGGAGGGTCACAATCTGAGGACAGCCACAGGCAAACAAGATCCTAGTCAAAAATAACTAAAGCATAAAAGGGTTGGAGGAGGGGGTTAAGTGGTAGACTGCCTGTCTAGCAAGCATGAGGACCTGCATTCAAAACCCCAGTACCACTGCTCCCCCTCGAAAAAAAGAATGAAGGAGACAGTCTAACAGCAGCACCCGTAAAGGGCCCAATCTACATCATCTACCGCAGGCATCCACCGCTCTGTTCTATACTTGGGCAACATAAGCTTGAGCTCATTTGTCAGCACCATAGCCACATACTCTCTCCCGTTGTCAGAAGGACAACAGTGAGGTAAAAAGAAATGGAATGGAAAATATGAGGCACCAGGAGATGCTAGTACAGCCTCAGGCATGGAGTTTCTAGGGGATCCTGTAGCTTTACAGGGAAGAGTGGGAGTGCTTTTAAACCCTGACCTGCTTAGAAAGGAAGGGAAGTTAAAGGATATTATTTCTGGTCATTGGACTATGGAAATTTTTATTTTCTTGTCTACATTTTATCAAATTAAGAAAAACTATCTAGCAATATTTATTTTATTTTTTACAATCAGAAAAAAGTCATAATATAAAAGGAAAAACTTTTCTTACATATTCAATTTTGACTCTGCCCTGGTGTTCATTGGAAGAATAATTTCAAATGCTGTTTTGTTAGAGGCTGAACGTTTATACTGTGAAAGGCCAATACCTGCAGAAGGATAGGAGGATATCGCCTCTTTTCATCAATACTCTGTGCTACTGAAAGTGCTGTGAGAATGCTAAACACCCCATGATGAATATGGTGCTCTTCCTGTCTAAATCCCATTCACATAAGCACATGGTTTGTTTGTGTTTTCTTAGGAAAACATTTTGGGAGAGTAATAATAGAGAGGTAATGCAGCAATTGCCTATTTGTAAATAGGATTATAAGAATTATTTCTACAGTAAATATAAGCAAAAAGGAAGCCCGAAGACATTGCAGCAATCCATTGTAAAAAAGGTAATAAATGAGCTATAATATGCTCTACAATGTTTAGAAACTAACATTTAAAATACTTTCTATACATTGGTTAATCATAAACACTGAAGATGCTATTGATAATATATTTTTTTAAAAGGTAAGATGACACAAAGTTTGTTACAGTGGAAGTTCTAAGAAAAATAATTTAATAAAGCATTAGATCATTATATTGGATAATATAAGAAGAGCAAAAAAAATATTTAAAAGATCCTGGGTATGGATTCTGTTGTGATTATGTTTTAGGTATAAAATTCAGTTCTCTCTCCTTTGCTAAATGGGCCATAATCATGGGCTTATATTTTTCACACTCAGTTTCCATATCAACATTCATATCACTAAATTGTGACAAGAATTAGGTAGGAAGATGTGTGAATATTCCTTGTCATGTGCAAAGATTCTAATAATATACTTTGTATCTATTCTCAAAGAAATGTAAATCACTTAGTGTGAGAGGATAAGATTCACTAAAACAGTGGTCACAGAAGAAAATGAAAAGCTACATCTTTCTCCTTCCTTTTAGAAACACACTGACTCCCTCACTCCACAAGATGATAAAACTAGCCAGCAGTTAAGTAGAACCCCTTCTAAACTTGCTTCTAAGTTAGAAAGCTCACTCCATCAAGGAGTATTTGTTTTTTATATAAATTTACTCCTTTAGTTCTACTGAGTAAATTATCTACATATAATAAATAAATATAAAAGCAGTGATTTGAAAGTAAAAACTAGCAGTGGTTCAAGATTCATTAACTTTTTCCTTCTCTGATTGCCTTGGATATTGGGCAAGCAACATTTTCAATTCACATTTAGAACATTATCTTTAGATTCGTAACTGTTTTAAGTGTTTTTGGACCATTTGAACTTCAAATAAGTCTAAACAGTGCTGGCAGAGTGACTAAGTTGTAGAGTACCTGCCTAGCTAGTGCAAAGCCCTGAGTTCAACCCCCTACCACAAAAAAAGAAAAAAACATCCAAAACAAAACAAACAAACAAGCATAAACAAAGAAGACAATGTTGGGATACATTGAATTATGTCTGAAACAACAGTAGGATCTGGGAGAATGGAAAAAAAAGTACTTTCTGTAATGTACTTTCTTTATCTGTTCAGGAAGCTATAACAAACTACCATAGAGTGAGTGACTTAAACTACAGAAATTTCTCATGATTCTAGAGACATAGGGATTTACAATCAAGGTACCAGGAAAATGCATGTCCTGGTTTTCAGAAAGCTGTCTTCTCTTCACTTTTTCACATGCTGAAGAACAGAGAGACTAAGCTCTCTCCTTAGTCTTTTTTTTCCCATTGGGAATGGGATTTGAACTCAGGACTTCACACTTGCAAAGCAGAGGCTCTACTGATGGGGCTCACCTCCAGTCCATTTTGCTATGATTATTTTGGAGATGGAACCTTGAGAATTATTTGGCTGGGCTAGCCTCAAACTTCAATCCTTCCAATCTCAGCCTCCCAAGTAACTGGGATTATGGGCATGAACCACTGGTAGCTGACTTCTCCTTATTCTTATAATGACATTAATTCCACTCATGAGGGCACCTGCATGACTTAATCATCTCCAGAGGCCCTACCTTCTGATAGCATCACAAAGTGGTTAGGATTTCAACAGATAAATGTTGGGGAGACACAAGCATTTGATCTATAGTATGTGCATTTCCAAGATGTGGCACCATTAGCTGAGGATGATTGAGTGTCTAAGCTGTCACAGGTATCTTCAGTTGTAAGGGACAGTGGAGAATAAACCAGATATGCTGCTCCCATCAGGGAGGAGAGACAATGACCCAAAAGATTATAATATAAGATATGGAACAAACTGAAGAGCAAACGCAACCCACAATGGGAGCACTCTGGGTATCCCAACCAGCATGGGCATTGTCTAAAATATTCCAATGAGGAAATGGTGACTGTAAGTAGGAAGTTGGCAGGTGAGATGGGGAGACCAGTGTTCCAGGTCAAGTTGCTGAGGGAAAATGTGACATGCTGAGAAATGGAAGGACTTCACATTGACACAAGTTTGAAAAGTATGTACTATGTTTATGGAAATGCCAAAACTGAGGTGAAATAAGCAAAAGCCATGAGAGCCTGGTAAGTCATGTCAAGGAGTTTGACTTTATCCCAATGGTATTGTTAAGTCAGAAAAGGACTTTAATCAAGAAAGTGACATAAAGATTTGTTCAATGCTAATAAAAGTAATAAGAGCTGCCTTAAATGCTTCTTGAACTAACTACTTCATAAACATTAACTCCTTTAATCTTTACCATAACCCTAAAATATGGACAGTATTGTTATTTCTAACTTCTAGGTAAGGAAATTTAATCTTACAGAGAATACTTGCCCAGACTCCCCACAGCTAAGATGTAGTTGGAACATAGCTTGAACCAAAATTTGTCTGACTTTGGGGGAAAGTAGGGGAGCAGAGGGATCAACATTTGGTTGAACCATATGAAATTGCTGAAATGGCAATTTTAAATAGTTGAATCTAATATATCATATAAAATCCCTTGAAATTAAATTTCAATTCAAACTTGAGCTACTAGATGCAGATATCTAAAAAATAGAGATAGCATGTAAAATACTCAATCCAACTTATTTTGACAATAGTCTTATACTTTGAAGATTTAAACCCAAAGGTCTCTGGCTTAATTGTCTTTTCTCTCTCTATCACTGTTATTACAAGAGCCTGCTGACTCTCTCAATGTGTTCCAGGACTTTCACCTCCTTTACTTTTCCCATCTCTACTCTCAGTTCGCTTGTTGTAGACTAAAAAAAAAGGAGAAAAGAAAGAAAGGAGTGATTGCAAAGCACATCTTGGAGATTCCCCTTGAATCTTGAGTGTGCTGCAGACATCCTGTGGGGTGATACACAGCCACATTTCAGTTTCCAGAGCTCTCCTAAGTTGCTCCTTCTTGCCATGTCTGTGTGCATCGCAGATCTAGGCATCCAAGCTCAAAGGGAGATGCTGAGAGATGCCAGTGAACAAGAAGGTAGCATTTAAATCCTGCTTTTCTTCTCAGGTAAGATAGATCCTAAGTATCAGCACATAATATTCCACTTAGACCTCAATCTTTGAGATTTATCTGAAATTGTAAGCAAAGATAGGCAATTAGATTGATCTGTCCAGTGAGAACCAATTCCTGCCTAGCCTTCATGCAGAAAGCTGCTCTTGACAATGATGTCAATAATCCCATTCTCCTTCCCCATTCTTATTCTTTCTCTTCCTTTGCCTTCTGCCAACAACTTCCACAAGATTTTCCTCACTGCAAACATTCTCCATCAGCAGTTTGAAAGCCTTCTGGCTCAATAATGCTTTATTGTTACTGTAAAATTGTGCATGTTTGTTATGCTATTTGTTACTGTAAAATTTATACATGTTCTTTATACTACAATGAAATCAAGAAACAGACATAAATAGTACTCCCAACTACTCAGGAGGAGGAGAGTGGGGAAATTATGATTTGAGGCCAGCCTAGGCAAAAAGTTAGCACAACCCCATCTCAACAAAAAAGCTGGACATGGTGTTCATGCCTGCAATCCTAGTTAAACAGGTAGAATAAATAGGATCATCAGCCAGGACAACCCAGGCACAAACAAGAGACCCTATCTGAAAAGTAAGTAAAGCAACATGGCTCAAATGGCAGAGCTCTTACCTAGCAAGCACAAGGCCCTGAGTTCAGACCTCAGTACTACAGATAAATAAAGAAATAAAGATAAAAAAAATCCAAGTAATTCAGAATGATATTATGGGTTATTATTCTAGAAATCTCTGATGAAGATTTACAGATAAAGGAGTGGACAAAAAAAGTAAAGGAAGTTGTATGTAGATCTTTGGTAAGCAATTAGATTAATATGGATATAGAGAAATAAGCTAATCAAAATATAAAAGTACTTTATAAAAAGTTGATCATCCTATACATGCTACTTTCTAAGGATGGAATCCAATTTTTGTATCCTACAAAAGAAGAAACCTAGGGGAAGCTGAATAATGCACTCAAATTTAAATATATGGTTTTAAATTTCAATATATAATCTCCTTTCTCCTCCATGAGTAAGGAACATAGACAGGGAATACATTAGAAGTGTATAGTTATTATTTCTTTTAAACAATGTAACTCAATTTTAGGAAGAATAATTGACCACCTGGTTTTAAATGTGAGAAACACTGATTATGTAACTAATTATGTTATTATGTTACAGGGCTAATAACATTTATATATGTTCTATAATTCCTTCAGTTATTCAATCTAAACTCTTTATTTACATAGGTACAGTAATAACCACTATCTGTTTTAACTATACTATAGGCATACCTTAGTTAAATTGACTGATCATTAAATATCTTTTCTTAAGAACGGGTCATAGTTTCTGTGTTCTATGAATTCTTATGTTTTTAAGAATGCCACACTGGATGTCTTGACACATTCTATAATCCCAGCACTGAGACACTGTGGCAGGATTTTAAGGACCTCCTGGGCTACACAGTAGACCCTGTCTCAGAAAAAGAAAAGAAAATTCATTGCCTTTTGAACTAATAAGAATAATATTGAAAAGTATAAATATATTCTCTCTCTTTCACCTTACTATTAAACTTTATAGGTATTCTTCACCATCTCCTGCCATTGAACGCTGTTTTTCTCTTTAAGTGTGTTCTTCATTCAGATCTTAGCTGGCACTCTTCGGGAAGGTTCATGGGAACTATGGCCCCAGTACCACACAGGAGCTGGTTGGGGGTTGATCCCACCACAAAACCTTTACTTTGAAGAGACTTGATCTAGGTTATCCTGACTCAAGTCTTCCCCCATGGAGCAGGGGTTTTGATTCTAGGCCACTTTGCTGAGCTGAGAATCCAACATTCTCTGCCCAAACAGTCTTGCTCCTGTTGCCATGGCTGACTCAGGTACCTTCCCCAGGTCTGTCCTCCTTAAGATGGACCAAGCCCCAACACCTAGATCCAAGGGGTGTCCTAGGGATGGATATTTGTGAAAGTATAGACAGAGCCTAGAAGTGAAGACTAGGTTTCCAGGTGAGCAAATGAGTGTTGAGTATTGACAGACGTCCCTGGCCAGGCTTGCTCTTGCCTCACAAGCGTGATCTGACTGGGAACTCCAAGAAGTTGAAAAATTCTAAATTTAAACTTGTGCTTCCAGATTGTTGTTGGGTAGGAGGGGAGAATGTGTTTTATTTTATAGTTGTTAGCTTGATATTTATGCATATATGTGTGTATATAAATACATCTATGCATACCTGTATATATATACATATATATATATATATATATATAAACTTCTAGGCACAATCTTTCAAATTTTGACACATGGCTAATCTGCCACATCTTGTCTGGGTTCCACTTATATCAGGTGCTGGCATGATGGCCTCTGACACTGCTTGCTTGTTTACCTGAGAATTTCAGCCATTAGTGAAGAAACAACTTGGCTAGGTAAAAGATTTTTGGTTGTGTCTTTCCTAGAATATTAACTCTTTGCTGAAGAAAAGGTTAAACTATCTTGATATTGTTTTCATTACAGAAGGAAACTTGTACTTCCTACTGTGATACCTAAAGAATGATGTGTTTTCTTTAAAGGTTAATAATTTAAACACAGCATATTTCATTTTTGATTATTCGATAGGAATTTATTAAACTAGATCTGCTTTTCAATCTACAGATTCAGTTTTGCCATTAATTCAGGTGTTTTTTCCTATTTTAAGTTCTCTTCATTATTAAGCACAATTTTTGTTATGGACATGTTCTTTGACACATGTTTTATCACTTCCATTGTTGTATCATTTTATTTCTTACCTGTTTGCTGATTACTTTAATCCTTTATTATTTGAAATAGTTCAATTTTCATTTAGTTTTTTTGTTGTTGTTGTTTACTGTTTCTAATTCATCTTTTTAGTTTTGTAAAGATTCATTTTGGATCTTTAGCCATTTCCTGAATTCTGTAAATCACATTTACATCTTTTGTGTTGCTGTTTTAACAGTACTGTGGTTTGAACTCAGGGCCTCACATTTTCTAGGTAGGCAGGCACACCACCACTTGAGCCATGCAGCCATGCACCCCAACCCTTTTTGCTTTAGTTATTATTATTATATTTTTTTAGGTAGAGCTTAGTGTTTTTTGCCCAGAGACAGTCTCAGACCATGATCGTCTTACCTACTTCTCTTGTGTAAGTGGGAAAACAGATGTGTACTACCATACCTGGCTTCTTTGTTGAGATCAGATCTCGCTTTTAGTCTGGGTCAACCTCAGACCACAATCCTTCCATTCTCTGCCTCCCAAGTGTCTGGTATTACAGGTGTACACCACCACTTAGGGCAGTAAATTGTCTTTACATTTTATTTTGGTGCTTCATTTCTTAGACTTTGTCTCTTGATTTATTGAATTGGTCTTCCACAATGCAAAATGCAAATGTGGCATTTCCTTTTTTGTCCTATTTTTTTTTTTGTTTTCTCCTCAATTGGGAACTCCATATTTCCTATTCTATATATTTTCCTAGAAAGAGGGTGGGGAGAGGCTGCTGTATATTTTTTTCAGTTTGTGCCCTGTGGGACAGCATGGCCAGGCCTTGTGATATAAACCAAAGAGGAAAGGAAAATTCTTTATTCTTATTGCAGTTAGTAGGAAAGGAGATATGTGTGTTTGACACCTGACTTTGAAATGGCATGGAAAGGCTTTGAGGTCCTTTCATTTATACATCATCCAATACAAATTGGCTTACCCTGGGAATTTCAGTTTCTCCCTTTCTGACATCATGCTCTTGGATCATACAAAATCCAAGGACATTACCATTGTAATTCGATCATCAGTGTAGACATGCTCTGGGATCCATTTAAAAGATTAGAGCCACATCAGAACCTCATTTAAGCAAAATTTACTTCCAAAGCCATATCACCTTGATTAACTAAATTTGTGGTTCTTTAAAAGGCTTCTTGGTTTTAAATGAGTTACTTTACTTGCAATGTTTTGCAGTAAGGCTTAATTTACTGGCACTTTCTGCATTTCTGATTTGCTGATGTTTTCTAAGGTCCAATAGAATGATTGGTTCTCAAGAAAATAGCACTGCTTTGAAAATAAACTAGAATACAGCTTGTCTTTTTATGCTCCATCTGCTCTACTTTGTCGTATTAAATTCTAGTACAGCTAACACCATGCTTTAATGCCATGTTGGACTCCTGAATCTTATTCCCTTGATTGTATTTGTTGACATTTGAACATCAAAACATGAAAGTCTAAATTGTAATTAGAGAAACACAACCAGTTTATGCAACACCTATTTGCATGAAATTCCTTAGTGTAAGGCTATCATAAAGTTGAACTTGTTTTTATGTGGATGAAATTTGACTCAGAGTGATGTCACAACCAATCCAAAATTTGACCAATCCAGAAAGCAGCTACTTAGAGAAATCACAGTGCATGAACTCGAAGTTTGGTTGGTGATAAGATGTGGCTCATTAATGATTTTAGCTCTAGCTTGTTGAAGGGAAATGACAAAGTAGTTAACAGTGTGAGCTTTGTCTCTCGATGCCATAATCTGGGTAATGTTTAACCTACTTTAAAAGGTACACTCACAGGTCATAAATGCATCATTTGTGAAATACTCTTATAAGAAATGAAGCACTTGAGATTGGGGAAAGGAAAATGGGATGTCAGGAAACATCCATTTGTAGCTTTATATCCAATGTTAACCCCTTGAGCTGATTATAGCCAGTTGTCTCTTTCTGTGATATGAATGGACCATAGAGCATAGGAATGAAAGAAGTCATCAGCATCATCTCCAGTCTAATCTTCTTTCTTGACAAATGATATCCCAGGGTTAGCCTAAGGCCAGGCAGGTGAACCTGAAGAGAAATGGGACTGAATCCAGGCTTCCTGACTCCATACCCAGTGCTCTTCCCCCAATCTGCTCTAATCTGAAGGAAAAGACTAAATTCAGCAGTATGACAGAAGAGTCAGAGTGCTGTGGATAATAGTGTATAACTAAACCAAAATGTGAAAGGTAGATATTGAAAAACAGAGCTAAAACTTAAACTGTGAAACATATTTCTAGTTAGCCATGAGAAATGAAATTATTGACTTAGAAATGTTAGTAGAACATTGATTAGTTTAAGCAAAAATGTACAGTAGAAATAGTTAATACTCAAAATAGACAAGAAAAGGATGCAATAAATGGTACAAATTTATAAGTGAAACAGTACTTTTATTAAAAGTTGAAAATGTCAACTAACTAGAAGGTAAAGTTGAGTGAATATCCTATAAAGTAGGACAAAAGCAAAAGAGATAACAAATATGAATAGAAATGGTCTGAATTGCTTCCTTCATTCTGGGGGATTTCCTTCTCCAGCTTTGTCTATATAAATATATGTGTCTTTCATATTTAACCCCAAGTCCTGAGGCCTACCTCCCCCACTGCTTTTCTGAGTGAAAATTGTCTTGCTCTTCCCACATACTCTGTTCCTGCCTCTGCTATGTCATGTATATATTGTTTTACAGTGATCTGTTTGTGTCTCTTCCCCCAAAGGATGACCTTGAAGAATTTCAAGGTTTACTATTCACCTTTTTATCAGTAGCATCTATTACTTTCCCTAGTTACAGGACACACATAATAAGGGCCTATTAAATAAATACAGTAGGAAATCTATAATTGCTCATCTTAGTACCTTCACTTGAAAACAAGGAGAGTAATACCAAGCCTGTAAGTGTTGTGAGGATTAGATATCCAATACAGAGTTCAGTCCATATAATAAGTGCCAATAAATGTTAGCTAGCTGAATGGTAATGTTAGTGGAACTAGTTATAATAGTGAAATTGAACACAGAAAAAGTGATGATTTAATAGGATGTAGTAGTAATACTAGGAAGAGTTATTAGTAAATAGTAGCAGTAACTACTTAAGATAGGTAGGTAGATAGATATAGATAAAGAGATAGAGATATATGGAAAAGGAATGAAAGAAAAGCTTGTCAGGTGGTGAGTATATTCTATAATAGGAGACTTGGTAAGAGGGATGATCACTACCTGTCATTCTTGAGCCTATGGACCAGCTACTTGCAGATACACTTCACATTCTGATTTGTCATCATGTTATATCTACCTACCAGTACCCCCCCAGCTACCCTTTTTGGGATCTATTACAATATATCTTGCTCTTATTGTGATTTTGGCAGGGGAACGTTAGGACACAGATCTCTATGACTAGTGTAAATCTTTATTAAGTAGCTAACCCTTTATTTTCAGCTCATACTAACTCTTGGTTCTGGTTCACCTTTCAGTTTGCCCTATAGTTCTAGGACACACACACACACACACACACACACACACACACACACACTCCTCTAGTGGGTCTAATTCATTGTTTTGTTTTTGTGTGTGTGTTTTCTCTTTTTTGTAGTACTGAAATTGAACCCAGAAGCTTATGCATGCTAGGCAATTCTACATTTGAACCACACCCCAACCCTTTTGTTTTGAGATAGGGTCTTGCTAATTTGCTAGGGCTGACCTTGAATTTGTAATCCGCCTGCCTTTACCTTCTGAGTGGCTGGTAATACAGGTGTGCACTATCATGCCTAGATGAATTATTCTTGATTTTTTTATGATTATTTAAAGGAATTTATTTTTCTGAAATGTTTTAGCAGTCTTTTTTTTTTTTCATTTATTCACATGTGCCTACATTGTTTGGATCATTTCTCCACCCTGCCCCCTTAACCACCCTTCCTCTCCCTCCCCCCCTCAATTCCAGGCAGGTCCTGTTCTGCCCTTATCACTAATTTTGTTGAAGAAAAGACACAAGCATAATAAGGAAGACAAAGCGTTTTTGCTAGTTGAGTTAAGGATAGCTATACAGAGGGATTCCTAACACTGCTTTCATGTACCCATGTGTTACAACCTATGTTGATTCAGCTCTAACTCAACGATCTTTACACTGCTTCCTGATCCCCTTCTCATGATAACCTCTGTCACTTTAAGGTTTCTGTATTAGTTCCTCTGGAGTGGGGATATCAAATGCTTACCTGTTTTGGGTTTTCTACCTATTCCTATATCTCCCGTATGTGTTCTCCCTTTGTCATGTGATCAAAGTCCAACCACATTGCTGCATTATTCTTGATGTTTTACCAAAAGTGATGGTAGCTCAGACCCAGACTCAGCTGAGATGCCTATTCTAACTTACTGTATAACATGGTGTCTACATTTTAACATTACTGTTCTTTCTCCTAAATTCTTGGTCTCTGCTCTGATTCCTATTTTAAGGAACTGACCCACTTTTGCCCACTGGATGCTCTGGTTGCATTCAGATGCCTGTGTTTGCAAAATCATTTCTCTCATAGTAAGGACTTTTTAAAATAGCATCACTATCATTGCCATATAATTAAAGGAAGAACATTTTATCACTCCTCCCTGGAAAAGTAAAAATACAAATAAATAAAAATTTAAAGGCCTTGTGATTTTTCAAAGTGAAACTGACTTAGTTAAGGAAGTACCCTAGTGATCTTAGTTTTCTAAAACCCCAAAAACTCTCAAGTATAACATATCTCTGAAACTTTTAGGAAAAGACTTTATGGCCTTCAATTGCCATCTATAACAGCCTTATTAAAGTGTTATTGACTTCATGTGTGACCTTAAGAGCATTTCCAGTAATTTCTTTGCATAGAAAATGTTACTTTTCAGTTTGTTGCTTAAAAAATAAAGTTCCTGTTTGCTGATATCTGAAACACTCTGTTAGTCAGCTGGTGACCACTACAATAAACCTCATGGCTATTTAAAATACTTTATGCTCTAGGAAGTGGGTGGCAGGATTTAGAAGCAAACTTGTAGGGGAAGAAGGGGGCAGAGATGGATGATCCTGCATTAGACTGGTCAGGGTGACCTAATAACACCACAGACTTGGTGATATAAACAACAAAAATTTGCTTCTCATCAAAGCAGAACCTTCCCCCACCCACAGACTGCCACTGGGATTCTTTGATAGTATGGGTACCTGTAATATAATTTTTTGATCACTCCTTCTGAAAAGCATAATAGAACGGTCTAGAATCATAGATCTGTTTAGCTGGTCTAGGAAATTAAAAGTCCTGGATGCAAAAATTTTTGAGCAGTTAGAAAAATGAGAAAAGCTTTGTTTTAAGGACTGCTCTTATAAGAAGATGACAATACTACTGAGTTTCTTCCCTAGAAGTACTATAAAAGATATATTCCTCCCTTTTGGTTTTAAAGTACGTTAAATGCTAACTTGAGCTATTCCAGACTTCCGGGCATCTTTTTCTAATGTGGTTAAGCCTAAGATACATTGTCCAAAGGCCAAATCATTTATCAGGCCATATTCCAGCTAGGCAGCCAGCAGAAATAAAGAGCACTGTGGGTGAATTGTGAAGGTGGCAAGGAGATTGTGGCTGAAGGCAGTGGTTCCAAATTTTGCCACTGTCAATCTACAACCCTCTATTCCCTGGACAGGGCAAGTAAGAGAAATAAGGAAAAGAAAATGAATTTTTCACGTAGAAAAAACTCTTCCATTGTTTCAAAACAATCCTTTAACATGATTTTATATCATTCCTATTTTTAGGATGTTAAAATATCCTTTAGTATATGAATTGTTCATTTTACTCATGTGGTTTTCAATTGCTATTAATATACAAAATAGCATATAGCAACTTTTGTGATACTATCACTTAACATTTTATAGTTGTCCCATCAAATTATGAATCTACAGATTGGCTGGCATGAAAAATTACAAATGCATGTGAATCAATCTATGAATTAGTCAGTGAATGGATGAATGGAAGCAACAATGGTGATGGTGGCTACTAGGAATTAAGAATAGGGTCAGCCTTGACCCATGAGAAAACTGTATCAAAACCCTTCTAGAAGGGGATGTAGTGAATCAGTACTAAAGATCAATTTTGCCTTCAGAAATTTCACCAAAGATGCTAGTCTTATTATCTCTAAACTAGTTAAACTTGTCTGATTCCAAACACCTCTTATTTGACTGCAGAAAGGCATTTGCAACTGAAATCAAGGGTTAAAGGTTCTAAGTATCTCAAAACAGAAAGTCTGCAGGGTTTTCAAGATCAATTACTCTTGCAGACTTTGACTGAGAATATGATCTGCAACCTATGCTGTCTATGCATCTCTTGATTCCCAAAATATATTCACCACAACTTTTCAAGTCACACAGTCCAAAAGAACATTCTGCTAATTAGTTGGCCTTTGTGGTTTGTGAATCTGTGAAGAGCTACAACAATGTATTGGCAAGAGATTCACAATGCATAGGTTAAGCTAACATTTATTGAATACCTATGTATCAGTCACCTTTCTTAGTACTTTCCATATAATCGCACATTAAAATTAACCCTCCCAACAATCCTACTTTTGAAAGGGCTCAGTGACTAATGTCAGCATTTTGTTGGGTCATAGGACTCTTAGAATATTTTTCTATTATGGAGTGTTCACATAAAGATGTTTGGCTCTTTTTATCTTGCATTTTTTTTATCATTTTTACATTTACTCATATGTGTATACATTGTTAGGACCACACATCCCCTCCTCCTTCCTCCGCTTCTGGGCAGAACCTGTTCTGCCCCCTTCTCTGATTTTGTTGAAGAGATAATAAGAAAGAAATAGCATTTTTGCTAGTTTGAGATAAAGATAGCTATACAGAGAGATTCCTATCATTGCTTCCATGCACATGTGTATTGCTACCCACATTGGTCCATCTCTACTAGACCTCTTCACTACTTCCTAGGCCCCTTCCCATAGTGGCCTCTGGCAGTTTAAGATTTCTATATTCACTCCTCTACAATGAGCACGTCAACTACATTCAAGTTTTAGGTTTCTTTCCCTTTTCCTATTCCTCCCATACATGTTCTCCCCTTCATGTGGGACCCAAGTCCAATAATATTACTGCATTTGTTTTAGTTCTATAATCCACATAAAGGAGAAATGTGATTTTTGGCCTTCTGACCTGGCTAGCTTCACTTAAGATGATGTTCTCCACTTCCATCCATTTACTTGCAAATGACAAAATTTCATTGCTCTTTGTGGCTGAATAAAATTCTACTGTGTAAAAATACCACATTTTCTTAATCCATTCGTCATAGGGGGGCATCTTGGCTGTTGCATAGCTTGGCTATTGTGAATAGTCCTACAATAAACATGGGTGTACAGGTGCCTTTGTAAAGACCTGAGTCGCATTCCTTTGTGTATATCCATAGGAGTGGTATTGCTGGATCATATGGCAGATCTATGTTTAATTTTTTTTAAGAAGCTCCATATTGTTTTCCAAAGTGGTGATAGTAGCTTACATTCCCAAGAACAGTGTATGAAGGTTCCTTTTTCCCCATATCCTCACCAATATTTGTTCTTGTTGGTGTTCTTGAGATAGCTAATCTAACAGGAGTAAGGTGGAATTTTAGTGTGGTTTTGATTTGCATTTCCTTTATGGCCAGAGATGGTGAGCATTTTTTCAGGTGTTTTTTGGCCATTTGGATTTCTTCCTTTGAAAAACTTCTGTTTAGTTCAGTTCCCCATGTCTTTATTGGTTCATTGATTTGGGGGGAGTTTAGTTTTTTGAGCTCCCTGTATATTCTGGTTATCAGTCCTTTGATGTATAGCTAGCAAGTATTTTCTCCTGTTCTGTGGGTGGTCTCTTCAATTTAGAGATCATTTCTTTTACTGTACAGAAGCTTTTTAATTTCATGTAGTCCCATTTGTCCTTCCTTTCTTTTAGTTGCTGAGCCACTTGAGTTCTATTGAGGAAGTCCTTGCCTGTACCTATTGCTTTCAAAGTACTCCCTCATCTTTCCTATACGAACTGAAAGGTTTTGGGTCTTAAACTAAGGTCCACTTAATCCACTTTGAGTTGATACTGGTACAGGGTAATAGGCATGGATCTAGTCTCAGTTTTCTTTAGGCAGTTAACCACTTTTCCCAGCAATATTTGTTGAAGAGACTGTCTTTTCTCCATCATATGTTTTTGGCACCTTTGTCAAAAATAAGGTGGGCATAGCTGTGTGGATCTAGGTCCTCTATTCTGTTCCACTGGTCTTCATATCTGTTTTGCTGCCAGAACAATACTGTTTTTTGCTATGGCTCTGTAGTATAGTTTGTAGTTGGGTATTATAATACCTATAGCATTGCTTTTTTTGCTCAGTATTGTCTTGGCTACTTATGGTCTTTTGTGTTTCCAAATGAACTTTATCAATCTCTGTGATGAATGTCACTGGGATTTTGATGGGAATTGCATGGAACATGTATATTGCTTTTGGTAGAATAGCCATTTTTACTATGTTGATTCTGCCAATCCATGAGCATGGATTGCTTTCCACTTTCTGTAGTCTTCTTCAGTCCCTTTCTTCAGGGTTTGTAGTTGTCCTTGTAGACAGATAACCACTTTTCCCAGCAACATTTGTTGAAGAGGCTGTCTTTTCTCCATTGTATGTCTTTGGTGCTTTTGTCAAAAATAAGGTGGGCATAGCTCTGTGGATTCATATCCGGGTCCTCTATTCTGTTCCACTGGTCTTCATGTCTGTTTTTGTGCCAGTACCATGCTGCTTTTATTGCTATTTCTTTGTAATATAGTTTGAAGTCGGGTATTGTGATACTTCTAGCATTGCTCCTTTTGCTGAGTATTGCCTTGGATATTCGTGGTCTCTTGTGTTTCCAAATGAACTTTAGGGTAGATTTTTTTGATCTCTGTGATAAATGTCCTTGGGATTTTGATAGGAGTTGCATTAATTGGTTGCTTTTGGTAGTATAGCCATTTTTACTGTGGTGATTCTACCAATCCATGAGCACAGGAGATCTTTCCACCTTCTGTAGTCTTCTGCGATCTCTTTCTTCAGGGGTTTGTAGTTCTCCTTGTAGAAATCATTCACATCCTTTGTTAAGTTTACTCCTAGGTATTTTATTTTCTTGAGGCTATTGTAAGTTAAATTGTTTCCATATATTCTTTCTCAATTTGTTCATTGTTGGTATATAGAAAAGCTAATGATTTTTATAAGTTAATTTAGTATCCTGCCACCTTGCTGTAGCTGTTTATGGTGTCTAGGAGTTTTTTGGAAGAGTATTTTGGGTCTTTAAGATATAGGATCACGTTGTCTGCAATATTTTGACAGTTTTTTTTGCCTATTTGTATTCCTTTTATTTCTTCTTTTGCCTTATTGCTCTGGCTAGGAATTCCAGGACTATGTTGAATAGGAGTAGGGTGATTGGGCACCCTTGTCTTGTTCCTGATTTTAGGAGAAATGATTTCAGTTTTTCTCCATTAAGTATGATGTTGGCTATAGGTTGTCATAGACAGCCTTTACAATGTTGAGGTACATTCCTTCTATTCCTAGTTTTCTTAGAGCTTTTATCATGAAGTGTTGTTGGATCTCATCAAAGTCTTTTTCTGAATCTATTGAGATGATCAAATGGTTTTTGTCTTTGTTTCTATTAATGTGCTGTATTACATTTATAGATTTGCATATGTTGAGCCTTCCCTGTATCCCTGGGATGAAGCCGACTTGATCATGGTGAATGATCTTTCTGACATGTTGTTGGATTCGGTTTGCCATTATTTTGTTTAGGATTTTTGCATCAATGTTCATTAAAGAAATTGGCCTATAGTTCTTTTTGGAGGTATCTTTGTCTGTTTTGGGATGAGTGTCATGCTGCCTTCTTAAAATGAATTAGGCAGTGTTCTTTCTATTTTGTGGAAAAGTTTAGAGAGTTAGTATTCTTCTTTAAAGGTCTGATAGAATTCAGCTGAGAATCTATCAGGTCCTGGACTTTTCTTTTTCGGGAGACTTTTTATTGGTGCTTCAATTTCACTTTGTGTTATCAATCTATTCAGGTGATTAATATTCTCCTGGTTCAATTATGGGAGGTTATAATTATCTAGAAATTTCTCCATTTCTTCAAGATTTTCCAATTTATTGGAATATAGGTTCTCAAAGTAGTCTCTGATGATTCCCTGGATTTCTGTGGTGTTTGTTTTTAACACCTATTTTGCATTTCTGATTTTACTGATTTGGTTTTTTCTCCCTTATTTTAGTCAGGTTTCCAAGGGTCTGTCAATCTTGTTTATTTTTTCAAAGAACCAGTTTTTTGTTTTGTTGATTCTTTGTATTTTTTTTTTGGTCTGTATTTAATTAATTTCAGCCCTATTTTTTTATTATTTCTCTCCTCTGCTTGTTTTGGGTTTTGCTTATTCTTGTTTTTCTAGGAGTTTGAGATGTAGTGTTAGGTAATTTATTTGAGATTTTTTCTGTCCTTTTAATATATGCACTCATGGCTATTAACTCTGCTCTTAGGACTGCCTTTGCTCTGTCCCACAGGTTCTGATAGGTGGTGTTTTCATTTTCATTGACTTCCATGAATCTTTTGACTTCCTCTCTTCTGTTTTTCTTCTCTATGACCCACTGATGATTAAGTAATGTGCTATTCAGCCTCCAATTATTTGCGTATTTTCTGCTGTTGTTTTTATTGATGAGTTCTAGTTTTCATGCATTGTGACCTGATAGAATGCAGGGGGTTATTTCTATATTCTTATATTTGCTGAGGCTTGCTTTGTGCCCTAAGATATGATCTGTTTTGGAGAAAGTTCCATGGGCTGCTGAAAAGAATGTGTATTTTGCTATTGCTGGATGAACTATTCTGTAAACATCAGTTAGGTATATTTGATCTATGGTGTCATTTAATTCTAGGATTTGTTTGTTCATTTTTTGTATGGATGACCTATCTATTGGTGATAGAGAGATGTTAGAGTCTCCCACTACCAATGGGTTGGAGTCTATATGTGCTTTTAAGTCCTGTAGTGTATGTTGGATGAAGTTGGGTGTACTGACATTGGGTGCATATAGGTTGATAATTGTTATTTCCTTTTAGTGTATTGCCCCTTTTATTAAGATGAAGTGTCCTTCTTTGTCTCATTTGACCAATGTAAGTTTGAAGTCTACTTTGTCTGATATAAGTATTGCTACTCCTGCCTGTTTTGGGGATTCATTGGCTTGGTAAATCTTCTTCCAGCCTTTCACCCTAAGCCACTATTTATTTCTGTCAATAAGATGGGTCTTTTGTAAACAACAGATTGTGGGACCTTCCTTTAATCCAGTTTGCCAAACAGTGTCTTTTGATGGGGGAGTTGAGTCCATTGACATTCTGTGTTAATATTGATAGATTTGTGGTGATTCCTGCCATTTAATTGTTTTTGTTGTTTAAGGGTTTGTGTGCAGCCGAATCAATGTTACTGATTACTCATCTTTTCTTCTCCTGTGGTTTGATACTTCCCGTCCTCTCATGGTTTTGTTTGCTTTCATCTTCTGTGTGCAGAGTTCCTGGTAGAATCTTCTGTAATAGTGGCTTGGTGATCATATGTTGTTTTAGTTTGTTTATAGTGGAGGATTTTTATTGTTCTGTCAATTTTGAATGATAGTTTTTCTGGGTAGAATATCCTAGAGCTGAAGTTATTTTCATTCACTATTCAAAATACTTCACTTCATGCTCTTCTTGCTTTTAAAGTTTCTGCTGTTATTTTAATGGGTTTACCTATATATGTTGTTTTTTCTCTCTTACAGCCTTCAATATTTTTTCTCTATTCTCTGTGCTTGTTGTTTTAATAATAATATGCCATGGGGAGGTTCTATCTTGGTCAAATCTGTTTGGTGTTCTAGAGGCTTCCTGAATGGGCAAAATTTTCTTGAGATTTGGGAAGTTTTCTGTCATTATTTTAATGAACATATTATGAATCCTTTTGGCTTGAATATTTTTCTATTATGTACTGTTTACATAAAGATGTTTGGCTCTTTTTTAAATTTCAAAGCTGGTGCCACTTAAGCTCTTCCTATATATTCATTCTCCTCTTCTGGTACTTATACTGTCCCTGCTCATAGCAGCATTCAAGACCTTTCACATGTGGCTTAGAGAAGTAAAACTCAGGCATCCTGGCCTGTGTTTCTATTCTGACTTTTGTTTTGATTCTCAAGAATTAAGGTCCCATCTTATTCCTAGGGTCAAACTCCAGCTGTCTTTTTCTTCCCATAGCATCTTTCCTTTGATTTCTTGGGTGATCTTTCAGTTTGGGGTAACTGAAATAGCCACAGTCTTGTCCCTAAAAGCAAGAAATTGGTCCCCAATTGCTGTCATTCTCTTTGTCAACTCCTGATCTGTCTGAATTTTCACCTGCTTTCTACTCATCCTGCCTCGGGAGGTTGATCTAGCCCCTAGACCTATCTCACTTTCATATTACCAGATTCCAAATATAATAGTCACTTTTCTTACTTCCTCCTTACATGTTTCTGAAGGCCAAATGACTCAAAATCAACCCTTGAGCAATTTTCCTTATTGAATATGAAAAGATTAGCTTTTTTTCTTTAATTTAATTTACATCTATTAATATTAAAGCTTCATTTCAATTTTCTATCACCCAATTCTAAGGAAATAGTCAATTCTTTCCAAGTAACTGTGTCTTGTCTTTAGCTAGTTTATAACCAAATTCAATAGTTTTATGGCTGGGAGAATTTTCAGGAAAGGCAGTAAGAATTATATATTATGTCAGATCCTCTGAAATTCAAAATGTTGTCATTCGAGTAGGGTTTGTTAGTGATAATTTGAGCTGCTTGTTTCAAATTAACATTACATGATAATTTAAGATTGGTTCCATTTGTTGTAGGTACTTACAGTAGAAAAGGTAGTGACCCATTTAGTATATTTTTTAAGTTAATGTTTTTAAATGAATGGAAAAATAATATGAATACCCATTTTTAAAAAAAAATACAGCATTTCACAGATATGCATGCTATAAAGTTTGGGTCAGGTTTTCAGAAATAAGTGTTAGATTTAAGTAAAAGCTCAACCAGTGAAGACTGTCTGAGGCCTTTGGAGATGTTTCTGAAATCAAAATAGAAACTGATATGCCTTTATATCAGATTTGACCAAAGTAGATTTCTGGCTCTCGACCCTATGACCAAGATGTAACTGATCAACTTCAATAAAAAGAAGCATATGTACTGAAAATTTCTTCCATATATCACTTAGTTTTCCTATTAGAGTAATTTATCTGCTTGATGAGAGAGTAAATGTATGACTTCTGCTAATTCATATGTCTCTACCAGGTAGAATATTATGCTAAAGATCATTATGTATGTATGGTCCAAAATTCCTGTTAGGCTGAATTCTCCATCAAGCTATTCTCTCAAGGTCACAGTTCCCTCTCCTTGCTTCCTCTGATTTAATTATAGTAATGATTCACCACTGTTCTAGCCCCAGGATACTGCACCATCTATTGGTGGTTTCCATGCCTTTGAAAATAGCATATCTTAAATTGCCCAATTTAAGTGTGCCATTTGTTTCTTGCCAAAACATTGATTGGTATAGTAAGTAAATCCATGGTGTTTGCAGAAAATTAGGTGAGCTAATAGTTGAAGCCAGATGGAAACTTATGAGTGAATGTCAATGTATAATAACACATGCTACTTCTGCTGATGAGCAGGCAAACATATATGCATACAAAAGCCTGGAATTTTATCAGATAGAATTTTTAGAGTCCTCCAGTAGGCTGCTATCAGTGTAAGACAGCAATCTAAACAAGTTTTTTCAGTTGGGTAGAATAAACAACCTCAAATTGTGCAGTATCAGAAAAGTGTTTAATAGAGAGCAGGCCATGGCCTTACCAAGAATAGGACTCATAGGGAAAACTCTATCAACAATTAGGGCCTGGTAGGCAGATGGAGTGCCCATTAGTAGAGACAACCCAGAAAATATCCCTTTTGCTCAGAGTATTCCCAAAAGAATTGACAAAATGCAGTGCAAATAGAGAAGGCATGGTCTGTATAGAACAACATTCACTCATCTGTGATAAGTTAGAGTTCAAAGAGCCAAGACTAAACCTACAATATGCACAAAGTCTGAAGGGCCTTGACAGAATTTCTTTGGTGAATCACCTGAGAATATATGTTTTATATTTCTCATGAGATATCCAGACCTGTAAAAGCCAGGGTAATTCCTAGAATTATAGCAATTTAGAGGTAAAAGGGTCTCCAGAGGTGGTATAATCCAGTCTCCCCAGTTAACAGAACAACCACTTCTATTTAAGACCTTGCAGCCTCCCTAGTTTTGCAAAGCAATTTACTTCATCACAGGAGAAATCATTTTTAAAAATTCTTTCTTGTACTAAAGGAGTGATTTTTCAACTTTTTTTTTTATCATTTAAACCTTTTCACATGAGTTCTTAATCCCTAAGCACTCATAACCTCAAAATAAAACAAAATACAGACCATAAGATAGGTGAAAACAGAGCTGTTGTTAAAGCATGGGTCTGGAAGCCTCAATGGGGAATTCATGGTACTATACTTTGACCCTCTGAAGCAGCACCTCCTTACTAATACCCACAATCCTCTCATCTGTTGATCTTCCCCAGTGAGCCCTTGATTGTGTCCCATACCCAGATCAATTTAAAAATTAAAAATTGGTCTTTCTTTGCTCCTCATTCCAAGATTCCATACATTAGTGGGGGAAATCATATTAGCTCAAAGATTCACAACCTACTTTCACAACAATACTTAATAATTCTTTTATTGTTCCCTAACCAAACTAACACAACTTAAAGTAGTTGCTCCACATTTGATTTTCACCTCAAACCCTTTTCTCCACTGCTGTCTTCTCCATTCTTGGCAGGTGATCTTATCTCTTCACTGTTTCAGCACTGCATATGCTCTTATCCCCAGGGCTCCAGTTGTTACTAATATGAGGTTCCATACCTCATCCCTAATGCCAATTTTTGTATTAACCTTTATACCTGCATATTTACCAGCATATCTGTTTAGATATTCCACCATTTCCTCAAATTCTCTACAAGAAAAAACTAAAACTTATTATCTTGTCATACAGGCCTGCTCTTCTGATAGTTTCAATTAATATCATTGTCTACATATTATTCCAAAAATGGAAATCTCAGTCTATCCTAAATTCTTGGTTTATACTCACTCCTATACCTAATAAACAAAGAGAAAGAACAATCAACTCAAATAAAAATCAAGTTCTCAATACCTCCTTGTTATTTTCATCTTCTATGCCTGGAAAATAACCTTTTAACAAAGCCGCTGTCAGCAGATTCTCCCTACTCCAATATGCCTCCAGAAGTCAGAATTGGTCAAATTATTCACCTTCCCATACTCATGCTGGATCCTTATAGCCTATAACATAAATCTAAGACTCATTTGAAATAACCCTTACCTATCTTTTCAATTTCATGTTTTTCTACTTCCTCATTTATTGAACCCCTTGCTTTTTTGTCAAACATGCCATGTTCCATCATAATCCTGAGGTCTGACATATGCTCCTTCTTCTGTCATGTGTTTCCCCCTTTTCCAGTGGGGAAAACCGTATTCATTTTTAAGATCCCACTGAACTACCATCAGTTGTAAAACCTGGCCTCATATTCCTTTTACTGAGCACTACTGTACATGATTCAATGTATCTAATGCATTATGATTATCAATAAAGTGTCTGAGTCCCTTCTACCCATACTCTGTAGCAATCATGAACACAAATCAGAAAAAAATAGAATATCTCAGATTTAAGAAATTAAAAGGAAAATATACTGGATAGATTTTGGAATTCTTAGGAAGCGGAAAGAACTGGGTTTCAAAACAGTCTTGAGTAAGAAGATCTTCATAACACTAAAGATCACAGACAAAAATCACATAACAGAAAAATCAGGGAAGGACTCCTCTGTCTCAGTCAAACAATGGACACCACAACTTACTGTATCACCAGTTCTGGACAACAGATTCACCCACCATAACTATTGATGTCATTGCCCTGGACCCTTGATGTTGGGGCTGATTATTTTCTTCCACTTCTTCTTCTTTGCATAATTATCATCTATTTAAAGACCAGAATGGGTGCATCTTATTGGATAAGCCTAAGTCACATTCCTACCCCTTAATCATAGGGAAGCTAAAAAGAAAGTGTCTGGGGGTCTTGATGTTTATGGTAAGAGATGAGTTATGCCTCCAGTAACACTGATATAGACAACAAAGCAAGTTTTAAATAATGCAAGTATTCACTAAAACTACTGTGTAAAGTAAAAACTTACTTCTTCAGTTGTACTAACCACATCTCCAGTGCTTATGTGGCTCCTTGTTTCTCCATTGAACAGTGCAGATATAAAACATTCCCATCATTGCAGAAAATTCTATTGGACAACTCTGTCCTAGACAAAACCTCTCATCTTATTTAATGTGCAAACTAAGGCTTCTGGAGGATAAGTGACATATCAAAGTCACAAAGCCAGCTACTGTCCAATTCAAAACTAGATATCAAATTTCCTGATTCCCTTTTTATTGTTCTATCTATCACCATTTACTGTCTTCCAACTTGCAGTTGTAAATGTTACATTTGTTTTGGTTCATTTCCCTAATTTGTCAAAAGCTTTTTGATTCTGAAGTCTGTGGTTTAGTGTATTAATTTGAAGTATCTGGAAGCCTCAGTGGAAAGCTTTTATGGATATAAAGACAGCTATTAGCAGAGCCTGGATTAGTACAAGTGTTTTCTGCTCCTCATCTTCAAATGATTTGTTGAATAGAATATTGAGACAA
Organism: Castor canadensis; assembly: GCF_047511655.1. NCBI lineage: Eukaryota > Metazoa > Chordata > Mammalia > Rodentia > Castoridae > Castor > Castor canadensis. Next base: position 125,289,587 of record NC_133391.1, on the reverse strand, counting down.
TAGTGTTGAAATTTTTTACTTAGCCAGTCCCAGAAAGGGAACAAAACTCATGCAGGTTACTAAAGGTTAAAGAGAAGATACCAGCTCATTTTCAGCACTGACTGTCTAGAGTCTGGATGCTTGCCAAAGTCTGCGGAGTGGCAGAATCATTTTCAGCCACAATGAGCAAGTTGATCTCTGACATGGAATACTACTCTTTGAGCATTTCTCAGAGGCTAAGCAATAGCTAGAGGAACAGATCCAAAAGAAATATTTACACCCACAACCACTCAACAATTCTGACTTTCTTACAGTCTGCAAAAACACTCTCCCCTAAGAACTGTGAGCATGGTGGAGAACATACCTGGTGTCCTCAGGCAGCACTGAGGACACCAAGAGGGAAGCATGGATCCCAGTAGATTCACACACAGTACTTATAAACCCAGTTAGCATACTTCTGCTACTACAGAGACTACTTGGTTACCAGTGCTCTAAGATAATTCTGAAGAACGTTTTTGAACTTGTGTTTTTCTTCTTTTTTTCAGTAGGTTTGGAATGCTACTATTCACACTGTAATAAAGTATGATCTTCTAAAAACACTTACTTTCCTCTTTCCAAACAACACATAGCACAATGCTAAAGGGAGGTCAGTAAGCAATATACACAGATTCTGATGGCTGGAGCTTTTGGTCCTAAGCAGACAATATAAACATGATCTGCATAAGAGCAGACAGCCTAGTTAATCCTTCCTGCTTCAGCCTCCTCTGGTTCTTCCCTAATAATGAGTGTGCCTTTTCCTTTATTTTAAACATAGCTTCTGAAATTGTTCTTTTTGTACAATAGTTGTTAACTGTCTTTTTTTTCTTTGTTATTATTTACATCTTTTAAGGGCAGGGATTAGCTTCATTCTTTGTTTCTGTTACTCTTTAATACATTTCATGAGCATTATTCTAATTCAGGCACTGTTCTAGGCTTCTAGGCTCTGGGTACACAACAGAAAACAAAATAACAACTAAGACATCCTGTAACTTCCATTCTAGTAATGGAAAAACATACAAGTAAATACACAAATATAAACGCACATTTAAGAGCAGAGGGTTGAGAGTGCTGGTATAATGCTATGTTACATGAGGTGGCCAAGGAAATTATTTCATGAGATGACAGTTGAGCTGAAATTGGAATAAACTGAAGACATAAATCATCTGTCTAGACGAAGAGCTTTCTGGGAAAAAGATATGGCAAGGGGCTGCTTCAACATGTATTCAGTAATATACTAGAGCTGCTTGTTACCTAATTTGTAGCAAACACTAGGCAGGGAGAGATGAGAAGATCTGGATGCTGCAGACAAGTAGAGGCATCAAATGTGTAAAGACAAAAGAATAGGAAAATGGAGAAGGGATTGACTAGTCTAACTATAGGAGCCCCTCACCCATTCCTTCCACATAGCACTTGTGAGGCCTGTGGGAGTTCTGTTTTTCTTTTTTCTCTTTCTTTCTTTCTTCCTCCTTTTCTTCCTTCCTTCCTTTCCCTCTCTCTCTCTCTCTCTCTCTCTCTCTCTCTCTCTCTCTCTCTCTCTCTCTCTCTCTCTCTCTCTCTCTCTCTCTCTTCCTCTCTCTTTCTCTCTCTCTCTCCTTCTTTTTTTCTTTTCAGTGTGGAGTTTGAACTCCAAATTTTGCCCTTGCTAAACAAGTGCTCTATTGCTTGAGCCACACCTCCAGCCCATTTTGCTTTATTTTTCACATAGAATCTCACTTTTTGCTCAGGTCACCCTGGGACCACAACCCTCCTACCTATGACACCTGCATATCTGGGATTACAGATATGCACCATACCTGGTTTGTTGGTTAAAACAGGGTCTCGCTAACTTTTTGCCTCAGCTGGCACTGGACCATGATCTTCCTGATGTCTGGTGCTTGAGTAATTTGGTTCTTTGTCACACCACATAAGTACCTCACCACAAGGCCTATATTGCAATTCATGCACCTTAAAAATTCAAGAATAAATTCACAAAAATGTAATGTACATGCTTTAAGTCCAAGGATTGTCAAAACTGTTGTTTCTACGGCTCTTGCTATTGTCAGTCCCTGAAAAGAAATTTAGAGGATAAGGATAAGAAATGTAGAGAATTCTAACATGGTGAATTGCCTCAGCAAAGTCATGGGGGAAGCAAAAAAAGCAATCATGAAGAAGACAGACCAAATTCCCCTTCAACTGGAACAATCAGGGAAACCAGTCTCTCTCAAGGTCTGCTCATAATCAAACTAATGCAAAAACATCAGAAGGTGCCCTCAGGGGCACAGTCTGAGATAAGCTTGGCTGATAATTCAGAGACCTAAAGGAAGAGGAACCAGAGAGATAGAGGATGATGAAGAGAGAATGAGAATGACAATGACAGAAGGATATTAAAGTCATTAGCAACAAAATGTTAACAACAAAAAAACTGAAGAGGGTATTCTAAAAGAATACAAGAACAAGCATAGTATTGGAAACAGAAAGAATGGACCTCTGGTTGGTTTTACAGCTTTTCTAAAGTTGATGCCTTAAGATGATGATAATTGTCATATATTTATGTATATAGCCTCAAGAATCCAACCAATTATCATTACTGACACTGCTACCACTGGGTCCAGGTTGCCACCATCTCTCCCCTATTGAATGTTTCTCTGCTGCCTTTACCTGGCTCTTCCTGTGCTCACTATGGTTGGCTGGCTTCTCATCTCAGCAAAGGTACAAGTGAAGGCATTACAATGGCCTATAGCCCTATATGTCCTGCTTCCCCCCAAAGCTTCCCACTTCATCTTCTTTTACTATACCCTTTGATTACTCTATTCTTGGCACATATCTCTCTTCTCTCTTCATTGTTCATTATAGCTCAAATGCCATTTGCAAGAAGTTTTTATCACTTGGCATAAAAAATAACCTACATTCTGTCTCTCACCCTCCCTAACTACCTTTTCCTATCTTATTTTTCTTTATAACAAGACCACCAACATTCCAAATGTCTATCTCCTCATTTGTTCATTTTTAATTTTCCCTTATAGGCAAATGAGCTCCTGAGTTCAGACTTCATCTGTTTTGTTCTAGGCAAATGATTGTTGATGGATGAATGGACTTTTAAAAAGACAAGAAAATGAGGCCTAGAGTTTCTTGACATTATGGCTGAGAAAGAAATAATTCATGGCATGAACAGAATCAGACATCTAACAAAATTATAACAATGAGGAGGAGGAGGAAGACAGTAAGGATGATGAGGATTATGGTGATAGTGATGATATAAAGACTATTGTCTGTGGATCTTTTGCTGGACACATCTACTAAGTGTTTGTAATGCCTCATTTCATTCTTCCTCAACAATAAGACACAGATCCTACTATTATCTGTTTAGTCTAGATAAGAAAACAGAGGCTTTGAGAAGTTAGATAACTTGCCCAAAGAGCTACTGAGGTTTTGCTGATTTTTCTTCAAAGTCTGTATTGCTAAACACTCCAACATCTCTAAGATAAGTACAGTTCTGTCCTAGGGTCTGTCAAAACAAAACAAAAGTTGTCTTGGACACAGAGGTTGTGTGCTCAAGAATAAAAATAGATCCATGCAGTTAGCAAACAGATCTCTTTCCCATAAAAACACATAATCCTGATTCAGCAATTACTAATTATTTAAGAGACAACAAATGCAAACAAACAAAAAGGTAACTAAATCTACATTGAAGAAGATAACTTTCCAGAGAAAATATTTAATTCTCAGTCTGTTTTTGCATTCCAAGTTTGATAAGATGACCATTTTTAAAATTTTGACCTCAATAGAAACTCCCAAGTTTGCATTATTTCAGCCCACACTCAGTTTCTTCATGAAATATATCAACTTGGCTTCTGGCTCTGTTAGAGTCAAAAAGCAATACTATTTTTCTGCAACTATTCTATGATTTCATCTTAAGTGAAGGCTGTTGTTTCCTACAAATAAGTGAGTGAGAATTACTTTGCTTTCTTTAGCTTCACATAAAGAATGTTAGTGTGAAAAAATATAAAGAGACAATTATTTTAATGACATTTTTTTTGCCCAATAGAATAACGGGTTTTAACATTAAGGTGGTGGTGAGATTGAAGCAAAATGAACAATTTCATCCACTATAACTGGAAATGTAAATTGACCTATCCTAACTGAAGAGCAATATGGCAAAGTATCTTATCTATTGATCTAATAATTTCACATTTGCAATTCTAGTCTAAAAATAAATTTTAATGTAAATTAAATTTATTTTTAAAATAATTTTAAATTAATTTTAATTTTAAATTTTTTAAAATTTATTTTTACTCTGTGATGTTATGACACATGGAAATTCGATTAAACTATCTCTTCATTTATCATTTGTTTATGGTGAAAACATTCAAAATCCTTTCTTCTAGCTTTTTGAAGTACAATACATTATTGTCATCCCAGTCACTCCACTGTTTAATAACACACTAGAACTTCTTTGTCCTATTTAAGGGCGCATTGTCCAGCCTTTCCCCATCCCTCTCTCTCCCTTACTTTCTACACTGTTGAAACTCTAATCTGAGGATAAAATCTGAAATAGGAAAAGAAAAATTATGTGTAAAGACATTTACAGCCAGGTACAGTGGCTTAAGCCTGTAATGCTAGCTACTCTGGAGGTAGAGATAAGGAGGATTGTGGTTCAAGGCCAGTACATGGAAAATATTAGCGAGACCTCATCTTAACTGATGGCTGGGCGTAGTGGCATGTATGTGCCTGTCATTCCAGGTACCTGGGAGGAATAAATATGAGGAACGCAGTGAAGGCCAGCCTGGGCACAAAGCAAGTCCATACATGAAAAATAAAATAAAAAGGCTCAGGTAGTAGAGCACCTGCCCAGCTAGTGTGAAGCTCTGAGTTCAATTCCCAGTACTGTGTATACGTAGCTTATTTATCACAGCAAAACAGTGGAAACATTCCTCCTTTCCAATAACAGGAGAATTAAGTAATTGTGTTACTTGTGATAGAATACTCGTTCTCCCATTTGCAGGTATACTTATGAAGAGTTAACATGCACATCGGGGAACTTTATGTTACTATTCAAAATGGAAGAGATGCGGTACTATTTTTATTTAAAAATTAGATTCTAACCATATAAAAGTATGTCTAGAGAACAGCAGATAGGAAATAAGTACAAAAATGTTGTCTCTGAGTGGCAAAAGTGAGATATCCTTTTCATTCTACATTCTTTATTTGAAAAGTAGTTTTTAAAAGCATGAATTGTTTGAGGAAAATGATGTGTTGATGGAAAACGCAAAATGGCTAAAACTTCAACAAACTGTTTGATCATAGACTGTTTAATCATACTTTCTAATGACCTAAGAACATGGTTTCCATAGAAAAAATCTCATTATATGGCATCTAGAGAGACAAGTAGACAATACATTGTCACTCTGCCAAACTCTTCTGCTTTTCTAAAAAGAAAGAGATTAGGAAGAAAGGGAGGAAGGAAAAGAGGAAGGGAGAATGTGCATTCCTGATGAAATGGAGTACTCATAAGTTTCCTGAAACCAAATGACTGGCACTTTAATTTTCCGGAGGAATGATAAGTTACAGTGCAGTGGTTAAGATCGTGGCCACTGTGGCCATATTGCCAGGGTTCAGACCCCAGCTCTGCCAAATAACAGCTGTATGACCATGGGTAAGTTAATTAATCTGTCTCAATTTGTTCTGCAAAATTAGGTTAAATGCAAGAATATATTATTATTGAAAATTAATGAGCTGAAGAAAACACAAGAGGCATTATGAAAGGCAACTACTATTATTCACCTTTCAATAATTAATCATATTCACTTAACATGTCAAACTCATTCGCCAAGATCCTTCTACAGTTTTGTGGGTAGAGTTCAACATTGGCATCACTGCACTTCAATCAAGGTACTGGCTGAACTTTATTAATTTCTGTACTCTCTTAGCTAGAATTTATTTTCCTTGCATTTCCCGATTACTGGACTTTACCCACATACTTATCTCATGTTTCCATCCTCCATCTTCAAAGCCAGTAACTATTTCTCTCATTTTCTGTAACCAGGAAGGATCTGTGCTTTTAAAAAATTAAAAGGAATTATTAGATTGAGACTATCATATTAATCCAGGATAACCTGTCTTTCTCAATACCTTTTCCCTTAACCTTAACCATATTTCCAAAGTTTTTTGTGCCATATAAGGTTCACAGGTTTGAAAGTTAGGATGTGGAGATATTTGGGGATCATTATTTTGCCTACCACTTCCTCCCATTCCCTATGTATGCATGATTTATACACATTATACATATTATTTTACATTACCACTTTTTCTCTTTCATTTCCACTCAACAAAGCAATTTAACAGTACTAAAATTTTAGCTACAGTAGAAATAAAGAAAATATTTTGTCTTAATCCATTATCTGAAAGGACAATAGAGCCACTTTTATTTTTGCCATGGCCATGACTTATAGGAAAATTAGAGCAAGGACTAAATTGCAAGAGCTCCTTTCCAGGACTGATTGAAAGAAGAGATGATTCCTACAGCCCATTTCAAAGCAATGATGATGCCTCTTTTTTGCCTTGAGGCAGGAAAATCGAGATGTTGGTCAGGAGAAGCTGCTTCCTCTTCCTGTGTCAATATCTCCCTGTTCTTTAATGCAGGAAGTTTCCATATTACATGATTCTCATTTTTATTAGCATATATTAATTGTACAAAGTAATGCATTTCATTATGGCATTTTTACATGCACATAACACATTTTATCATTTTCACCCCTTCTATTACTTTCTGATTCCCCCCCACACACTCTCTAGTCCTAATTCTTAAAGAAAAGGAACATTTTTAAGAAAGCATGTTTTTTTGAGATGACTAAATTAATCATTAAATACTGATTGTTGACTCGAATGATGGGAGAGGATCTGAAAGAGGCATGGAGAAGCACTATGGAAAAGTAGCTGAGGTACTTTTATCAAGGTGCCAGTTGAGATCCTTTCCCCCTGCTTACTTTTCTAGCATTGATAGTTCTGGGCCCTTGAGTGTCAGAGGCTTGTGGGTTAGGCTGACACTCAGAGTCTCAGCTTTAAGTTCCAAGGACTAATGACTTATGGCTCCAGGATTTAGAAGCCAGAGACTTACTAGATGCTCAGATTTGAAGCTATTGCTCTGTATTTTAATTGCCAGTGGCCCCACACTGGGCAGCTGGTTAAATCACCAGCCCAGTACACTCTACCTATGAGAAAAATCCCAAGTACCCAAAGAAAAGGCTATTTGGTAGAAACCTCTCAATGAGCTTAATGTGGTAACACCAGGCAACAGCACAGGGTGGTGTCTCTAGACACCAGGAGAGAGGGTGGTATGAGTGTGACATGCAAATGTATTGACTGCAAACTCACACTAATCACAACACAACTTCCAGTTTCACTAAAACCAATCAAGCATAGGTAAAACCCTCTCATCTGTCAATTACAAACTTTTTGCTTTGGATCTGAAGACAGCCTCTGAAACTACACACCTCAGGTCAATCAGAGAAAGGGGAGGATGCTAGTCATCCCTGCCCCATTCTGTACTATTTCTAGAGCTTGATGTAATAGCTGCTCCCAGCTATATACATTACCACTGTATACTCAACAGTATTTGAACTTGAGCTCTCTTAGATATTAGAATAGACTTAGGCAAGTTGCTGTATCTTTTTAGTATTCAAGTTCTATATCTATAAAAAAAGACCAAAAATATTTACCTTTCAAAGTTACTATGGGAATTATATGAGGTAGTCCATGAGAAAATATCATATAAAATTAAATGTTTCATGTAAAAGTTTAAGTTGTTATGTTCTTACACCTTCTTATTACTTCTTCAAATTCACCATGAATATAAAAAAGCATCATCTTGAGAAAGCATTATTACCATTAATAGAAAAAATCTAAAGAAAGAAAACAGAAGGAAGGAAGGGAGGAAGGAAACAGAAGAAGAAAACTATAGATGTAAAAAGCAGATTTATTTTTCCTTTAAACAAATTTGCATTTGTAGACAATTTCATGACAAATGTATAGGCAGTAAAGTGAACTTATTTTCAAGTACAGTTTTATGTAAGTTTACAGCCCCCAATAATGCTTAGACATTTAGAATTATAGCTGAAACTATTTTGGTAGTAGAAAGTGTCCTACATAAGTACATGGGAAGCATATATTGCCAATTTTGTGGCCCAACACACACACATGTAAACACATACACAGACACACACAATCATTTAGGATGTGTGGCAATGAAACAGTAGAAACAGTACTAGAGGGAGAGTCATAATATCAATTTGTTTCCTCCTCTACCAATAAATTTTTGTGTATCCCTGGAGCAGTCAGTCTCTCTGGACCTCAATTGCCTCATCAATAAAATTAAGGGTTGGAATAAATCATTCTTAATTCTAAAATTTCATTAATTTCATGCCAAACTCAATTTTTAAACTAAATTAATTTTGTAAAGTGAACAGTGATGAACTCCCAAGGTAAACATTTAAACCCTAACTAAAATTGAACAAATAATGAGGAAGTAATAGATGATAATAAAATAAACTCAAATTTTACCTTGTACATCAGGTTGTCTTGTTATCTTCAACCCACCCCCCGCCACCACCACAAAGTGTAATAACAAGCAACATTATTAAAACAAAAAGACCAAAGCATCTATTACTTCCTCTTACTATGGTATCCATTGCCCACCTGGGAGAACATCATCTCCATCTCTGTTGCATCCCCGCAGAACACATGGATCAAAGATTTCTGAGAATTCTTGGGGATTCATCCCAGCATTGCAAAGGTTAACCTACACCTAAGCCTATCTACCCCTTAAAAATATAAATTTTACTACCCAAAAAAGCACAATTATTTCTTCCTCATAATTTTTCCCTTTTCTTCATATTCTTAGATACTACTTCAGGGTAACATGGAAGTCTTTAAAAAAGATTATCTTTCCTTTCCTTAAGAACAGAGACTAATACCTTAATCATTTTCATCCAGTGTTTCATATTTAGCAAAGGTTGACTATCATCACAAAAATTAAAATAAATTCACTGGCTGAGTGTGGCGGCCACACCTTTAATTTCAGCATTCCGAAGGTTTAGACAGGAGGATCATGAGTTTGAGGCCAGCCTGGGCCACAAACTGATAACCTGTCATATACACACACACACAAAAATAAGTAAATGAATATTCACTGACCAAATTTAGCAGCTTAAAGCAAAGCAAATGTATCAGTTTTCTTAATCCTATGAGATTTGACTGCAAACATACACACTAAGTCTCTCCATGCCTTTGTTTGCTATTATCAAATTTTCCCAAAGGACATAGCATTTAACAAATGCACATTATCATTGTCATAGTTTTCACATATGTCTCCTAACTTGTACCTTTTGAATCTGCTTCAACAATTTCATGACTGCGCTAAACTGAATATAAAATGCAGTTCTTTTATATTTGAGTTTCTTCCTTATAAGAGATAGGATTAGTGTTGTAGAATGCCAAAATGAACAGTTGCCTCTTCTTCAAAAGGCATCTGGTAACAAGAGTTCCTTTCTTAACTAGATGTCTCAAAACTCAGAGTAAAGAAACTGCCTCCCAGCATGAGGACTGGCAAGACATCACAGAATGGATTTGCTCTTAAAAATGTAGGATGTGAAATTCCAGGAAGACAAATGGATCTGAAGCCAATGCTGCCATTATACTGTCTCCTACTGAGAGATAGGAACTATGCCCAGTAAAGTACTTTTGCTTCATGAGATTTTTCTTAATTATTAAAATGGTGAGAAAAAAAGCGTGTGCAGGAAAAAGAAAAAAAACCCACAAGCCAGAAACAGAAGCAGTGTTGTCCCTGGGAACAAACTGAACTGAAGAAAACTGGTAAGTCAAGTGAGTTGGAGTCTTAGCCTAGTGTTTGTACAGTAGTCCCTCTGTATCTGGGGTGATGAGTTCTAGGACACTCCTGCAGATAAAAAAATGTGAGGATATTCAAATTCCTTACATAAAATGGCATAGTATTTGCACAAAATATGCACAAATCCTCTCATACACTTTAAATCAGATTATTTATAATACCTAACATAAAGTAAATGCTATGTAAAGAGTTGTTATTCTGTATTATGTATGGAATAATAAGAAAAATAGTCAATACATGCTCCATAAAGATGCAACTGTTTTCAATCTGCGGTTGGTTAACTCTATGGATACAGCCTGCCAATATAAGAGGGCCATCTGTATTTATGGCCGTCATCCTTCTTCGTGATCTGACCTTGTAGCTCAGAATGCCAATGACTCCCCTCTGGGTGGCTTACACTTGTTTTCTAAAACTATTAGGACTGTATTGCTACCAAACCACTGGTTCTCCTGAGCTAGAGATCAATACACTAGATTAAGACCAAAATCACAGAGAAATGCTCTGGCTCACACACTTCTGCATTTCATTCCAAAAACGGACCAAAAAAGCTCAACATAAATGTGAACTGGGTCAGGGTACTCTTTAGACGGTCTTCCAAATTTTGGGGACATACTATAATTGCATCAAATTAACTCTGTCAAATCCCCATAAAAGGAAGATGCTTCATTATTCTTTTACAGAACATTTGCCTAGAGTAGATTGTACAAAAACATATGTCTTAGTCAAGTCACATATTTCAGTATACACTTATATCATTGTTTGGCTATACAGCTTGCTAACTTAATGTGAAATGGAAAAGCACTTCAGAGCACTGGACTAAGCTTTTAAAATGTCCCATAGCAGTGTTGGTTGAGTAAATTGAATAGCATTCACCAAAGAAATTGAAACATTGAGTTGAAATATTGAAAAAAATTGAAATATTTGTATATCTCCACCTTGAAGAGCTTTAATGAAGGACCAGGAGAGAGAAACTCTAAAAGCCCAAGTCCATGGTCCTGTTTGTATTCTAGTACTCCCCATCAGAATATTGCACAATATTTTACTGCCTCAACAATCGATCTTTTTAAAGCAACAATTTATTCTGAAGTTTTAAATTTTTCTTTATGAGCTATTCATTTATCAAATACTTTAACATTTTTCTATCTTGACCTATCCACTAAGACTGCTGTTCCTATAGATATCAAAACACTCAATTATTCAATGCACATCTCACTTTATTTCTCAGCATCACTGGCCCATTTCTCCTGCTAGAAACTTTCTCCTATCATGGCATCCACAACACAAGTATCTCCTGAATTTCCCCTACCTCCCTAGCAGCTCTTTCTCAGAATTCTTTTGGAGCACCTTTTCTGCTGCCTGCTCCTATAAACACTAAACTTCTCTAAGAGCTCATCTAGTGCATGGCTTCAAATCCTAAAGTTTTGTCTTTGGGCCAGATCACTCTCTTCAGCAAGTGAATCCAATTTCCTTTGATAAACTCTGCTCATGATATCTGTGAGTATCTCCACACTTAGCAAACACTTGGGACCAATACTTTTTCTATATGTAAGATTCTTTTTTTTTCTTTTCTTTTTTTTTTTTTTTTTGTGGTACTGAGGCTTGAACTCAAGGCCTTCACCTTGAGCCAGTCCACCAGACCTATTTTTGTGAAGGATTTTTTGAGAAAGGCTCTCGCAGAACTATTTGCCTGGGCTGGCTTTGAACCACTGTTCTCCTGATCTCTGCTTCCTGAGAAGCTAGGATTATAGACATGAGTCACTGGTGCCTGGCTATTTGTGAGATTCTTAAGGACAAGGATTACTACCTTAAATGCCCTCTGGTTAGGGCAATCCTTTCTGTAGAGGTAGATATTCATAAATGCTTTTTAGTAAGTGTGAATGGATACATATATAAGGGTCAAAAATAAATCCATATTTTGAAGGATCATTTAAAAATTAAAATAAGATCCAGAAGTTATCTTAAATTTTAACTAGCCTAATGCCCTCCTTTTACAGAGATGGTAACTGACTCACCCAAATAGCTAGTTCGTAACTATTGTTGCTAGTACTCAGGTCTTCTACCTCTTAAACTTGTGCTATAATAATCACATTTACATAAGGATAGATTGTAAATATTAGAAGTTTCCTTTCTAGGGTCCTCTCTGCTGATTCCCTAAATCCATCTAATAATCTCACTTAATTCCATCAAGTTAAATATTGGTTGATTGCCTCCTATCTACTGCACATTCACATATGTTATGTGTAGCGATGTCCACACTAGCTCTACAATGTAGCTACTTTTGTCTCCATTTGACAGATGAGGGCATTGCCTAAGGTCAAGCAGTCTTAAAGTTGCAGAGCAGAACAAACTACATACAAGTCTCATTTTCTTGTACTACACTCTGATGCATCACTCAGACCCTTTACTACAACTTGTCTTTACCCAGCCCACGCTACTGATGGTTTCTTAGAAGATACCTTCGAACCTCTGTTTTAAATGGTTGCACCCCCACCAAAGTAAAACATGCCACTTTTTATTATTCATAGTCAGAACAAGGAAGGAAGTGTATGTTCAACTAAGAACTGCTAAGAATTTTTACTTTCCACAAAAAGTTATAAACTCTTTTAAACATCCTGCAATCATCTGGCTTAGTGATGCACATCTATAATTACAGCAATTGAAAAGCTGAGGCAGGAAGATCTCGAGTTTGAGACTAGCTTGGCTACATAGTGAAACCATGTCTCAAAAAATAAAAAAAGAACAAAAATTCTATAAGATTTCCAGTGCAGCAACAATTAATTTACTGAGGGTCAGATATAATGTAAAATAAATATTTTCCTAACAGACTCATCTGAGAAACAGATCTCTCCTTACTGTTACCTTCCATTTGGGGAAGGCCGTTTCCTTTTTCTAACATAGTGTCTGTAAAGCTCTCAAAAGTCTTTCTTGAATGTAACTATACACCCAAGTTTTTGTACATGAGGAAATAATTTATTTTCATGAAATCACAACTTCGCATGTCAGCTTTTATTTTGAAGCTGAAAGCCATACTGCTTATAGTTGAGTGTTAATAGTGTTCCCTCTTTTTACATTCACACCTTATTGTTTGCCAGAAGGAAAGCCAATTAACCTTTCTAGAGAAATAGTGTTACAATTAACTCTTCAATATGTCAGCAGTAAATAATTCTCCACAACTGTACTTTCCTTTTGAATTGTTATAAAGTTATAAACTGGTAAAAGTTTTAAAGTAGATGTAGCAAATAACAGTAAGGCTGAAGTTCAAAATAAGCTACATCCATCCTTCAACAATGAAGAACGATTTTTGAATCCACATGCCATTTTAAATAGGCTCATCCTTAAAAGTTCAGAGATAAAGGGAAATGCCATGCCAACTCAATGAAAAGTAGAGAAGACACAAGGTGTTAATTGGGATGCTGCTTCCTACAGAGACCATTGTCATTATCTCCGAAGCTATATAAAGACATTACCACTTTTTCCTGTATGTTGCGCTGAATTATGTATTTGATTCTGATTTCTCCTCTTTCCTTAGTAGTCTGCACTTATTTTCCTGTGGTGCCATCCATCCCATATAGACAACTACATTTGAAGATCAACAGCAATATCAATTAAATAGAAAACAGTGAACTTCAGTACCCTTTGAAATCAGTAGAAAATAAGTTCATATTTTTGCATGTCTTTTATTAGGCAACATTATATGATGAGAAGGGTAGGTTTAGAAATCGAGATCTAGATTTGAATCTAGAGTCTGCCGGCTGATGAATATGACATTGGGCAAAGTCATACATTTTGGCAAATAACTGAGGTAAGTTACAAGCTGTTAACAACCTTGACCTTTTCATGTATTAATGGAGCTAATTGTGTGTATGCCTATAGATACTGTGACAATTAAATAAATTGCACAAAACACCTTGTACATAATTTTATGCTCAATAATTATTGCTTTTTTCCATGTTTTCTGTTTATATCCATATGAATAGAAAACTGTTTATACACTAAAAGCAGTGAATTTCTACCATTATAACACTTTCCTGAGTTTCCTTCCTTTTGTAGTAATAATCAAATTCTGAATAAGCATTCAGACCATCAAAGATTTAAAAGTCAGGAGAACTTATGATTTATATAATCATACACTCTCATAAAAAGTTATGAATTATATAATCATATAGTTTCCCATAAAAGTCATGAGAGTAGAGAAATAATGCTTTCATTTTATTCAGAAATTTACAAAAAGATACTGAATTAAGAGAAAGATTTTGATGCTGAAATATATGTCAAACATTTTGTGAACATCAACATTGTCATTAGTTGAATTCTCAATGGAGCACATTGTCTTTTGAAGAAAGTTCTTCCTATAGGATCTTTTGTGTTTCCATTAAGCAAGTACCCAGGTAATAATGTTTTACACATGTGGCCTATAAAGTTTTTAGCATTATCTCATCCAAACTTGAAGGAAGGAACTAAGACACAACTTACAGACTAAAAAAAAAAAAGATCTTAATGTTCATCTATTCCTGCCTGTCACAAGTGGTCACCATATCTATGTGTGAAGACACGCTTTACAGGCTGCCCTCTAATTTTTGAGATGGCTTAATTTTTTGTGATTTCAAATAGTAGGTTCTTCTTTTTGCTAAACTGAAATCTGCCTCACAACTATTTTTTCCAATAGATTCTGGTTCCATCCTGTGGAACAATTCAAAATACATGACTCCGTCTTCCATGGTGGTGATTACTCATTCTCTTTCTTTTCCTCAGAATACAGCACCCAGGATTTTCTGTGGACAGCCTCCCCTTTCCATGGTTCAGTACACTTGGATCTGGCATTATTGATTACTGCTGTCTCCCAGGGTGGGCCTATGACTCAAACATGGATTCATAGAACTCCTAGGACTATAATTATTACTTCAGGAAAGAGCTTGAATCCTACTTCAGGCTTAAACCTTCACTTTGAATTTTTGAGTAGTAAAAGTATTCATAAATCCTCTGGTTACCATCTTGCTGATGGAAAGCAAGAGCCTGTCTGAAAAAAGAGGCCAATATAGACAAAGGAAGAACAGAAAGAAGAACTGGGACTTAAAATATCCAGTCACCTGTAAAAGTAGATATATTTTCTGTATGTTTCAGCTGTCTCAACTTATGCATTCACTTTTCCTTAAGTTTTCTTGAGTTGCATTTCCTATCACCTACAGTCAAAATGATCTTGAGAAAAATGCACACAACAACAATCTATATACATTTGAAGACTGATACTTCTTCCTCTTTGTAATCTATTATTATAGAGAGACACTGTCAAAGCCTCTCATTTCTGCTCATATGAAAGAAGTTCATCTTATTCCAGTTTTAGTTATAAGACTCCTTAAAGTCTACTGAATAAAATAAAAATAAAGTTTGTTGACACATAAAGAATATAAAGTGAAAATATGCACAGAAGCTTTTAATCTAAATTATCAAATGAACTACTTACAAACATCTCAGAAATCTTGCTTCATGTAAATTAACCTGGAAAAGTCAATCTTTGTTGTCTAATCAATAAGTGAGGAATTCAAAGGAATTCTATTTAGTAGTAACAACTTGAATTACCATATATTTCAAAATAATCAAGTTACATCTATTTATTCGTCATTTCACCAGTAGGTTTTCTACTTAATTAACTAATATACATTTCTATACTATGGGCAATTTGATACTACATTCTAACCACATAAAAAGTAGATAATACATAGTCCCTTACTCTATGAATCTTACACTTGCTGGGTTAAATTATACTTACATTTCATCACACCAACAACTGTAACACCACCATTCATTTATCATTCGTAAATGCTTAGAATATGACTAGTTTGCTCCAAACACTTTACAGATATGGTCTCATTTAATTCTTAATCTCATGACACAGGTTTGTTGGCATCAATTTATACACACACAAAAAAAAAATTGAGGAAGACAAGAGCTAAGTAAAATGCCCAAAGTCACACAACCTATAGATTACAAAATCAGTAATCACAACTTAGCCTACTTTTAAAGGTCAAGTTCTTATCCATAAGGCAATCCTATCTTCAGTCTCTCTACGTGGGATACATACAAACAATATTGTAAGGAGACAATAATGGGAAATGAGAACTTGTACTTGATAATAAGACTTTTTAAAGGGATAACATTTTATGATGATTCTCTTTCTTTTCAAACTAGGAAGGTAAATGAGCAGAGTTAAGAAAAATCATATATATACTCAGAATTTATGCAGAAAATACATGTAGCTATTATGACAATCAGAACCATGGAGAATGTCTTTTTGTTTCTAGATTACCTAAACTGATGAGTACAAGTAGTCCTGAACAAATTGTGAATATAGTTCTTGATGCCTGGTCTTTCTTTTCTAAGTCCCCCACTTTCTAGATTTTACAAAATATCACTTCCTCATTTCTTAGTATAACTGCAATCTTTTAGGTTTTTCCTTCATTCTAACAGCACTTCTTAATTATCTCATCTAAGGAAAGAATTCTGTATTGTATTCCACACTTTGGTCTGTGTTCTTGTCATTGTTTACTATTCCCAAGAGAGACCTATATTTTAGCCTTATTTCTGGTTATTAGATGAAATTCTTTACTTTTTAAGCATCAGCCAGTAGGTAGAGAATTTTTGGTACAGAAAGATCTTGAGGAAAACCATCAATGGTTCACAGCACAATCAAACTACACTCCTAACAAGTAACCTGGATGTTAATGGCAGGTGTCCCACCTGACATGTCCCTCCCTCTGCTCTTTCTTCTTCTGCCTTGGCTCCATTTTCAGAGCTCTCTCTTCCTTTCCTGTGGACAAGATGGTGGTCAGCGGCTAATTACAGTCTTTTCCAAATTTCACATTGATGCTATCAGCAAAAAAGAAAGAAAATTCCATCACATGGTTTTGCATTTTCCCACCTCCTCCATGATAGATGTAGATGTACTAATAAGTAGTTAAATTACCAAAAAGTATACCAAGTGCAGATAATCCATCAACTGAGCAAAGAGCCACTGAGTAAACATCATTTATAACATAATCTACAATTATTATTTCATAAAGGAAGCAACTGGGACCTCATGAGAGTCATTACCAGGGATCCCGGAGTAACAAATATGTCAAAATTGGACAAAACACAAATTGAAATGGACAAATACAGTATCCCTGACCTAAATATTTTTGAGTTATCCCTCATTCTTAAAACCCTAAAAAATAACTCACCCCTTCCACATGTACATACCCACCGCATTTTTCACTAATTTATTTTAAATTACATTTCTCTTTGACATCCAGTGCACAATTTAGACATACTCACCCACACGTCAAATCAAATAAGTTAAAGGAGCCACTTGGAGTAGGGCATGCAATGAATGCTAATATTTTACCCTACACTATCATACCTGTCCCTAAACTTAGCTCCCGTTTGATAGTGTACTAAATAGTGTACTAACACTGCATAGTTTTCCTTTAAAGATGTGTGAAAGATTAACCTAAAGACTTAACACTTAAAAAAAAAGGTATGATTTTAAACATTATGTTACACTATAACTCAAGAAAGCTGATAATGTTCTTAACAAGGTCTTGCTATTTGAAGATTTCCCTTCTGCTGTGACACTTTGAGGAACGATGAACCAAACAACACAGGAATCAAGGCTGGGCTGGCAATAGGTCCTGTCACACCAGGCACAAGATCCTCACAACTCTGCTGCGTCATGTTTACATATGCATGCTGCTTTTCACTTGGCACATCTTTAATGTCTTGAACAGGTGGCTAAGGAATAACAAGTGTTCTTTTATTTGTCAGATTTTAGGCATGGGGTACATTTTAAAGCTACCTAGTTCAGTTTGTTGTATTCCAAGTTGAAAATATAACATACAATTAAAAATTTGCTCCACTTGCTCCTTGTGCTAGTTACATGGGGTTGACCTCTTTTACAGGAGAGTAACTACTTGTTAATAGGAGCTAAACTCCTAAGTTTTGTCAGGAAGAATAATGGCTCTGGAGTCCCATGTGAACAGAGAAGTCTGTTCCCAAAGTAGATCTAATCTGTAAATTATTCCTCCCTTAAGAGTATAGTATTAAAACCTAGAACATTGCCTGACATGTAACAGGTGATTTGCAAGTATTTGCTGACCCATTGCTATCTCAAAAGAGTCTGAGCCAAAAAATGCCATTAGTATTGAGCAGAGTAGAAAAAGGGAGAACCTAGGCCACAGCCAGAACAAATCATACTCCTGTGCCAGAGGATCTTCAGTTTAAACACTCCTTCTCAAGAGAATTCAAAGATTCATTTGAGTACCCTACTTGATGTCATTTATTAGTCACATTGTTGTAGAGTACTAACTTATTAGAATGTGATTTTTCTCAAATATTTTTATATTTAAATCCATGACAAGACTATTCCCCAGTCAGGGAGGCAGAACAGTGGAATAAGTAGCAGGTGCTTTCTGCTATTGAGCACTGAGACATCATGTGCTACTTTAATCAGCCAGTGCATTTTCTTATCCTACAGCAGCCACAAGTCCTGCCATCATCTGCTTTCTCACCCACAATGAGTGACAAAAAATGAGAAAACATAAATGTGCTAAAGAGACGGCAAAACTTCTAAGTACAATATCACACTAGATATTCAAACCCAAATTTTAGGGCCAGACATGGGGTGCTGTACAAATCCCAGATATGTGGGAGGCAGAGATGGGAGGTTCTAGGCCAGTCCAAGTTGAAATGTCAGTAAGACCCTATCTCAGAAAAACATACCTTGAGTCCCAGCTATGTAGGAGGTAGATTTAGGAGGATTGCTGTCCATGTCCAGCCTGGCAAAAGTAAGAACTTACCTGAATGAAAGGGCTGGGTGTGCTTCAAGTACAGCACTTGCCTAGCAAGCACAAATCCCTGAGTTCATAAGTGAGTACAACAACAACAACAAAAATTCAATCTTAAGGTAGTACATTCCTGTAATCCCAGCTACTCAAGATGGAGAAACAGAGGAATTATGAGTTCCAGGCAAGCCTGGCCAAAGTTTACCAAGACCCTATTTCAAAAAGAAACTACAAATGAAAGACATAGCTCAAGTGGCTTGACTAGCATGGGTGAGGTTCTAGGTTCAATCCCTGGTAACACACATGCATGTACACACACATAAATCCAAGTTTAGCAGCAACTCCAGTTAAATCTCAGCACTGATTAAAGGGAAAAGGATGACAATTAGATTATTTAACATGATGAAGGAAAGCATACACATAGCTTACAGTCTTAGAAGTCAATGAATGCCATTATAGAGATAAAATGGAATCAACTATTAGCTGTTTCAAAAGATGTGAAAAGACTGGAAGAATGAGACATAACTCACACATAAAAACTCTAGTAACACAAGTCTGTATGCCACTGATTCAGAAGCATATCAATTTCTAAGGTATATCTCATCTTACCCTCCCAAAAAACACACAGCAGAAGGAATATAAGTCTAATTCCATAGGGTGAATGAAATTCAGGACATCTCAATAAATCCTCCCTAAATTAAAAAATATATATATATATACACACACATATATATGTATTAAAACAATGTTGGTTGTTTTAGGATTTTATTCTATATCCTCATCATAAATTCTAGTCTACTAAGTAGTATAGTAGTTGTTTCTTTTATGTTTCCCTTGGTAAATTTGATATGAAAACATTCACCATGTGCTTTTCTACTTCAAACATTTCCCCATTCCAATCCAGTTTCTGTTGCTTGATCAGGACAGTGTCTAGCTGTCTTAGTTTCCTTTATGGTTTAGTCCTAGTACCCTGGGAATATATGAGTAGGTCTCAAAGTCTCTCCAGCAGACAGGGTGCTATGACCCTCTATGTTGCCTAGTCTATCCATTGCCTAATGAGATTCTCAGCCATTGTTGCTTAGTGATCATCATATAGATTTTTGTTATTCTACAATATCATGCTCTTTTTATCTCCTGAATTACCATATGTTTCTTGGTATGATGCCATTATTTTAGCCTTCAAAAAGTCATTTAGACCCTTGGTTATACCCAGATTCAAACTGAACAAATTCACATCTTTAAAGTATTCTTGTATAACTTTCCAATCTTCAATGCAGAAGGGAAAGGTTAAAATCAATCTGCATAGAAAACATTCCACTGCAGAAAAAATTTTTATTCTAATTCAAAGATTTTTAAGCAAGTCAAATATGAACATGACTACATTAAAATAATCAGTAACTTTGCATGAGAATCTCTACATATAACTTGATGAAAATGAAACAAAAGGAAATACTTCCTTTGGAAAAAAATACAACTTGATTTTGATTAAAGATTTTAGTTCCTGAAAAAACGTTTAGCCAAAAAGATTTCAAAATTGATCCTTCCTAGGCAGGCACTCTTACTGCTTGAGACACTGTACCAGTCCAGAAATTATAAAAGAAGAAATGATATTATTTGAAGATAAAAATATCAGAGGGTGATATCTGACACTAGAGTGTAATTCCCTTCAACCTTTCCCTACTCAGGTAGAGTCAGAAAGAGCAGCAACAGAAACTGAAAATTTTGTTGAAAAATATACTCATGTTTACTTTATTGCTTAAGATCACATTTTTAATATATTAAACTGTAATATATTCTATTATCAAGTAAGATACTCTATGTGTATTTGTCAACTAATATATATGTAATACACAAATACAACCCAACATAATGGAATCATTACTCAATTAACATTTTAATTTTTGTGTTTTTCATTTTTGGTAGTACCTCATCCTTTTTTGGAACAATATTTTTCAACATTTTATCTTCTAATAATGACCATAGCCCATCTGCTAATAACTATCTAAATTTTGTTTCTTATAATTTATATATTTCACAAATATCTAATATTATCCCACTGATTTTTAAAGTACTAATTCTAGATACTATTAAAATAAAATGCCAATATATATGCTCAGTCTTTGACATTAACACAAACACTAAGACATTGAAATGTCATTTTCCTGGCATTGTCATCCCTACAAGTACACTCCTCATCTTGTTTTAGTGATTTAACGTCAGCAAACCACGTTCTCCAAGCTTACCTTTCTTTTATCTCCTGTGAGATCAGGACATTGAGAAAAAGAAAGAACCTTTTCATCATTTGTCATCAGACACATTTAGTCTACAGCATACAAAACAGCAAGCTGCCAGATTGTCCATGATGGGCAGGATAAGAAGCTATGCATCAAACTATATCCTTCCACTTGATTCTTCAGGATCCTGTAACTTTTCTTCAAGAGCCACTGAGAAAAATAACCACTTTACATGCCATATTTATTAGAGTGAATTTCCTAGGAAACAGCATCTTCATGAGGTGTCAATATCACATTTCCTACTCCCGAAAAAAAAAGAATTAAAAGTATGATTACTTCTGAATTCTTGAAAATGAAATTGCACAAAGCAGGGTTCCCCCTGATAAGCAACAGACACTGACTCTGGCTATCTTAACAAGAAAAAGATAATTGTTAGGAAACTATGGGATATCTTACATAATTGATGGAGAAGTTGCTAGGTCAACGCTCAAAAATCTAGTAAGAATCAAAGGAGAGCAAGCAGCCTAGATCACACCACAGGAACTCTTGGGTAAGAATGTTTTGCAGGGAATTGTTCTATCACACTGCATGCTACTGTGCATGAAAGTCAACCTGTTATTTTTGCACATTTTGTAAATCCTGAGCAGAAATATCCAACTGATAAAAGCACAGATCATATCTTTTTACAACAATTAAGAACTTCTCTCAAATAGGAAAGAGTGTGGATGCCTGGGAACCAACCATCATCAGCTTCAAGAATAATGAATGTCCACGGCAAGCCCTGGATTTCCAATCCACCATGTTTTGTACATAAAATAAACTTAGAATTAAAGTAACCTTTTATTTTTTGAAGCAGGATGTATTTCAAGGCAGAGATTTCAGACAGAGTTAGCAGTGTTCAGCACACAGAGAAGTCACAATGGCAAGAGCTTTTGGATTCCAGAAATTAGGGGCATCAAAAATGTGCTCGAAATATACTGAACATCAACTTCAACTTTCTCCTGTCCCAAGACTAAGTAATGAAGTATGACTGTCTTTCTCAAAGCTGAAATGAGAGAAGAGAGAGAGATAGACAGGGAGAGATACTTAAAATCCTTTAGCAAACACTTGTAACAAAAGTACCAAAAAATTTTTAACAGTCTTCCAAACTTGTTTGACTCACAAACTCATTTCACAGTAATTCTGATGTAGAAAGTCCACCTCAAAAATTTCTGAAATTATTTCATCAATTTGTGTTGCAATAAATATCTAAATGTTTGGATCAATAAGTCATTAAAGATTACACTAACGATTTGTTTAATATAGTTGATTAATATTCATGACATATACTTTTTATATTTCCTCTTTAATGAGAATAAAAAGTTAAATTAAATTATTTATGATTTAAGTAAATCTTAAAATGCCATACTTTTTGATATTGTCCATATAGACCAAGTGTATATATATATATATATATATATGAATATAGATTGAAAATTGGTTACAAGTTTAGCATCAAACGACAACAAAATGTTTTAACTACATGATAATTACATGATATTTTTAGTTCTTGTTTTCCGATTTACTTATCATTTCCATGATTAGTTGCTGAAAGATGGCATGAGTAAAGTTTCAAATTGCTACAAGAACCTTAACAAAGTAATCCATCAGAGATATAAAAGTGTTACTTGCCAAGAAATAAAAGATTGACGCTGAATATATTCAGTGTTGGAGTTGGAGCCCAGGGTTTGCACTTCATAGGCAAGAGCTGTACCCCTAGCCCTTTTGTTTTTGTGATACAATCTCACTAACTTTGCCCTGGCTAACCAAACTCATCATCTTCCTGCCTCCCTCTCCCAAATAGCAAGGATCTGGAATTATAGGTGTGCACCACTATGACCTGCTTTAATTTTTCTTTCCAACACTGGTTTTTGTTGCACTAAAGGTAACTTCAGTTACACAGAAATTTAAATCAGATGGGTCCAATTTGTAGACCTGATGAAAACAATTATTATTTTATAGCTCTTATTAGCCTGTTTTGTCATTAGTGTCCATATAATGAATATCTATTTTAACCAATGTCCTATAATAAACATAGGTTTTAAAGTAAATAGATAGCAATTAGATATGATTAAAACAGTACAAGTGCTTAAGGATGAAATCTACTCCATGTTTTACCAAATGTGGGGGCCGTTAATCCACTTAAAAATTGTTTGTAACTAGATGCCATTTTCAGCTGCTTAATTCAATAAAATCTTGTGTGGAAGCAGAGAAGGAATTTTAGTGTCATTTCAAATTCTGTGTTCTTTTCCATCCATAGGTTCTACCCACAGCTGTGGAAAAGCCAAAAGTCAAGCTCTGACTTGCCCTAGAAGTTAGAAGCACAAGAAATTATTATCAGCCACCTCATCCTCAGTTACAGAATTATCCTTGTTTCTCAGAACACTAAAATTTCACAAAAATGAAATGAACCACTTGTTTCAAATGAAACTTCCTCTTTTCTTGAGTTGCACAGAGTTCCATGCTCTCTCTGCACCCACTCTTTATAAATAGGCCACAACTGTTTCATCTCTATCCTTCCTTTGTCAGCAATTACTGATGTCATTTCTGAAATACAGTGAGTAGTTTCACTCTTGAGTGTAGAGGAAAGCCATTCAAGGTGCAGTTTTCCTAGAGACAGCAATCACACGTAATCACCATTCTGCACATGCTCAAGGAATACAATCTAACCAATTGGGATGACTTAAGTACTGAGCATACCAATTACCATAAAATTTACCCCTGCATTTTCCATTTGTGCAGCCCACAGCAGAACTGAAGCTTCACTGTTTACCAACAGTACTATGACTGCTTCTCAGATAATTAGTATATTATCATCACATAATGTCTAGAAGACTTCATGAGGCTTTTTTATTATTCCCTGTATGACTTTGATGTTGGATCACACATTAAACTGGTTTACTAAAAAGCTGAAGGAAAATAATATAAGCAAATGAAATAAAAAACCCCAAGATGATGGGCACAAAAAATCAATACAAAATTTTGCTTATTGTTCTGTCCTACTACTTCTGTCCTGCTGCTGTGCTAAATTTCCCTGCATATTTGAGCCAGAAATTTATGCATTTTTTAAAAATTCTAAGCTCTCTGTTCTTACCAATTTAACAGAATCAGAAAGAAGGCAACGGATTTCGGTACCTCTGATTACTAATCCTATGTACAACACACCTGCTCTATGCTACAGAACAAAACAGCATGTTAAATAGTCCTACTAGAATGTGCTTCTGAGAGATAATAAATCCTACTAAGGGCTATGATAATTCCAAAATGGTCCTCTGTACAGAGTCTGAAATAGTCTGTTATTAAACCCATACCCATTAACTGTGACTTGCTTAATTTTTATCTTCTTCATAATACATTAGAATTTAAATAGGAGAGATTTTTTTTTCATTTTCAGTCTGTCTTCGAAGTAATAAATAATGCCCATATCTTAGAATATAGACATATCAGGAAATATCTAATGCTAAACTAATTCATGCACAAATCACCATTTTGGACACTTTTGTCTGTAGAATCTACTGTAATGGCACAAATGGTCATGCAATGTATTTACCCAATAAAATAACTACTTGCCACATATGGTAGGTAACTTGAATAGTTGAAATGTGCCTAGTATGACTGAGGAAATGAATTTTACATTTAATCATATTATAATTAACTTGAACTTAAATATAATTAGCTAAGTGTG
Organism: Castor canadensis; assembly: GCF_047511655.1. NCBI lineage: Eukaryota > Metazoa > Chordata > Mammalia > Rodentia > Castoridae > Castor > Castor canadensis. Next base: position 125,264,915 of record NC_133391.1, on the reverse strand, counting down.
GCTAGTGGCTACCATATCGGATAAAACAGTTCTAAGTACTAGAAATATACCACGACCAGAATGCACTTTCTCCCTTCAACGAGCCCATTGTTCAGAAAGACAAGCCCAAAACTCATTGCAGTGTTTCACAAAAGAAGAATTTGAGCTGATATACAGGATAAAATATGTAATATAGCCTATAATAAGGATTCAATATGTCAACTAAAACACATAGTAAGTAGCATGTTCAAGGGATGAAGACAGTGTTCTCTGCTTAACTTATATGTAACTACACAAATAGATTCGTTTGCAGGATTTAATGACAACACACATAGAGTACCGAGGATATAGAATACCTAAGATATGTACATGGGAACAGATACAGATGTATCTATCTATAGATACACATAGATCTATCTCCTATCTACTTATAGCTAGAGATCTATATCTGCATATCTATTTATCTATTGATTAGCTAATATAATTATTATTAATAAAAAATATTTTCCTGCCACTGAAGCCCACTAATCAATAAATTTAAAATTAAAGCAAAACCCTTTTCATTGCTTTATACATATTTTCTTTATTTTTGTCTTTATCATTATTTAGTATAGATTTCTTTCTATCTACTGTCCATGAAACAATGTTTATTACTTTGGTTAGAAAAACACCCCTGATCCTTCAGGAAAAATAATGGATTAAGTATGAATGTTATCGATAATGGTCTCAGTTGATTCAGCCAAAAGAAAGAATTACTTTGTTCACACATGGCATGTACTGGCATAACTGGCTTTTGAGAAAAGGAAAAGGATAAAGAGAGGAAACAAGTCAGTGCACAAGATCAGGGACACCTGGCATTAAATCAGTCTTCAAAAGTTGTGGCCTAGAAACTCAGAAACAGATGTCCTGGACATGTTCCTTTGATTTCAATTCTTATGGCTTTAGCTTAAAATAGAAAAGGTTAAATAGCTCCATCTAGAGATACTTGTGATAGATCTTAGAGATACACAGAGAAGAAATCATCACAGGTCCTGACTCCTGAACAGAATTTCCTGTTGAATGTTCTAAAGGAGCCCATAAAAAACTCACTCCACTTATTCTAATGGAATCCATAGTAAATACACAAGAAACTACAACAAACCAATTATTAGAAATATATTAAGTTTTATTATACCAAAATGTAAGATTAAATGAGTACAATCCTACTAAAAACAACACACCCCAATTATGAGTGAGATGGATAATCAGACAAAGCTTCAGAAGTAGCTCACAGTAAGCTTAGCACAGGTAAGACCAATAGAAACAGGCCCAATTCTAAGACTGATGGTCAGCTTCATATGAAACACTGTAATGTACAGTGAGCTGGGGAAGAAATTATTTGTAACCATTAACATAATCTGTGACTCTAGGAGGCTTACAAGTTAATGGAGGATAGAGACAATGATCAAATAATTATTAAAAATCAGAAGAAGACAAAAGCTACTACTAATAATAATAGAGGAATAAAACAGGAAGCTCCAATAAGACTTCACTAAGGAAATGGAGTTTGAGCTAGAATATAAAGGTTGGGTTGGTCTAACAAGATAAAGAAGAGAAGACTGATATTCCATGCAGAGGAAGACAATACAGAAGGACTAGCAAAAAGGGACATTACAAATTCAGGAAAGTGAAAGTAAATGGGGTGGAAAGAATAAGACAGTGGTGCTGGCAGAGTGGTAGAGCACCTGCTTCGCAAGTGTGAGACCCTAAGTTCAAGCCCCACTACCACCAAAAAAAAAAAAAGAGTAAGACAGTGAAGGGAGGTGTTCTACCTTCTGAGTGGTCTTTATGCGAGAATGTAATCTACAGGGTGTTGCTTCCATCCTGTATTGCATATATATATATATGGAAAACCAAGAAACCAAAGCCATGTATATATGGCTTGGAATGAACTGAGATATCTAGATCTTTCTCAAAAAAAGGCTCTATGGGAAAGTCCTAAGAGAAAACGCTAAGGATATCGTGGAAGTGATAAGTGAGAGGTGCTGCCTGGAAAATTACATCCTTTCCTATCAACAATACTGAAAGACTGACCCTCAAAATCTTAGAATGAAATTGACTTATTGATGTTTTTCCCTAGATTCCTAGTATGATTTTATTTCCAAATCATGTTTATATGTGTTATAGAAACTAATGTAAATATAGATTTATACATATATAATTTGTATATAAATACATATACACGTTTATACAAATGTACACATTATATTTATGTAAACATATATGCACTCACATATATGCAAAATCATATCTTCTTTGGACTCCAAAACAGAAAGAATACACATATAGAATTTTTAAATTTACCTTTGGATTATCTAATTTTTATTTTATATCTAAATTTTCAATCTCATTCTGTTCCTATTCTGCCATTTATTCAATGGACTCAACAACTCTTGGGCAATGAAGTCCTAGTCTCAAATATGAGAGTTGGGGGTGGGGAAAATTAATTTCCTGCCTTCTAGTTACAGGCTGCAAGAAATAATGCAAACATTTAACAACAGTTCCTGTTGTAATAGGAGTTGTAAAAGAAATCCACATCCAGAGAAGTAGAAAGGTGGGTACCCAGGTCTTCCTTGAGGGCAAGAGCAGCACTCTCTGCAGAGGCTTTGTCTTGAACTACAATGGGCATATGGTGGTGGTGGTGTGATATGTATGTGTTTCAAGGTGGAGAAATATAGTGAAAGGCAACGACTGGGAAGAAAAACTATATAACCATTATTTCAGATTTCATAGGAACAGAAGACTTTATATCCAGTATGGAGCAAGATCAAAATGACAGGAGAGTTACATGCCAGGGTGGCATAGAATAAGTGTCACAGAATAGCAGGAAATGAGAGGACTAGAGCCAAAAATTATATATGCAACTTGCTTAGGAGTCTGCCTTTTATTTCATTTCTTCCCGTAGACAAAAGGCAGCCCTAGTGGATTTTACAGAGGAAGGAACATTGAAATTGCATCTGGGAAATATCAACAGCAATACCAAAACTGAGCAGCAATTTTGAAGAAGTGTAGCACTGCATATATTTTTTTTAAAGACATGCTATTGTAAAAATTGGAAAGCATACGAATAAGAATACAATTTTTTAAAAAAAGCCAAATGCCAACCAACATATGTAAGAACTTTTAATCTCATTTATAATGAGGAAAAGTACATATTAAAATCAGATGTCTGTTTCTGTTCATTATATTGGCAAAACCTCTACACATGTAACCCTCATTATCTAAATCAAGTTTGTTCTTGGGAAACGTGGGGAGTAATAAATATTCAAATAGTAGGAGACTACTGTATTTTATTCTCCTAAGAAGGAACTAATAACAATGTATTCTGAACCATATAGAAACTTTAATAAACAATCCCAGATACCACTATATCACACTCAGGTACTATCTGATTATTTCCACCAAATTTGTTTGCATAAAATTTAAAGAATTATTTACTTGTAATTACTTAGTTATCACTTAACTCATTAGAACATTTGTATGCAGTATTAAAAGGAAATTACTTGTACTGCTCTTTCTTATTGCAACAAATATGTATAATAATGTATTTATGTAATGAATAATAAGTCAAAGATACACAAGAAATGAAAATGGCATTTAGCAAAGTACAATTTCTAAATGACTTTTCATTTAATGTTGCTAACTATTGGAAAGTCTACCTTTCAAAGAATAGCTGAGAGACAGCTGCTGCATACTTTCTGTTCTTTTCTCCAAATTTTGCTAACACAAGTCCTACCATTTACACTTCAGACCAGGTAATTGATTCAAGCAGTTATAATAAAAATTATTATGGAGAGAATTCAGATAGTGGTACAAATTGATACCTACATTTTTAATAATAGTGCCTTGTTTTTATGAAGGTTTGGTGAAGAGTTTTATTATACATTGTTGGTAAAACTGTTACTGTTATAACCATTTGGGGAACAATATCTGTCAGTGTTATTTAAAATTATGAACATTCTTTGAACCAATAATTACTCCCTATGAACTTATCATACTGAAAAAGTTCCCATGAATAAGAATACATGGATACTTCTACTCCTCATGAACGTAGAAAAAACTTTTTGCAATTCCCAGGGCCCTTGCAGTTAGGCATGCTCATATGATTTCCATGGCTAATGAGTGGTGATCAAAGGGAAAGACAGAAACATTTAAGAAGGTGAGCGCAATCCCAATGCTTTCTTTGTCTGCTATGATTAGCCCTGAAACAGCATTGTGAGAGGGAGGTGCACAGTATCTAAATCACTGAGACTACTGCACTACCACAGCGAGAAAAATTGTCCCAGAGGCACCCAGACCCACAGGGGCCTTAGGCAGGCCAAATATCAGCATGATGGGCGTAACCAGGCCCAACCTCTGCACATTCCTTTCACGTGTTCATTTCTATTGTGTTTTGAGAGTACTTGAATTTAGAGGAGTATTTGTTTCTGACTCCTGCACTACATGGAAATTATAGGAACAGGAATTATACTTGCTTCTGCTTGATATTTGTCACTAAATATTTGTAGAATGAATAAATTTAGAGTTAAAGAAATGATAGATTCACACTATAGAATATTATACTATGAAAAAATAACTAATTTTGCTTGTACTTATTTACCTAAGTATATTTTAAAATAATAGTTCCATTCTTATTTTTTAAATTGCTATATATGTAAATATTGTTTAAACTTAGGAAGCCATGGAAAAATAAGCTGAAAATAATTTTATATTCTTCACTATATGTGGGAGGGTGAGACTATGATGGGGGAAGAGGAAAGTAATGTTTTTTTTTTCTTTCTGTGATTTTGTTATTTAAGTGGTTAACAAATATGTATAGTATTTCACCATGGAAATATTAGAAAATGACAGGATCAGTTTTTCAAACAGATATGGAAAAGCCAAATTCAAGGATAAATCAGGAAATGAAATTTACAATTCCAAGAAAGTTAAAATGGAGACACAACAATCCAGACAGGACAAGTGGAACTACCTATTAATTCAAATCTGAGAGAGTCTTTGACCATAAACTTACAGCGGAAGTCTACAGATCTTAATATGTAACATAAAGAGCATAGGTAATAAAATTGTACTGTATTTGGGATTCATGCCAAGCAAGAATACTTTAGTTGCTCTTGCTACAAAAACAACAAAGAAAAAGCGTGAGGGGTGGGTAACTCTGAGATGATGGATATGTTCATTTGCTGCACTTTTCAACGATCTAAATGTAATTTCTGTTCAAATATACACTTGGAAATTTATTTTTAGATAAAACTGAATGAAGAGACCTCTGAGATAAGTGAACATATAGGAAAAACACAAACTTCCCCTGTATAAGTTTTTAAATTTTGAGGAACATCCCTACTGATTTCCATAAAGACCGAACTAATTTATATTTCCAGCAACAGTGTATGAGAGTTCCCCTTTCTCACACCCTTGCCAGCATGTGTGTATTTGTTTTTGTGTTTTTGTTAATAGCCATCCTATTAACAGATGTGTGGTGATATCTCTTTGTGGCTTTAGCTTGCATTTTCCAGATCAATTTTTAAGTTGTGTGAATTGAATGATAGTATATACATTCTTCAGTGACTCACTTTTGGGTATTCTCAGTTATTGATAAATGTAGCTGTATATATGAATTAACATAGTGAATTCATTCCACTCCTTTTAATATTCTAAACTATGAGTATGCCATAATATATTTATATCTTTTACTATGAAGACAATTAAGTTATTTTTTGATGTTTTAGTTTATCTTGTTTGGTTGGCCAGCATTATGACTATCAAAGTTCTTACAAATGCCACCTATTGTACATATGACAGAATTCATCTTGGATGTATACATAAAATGGAATTGTTGATTTGGACGATATGCTTATCTTCAACTTATCTGTATAATGCCAGCTTGTTTTCTAAAATTGTTGCATCATTGTACATTTCTGCCCACACTTCACTCCACATTAGAATTTTAAATTATTACAAATTTAGTGTTTGTGTCATAGTATCTCATTGTGATTCCATTTTCTGACTTCTTGGTGTCTAATGAGACAGAGTACCTCTTTTCACATGTGATGATCATGGTGAACATTTTATATTTCATATTTAAGTCTGACCTAATTATTTGTATGTTATGAGACAGTATAAATGTTTGATTTTCTGTATATGTAACCAATTATTCCAACACCATTCATTGAATCATTTATCATTTCTCACTGATCTATAGTGACATCTCTGCCATACATGAGATTCCTTTGTATGTTCGGGTTTGTTTCTGGTCTGTTTATTCTGTTGCTCAAAAATGGGTCAACTTTCCCACCTGCTTGGTCAGTATCTACTGTTTTGATACCATGGCTTTAAATCCCAGAAGAACAAGTTTCCCCAACATTCCACCTGCCTGGTTTCTTCAGTACTATGTTAGCTATTGATCATATCTTTCCTTAAATGTAAATTTTAGAACCAGCTTGTATGTTCCATGGGAAGGGTGATTTGGGAAGATACAGAGGTTGTATTGAATCAGTAGATCAATTGGCATCTTTAAAATATCAAATCTTATCCCTGAAAATTATTTGCTTCTCCATTTATTGGTCTTTCACAATGTTTTATAGTTTTCATCATGAAGTTCACCAGCACGTTTGTAGATTTATTCAAAGATTATACTTTCCTTTCACTATGCTAAATGAGAGCATTAATAAAATTCATTACTCCATTTTACAGATACTGCCTATGGAAAAGGGCAAATGACTACATATTGATCTCACAAACCACAACTTTACTGAACTTTCTTATTCATTTTAGTAATTTTATAGAGATCCTTTTGTGTTTTCTGGGTGAATGAGTTTATCATCTGAAAAGAATAACAATCTTAATATCTCTGATAATTCTTAAACCTTTTACTTGTTTAATTTGCCATGTTGCAAAACCAGGGTGTGAGTACAATGTTAGTAGAAATGGTTGCAATGGCAGCACTGGTCTTCATTCTGAAGTGAAAATAAAATGCTTTTAATATTTCAAAGTTGAATAAACTATTTGCTTTATGGTTTCTTTACTACTTCTACTCAATTTTACTCAGAACTTTCCTTGTTTACCTGAATTTTTTCTATTATTAATCAGAACTAAATATTATCAAAACCTCTTTCTACATTCATTGAGGTGACCTTTTAAACTGTTAATGTGGGAGACTATATAAGTAGATTATCTTTAAATTAATCTTATATGCCTTAAATAAATAAAAGCCTTAGTTATAAGTGATTTAAAGCTTTGTTCAGCTCAGTTTATTAATTTTGTAAATATTTGTACATCAATACTTTTGAGTGAAATTAGATTAGACTTTCCCTTTCCTGGTCTGGTTTTGTTCTCAGGGTTATACTAACATCATTAACTAAAATGGAAATCATTAAGTCTTTTTTTAAAGCTATTAATATGAAATTCATTTTTTCTGAAGTTGTTACCTTTGATACAAATATTTTAATTCATTTTCAGACCATTCTTAGTTTTCATTTTACTCTTGAGTTACTTTTAAACTATTTATTAAATATATATTTATATTACATTTATAATTAATATAATTATCTATATTATACAGATAATTACGTTTATTATATATAATTATACTAATTATATATAATATAATTTTATAAATAAAATTATTTTCAAGTTGTTAAAATTAAATTCATTGACCTGATACATAAAAGCAAAATTTTAGATATTAATGTGATTATAATATGATATTTTAATGCACTTACACATTATGTAATAATAAAATCAGGTTAATATTTATCCCCTCAAACCTTTATCATTTCTTCGTGTTGAAAACATTCAAATTCTTTATTATAGTTTTTCAAAATGTAGAGCATATCATCTTACCTATAGTCACCCCACTGTGCAATAGAACACTGGAATTCCTTGCTCCTGTCTAACTGGAAATGAGTATCTGCTGGCCACTCTGTCCTCCCCTACTGCCCTTGGACTCGATGAACACCATTCTACTCTCAACTCTTATGAGATCAACTGCTTCGTAAGCCACACATTAGTGAGATAATGCAGTACTTATCTTTCTATGCCTGACTAATTTCACTTAACATAATTATCTCTAGTTACAGCCATGCTGTTACATATGACAGGACTTAATTCTTTTATGGCTGCATACTATTCCATTATATACATGTAGCACATTTCCTTTATCCACTCATCAGCTAATAGAAACAGGTCATTTTTATTTCTTGGCTTTCATGAATATTGCTGCAATAAACTTGGGAGTGCATGTCTCTTCAAAATACTGCTTCCATTTCACAACTGTGACAATGTTAATTTCTCCATTAAATTATGAAATATTACATTACAAATACCATTAAAATTAATAATATGAGAAAGTTGCCATCTTTAATTACCACTATTTGTTAGCTTCTCAAGGTTGCTATGAGCTTAAGGTATTCACTTTCTTCCTGTCCATTTTTTCCTTCCAGGTGAGCAAAAAGCACACTCTTCTACCTTTCTCTTACATCCTTTGTATTTAATGGCAGGAAGAATATCTAGCTCAGTATTGGAAGAATCATAGAAGCTCCTGACCAATTTTCAGAAATTTTCTCCTACTTATTTATACACTCACCTGCATGTTTATACACACATGAGTATTGACATGTACAAATATCCTCATTACTTAGAGATTCTGCATTTGTGCATTCATCTCCTTGCTAAAATTTCTCTGTAACTCTGAAAATCAATATGTGACACTGTCACTTGGAGACATGAATATGCATAGAGTGGTAAACATTTTGGGTTGCCTGAGACACACTTTCCCAGCCTCTAATTTCAGCTCTCACATTATAAACAAAGTAGATATGTTCAGTGCCACACTTTCCACATTTTTATGTGCTTTGTTTGTTGGTGATTTTGCTATTTAAAATGGTTCCCAAACAGAGGGCTAAAGTGCTATTTAGTTTGTCTAGTGTTCCTAGTCACAAGGAAGAGATGACACATCTATGAAGAAATATGTTTTCAAGATAGGCTTTGTTCAGGTAAGAGTTCCAATAGTTGATTATGAGTTTAATGTCAATGAATTATATTTTATATAATGTCCATTTCTATCTTTAACAGAAACTCTTATAAAACAAGGCTATATATTAATAAGCTGGAGCAAATATTGTGACCAGATCATTTCAGGATCTTTACTTCACATTTCCCCTAGGAGCAAGTGTTCAGTATTAACTGATTCATCATTCATGGTGACTTTACAGAATATTACCATGACTAATGAGAGTTGATTGTACATGTATGTATATATTTTATCCCACACTTTAACATGTATAATAAATGGCATATATAAATAAATTATAAATAGTAATAAATCAGTTCAAAAATAAAATTCAGAGAAAAATGTCAGGCCAGAAGATGAAATAATTGTGATCCTCACACACTAATAAAAAAGAGGAAAATAAGAAACAAAAAGAAGTAGTAGATCCTTCTAACACTCTGGCCTTTTAGTCCCTTGACTTCCTCTCTTTCAAGGATCTGCCTTTCTAACCTACCTCAGCCATTCATCCCCAAGGTCATACTGTAGACATATCATGACCAAATTGATTGACATCGACATCTATCACCATCCCAAGCAGCCCCTCTATTATTAACCCATTAGGATGCTCAAGACTGTGACCATCCCTCATTTCCTTTATGTCTGCTCTGATTTGAATATATTCCTCAAAGTCCATGTGTTGGAAATTTAATCTCCAATGCAACAGCACTGTGATATGGGGAATAACGGAAGGTATTTAGGGCCTGAAGGAGTAATCCTTATGAATAGATTCATATTATCATCATAGGAGTGAGTTTGTTATCATGAGAGTGTGTTTGTTATAAAAGAAAGTTTAGTTCCTTTTGGTTCTCTCAATCTTGTTTTCTCTTGCCCTTCTGCCTTCTGTCATGAGATGACACAGCAAGAAAGCCCTCACCAGACATGGGTTCCTTGACTTTGAACTTCATAGCCTCTACAATTATAAGAAATAGATATCTATTCTTTATAAATTATCCAGTCCCAGGTATTCTGCTACAACAACACAAAACAGTCTAAGATAACATCCTTGCTTCTGTTTTTATTCAGCTTAAGTTTCCTAGCTAAACACAAGCACACATTTGCAGATATCCTACTATCATCTGTATTATACTTGGTTGCACTTACTTGACAACTTAGCCTGGCCTTCCTCCCAAAGACAATCTGAAATAAAAGACTTATGTATGATATGAATAATTTGTTAATAAAATAATCTCAGAGATTAGAGTAAAAGACATGCAGGAATAAAAAGAGAAAGATAAAAAGATAGTACAAAGGTATGTTATTGAGTTGGTGTTAACGAGGACTTTTTCTTACTAGAAACTACTGAATTGCATATAGAATGGCTCTCAGAAATGTCAACTAGAGATTGAAAGGTGTGGAGCAAACTTTTCCTCACTCCCTTGTTCTCCTGACCTAACTGGCCTAACTGGGGGTGACTGGAGAAGCAGAAAGGACAAATGATAGACAAACATGCATAAAGCTGGGGCCAGGTGCACTGGGTACTTGGATGGAGATGCACAGCAGCCTCGTTGCTTCTTTTCTCTAATAACTCTTCTTCTACTTTGCTTCTTTTCTCTATCTTTATTCTTTAAGGCCTTATTCCTTTACAATTCTTTTAAAATCTTGCTTCTAAAGTCTTCTTTTCTGTTCTTTAAAGTCTCTTGCCTTAGACTCATTCTGTCCCATGTTTTCTTTAATCTCTCTGAAAGTCTTTGCCCACAGACTTGCACTGTCCCATCAGACTCTCACTGTCCCGTGTTCTCTCTTTAGCTTTCTTAAAGTCTCGGTGCTCAGACTTGTAAACAACACAGCAGCGTGTAAAAACTGCATTAGCATAACTCTTAAAACCTTGGTATTCAGACTTGCACTGTCCCATGTTCTCTTTAGCTTTTCTTTACTTAGCTTTTCTAAAGCCTATGTATAAAGTTCTCTGTGCAGAAAGCTGCTCTGGTGGAGACACACCAGCCAGCTGCATCATTCAGTGGCAGTCTTACAAGCAGCCCACAGGTAGCCAATCAAATTCCATCAAAAAAACCTCACATCCTCCTTCAGCATGTCTTTTATATCCAGTGGTAAACAAGGAGGTGGAGCAACAGTTCTTGGGGAGGGGCGTGACATCGTAACAAGAAAAACCTGCATTCCTACTTCTCTGAACATAAACAACTTAGAAGAAGCAGCTGTGCTGCATTCTCCTTGCTTTCTTCTGCAGTTGGGGCCGTGACAAACTCAGCCTGTCATTGAACAACAGCTGTGCTTATGTCAAGTTCTCACAGGCTTCTCATAATTTGCTCCCCACAAAGGTGGAAGCATTTATCCACTAGTCCCATTTCTTCATTGCTAATAGTTGCTAGGGTAAACTTATCTCCCTTGCATTTGGATGTTATGAATGTGTCCATACCAAACCAGTCAGTTCCAAATAACTTCCTAACTTTTAATACTAAATAAATCTAGAAAATAAACAAAACACAGATGATACAACTAGAATTATGAATTATCAGCATAAATTGAATCAAATCCTACAAAGAACTCCATGTTAGTGGCCTCAATTGATAAATAGTAGTAAAAGGTTTTCACTACTCTGGAAAAAACCACAATCTTGCTTAACCCCAGATTTAAATGTACTTCATGCCTTTACTCATGAAGATATAGTGGCTGGAGAAAAGAACACACCCTCAGACTGATATCACATTAAATTTATTACTATGAACCAGAAATGGGTGCTTAAAGCTGCATCAATATATTCAAAGACCCATATACACTTAAGCCAGCATCTTTGCTTATCTCAGATATATATATATACCGAACACACAGAATGGCACCTGGGACATGGAGTTCCCCACAAGTATTTGTTGAGTGCTTGTTAATCTTCCCATGGTGATTACAAATGGTTCTTCTGAAATCCCCATTTTGCTATCTCTTTTCTTATTTCTAGTCAGTAATAGAGTGGTGGTCTTTTGTGGATTATGAGCAAGTCCGTAACTGGTGGGTCTGAAAGGATGCAATAATTTGGGGGCTTTATACTGGTCCCCAGGTCCAAGCATTCCAAACATTAAGGCCAAGAATTTGGCCTATGTTTTCTAGAGAACAAAGTGAAGAACAGACATTGCCAGTTGCCCAATTTGGCTTTTTTTTGTGATTACTATTATTATTTTTATTCTAACAAGAAGAAAACAGAACAATGTTTGTTGAGCAGTAAAGCTTTTTAGCTTTTAACTCCAAAAAGACACTTCTCACCCAGCATACTTCAGGTAGGGCATAATACTATATAAGCAATGTCCTCAACACTATTCAGTTAACAAATATAGTTCCATTTCATAGAGTTATTTCTTGTAGCACCATCTATTAAAATCCAATGACATAACAATATGAAAACTGCATCTCAATAAAAGTAATCTTGAAGTGGGTGAAAAATAGTATGTTCCAAGCCTATATAGCTTTCTCTTAGAATTTTCCCAAGCCAGAACTTGGCCACAAGAAATGTAAGCCATTCTTAACACTTTGAACAAATTTCCTCTCTGGTTATGAGTTGTTAAAGTTCTCATTGCTTAAAAAACTGCATCCCAATAATTTACTCAGTATCATCTTCCAGTCTACTCACCTGACCCTTTGTCCTGGTTCACCAGTCTGCTCCTCTCACTCATGGATGGCTCCTGATAAGAATCAGGACTTGACAATGCCAGAGTTGGGCAGTGAAATTTTAATATCCATATCAGTTGAGCATCTACCTGTATTTCATCCTCACCCAGGTAGGAGAAATTTGAACATAGGTCTCTAATTTTTATCAAACTTGAAACTGTAGAAAATTGAATGGAAGTTTCTGAAAAGAACCCTGAAAGTAATTACTTGGGCTGTTGGTGAAGGGTGGATCTATATGCTTTGGAAATAATATAGTGAGAAAATTAATGTTCTGGGATAGAAACTTAAAAGCATAAACAAAAATTCATCTGCTTGGATTTTAATTACATTAAAGAGTCTTTTCATTTCAGTAATATCTTTTTTGAATAAAAAGAAAATAAGAAACAAATTTCTTTGTTTAATATAAAGCAAACAATTATTTTTCAAAGGATGAAATAATTTCCATATGTTTGTTTTGCAAAATTTCTCAAGCAGAAAATACTCAAGCAGTAATTTATATATATAGCTTGAAATACCTGTTTTATAATTCAATTTAAAAAGAATAAAACAAATTTGTAAAGTATTAAGTCATTGAGTAATTAGCCAATGCATCAGTCAGCAAAACCATTGCCAGGTCACTTGGAGGTTAAAAACACACATTCACACTTCACAAACACATCATGCCACAAGCCTGTGACCACTCAGCACACATTCCAATGTAGATATTTCTAGAATACAATTTTCCTCATGATCATCTTAACCCAAAAGGTCAACTGAACAGAGCACTGGCATTTTACATAGGCTATGCAGAGTCAATAAGCTGAGAGTCTAATGCTCTACTGTCAAATGATCTTTGTGATAGAACTCTTCTATATTTGTTTTATACAGTATGACAACACCTAACTACTTACAGCTCTTGAAGTATGGCTGGTGTGACTTAGAGACTAGCTTTTAAATTTCATTTACTTTTACAAACAGGTTTCAATTTAAATAGCTACTTGTGGCTCCTGGCTACTGTACTAGTCTGGACAAATCTAATGGATGAAACTTTAGCCAGATTAGCCCATCTCAAGCCATTACAGCCATTACCTCTTGCAATTTCCAAGCAATCTATCTTTCTTGTCTTCATTTGACAGTAGTTATCCTCTGTCTAAGATAGTATATAAATAGTAATAGTCAATAAATCAGTGTGTGTAGTTCACAGTGTTGCATCTATCTTCTATGTCTATAGAACAAAGAGCCTTATAAACTTACCAGGTATTTTACTGGAAAAAAAAATGAGTTCCAACATATTGTTAACAGTTATTGCAGGTGAGTTTAAATTCTTGTCTTCCATCTAGAATTTGGGTAATGAGAAAGTTCTTGATGGTTTCTTTATTGATTTCTCTTCCCATAGCCTACACATATTTATTAAAGGGAACCAACTAAAAGGGAACCAACTAAAAAGAAGGCTTATTAAAGGAAATTATTCATTATCAGGCTCATTATCCCAACAATCATTTTTCTTTTATGTCTTAATGAAACATGTGGACAAATCTAGAAATGAGGAGGAACAAAGGCTAAGAAGAAAGATGCGGAAACTACAGCAATCATGCTTCAGGTCCACAGCAAAACTGTCAGCTTCCCTCAGACCAAAATAAGCAATTGTGTCAAGTGAGGTTGAAAGGCTGCATAATAATATGTAGAAGATCAAATGCAAAATGAGAAATTGTGTTCCCAATAACAGGGTGGTAGGACTGGAATACCCATTAAATGTTTTTCATCTTAGAGCTTAGGAATGCCAGCCACTTGACAAAAATGTTATTTCAAGAAACAGTGGGTTCAAATTTTAAAGTCCTATACAATTGCATCTCTTTGGGAAAAAATACTTCAAGTCTTATATGATTGAAAAATGGTTAAGTATCTCTTAAGTCTCAAGTCTGCTAGAAAAGCCATAAATTTCCCATTTCATTAATGACCAAGACATAGTACTCCAGTGTTTCTCAAAGTATGAGTGTGGACCACTGGTATCTGAATTGGGGGGCAGCAGGACATGTTAAAAAATATAAAGCACTGAGATTTGGCCCAGTTCCACCCAAACTAAAATCCCTAGGGATGCATACTAGAAACATGTATGTTTACCAAGATGTCCAGATGATACCTGAACAAGCCAAAACTTGAGAAATTCTACTAAAGGAGATTTAAGGACTGACAAGGGTGCTTGAAAGCCATGAAGTCCTCACCCTCCTGTTAGCAGAGAAAGAAGGGGAAAGAAGGAGGATACTGGGAGGGTGAAGAGTATATTATAGATAATGTACACACACACACACACACACACACACACACACATATCCATATCCACATGTAACACCATAATGAAACTCATCAAATACTGTTTGAAAAAGAAGGGGAAGGAGGATAACGGAATATAATAAGGGGATGAACTTGTTCAAACTACACAATGAAACCCCCTTGTCCTGGTAATATATGCAAATAAAAATAAATTTAAAAATAAAAATGAACCAAAAAAGAGACAAAGAAGGAAGATTTTAACATTTTCTCAATAGGTATACACCCAAATTTTTAAGCATCACCAGATACAATAAAAAAGAATATATATATCATCTTAAAATAATTATGAATAATTTTATACCTTTAACAAAAGCAGGATACAAGGGCTGGAGATGTAGCTCGGTGATAGAATATTTTCCTAACATGTACAAAGACTTGGGTTCAATACCCATCACTGTGAAACAATAAATAAATAAAATAAAATTGGGGTACAGATCATTATTAGGAAGTATGATCCTAAATGCTCTAAGTGAAATGAGTAACTGTTCAAGCATCTGTTGTTTTTTCAACTTGAGCATGTCTTTTTTGTCAGGCAGCCATCAACACTCCTTTAAATAAAGCAATTAGGAGGGATTGTTACTAACTGAAGTGATTTGTTCCCATGGCTATATTGGTTTGAATCCACACCAGCTCTCTAATAGAATTTGAATTATAGGTTGGACTAAGTCAGAAATGTTCAAAGCACCTGAATGAGAGGGTTTAGGAGAAGGTTATATTTAGTTAAGTGGTATAAGCCAGGCAACTCACTCCTGTTGCAATCTAAGAAGCTTTAGAATTAACTGTTTACTCTCCTGTGAAAGTTTCACTTAAGAAGTCCATTGGCTAAAATAAACTGAAAAACATGAGATAGAAGGTCTTAAAGACACCATTTAATTCTAAAATCCAATAATTTACTTGAATATGAAGTGTATTACAGGGCTCAAAGATAAGCACAATATGTATTTGCATAAATTATATCAGAAACTTTCAGAGCTCACTACAAGTAAGCTAATGAAGCCAATGTACCCTGACTAGTCAGAACATACCCAGCCACTATGACAGATTTTAGGTAGACAATTAATAAATACATAATCTAGAGAAGAGTAAGGATAGGGAAGCCATAATACATTGAAAGAAGTTGACTTTTAGAAGTAGAAGATTAGAAGACATAATTCAGAGCCTCTAAATACTTCAATGGAAGTCTCCTATAAGAAAGTTTAAATGCAATTTAAGTAAAGGAAGAAAGGTTAAACTTCAATAACATTAAAAGCATAGTCCTCAGTCACATTAGCCACATTTCAAATCAGTAGCCTTATTCTCCTTGAGGACTACCACATTAGATTTCAGATTCAGGTCATTTATATTATTGTGGAAAGTTCTATGGACAGTGCTATTTTTAAGGGAAGAATTTTGACTAGTAAAGACGAAGGAGTTCAGTGAGATCAGACTTTGATTCAGTAGAAGGAATGAATTTTTTTAATTCAAGAATATTTCCAACAGTTCTATCCATAGTAGTAAAAAACTGGAAACAACCAAAATGTCCATCAACAGAATGGATAAACAAATTATATATTTGAAATACAACTTAGTAATAAAAAGGAACAAACTACTCCACAATGTAAATGAGTGTCAGAAATATATTAAGCAAAAGAAGCAAGTGTGGCCTGTGCTGATATAAATCAGAACAGTGGTCGGTTGCCTGCTGAAGATTAACTAGAAGGGAACCTAGGGAATTTTTTTTTTCAATGCTAGGTATTGCTCATATTAGGCAAGCACTCTACCACTGAATTACAAAGGAATGACTTTCTAACAATTGGAGTTATTCAAAAATGGAATGAATTAGACCCAACAGACAGGGGAATTGATCAAGCTGAGCTAAAACACATGTGCAATTCTAGCATTTGAAAGAGGTTGAGGAAGATTCTGAGACAATGACCAAATTCATGGATTTAATTACATGGATTGCTTTATAGTAGACATGTTTAGCTGATCAAATGTTGTTCTCACCCCCACTAGAAGGCTGCTGTTAACCTATAACCCAGGGCCCATTAAGCTTGAGAGCTTAAGTTCTTCTGCTCATAGCTGTCACTTGAGCTCTGGGTTATTTTCTTGCCTTTGAAGTTACATTTCCTCATGCTTCTTACAGCATGGTGTGCAGGAATGCAAAATCTTTCAAGATATAGAAACACTCTCACTAAAGTTACCTCTCAATCAGACAAAGCAATGTGTTTTACTGGGTTTTTCATTTGTAGACAAGCTTTGACCAGAGTGTGAAATGCCAATGTTAGGTATATAGAAGAAAGGACTCTAAGTCACAACTAGGGTTAACTTTGGACACCTGTCATCTTACCAGGTAGCAGGATCTATTTAACAGAAGGTGAACAATGCACAAGTAACGTGAGAACCAACACCCATGCCCAGCCAAGTGGTAAAAATAGAATATAGATACCCAATAGAAATTAATCTACCTTCTCCTTAGAAATGCAAGTGGGAACAAATAGACAAGTCAATAACCTTTTGATATTTTTTGATATCTTAGATATTTGTAAAATAGGAAGTTGGAGGGAAAATTCTTGATAGGAAGCTTTCCAGGATCAGAAGTATTAATATGGCTGGGCACAGTGGCTCAAGACTGTTATCCTAGCTACTTAGGAGGCAGAGATCAGGAGGATTGAAGTTCAAGACCAGCAGGGGTGAGAGAGAAGAGGGAGAAGTTCATGAGACCCTATCTCAACCAATGGCTGGGCATGATAATATGTGCCTGTAATCTCAGCTATACAGGGAAGCATAAATAAGAGTATTGTGGTCCAGGACAGCCTGGGCATAAAGCAAGATGCTATATCAAAAGTAATGAATACAAAAAAGGCTGGTAGGGTGGCTTAAGTGGTACAGTGCCTGCCCAACAAGAGTGACATCCTGAGTCTAACCTCCAGTACCATCAAAAAGAAAAAAAGAACTAAGAAGAATTAATCAAGAGAAAATGAAGATAAGCTCTCCTGTGTGCTCAGTAACCCCAATTCCTGTATCAGCTATTGATATTTTTTTGATTAAAATTCTGTGTTTCCTGTTCTAATAAGGCATATGTTTTCATTTCGGTTTTGGTAATAATTCTTCCTAAGTTATTAGGAGAGGATATTTCCATTCCCAGGAATACATGACAGGCTGAGAAGTCTTATTTTGGGTCCCAAAGAAGTCAGACAATACTGAGTGAAGCTGTTGCTTCAAGCCAGACTAGAAAAAATTAAAAAAATATATTTGTCTTGCCATAAAATAATATGAAGATAGTTTCTTTTGTTTGTTTGTTTGTTTGTTTTACCACCGAGCTACATCCCAGCCCAGAAGATAGTTTCTTAACCCAATGTGTAAGTTAACTTTTAGTCTCTGTGACTAAATACTTGAGAAAACAACTGACAGGAGGAAGGGTTCATTTTGGCTTTGGTTTCAGTGGCATCAGCTTATGGTAGGAGGGTTCCGAGTTTCTGGGCCTGTCATGAGGCAGTACGTCATGACAGAAGGGCCTGGTAGAGGGAAGCTGCTTACCTCATGCTGACTGCATAGCAGAAAGGACCTGCCTGTGCTAGCAGGCTTCTGCCTTCTTCCCTTTTGTTCCACACAGCCCCAGTTTATTGGATGGTGCCAACCACATTCAGGACAGGTCTTCTCACACAGTTAATCATCTCTGGAAATGCCCTCACAGACACACCCAGAACTGTGCTTTACTGGCAGCCAAAGAACCTCTCAATCCAATCAAGTTAATAATCAAGATAAACCATCACACCCAATGAGGCAGAGGGAAAATACCTTCCCTGAAGATTCTGAACCAGAGTACTGCTCGATGATAATTCAAGATTCAATTTTCACACCAAGTTTCTCTGCAAGTGTCAGAGAAATGAAAGCTGATATTAACATTACAAAATAGTTCCTAAAATTAGCTATTTTGAAATGAGGTAGTTCTGAGTTCATGATACCACTGTGTTAGTTTGGATCTGTTTCAACAGAATCTGAGATAAATATTTGAGTGAGCAGGAGAGTGAAGCAGTAAAGTGAAAACAACGAGGGTAAGTACATCTTATTCCCTTTGGGGAAATTTGAAAGCTGTTAGAAAACCATCTGTATAACTCTTTAATCCAAGAGATGCAGAGCAGTATTGCTTACACACCAACTCCTGTCTGTTATTTGTTAGATATCCTTCACTTTTGGCCTACTGCATGCATGGTAAGAGTGGGTAGCCAGAGGAAACTGTCAGGGAAAGAATTACAGATGCTGGAGAACCAAAG
Organism: Castor canadensis; assembly: GCF_047511655.1. NCBI lineage: Eukaryota > Metazoa > Chordata > Mammalia > Rodentia > Castoridae > Castor > Castor canadensis. Next base: position 125,245,670 of record NC_133391.1, on the reverse strand, counting down.
TTAGTCCTGCACGCACAGATATGGAAATGCCTGAGAGAGTTTTGGCAGAGCACTGACAGGATCTGCTGGGACTGGCAGAATCACACCTAAAACTTTGATAAAAGAACATGTTTCAAATTAGACTGCACAGAATTATCAAGGGTAGACCACACCAAACATGGCACTCCAATTTTTCCAATAGGGTCTTGTGTTTTTGCTGGGAGTTGGGCTGGACTCCACTCCTTCTATCTATGTCTCCTGCATAGTTGCCATCACCAACATACTCAGCTAATTGGTTGAGATAGATTTTCATCAACTTTTTGCCTGGGTTGACTTCAAATGATTATCCTTCAGATCACTGTCTCCAGAATAGCTGAGATTGCAGATATGTCCAAACTCGTGGCTTTAAATACCATGTATGTGGCAGAAATTTACGAATCTATGTCTGGAGACAAACCATTTTTCTATAAATCTAGAGCAATACATAAAATGACTATTTAATAAGGTGACCAAGAAGAGAGAGCATCGGTCAAAGTAAGATCTGAATCTGCAACAAAATAGACCCTAAAGAACTCCTGTAACTTGCAAACTAATCACAGATATAGCTGATGCTCTTCCCTGTGATATATAAAAAGAAAATGAGGTTTTTGAACAGAAATTCTTTAGCTTTGGTTAACTTTATTTCCTCCAAATTGAATATCTTTTAACATATGAGATTCAACAGGTTCAAAACTGAACTTTTGATCTTTTCTTTCCAAAAAATATTCTACCTACAACATTTTACATTCAGTTAATGACAATTGCTGATTCCAGAAACCTTGGAATCATCCTTACAACTCACCACGGCTTGATAAAAATCAGTGGCTCTACCTTCAAAATACATCCAGAACCCTTCCACTATCATAGCCACAGCTACATGACAAAGTGAACTCAAATTTCTTGTCTGGACTACTGCAATAAACTGTATAACAGGTTAAATCACTCACTGCAATTCTTTTCTCCTTCAACGATAACCTTTTACTCCAAGAAATTTTGCAGATCTAAAAAAATTTCAAAAAAAAAAACCAAACAAACAAAACAACAGAATTTTTTGTCCTGACCCTTACTGTTAGGCATGGCTATCTGACTCGCTTCAGCTATTGGAATTTTAGAAAAAGTGATACAAAGGGGGTTTATGCCTCCAACATCACCAAGAAAATATATTAACTAGTTTTCTGGTCCCAAGAAGGGGATGAGGAAGTTGTGGAGTTCAACCACTAAAGCCACATCCAGCTTCAATTGGTTCAGTCTCAAGCCAGAAACAGCAGATGAGTGAGTTCCTGAACAGTCAAAATCCACAGACACTCCATCCACCCACAGATGCGTGAGATATAAGTGCTTATCGCAGGCTACAGACATTTTATGGTTATTACTATTATCATAGAAATCTTAGACTTATATGACCTGCCAATAGGTGTCCCAACCTCTCCTCTTGCCTCCTAAAATCTTATCTAAATACACCAGCAAAAGAGGTTTTTGTTGTTGCTTTTCAGTTATTCAATTTTTTCTAAATTGTCTTACTTTAATTTCCCATAGCATATTGGCAATGTTTAAAACAAGAATACAAATATAAGGATGTACTTATTTTGGCATTTTAGCCACATGTTACTCCATATTTTTGGATAGCTTTGACAAAAGGAACAAATCTAAGCAAAAGATAAATTAAAAACAAGATAATTTGTCTCTTCCCCAACTCCTAGCATTCAAGAACTGTGCATCAAGGTACACATGAAGCAGGTAAGGCTCAAAGTCGATGTGCACGTTTCTTTACATATATGAGTCGGTGTTTTGCTCAAGTGAAAACAAAGCCAGTTTACACACAGCACGGAGATGTCTGGGTTGTTTTAGAAACTGTCACTGAAATATTCATTAACAGATCACAGTTTCTAAAAATAAACACCAAATTTATATGTTAATAATTATGAATATTTTTAAATAAGATTTACTCAATATCTGAAGACATACTGTCTTTCAAGTTCTTTGTTTTATGTTTTTGTTTTTGCAGTACTTGGGTTTGAACTCAGGGCCTTCACCTTGAGCCACTCCACCAGCCCTTTTCTTGTGATGGGTTTTTTTGAGATAGGGTTTCACAAACTATTTGCCTGCAGTTGCCATTGAACTACCATCCCCCTGATCTCTGCCTCCTGAGTAGCTAGGATTAAGGTGTGAGCTACCAACACCCAGCTCAACTTCTTAAAATATCCTTACTCTGCTAATGAAAACCCAAATGTCCATGTATCTTCTTAGCATCTCAGACTAGCTAGCCAACACATTCTGAAGAGCCTAAAGTGGATATTAATAATCACCACATTATGAGGAAACACTAAAAATTGGAGAGAAATATATAACATTTCATAATAATCTATAAAAATGTATCAAGAGTCAATACACTCTTTTCTGTTTTGTATTTGAATTTTGGGTTAATAAAACCTGTATACATAATATGATTTTTAAAATATGTTAAATTTGCCAACACCAGTATCAGACATAATTCCAGTGTCATTCTGTTGAATCAAAGTCAAACCAGTGGATATTTATGCCAAGAGATTAATGATTGAAGTCATAATTTAAAAAATAAAATTCTGGAGAATGGGTTCAGTAACTTTTAAATGTCATTAATTTATTTTTTTTCCTCTGACAAATCCCACTACTCATAAAGTTTAGCTGTTTGTTTGACTGATTATGTGTTTATGTTTTCATTTTTCTTACCTTGTCTTGTTTGTCTCCTTTAGACAAAACTAGCCACTGCACACAAAGATTATCAACTCTGCACTCTACCATGGTTTCTTTTCTTTTCCTTATCATATTATTATTGTGACATTTACAAAAGCTCTTACAATATATCATAGTTGAATTCACCCCCTCCATCACTCTCCTGTATCTCCTCTTCTCCCACCCCATTCTGGAAGAGTTTCAGCAGGTCTCATTTTTCCATTTTCATGCAAGAATACATAATATTTCCTCCACATTCACCCTCCTGTATCCTTTCCTTACATCTTCCCACCTCCTACTGGTACCAACCCCAAGACATGACCTATTTTATCTTACTGGTCTCCTTTTTTGAAAAAAAATTTTTGATTGTTTAAGATAGCTATACAGAGTGTTTTGTTGTGATGTTTCCTTATATATATGTTTATAACCCAAATTGGTTCATCTTCCATGGTTTCTGACCATGCTTACCGGTTCCCCTGGTTCTGCTTACCAGAGACTGATCCTTTTCTACCAAAACACCTATGTTTCAGAATATCACTGATTATTCATGAGAGGACTTGCCACAGAACCATGCTATAGGGAAGTTAGCCAGATAAAGCAGTCATACCTAATGACAACTCTTGTCTGAATTGTTCAGAGAAGAGACCAAAAGTGTGTATGTAAGGATGAGATTTTCTGAATTTATACTTGTTGCTAAGGCAGGATACTGTCCTTGTAGGGATTATCAAATGACTTGAACTCATTTAAAAGTTTCTTCAATAGGAGACCCAGAGAGGACAGTGGTGGTGGCCAAGGTAAGACCTGTATTTAAACAAAAATATACCCTAAAGAAGTTTTATAACTTTCAAACTAAGATTGCTAGAAGCTGATTCTCTTTGCTATGGCATGTAAAAAAAAAGAGTTTGACCAGAAGTTCTCCAGCTTTGGCTCATCCTGACCAACGGTCTCCAGAATTGCTTTTTTTTTTTTTCCAGAATTCCTTTTATATCCCTGTTCATGTACCAGTAAAAATATAATCTATTTTACATGACTTGTTATTTTCTGTAGTCATGGCTGGCTTGCTCAAGTCATGGCTGGCTTTTTTAATTGAATAATTCAAGCATATAACAAAAAGTTATGAGCTTGAATTGGCAACAAACAAAAAGCAGACATTGTATAAAACCATCAAACATGCAAGCAATGAGGTAAATCTCATAGGGCATGGACTTACATCCCATTCCACTACCAAGGCAACTCAGCCTGAGTTTGCTGATTTTTTAATTTATTTCATTTTTTGGCACATCAATAAACATTAAGAAATTCATCCAGACACTACTGTGCATCTTCAAAATCAAATTTATTTGGCATTTGTGTTGTAATCTGGAATTTCACCTTTAAAATGAACAGTGAGAGTTAATAAATAGCTATTAAACTGTGCCCAGTGGAAGAGGTAGAGTTGGGGGCTAATGGTCCTTATCATTTCTCTCAAGAATTCAGATGAGTGCCTATGATAGTGCCTTTGAGTATGGGAAAATAAGAATGTGAGTACTCAGATATACACCCAGGTTTTGTTAGGACAGACTTTTGAAAGACTTTAAAAGAAAGGCTATAATGAAAGAAGGGAATGGAATCTCATCTCATGATATGCCCAACACACATGCAAAAACATCTATGCACCCATTTTACACTCCACTTTTAAGACTGTATTCCAATATGTTATCTCCAATATATATATATATAGCTAACTAAAAGACTAATAAATAACATACAGACTGAAATGTGTATTAAAACTTATTAGAGTATTTATCAAGTAATGCCAAATATTCAACTTTAAAGTGGAACAGCCATTGATCCAGGAAAATTGTAGCAAGATAACTCTGACAGGGGATGACCAAAAAGTCATTTAACCACGTGTGCATCGTGTGTAAGCCACTTCATATTTTCTTATGACAAAAAAGGCAATGGTAGGCTGGATCATACTGTGAAAGTTGACAAAGTGAAATGAAAAATTAAGTTTTATATTAATTAAGTGTTTGAACCAACAATTTATTATAATTCCTATGTTTTTAGAAATCTCTAATCAATTCTTTTGAACAGGTAGAGTAGAGAATTGGGCAAAAAGGAAGTAGGAACAGCAGAAGTATGAGAAAAGCAGAGGAAGGAAAGAAAATTTCTACCTTACTAACTTGAAAACAAAGGGAAATAAATAAATCCTGATTTAAAGACAGAATTTAGGGCTGGGATGTGTCTTACATGGTAGAAAGCTTGCCTAGCAAGTGCAATGTCAAAGCCCCAGTACCACAAAAGGAAAAGGAAGGAAGGAAGGGAGGGAGGGAGGGAGGGAGGAAGGAAGGAAGGAAAGAGGGAGGGAGGAAGGGAAGAAGGAAAGAGGGAGGGAGGAAGGGAGGAAAGAAAGGAAAAAAGGAAGGAAGGAAGGAAGGAAGGAAGAAAGGAAAAGAAAGAAAGAGAAAGAAACTATACTAATTCTCTAAGTTTCATGACCATCAAAATACCTTCAAAACTGCTCATCAACTTTGAATCAATTCTGGTCCCAAGAATTCAGCATCCCAGGGAATTTGTTTACCCTCCAGTAGACTAAAGTATCTTCTCCAATAAAGTCTGCATTCCAGTCGTGGAGAGGATCCTCCTCTTCTGCTGTGATTTGAATATGGATAGTGTTCCCCATTGTCCATTCTTAATGGTTTGATCTACAGGATGGAAGCATTGTGGATGTTGTGGACTTTTATGAAGTAGGACCTAGTGGGTGATTCTCAGTTTATTGCTGGGCTCTCTGTCTCTGTCCCTCTCTCTCTCTCTCTCTCAATCTGTTTCCCTCTCTCTCTCTCTAAGACATGATTGTTACTGTTTTGCTTCTATAGGAGTTCTCAGCGTGATGTGGCACTACCCAGCACATCCACCAGTTCAAGCGCTATGCCTTTGAATCTGCAAGCTGTAAACTAAATAAAACTGTCACTTTATAAATTAATTTCCTCAGGTATTTCATTATAATAATGTGAAACTGACTAATTAATACATTTTCCAAGTTAGTTCTTTCTTTCCAAAAAGATGTTATATATCTTCCCTCAGATTCACTGTACTCTTTAGAATCCTCTTTTATCCCTTCTTAGTTATTAATGGTACATAGATAGAGTCCTAGACATATAGTGATAATATAAATGTATAGACAAGAAAATAGTAATAATTCTCAATATTAAACTTTTCCTGTTTGAATTGCTTAGTTTCTGTTCCCTATGTGACATTGACCAATACAGTATTATAAGTACTAATTGTAAAGTAGAATTTAAAAAAATTCAACTCCCCAAAAATACATCCATTGGAAATACATTAGTAATATAGAAAATATGCCATCATAATTCTTGATATGAAGGAATTATACCTTACATATTCACAAATTTGAAAGTTAAAAGTAAAAAAACTGCCTTACAAAGTTTTAGTTACTTAAACCAATGATATCAGCAGGTCATCAAAAAGATAAGTGTTCAGATGAAAGCAATGTTTTGTGAGTTAATTACTGTGACAGATCCTATAAGAAAGTTCCAAGAAGGAAAAATATATATATATATATAATGAAAATTTTAATCATCATGTGTATTTCGCTTCCTTTTTCCTTCTAATACAATACTCAAACAGCACATATTCAATAAAATTCCATATGGTTTAATAGGAATATTATAATGTAACCACAAAGAACAACTACTATACCATGTAAAAGACTACCATCTCACTATTGAAGAACTCCAAAATGATCTGTCTGTTATACTAAGCTTATAAATGTAAACAAAGCCAATAAAATTTTATATAGTTTATTCTGATAAAAACATTTATATTACATGTTTTGACCATTAAAATCTCTTGTGTAGTCTCAATGCGATAACTATTGGTAATATTATAGGGCTGGCAGAGTGGCTCAAGTGGTAAAATGCCCTGAGTTCAAACCCCAGTCCCACCACAAAAACCCAAAAATACCATTAATGCTATAGTGACAGTCATTCAGTTTACCTTAAAACATCATGAAAACTTTGATTTTCTGTTAACTCTTTCAACAAATACTATTAGTATCAGGGAAGGTGAAATGGATACCAACTTCAAGGTGCCAGAAGAATGAAGAAAGTCCTCATTTCATTTGAGCTCGGTTCTAAAGATAAGTGCATCCTGTGGATAAGTGACATGAAAGTCTACAAATGGGAAGTGATAGGGATGAACCAAAAGATATATTGATAGCCAGTTGTGAGGTACAGGCAAAGTTCTCTCTGAGTCTATCATCATGAAAGCAGAGAAATAACCTTCTAGAGTTAGCTGGATTAAGGAGGACAAGACAGGAGTCATAGAAGTTCAAAGAAGTAATGGATTCTAGAGAATAAACAAAGACACAGGAAAATTGCAAAGATGAGGCACTGCCTAAGAGAGACATATGCTGTCCAGAGAGGATTTCTGAATCTGAAGAACATGGATTGATGGAGAGATGAAAGAAAAGGACAGATTCATATTATATAAGTAAGGAAGCGATGGGGCTGACGACATCATGGACAAAGAAGATAGGATCTTAACAACCGAATGGCTTAGAAATCAAACAATATTAAGTCATGGCAAAGACAAAGACACACTCACTTTGTGATTCCATTGCTTCATTAGTGGTTGAGGGCAAGGAAAAATAATGTGCCTGTCAATATTTTACTTAACCTGATACATGTGAGTCTAAGTCTATCAATCTCCCATGGATTAGAAAAAGAAAAAAAGATACAGTTTAGAATTCAGCCAGGATAGCATAAATGTGAATTAGAATGTTTGATGACATTTGGAGGAAAAAAACATCCTATAAAGGAATTAAAATAAGAGTTATAGAGCTTTCTTCAGAAATTCTTCTTGTTACTTTAAATGCAGGATGTCTAGAACCAAGATCAGATCTTGAAGCAAATAGGGTGGTTCAGATTCATATACATATATTTCTCCCCAACTGGATATTCCACACTCTTTCCCTGCTGTCCATGGCTCCTGCTCAGAGTAACACTCTCTAAGACATTGTGAAACAAGGAACAGAAAATGGACTCAGAAGACAGAGAGATCTGAGTTCTAACCCCTGCACCTCTGCTTACTGGCCACATGGCTCTGGGAAGGTTACTGTTCCTTTCAACATTTCAATTTCCTCATCCAAGTTAATGCTAGTAATAGCATTTATTTAATGGGCCCTTTAAGTGTTTATTGAAAGAAGCACCCAGCAGAGTTCCAGATAGGACAGTAAATAATTTATCCTGCTACCATGCACACAAACTGGTCTTCATAAAGAATTTTGGGATAATTACAGGTCAAAATAAGCATCAGCTTTACAAATGGAGTGACTTGGAAGTTTATAGTGAAAAAATCCAGATTAGCTTGTCAGGACCTTATTGCCCCAAAGTCCCAGAATGTTTCTAAGTGGAATAATGGAAAAGAAATATCCTTATGGACAGTTTCATTGTAGAGAAAGGCAAGGAATTCTTCCAGTGACAAGATCTGGAGATACCTGCAGATCAGCCTCTTGTCTCACAGCATGCTTACTTGACTGACTTCAGGAGTAGGCTGTGAGCCAACACTGTCATTTGAAGTAGACAAGATCTGTGACTTGCTGGCCACATCAAGGGGCTTCCCCTTCTTCCCTTACTCCTGCAGGGTCTACTCCTCTTCAGCTTGCTTCATCATGATTTCCAAGTAACATTTAACCTTGCCTCTTTCATTCTGAAATTATAAACTCTCAGAAAAGATAGAAGCATAATTTTTGGTCTAAATAATCATACACAATTGAGCTTCCATTAGTGTTGAATCTATCCCAACTATGATTTATAGTCCAGGAGACAAATTGAAGCATCATAATAATTTAAGAAATTCCAGTATTCTCAGCAGCCAAAGAAAAGAATTTGTTTAAATTTAGTCAAAAACAAATCAAAAGTAAAAGAGGGGAAGATGTATAGAGTGTATATATCTCCATGGTTTCTACAGTTTGAGAGGGTCCAGGCTAGAATATATAAAATAATCAGTACAAAGACTTTGTACTCAACCTATGACAGCTAGGATTGAAGTTAAAAATATCTTAGAACAAGGATAATTCTACAATTAACATGGTTAAACAGATATGTGTGTGGATTTGCTACTAAAAAAGAAAAAGCTAACAGAAAAAAAATAAACATTCACCTACTTACCATTTAATAAAGTCCTTATACACTAGAAGTAGAAGCAGATTTAACCTGTTTCCTACAAATCTTTTAAAAACTAGCAACAACAAAACCTCATCCTTATGTTTCCCAGGATGGAAAACACATTTAATAGAATGCTTACTCTCAAAAACAAAGCAGTGAGTAGTGTGAAAAGAAATGTTCTATTTAACCATTTGAAATTGACTGGATAGAAACAAAATTTGAGACTGTAATAAATTCAATATTTTATCTAAAACTAAATCTTTTTATGTTGTTGTTGCTTTTTAAGTTAGAAATGGCCTGTTCTAATTGCAACAGAGGAAAAAGATCATTTCACACAACAAAAGAGCATCAAGATTTACCTTATTGGACTTAGTCAAAATCATCTTTTGGTTTCTTAACATTTCCTTGTATTATTCTTTTTGGTAATTACAAAGTTACTTCACTCTTATGTAACAGATTTTTAAAAAGATGAATAACTTTAAAGTTTATAAATTATTTCATGTTTGCAATACTTTAGGAGGAGTTCCTAATAATATTCAAAGACATCATTTTAGGATAAAAAATATTTTGTAGAATCAAAACTAAAATGTGGGAAACTAGTAAATAAAAAGACTGAGAAAAAACTTTTACATGTGCAAGGCAGTGTCAAAGACCTTTATGCTGAGAAGGCAAGGCCTCAGCACAAAGGAGGTGAGCAAGGTTCAGCAAGACTACCTTGCAAGTAGGGAGACTGAGGCAATGGAGATAGACCTTGGCATGAGCACGGCTCTGTCAAAGGGCCTTTGGCTGATAGGCACTGACCCAGACAAGGGGAGAAAAGGTTCAGCAAGCCTGCCTTGGGAAAGCGGGGCATGTTCATGTAGTCAGGACAGTCTGCAGCTGCTCTGTTCTTGCTGCCTACGGGACTGGACCCATGAGAACCCGACCTAACTTCGCCCTGCTTTCCCACACCTGCTGTATAAATAAAATGCGCTTGTAGGCAGAGGGAGTTGCAGGCATCGCTTACCAGGAGTGCTGGACCCAACCGGTCCAAAGCTTTTCTATATGTCTGTCTGTGTCTTTTATCTCAATCCCCAGTCGCTCCCAGTTAGGTCAAGGGACCTGTTCATGATGGCTGTGAGAATAAAATAAAATTATTCCCGATCTAACATTTGTATAACTTTCATAGCTTGGAATGTTGTAAAGCAAATTGTGAACTAGTATAACAATTTTAAGTATTCATAATTAAGTATAACTCTGTTGTATTTGCTGAAATAACTCTTGAAAATGTATTCAAAATGAAATGTGTGGAAAAGCAGACATAATACAAGGAATTTTGTTTGGGTTTTGTTTTGTGTGTGTGCATGTGTGTTGCTGGATTTTTTTTTTTTTTAATTTTTGCAGTGCTAGGGACCAAAACCAAGGCCTTGTACATACTAGGCAAACACTCTACCACTTAAAAGGACTTTCTAAAATCTAATGTCATACAAACAGTTTGACTATTATGAATTATCTGAGAGGGCAGCAACAGGTTTTACTCATCCTGCTAACTGGGACACCCAAAGACATTGTGGAATGGAAATAGCAGAAGGGCTCTACTGTGTCACTGGTATTCATGGGAGGGTGTTGAGATGTTCTAAGGCAAAGCAGCCAGTCTAGAAAAATAAATCACAAAATTGCTAGAGGATTAAAATGAATGAAGAACTATTTAAATCTGTATCAAGACTAAATAATGTTTTAATTAAAAATATTTAAGTTTTTGTGAAAAACTTAAGAGGAATTTTAAAGTTAAAGAGAATCTGAAATTGAAGAAAAAATTCATTGGATCTCAGTATTTCATTCATCAACTGGGAAGAATAATTTTGCATAGTGGATTTAAAGATTAAGAAAACTATGTTAAGAACAGTAATAACAACAACAATAAGGTTAAATTATCTTCTTTCAGACTGAATCAGAGTTATTAATAAACTACTTATATATCAATTTTTAATGAGATATTAAAAAGTTATTAAGTAACTGGGTTTTTCCCTTTTCGAATCTTTGCTTAAAATGGCTGTTTCCCAGGTCGGAGCACTTGAATCCCTGGGAGATACAGTAATGTGACAGAGCAAAAGCCAAGTCACAAAAGTGTGACTGTTTTTTGTTGTTGCTGTGCAGGGTGGGGGTACATTGTAGCATTTACAAAGGTTCTTACAATGTATCAAATATATCATACTTGAATTCACATCCCCCCCACCCTGATTTTGAAACAAACAAATTTTAAAAATCATTTTTATTCATACAACAGTGGAATAGAAAGGAAACATTGTATGTGTCAGGACCAAGATGTGGGAGAAGAAAAAGTTCTGACAAGATTGGAGAAATTAGTCCATGAAGCATCCCTGGCTAAGAATTTCACTAATTCTTTGGTAGAAAATGTTTAAAATTTTTAACACCACAACCATATTGCATATTATTACATTTCATTACCTATCTATCTATCATCTATCTATCTATGTGTGATAGTCACACTTTTCATTGCAGTGACAAATACCTGAGAGAACAACTTAAAAAGAGGGAAGATTTATTCTGGTTCATGATTTCAGAGCTTTCAGTCCAGGCTTGCTCTATCTTTGTGGGCCTGTGGTGAGGCAGACCTTCATGATAGCTAGAGCATGAGGTAAAGCAAAGCTACTCATTTCATGGCAGTCAGAAAGCAGAAATGAGCAGAGAGAAAAGGAACAGAGTCAAAATATCTTTCTAGGTCATGCCCTAGTGACCTACTTCTTCCAATTAGACCCAGCTTTCAAATTTCCACCACTTCTCAATAAAGCCATTGATAGGTTCATAAACAACCCATCCATTGGTTAAGTCAAAACCCTCATGATCCAAACACCCAAAATCATCTAGCAACCAAGCATTTTACACATAAGCCTTTGAGGAACATTTCAGATTCAAGCCACAATTCACTCTACCTGTCTGTCTATTTATCTATCTATCTAATTTATAACATTTAGTCAACTATTACACAGTGATATTTACTTAGCATTTGGTCAGCCATTATATATAGTCTTTTTATTCTCCATATAAAGTTGCAAACCAAAGAACACTTTCTAATATTTTAATAAATATACAAAAAATGTTGATGTTAAGATTCTAACTAAAAGAATAATAAAAGAATTAATGAAACAAAAAGCTGGTTCTTTGAAAAGACAAACAAGAACAAACCTTTAGCTGAACTAATCAAATAAAAAAAAAAGGAAATGACCCAGATTTGTATAATTAGAGCTAAGAAAGGAGACATCACAAAAATAACCAAAGAAATCCAGAGGATCACTAGGGAATACTTAAAAAAATTGATATTCTAATATATGGGAAAATCTAGAAGAAATGCATATGGCCTACCAGAATTGAGCCAAAATGGTATAAACCACTTAAATAAGTCTAAAAAAGAAGTGAAACTGAAGAAGTAATAAAGTTTTCCAACAAAGAAAAGCTCATGACTAGAGCTTTTCACTGCTCAATTCTACTAGACCCTTAAAGAACCAATAGCAACACTCCTCAAACTATTTCATAAAATAGAAAGGGAAGAAACACTACCAAATTTATTCCATGAATCCAGTATTACCCTGATACCAAAACTGCATAAGGACACAACAAAAAAAATAATGATGAACATAGATGCAAAAAATTCTTAACAAAATACTCAGAAAATAAATTCAACAACACATTAAAAAGATGATACACCCTAATCATGTTGGTTTCATTCCAGGGTACAAGGATGCTTTGACAAATGAAAATCAGTTAACATAAACAGAAAAAAGGACAAAAATCATATGTTCATCTCAAAAGATGCAGAACAAACTTTGACAAAATTCAATATCCCTTCATAATAAAAGCCTTGAAGAAAGTATGAATAGAAGGAACATACCTCAGTATATTAAAGGATATATATGCTAACCATATAGCCAACATTATCCTTAATAGAGAAAAACTGAAACCATTTCCTCTCAATTCAGGAATGAAACAAGGGTGTTCACTCTCCCCATTCTTACTCAATATAGTGTTATAATTCTTAGCCAGAGCAATAAGGCGAGAGACAGAAATAAAAGGGATACAAATAGGAAAGGAGGATGTCAAATTGTCCCTAGTTGTAGATGATATAATTCTATACTTAAAAGACCCTAAAGACTCCAATTGAAAACTTTTAGATCTGATAAAAACTCAGCAACGTAACAGAATACAAAGCCAACTTAGCTAGGAATAAACTTAATAGAAGTGAAAGACCTCTATATTGAAAATTATTAAACCCTAAAGAAAGAAATGAAGGAAGATATTAGAAGATGGCAAAACCTCCCATGTTCATAGATCTGCAGAATTAATATTGTGAAAATGGCTACATTACCAAAAGCAATTTACAAATTCTATTTAAGTCCAACCAAAATCCCAGTGTCATTTTTCACAGAAAAAGAAATACCAATTCTAAAATTCATATGGAAGAACAAAGACCCTGAATAGCCAAAGTAATCCTGACCAGAAAGACCAATGTTGGAGCTATCACAATACCCAACTTCAAATTGTACTACAGACTCATAGTAACAAAAACAGCAAGGTACTTGCATGAAAGCAAACATGTAGATTGATAAAATAAAAAAGATTCAGAAATAAGCCCACACAGCTACAGCCATTTGATTTTTGACAAAGGTGTTAAAAACCTATGTTGGAAAAAAAAACAGCCACTTCAGCAAATGGTGTTAGGAAAACTGGATAAAAACTAGACCCCTATCTCTCACCCCATATAAAAACCAAGTCTAAATTGATCAAAGATATTAATGTTAAGACTAGAAACTTTGAAACTGTTAGAGGAAAACACAGGGAAAACCTTCAAAGATGTAGGCATAGGTATATGTCAATACATCTGAATAGAAATCCAATTTCTCAGAAAATAAGAACAAGAATTAAGAAATAAAATTGTATCAAATTAAAATTTCTGCACAAGAAGCCAAAGCCAGTGACTCATGCCTTTAATCCTACTTGGGAGTCTTAGATCAGAAAGATTGAGGTTTGAGGCCAGCCTCAAATAGCTTATGAGACCCCATTTCAAAAATAGGCAGAGCAAAATGGATTAGAGGTGTGTCTCAAGCAGTGGAACACCTGCTTTGCAAGTGCAAAGCCCTGAGTTCAAACCCCAATCCCACCAATAAATAAATAAATAGATAAAAGAGAGAGTTGCACAAGGAAAAAATTAACAGAAGCAAAAGAAAACCTATCAAATGGGGAAAATCTTTGCCAGTTATTCATCAGGTAAAAGGTCAATATGCAGACTATATAAAGAGCTTCAAAAATTAAACACTAAAAATTAATCTAATTAATAAATGGGTAAATGAACAGTTGTCAAAAGAAGTACAATGGCCAATAAATATATGAAGGAATGTTCAGCATACTTAGCCATAAAATAAATGCAAGTCAAAACATCATTGAGATTCCAACTCACCCCAGTCAGAATGGCAAGCACCTAGAAAACAAACAACAAACATTGAAGAGGATGGGGTTGAGGACAGGGGTAGGAGACCCTTATGGTTGGCATGAATGTAAATTAGTACAGCCATTATAGAAATCAGTGTAGAGGTTCCTTAAAAATCTAAAAATAGAACACCATATAATTCACTACCACTTCTGGGTATATATCCAAAGGACGGCAAGTCTCCATACAATAGAGATACGTGCACACCCGTGTTTATAGCAGCACTATTCACAATAGCCAAAATATGGAGCCAGTCTAGGTGCCCATTAACTGATGAATGGGTAAAGAAAATGTAATACATATACATCATGGAGTATTATTCAGTCATAAAGAGGAATAAAATTATGTGTTTTTAGGAAAATGGATAGAACTAGATAGAGATCATTATGTTAATCCACCTAAAGCAGACTGAGAAAGACAAATATCCCATGTTCTCTCTCATATGAGGAATTTAGTACTTAAGAATGCGTGAAGGATTGTAAAATACATTTTGTTTTGAGGCAGGTATCAGCAGGAGGGGAGAGAGAAAAGGAGATGGTAAAGGGGGTGGGTGAAAATGGTTAAAGAACTTTATAAATATATATGGAAATAGATCAATGAAACCAGCTGAAATTGTTTTAAAAAGCAAAGAAGGAGGGATAAAGGGTAGTGAAAGCAGGGATGTATTTTATCAGGATACAGTGTATGTACATATGGAAATTTCATAATGAAAGCCCTCAGTGTAACTAATACATGCTAATTTAAAAGCATAATAATAAATAAATAAAATGTATTAATCAGGCCATCTGAAATCCCATAGAAACCATCTGTGTGTATATATATATATATATTATCAATGACTTTCATTGTGAAACATAAAGCTATATAAAGAAAAATAAACAAAGTTAAGATTCTAGTATCTGTTGTGGATAGATACAGAGTAACATTTACAAATGGCTTCTAGAAATATACCACTAAGAGAGCTAAATGGGAAGAACAGGTGGGGGAGGGAGACTCTGATCAAAAGGTTTCTGTAAATTTTGACTTGTTATTCCCTGTGCTTCAAATCCTTGATGATGATAGACAAAATATCACAAGACCAATCTAAAAACACAGTCCACCTCCACAGCAAAAGAAACATCTCTATAAATGAATGAAAAACTACAACACAAAGCTGCAGGGGCAAAGCCAAAGATCTTTTTGAAAGCTGACACTTAGAAGTATCAAGTAGTGGCCATGTCCATTGTTACAAAGGAAAAGGATGACTAAAAACCAAAGAGTTGTAGCTGAGGTGATGGGCAGTGCCAGGCTCCCTGCTTAAAGTCACAGCTCAGGGAAGGAATCTACCTTCTCTAAAGGGCAGATGAGAAAGCTGCTACTAACCCCTGCCTGCACAAAGTTTGTGAGGATATAGGGAACTAGAGTGCTGGAAAGATAAAGACATAGCCTCTTGGTCAGAAAACAAGTATAGTATCCTTACTATCACTTGGTGTGTGTGATAAGAGTCACCACTGTAAGACCTGGTTTTCAGCTGAGGGCTAGAGGCCTGAGTAGAAATGGCTTCCAAACTATTGACAGTTTGTTTGGACAAGTCAGTGGATAAATTTGGGGGGAAAATTGAATAAAGGATAAAATCAGGGTAGAGACTTTATTTTGTAAATTAAAACAATTTCAATGATGCTACAAACTTACACATTAATTTCTTAAATACAAATTGTGTTTTTAAAATTTTAGCAATCCTAGTATGTATGAAGTATTGGCTTCTTTGTGGCTTTGACTTTCATTGAGGTTCTGATGTTAACCATCCTCTCGTGTGATTGCTAGAATTCTGCACATCATTTGTGGAAAAAGTTTCTCATATTTTTAAATGTCCTAAACCAGTAAATGTCCTACCCTTTATCAAAGGGTTTTGTGTGGATGATGAGGTATGTTTTTAAAAGTCTGGAAATTGATCATTCTGAAATGACCTTCATTCTCTGCTTGCACAGACCCGAAAAGTCTCTGAGAACGAAAATGAGAGTAAGAGATTGAGACTTGTCTGATCTTTTAGGAGCATACACCATCTTTGAACATGAAGTCCTAGATCTCTAACAGTATGTTGAAACATTTCAAAGCCCTCTATGGATATCTCATTCTCAAATTCTCTTTTTCAGATTTTTTGGTAGAGTTATATTTTCCCCAAATATTATTGTCACCAGAGGTTTTTACAATGTTTTAAAAACATGCCACTTTTTTTCTTTCAACAAATAACTTTGGGGTGATCCTTTTCTCCTTGCTGAGTGAGCTCTGAATCAGGTCAAATAAAGATAAAAGCTATGCATGGGGCTTTTCCAGGAGCTTCTAGAAAAATCAAATAGTAACAATTTTCTGCAGATTTTTTTTTTTTAGGAAGATCCAGAGCCTTTCTACCCTTCAGCATGGCTACTAGACTTTTCATATGTCCTTGGCACAAATTCTAAAGTTTTTTAAGGCTACAAAAGAACTAGGGAGGGTGAATGTAAGTCAGAAAAGTTAAAATCCCTCAAATCTCATTGTTCTTGTTGAGATTCAGTCATTTTTGAAAAATGAATGCTCCTCATTTATTTGTAGCAAGTCTTTGACTAATTTACAGAATGCTGAAAAGTCAGATTTTGACATTTTTGTCAATACTCTCATTACTTTTGTGAGGGAATTCATTTTTGGAAGTTCTTACTCTTATAGTCTAGGAACATTTGTCAAGATTCTTTTTAACTACATTTCAGGGCATACTACAGAGTGATAGTAACCAAAGCAGCATGGTTCCAGCATTAAAAACAGGTAAACCAACAGAACAGAAAGGAGAACCAAAGATAAACTCATGAATCTACAGCCAACTGATTCTCGACAAAGGCACCAATACATTGGAGTAAAGACAGCCTCTTAAATAAATGGTGCTGGGGAAACTGGGTGTCCACAAGCAAAGATTAAAACTTGACCCCTATCTCTCGCCCTTTACAAAAAAAAATCAAATATAAATGGATCAAAGACCAAAATGTAATACCTAAAACTGGAACAACCAGAAGAAAAGAGATAAAAGGACTTTAAGACATTGGTACAAGCAAGGAGTTTAGATATGATCCAAAAAGCCTAGAAGACAAAGTCAAAAATTGGAAAATGGGATTATATCAAATTAAGAAGCTTCTGCACAGCAAAGGAAAAAAAATCAAGAGTAAAGGAACAAACCACAGAATGAGAGAAAATACTTCCCAACTGTGCTGCTTAATCTGGGTTATCATCTTGACTGGATTGAGAGGCACCTAGAAAATTGACAAAGCATACCTCTTGGGATTTCCAAGGAAGACTGGCATGTGGTCAGTGAAATAAAGGGAGGAACTCTGCCCTGAATGTATTCAGCCCCATCCAGTGAGCAGGAGCCCCAGATGGAGCAAAAAAGGCAGAATATGGGGAAAGGTCTGACACACATGCTTGATGCTTCATATGTGTTTGGTTGTTTTTGTTTGGTTGGTTGCTTTTTGGTTTTCTTTTGTTTACTGCTGTCATCACCAAAGAACATCAGACTCCAGATTCTTCAGCCTTTGAACATGAACTTGCACCAGAGACTCTTCAGGGATCTTCCAGGCCTTCACCCTCAGACTGAGACCACATCTTTGGTCTCTCTTGTTCTGAGGTTCCCAGCTTCTTGAACTGAACATTTACTGGTTTCCCCACCTCTCAGCCTGCAGATGGCCATTGTGGGACTAATTAATCAAGATCAGATATGTATTCCTTGCTTCTTATACATGTACCATTGCTTCTCTTCTTCTGGAGAACCCTGGTTAATGCACCTATTCATATGATGAAGGATTAATGTCCAGAACATGCAAGGATCTCAAAAATGTTAACAACGAAGTAATCCAATTTAAAAATGAGTTAATAATCTGAATAGACATTTCTGAAAAGAATAAATATGAATGGCCAACAAATATATGGAAAAATGCTTAATATTAGCCATAAACAAAATATAATCCAAAACTACAGAGCTATATTTTAAAAGTGGGGGCAGGCTCAGTGGTTCATACTTATAATCCATGCTGCCTAAGAAACAGAAGCAGGAGGATCCCAGTTCAAGGTCAGCATGAGCAAAAGTTAGTGAGACCCTATCTCAAAAACAAGCCAAATATGCTTGTGCCTATCTGTGATCCTAGTTACTCAGGAGGTGAAGGTAAGAGCATTGTGGTTTCAGGCCAGCCTGGGCAAAGTTAGCATGAGACCCTATCTGAAAAACAAACTAAATGTATAAGGTCTGGGGGCATGGCTCAAGTGGTAGAGCACTTGTCTAGCAAGAAAAAGACCCTGAGTTCAATTTCCAACACTGCAAGAAAAAAAAATGGTGAGAAAGCAGATAAAAAGAACTCTCATATATTATTTGTAGAAATGTAAATCAGTGACGATATTATGGAAAATAAAGTGGAGGTTCCTTAAAAACTCAAAGTAGATCAACCATGTAATCCAGCTATTCCACTTCTGACTACATATCCAAAGGAAATGAAATCAGCATGCCAAAGAGACACCTGCATACCCATTGCTGCACTTTTTACAATAGCTAAGAGTTGGAACCAACCTAAGTGCCCATCATTGGTTGAATGGATAAACAAAATGTGATTTTATATATATATGTATATATATATACACACACACATACATATACATATGCATATACATATATAAAAAATGGATGGTACTGAAGGACATTATATTAAGTAAAGTAAACCAGGCATAGAAATACATAATGCTTTAGAAGCTAAAACCGTCTGTCTGGATTGTATTTACTCAAAAATTATATGTATTAGAAGCCAGGAAGGGTGATAAAAGAAGGTTGGATAATGGCTACCAAAACACAGTTTTACAGAGGGAATAATTTCTTTTGTTCCATGGTACAATTAGATTACTAGTCACAATAACCTTCAGGTATTTTATGAAGATTGGAAAAGAGGAGATTGAAGGCTCAACACATAAAGAAATGATAAGGTTAAGGAAATGCTAATTGCCTGAATTTGATCAGTGCACATTGTATGCATTCATTGACATCACATTGAACCCAATTAATACGAACAAGCAATACATTTTAATCAAAGAAGTTTTAAAAATTTTTTGTTTTTAAAAAAGAAAGATTAACTTTCTAACTCATAGTTTCATGTACTTCTTTTATAATCATTTTGAAGGTGTCTGAAATATTTTCTACTTCTAGAATAGTTTTCTGTTTAAACAGTATTATCAAAGGGAAATATTCCAATTTTATTCTAACCCTCATACATCATTGCATTGTTCAAAATCAGTAGTAGGGAAACATTGACTAGCAAAAGTCAGTCTCACTGGAAAACAAAAACCATAATATATGCAAAAACTTCTACTTGACTCTTTTAAAAAAGACAACTTAATATATAATCATCCCTTGATATGCACAGAGATTGGTTACAGGATCTCCGACAGATATCCAAATCCAAGAATGCTCAAGTTCCTTAGATAAAATGGCATGATATTTGCATATAACCTACTCATATCCTCCTGTCTGCTTAAAATCATCTCTAAATTATTTAGAATACACAATACAATTATTTAGAATATACAATACAATGGAAATGCTATGTAGAAGTTGTTACATTACTGTATTATTTAGAAAATACTGACAAGAAAAAATGTCTGCTCATATTCAGTAGAAATACAATTTTTCTTATCAATATTATCCATTCATGGTTGGTTGAATTCATGATGTATAGCCACAGACACAGAACTGAGTATACTACCATGTAAAATGGTTTACTCTAAAACTGTTAGCATTTGATGCTTATTTTCTCATTCATTCTTTTGTTATTACAATTACAGAAAGCAATGTTTTCCTTAGAAACCAATCTCTGCCAAAGATGAAGCATTTGCTGTATAAAATACTGTGCAGAAATAATTTTTAAAAGTAAAGCATTATTACTAATTAGTCTATATTAATCAATTATTATCAGACATAATATTTGTTCAGCATTTGTAGTATGTAAGAAACTCCAATAAGCACTTTATATTTAATCATCACATACTTATTGTTATTTGAATTTTAATGCCAAGGAAATTAATATTCAGATGCATGAAGTGACTTGAGTAAGGACACAAATTAGTAAGCAATAGAATTAACCCTATCACCTACTAAAGGTCACCAGAGTTAGCTCTCTATATTCTTCCTATTATATAAGTAATACTAATTGTTATTGTCATAAAAGAAATTCAAAAGTAAAAATTTCATATTGATATAAACCTTTACTACACCTTTTTGTTGTAGCAAATATCAAATTAGACTTTCTTGAAAGATACCCAGGCAGTAATAGAAGTGTTATTAAATTGACAGGTTGCCTTCCTGAACAGGGAGTAAGCAGTAGCATTTGCTGAATATTTTTCTATTCTAACACCCCAGATTAATCTGAATATTAGCAACAAAAGCCTAGGAGCCTTTACATCTTTCTCCAGACATTTAATTGTGGAAGTGGACATAAAATAAGTAAGAAGAATTGAACTTGTGCCATATCACTTGTCACAATGATATGTTACAACTGATCTTCTCTGAAAACTTGTGAATGACTCCAGTAAGATGTAGGCAATATCATCATTGCTTTATTCATATTATTTGATGCCCTTCTGTCAGATATCTAAGTTTGAGCAAGTAAAAATGTCATAGACAGATAATTATGTGTTCAAGGATGATATACATCTTTCTTGTTGCATTGCACAAAAGTCATTTACAGTTCTCATATTTTCACGAATTTCCAGTTGCTTTAGTATTTCAGTAACACTTGGTATTAACCCTCTTTTTAATGGAAAATTTTCAAAAACTGACACATGATTTTTTAAATACTCCTACCTGAAGAATATTTTTGATCAAGGCTCCTGATCTTAAACATCGCTTCTGTGGACTCTACTCTGGCTGCATACCCATTGTGACCTAAATCTAGTTCCAAGGACTTCTCAATCCTTTCTCTAAATTTTCTATTATATAAACCTTCTTACACTGATTATTTTAAACTATGAATTTGTTATTTCTTTCTTATTTACAGCATACTACTCATTAGCTTTTATAAATAAATTTAATTTGTCATTATTTCACATTTAAAAACATGAAATTGAAATAATTATATGTTGAACAGTAAAGTGTTTCCCAAATGCCACTTTCACAATTTTTGCAAAATTTGCATATCTCCCAGACTTAATGTTGCTCTTTAAATATGTTTACCTTTCAGCATAAATATCTTAAATGAGAACTCTAAGTAATTAGCCAATATTACTTGCCATAACTAAAAAAATAAGTACATTAAAAACAAATAAAATAACTCAAGTCTACATGGATATTGTTTACTTCCTGTGACTTATTCTCCCTTTTTAAAAATAGGAGTCTAACTAATGATGATGGGGTTGGGGTTTGATGACTAGTACTAAATTTACCTTTCTCCTTGATTTAATTTAAACAGAAATGTTCAAAGAAAACTGGAAAGAAAAATACATGTTCATACCACTGCCACCACAGTTAGCACTTGTTGAAGTTACTGATCATCCTGAAAGTCTCAGTTGATGAACCGTGGGTCTAGAGACATTGAGCAATTTGCCTGTGGAATACAGAACACCTAATGACAAAAGTGCAGCTCTGTGGTTGAACTTTCTATGGCTTCATGCTTCTTCATCCCAAGTGTTAAAAGGTGAAGCTGGCCCAGTGCCAAATTGTATATTTTGCATTTCAATTTCTTTCATTGTGTTGAATTATATCCTATTGAAGAGTATTTTTACTTTACTTTTTGAAGTATAATTTGAATTTTAAGACATAATATATGTATACCTTTATGGAGTACATTATGGTACTTCATAAATGTATACAATATGTAAAAAGTATTTCCATCTTTTCAACCACTAATCTTTTTATGCTTTGGGAATTTCATACTCTTCTAGTCATTTAAAATTATATCACAGATTGTTTTACCCTGTTGTGCTAAAAAAAAAAAAACAACCAAGAAGTATTATAATTATATGTGGGTTACAATGTGATGCTTTGTATGAAGAAAGGTTTCCATTGATTTTTTTATAACAAGGTGTAAGGGGGTGGCATGGTAGAACTAGTATTTTAGGAAATGTGAGGGAAAATGTAGCTGAATTGACTCTATGTTCTAGGTTATATTACTTTTCCCTTTAAAAGTTAATGTGCTGTGATCTATGCAGACCTAAGTACCGAGCGAAATTTCCTTGGACTATGAAGGGCAGGAGGGTAAAATAGGTCTTATGGGGGGATGGGTACCAGCAGGGGGGTAGGCACAAGGGAGGAATGAGTGTGTACATGGTGGATGTATTTTCTATTCATATATGAAAATAGAAGAATGAAACCTGTTGGAATTGTTCTAAGAAGCGGGGAGGAGGAAAGAGAGAGAACAATGGAGGGGGTAAATCTAACTAAGATATATTGTAAACACATATGTAAATATCACAGTGTATCCCTTGTACAACTATTATATGCTAATAAAAAATTTTAAAGTTAAAAAGATAAGAAACAAGAAAACTCAGAAGTAATTCCTCTACTCTGTGCTTTGGTGCCCCTAATTGGACTTCTTTCTGCCATTTTCCCTGATCTTCCCAGTCTTGTTACCACTATTCCATTCCATTTTTCTATAAGGTTGACTTAACAGTTATCACAAATGAGTGAGAATTTGTGGCATTTACCTTTCTGTATATGGATTATTTCACTTAACATAGTGACTTCCAATTCCGTTCATGTTGCTGCAAATGACAAAATTTCATTCTCTTTAGGAAATGAGTGATTGAATAGTATTCATGTCATGAATAGTATTCCATTCTGTAAATATATCACATTTTCTATATCTATTCTCATACTGATTGACTCCATATCTTAGCTATTGTGAATAATGCTGCAATAAACAGGGGAGTGCAAAGTATCTTTTTGGTATAATGATTTCAGTTCCTTTGGCTATATCTCTAGTATTAGAATTGCTAGATTATATGTTCATTCTCTTTTTGCTTTTTGGAGGAATCTCCATACTGTTCTCCATAATAGCTGTACTAATTTACATTCCTACAGCAGTGTATAAATTTTCTTTTTAAAAGAATATTTTAAAAATATAACATGTAACATATGTTGAGTGTATTTGTTTTGTAAACCTCATATAAACTCTATAAGATAGCTATATCATTTTTTTCACCCCCTAATGAGAAAAGTAATACTTAAAACAGGTAATATAATTTGCTATATATTACCTTAGCTCTTTATTTTTGCTGCCAGGGAGGTTAGATATCTGGAAAGAGAATGGGGTAAATTGTTGAATGAATGAATAAATTTAGCACTTATGTCTGAAATTTTAACCACAATGTATTTGGTTATTGGGACCTTCCTTAACTGAAGAGTGGTTACTGATTACTCAAATCCCCTTCATGCACTTCAATGTGTAAAATGAGGTGGGAGATGGAGATAAAAAAATAGAGGAAAATAAAGTAGGCCCTAGAATTTCCCATCTGCTTTCACCATGCTCATATTTTCATTGTTTCTTTTGAAACCTGATTTGACACCAATCATGCCCAGCCTTGGGAATTCTTCAGTGTGCCCCAATTTCATTTATTGCAAATCCCAAGAATTATATCTCTGTTAATGAGTTCTTTCAAGTAATCCTAGAAATTCTCCCTTTGCTCCCATATTACAGACATATAAAGTAAGGTCCTTTCATAGTTTGTGATATAGGTGGGGAAAATATAAATGTGGAGTTTGCTACTTAGAGAAATTATGTCATAGAGATGAGTCTCTGAAAGTCAACCATTAAGTCAAGCAGAAGTGAGGTCAGAACTGAGTGGTGTTATAGTTTCCCAAATCAATGCTGTGCAGGACAGTTTCAGCTTACTGTCCAGTCCCCCTTATGAGGAACTTCCACAAGCTACAGACAGACATTTACTTGCTAACTTCAAAATACAATTTCAGAGAGACTAGGGCTGGGTTAAACCCATAAAAATATCCCTTTTCCTCATCCTAGACTCATTTACTTCCTGTAACTTAGGTCCATAGAAGTGGGGAGCTGATCCCTAAGACCTCCTCACTCACTTCCCTAGGCCCGAAAACTTACTAGAAAATTACTTTTAAGCAAATATGAAAGCAATCTTTTCTGTTTAATCACCAGGAATATTTGGCACACTCCACCCTTTATGAGCCCTTCAGTCATAACGCTTCCTGTGATCTGAATGTGGTCTCTCAAATAAATGTGTTGGAAATGTAATCTTCAGTACATCAGTATTGGAAGGTGGTGCCTTGTGTCATGAGGGCTCTGCCTTCATGAGTTGAGCCACTGTAGAAAGGGCTTTGTGGAGCAGGTTCCTCCCTTCTACATTATGCCATGTGAGGATGCAACAACAGGCCTTATTAGGTGCTGGCACCTTGATATTGGATTTCCTAGGTTCCAGACTGTGAGAAACAAATTTCTGTCCTTTATAAATCTTCAGTCTGTGGTCCTTGTTATAACAGCACAAATGGACTAAGACAACCCTGAAGTTCTGAGTAAGTGCTATTTATGAAAACTCTCCCTAGCTTTCTGAACGTAGAGTGCAAAAGAAAGAAAGAGAAAGGGAGGGAGAGAAGAAGGGAGGAAGAAAGAAAGAATAAAAAAGGAGGGAAGGAAGGAAAGAGAATGGATATACTTTATTTCTGAACTATCATTTCCTATTTCTTCAAGAATCCTTGTTTTTTAGCTAACCATACATTATAAAAATGTTTCAACAGTGATTTTTCTCAGTTCCTTAAACTTCTAACCACACAGGTCATTTTTACATATAGCCTACTCTATGCTAGTTGGAAATCCAACAAACTTGGAACTATGTTGGCTTTTTACTTCATGTACTGTGCTCAGTCTATTTTAATTCTAATAATTCTTGAATAGGGTACAATCGTGCTGGCTTTAGGATCAACTTTTTCATAGAGAATTTTCTCTGCAAATAAGGAAAAGTGGTTCTATTCTTAATCTACCATTTGAGAGACTCATGACTAGAGTTTAGTCTACTTTGATTTATTAAAGATTCTTCACCACTAAATCTAACAGGAGTTTCCAAAATTAGATGGATGGAAAAGGGCCTATGATCATAAAGAGTTTAGGATCAAGTTGGAGATAGATGAGGATGAGCCTTTCATTAATGTCTATAGCACAAGGTGTCATTGCCTTAGAATTGTGACAAACTAATTGCTTTGAGAACACAGAGAAGAGAAGGATCATTTCCAAGTAGGGAAATATAAAGGCACTGGGAAGCTGATGCATTTGTATTGGATAAGCAATGATATAAGGAAGATAAAAGAAAGTCTGTAAAGTAACAAAATGTACTATGTCAGAGGAAGTGTGAGATATAAGTTGTATTCACATGGTAAAGGACATTCATTTATTCATTCCATAAATATTAACTATGCAGTTTTATGCTTTGAGCATCCTTCTTGGGAATGCTCCAAAAACAACAAATGAGACATTGTTCTACCCCTGGGGAGATGATAGGCCAAAAGGGAAAAAAATATATGAACAAGGATTTGGTTTATTAGGAGCAGTGTAAGGTTGTCAGAGTAAATGATCCTAAGGAAGTGCTATTTTCATCTAGATCTAAAGGATGTATGGCAAAGCAAGTATAGGGAAAGGCCAGGACAGAGATTCCAGGCTAAGAAAATTGCCTGGGAAAGGACCCAGAAGCTAAGTACAATTTGTGACCCAAATTAAGATTTAAAATTATAAAGCCTCAATATTATAGTAATATAAAATAAACTACCAGGTAAACAAAAATCATTTGAATCATCATTCTTCATTAACATTATTTATGAAAGAAAAGTTTTAATACCCAGATATCTGCAAATGAATTTTCCTTTTGGTAATATTTCCCCTCTCATTCTTAGCTATTTGTTTGACGGTGCTATATTTTCATCGCTTATAACTTTTTTAGCAACACTGATACTAAAGTCCTGTCATGTGAATGGTTGGTAACTTGAAGATGAAAAGAAAAAGCAATCAAACAAATTAGAAACCTATTTCTCTCTATGAAGGCTAAGAAAGTAGACTATAAGAGAATATGACTTACTTCATGTTTTCTCAGATAAATTTAAAAAGTATTCTGGGAAAGATTACCATCGATAAAATATCCTATTCTTATATACATTTTGGGGGAAGAAATTTTGATATATGATTTGAATCTATCATTAGAAATTCGTTCTAAAAAGATGTACTAAGCATAACGATTTTTGACCAGCTATGTTACTGGACCCCAGAGATAAAGATTAAAACAAATAACAATATAAATATATATAGCCCTTGCTCTAAAGGAATTTGCAATATCATAGAGGAAACAGATACTGACCAAATACTTAGAAAAATAAATGTAAAACTGTTTTTGTGAAGCATACCATGAAGACGATGCATATGGAACTAAAGGGGCATATAACAGAGGCATTTGATGTTATTTGAGAGATCAAGGAAGCCTGTCTTGTGGAAGGCACAAATGACTTGCGGTATCAAGAATGAGAATAGCATAACAGGTATAAAGGGGAAGAAGTACCTTTCAAAAATGTGTAAGCAGGATCAAGCATGACAACAGCACAGGACTGAAAGAAAACGAACAGTAAGGCAGGACTGGATGTGGGAAGACCAGATGGAAGGCATGTGATCCAGAAAGGAAACATCAGTGAGTGAACTGTAGTATTGGTGAAGTCAAGACAAAGTGAACCATTGGGTTATAAATAGTTCTTCCTAGTCATTCCAATTGAAATCCCCAGTTCTAATGATTTAAGGACACAATTCCCCAAATCATGAACTCACTCTGGTTCTCCTTGTTTCCTTAGGAACTTAAATTAACCATGGGTAATTGTGGAGAAGATCATGTCACTATTAAAAAAAAATATGCAAGGCATCAGGGATGTACTGAGAAAGACAGTGATACATACAGTTAAAATAGTAGTTAGGAACCAAACGAATAGGCCCAAATGAGTCATTTTTAAGGCATTTGGACTTTATTCTAAGGGCAATGGAGAGACAATAAAAGTTGTTAAACAGGAAAATGGCATAATCAAATTTTATCTTTCCATAATTATATAATTTTTTCATTCACTGATTAGCAGTAGGAACTACTAAAGGTTTTTCAGCCTGCAAGTAACCAGCTGTTTAGGAAAAATCAATCTGACATCTGTGCATGAAGACTTGGAGTTAGAGCTAGAAATGAAACTGGAAATAAAAGCGTCAACTGAAAATCTATTTTGATGGTCTAAAAATAAGGAGATAATTGATAAGAATTGAATGGTAATACACAAAAAAATTAAAGAATAAAAAATAAACTTTCAGGAAACATCAGTTTTCCTTTGGTAGCCTATAGTACTGTTTGGCACAGTGTCTTAGAATCGACTGCTAAAATGTGATTCTGGTGACTGAGGAATGATTGCTAAAGTAATATATTTAAATTTGAAAAAAATATCATTTCTTACAACTACATTAATTCATCATTGCATGTCTTATGGTATGCAGTAAATTTGCATCTTTATTTTTATTAACATTGATGTTCTTTGGGTATGGATGTGGGTCGGGCAAGTTGGAGAGGAAGTTGGATTTCTGTGGGTCTAGCTCACCTCTCTCAAACCTGAGAAATGAGAGTCTATGACACAGGAACAGAGACAATTAGCCAAGAGGCTTCACAAGTACAGATTAATGAAGGAAGACATCCTAACCTACAAAAGACTACCTTCTTTTCATCATTACCAACCAGTAGAAAATCTCCACCTTGCACTAACCTATACCACCCTTCCTATTGAAATGGTGCTCTTGAAATTTGGGATAAATGAGAAGTCCTTCCAAGTTTCAATTTTAGAAACAAGAGTTCTCCAGGAGCAGCAGAGGATTCAGATTCCTTATGAAGGACTTTTTGCAGCCTTTTTCTGTACTCTGCCTCGTAGTTATGGTCCAGAAGTCTTAGCCCTACCCTGCTAGTTATTGGCCTCATGAGATCCATGAGACAAATTTACTGATGTCCTGATAACAGACTTAACTACCCTTTGACAAAGGTTATTTGAGGAGAAGTCCAATGCTGGGTGGAACATCCCAACAAGGCTTATGTAACTTACTGGTTCTATTTTCCTATCTACTGTTGTATATCAAATAAGAATTTAGCAAAGATTATATTAGTAAGCTTTCTCTTTGTTAGATATTTTTGAAATCTTCTTTAAAGAAATATAAAATTATATTTGTGTGGGGAAAACTACTAATCCACAAGTTCAGTAATTGCTATACATCTTACAATGCTTAAATACCACAGGAACTCACCATCAAACCAATGGGGAGCTCAATTTCAGAGTAGTCTAGTGAATTTCCCTTGCACTGCTCATTCACTAAATACTCAAAGAACATGAAAGCAATGTTTTAGATTGGGATATTCCTCTCCTAAAAGGAAAGAGAAATTTCAAATGTTTAGAATGGAGACAAATCTTTGTCAAGGATTACATTTGCAGAGAAAATGTGGTTTTCCATAGTCAGAAAACACTAAAATTCTGTGTTTAAAAACATTTATTTTATTTTAATGACATTCTAATATAAAATCTAGTTAAAATAGTTTTTTATAATTAAGATACTAAATATATAGTCTTTTCATTATTCAATATTTTATATAAAAATATGCTTTTAGAGGTATGTAATTAAAAATGACTTATAGGTCACATTGCTACTTCTCTGTGCACAATCTTGTTTTATTAGGACTTCGCTATTCTTATAGTGGGAACTACTCCCAGAGATTAAATCTTCTGAGAATTTCTCAGAACCAGACCTTATATTAGCCTTTTCCCTATTAAAAATACATTGAGTCTCTGATAATTTTCTCCAAATATAAATGAATCTATCTCCAATTTTATAATGTAAGTACATGTCAAAATATATTTCAATATATATCTCTAAAATTTAGATTTAACTTCTAAAATATATCCATTTCAAAGTGATTGATAGCGGCATGAGATGAGAATGATGGGAATACTGCAGTCTCGGTGTGAGAAACAAACCTAAAAGTGACTTCTTCTCCCTACACATAATTTCTTTTGCTTTTCTTATGCAACAATTCAAATTAAAATAACCACCCTCAGCTACCATTTGTTCAATAATTTCCCTTTCATTGTAGTCCCTACAATATTTACCCTTTGATTAAATGGCTATGACATCTTCTAGTTTTTATGATCCTAATTTAAAGGAGAAATATATCAAAATTGTTCCAAAACATTGAGCATTTAATATTTACATTCTTGACAAAGGTAAGACCGGAATGAAGACTTTTACCATTCTTTTGTAAAATGCTAACTAAAAACAGAACTGAAATTACAAAGGGAGAAAACCTGAACATGTTAGTCTTCCAAAGGGAGGGTAGAAATTATATTTTTGGATGACTTCAGCTCCTTCTTTTGTCAGGCAATGATTAAAAACTTGACAGGAATAATGAGCTTTTGTTAGGTTTTGTGTTAATTTTAATAAGATGATCAAATAAGAATGGTTATTTCCAGTATTAAGGAAAAATTAAAGCTGTTCTATGACAGTAATATTGCTCTATTACATAGCATGGGCTTTAAATGGCATTGACCCTAAGTTCTGTATGGTGCAAACTACCTCAGAAGTGCCAAGTGTTGAGAAAAATCTATCATAAGTCATCTCTGCCCCCTTAGCTAAGAAATTCATGTATTCCTGGAGGGCCTAATAGCCCATCTGTTTATATGTCCACTCAAATATTTTCATTCATTCATTCATTCATTCAGAAAGCAGTTCTTCAAGGGCTGACAGGCAGTGAAGACACAATGACAAAATCAGGCTATGGTTTTTGCCCACAAGGTCTATGGAAGAAGGAAAATTTGGTGGGGGAGGGAAACAGTAAGAATCTATTATGAAAAGTGCTTTCATTAAGGCATGTGCAAAGTGTTCTTAGAACACAGAATCATTTATTCAGTGGGAATGGGAGACTTTGAAGATAAGATAATTAATTGAACTACATATAGAAATTTCTCATTTTCTATCCTCTGTATACAAGATATATTCTGCCTTCCCAGATTTGTAGATCCAAAGAGGTAAGGTAGTGATATAAGGGAGCAGAACCCATATTCCATCCAGAAGGGGCAGGGGTATTTCACCCTGTCAATTGTTTCTGTATAGGAATGCCACTCTAGCAACACAATGTCTTCTAGTTGTGTTTCAAAAGAAATTTGACATCCAGATTTTAAAATACTGGCTACAATTAATATATTGAAAAGCCCTAGGTCTCAGTTCATTCAGACTACTGCAACAAAGTGCCACATCTTGGATGATTAGAGACAATAATTTTTATAATTCTAGAAGCCATTGGTCAGATCAGGGTGCCAGAGTGGTCAGATTCTGATGAAGATTTCTTTCAGGATGCAGATTGCTGACTTCTTGTAGCATACTCACATTTTAGAAAGAGGATTAGGGAGCTTCTTGGGTCCCTTTTTGTACAGGCGCCAATCTGTGCCTAATATCACCACACTGATGGTTTAGAATTTCAACAGATAAATTTGAGTGTGACATAAACATTCAGTCATTGATACCCTGTGTTGGACAAATGAAACACACCACTGAAGTATGTCAGCCCATTAGCCAGTGTTTAACAACCTCTAATGTTTCATTTCAGTTTAATAACTCCCTAAGGTGATAAATAGGTAAGAACTCATGCACTGTATTTCATAGACTGTTTCTGTTATAAAAGACAGAAATGTGCCATTTATACCATACAGCAGCATATAAAAAAGAAATTACCAGAGTTTTCTCATATAAGCAAAGCAGATGGAGTACAAATACATAGTTGGGAAGATCCCAAGTACTCATCCACATGAAATACCACCATTTTGCTCTTCCAATCTTATTGTTATGATTAATGATTTTTTTTTTAGTCTTCAGAGAGGCAAAGTAGGGAAAAAGAAAAACACAGAATTGGAATAGTATCAAATAAAGCATAAACCTAACTATCCTATGGAGCATAATTCTGTAATTTTTGCAGAATGTACTAACATCCCACTCACACAGATGTCCCTGAAAGTAACCAGTCAACAGAGGAGATGGATTCTGCAGGGATTCATATAATCGGTCAGAAACAAAATTGTATTCATGCAGAAAATAATTTTAGATTCAGCTTTCAAATTTTGGAAAGCTTTGAATATTTTCAACATTGGCAGTACTTTTGATTATTTTGCTTGCTTCTCCCACTAATCCTCAGGCTTTAAATTTGAAGAGTTGGGGCAAAGAAGACAGAGGAGGAGGAGAAAAAGAAAAATCATGATTCCATTCTGAACTATGATACTGTCTTACTTTTGATTTCTTTAGGAAGGCAATGTGGTAATATATGTCACAAAGTTTCCATCTGTACTGTGGAAACAAGTACACTTCTAAGAAGAATTTGTTCTAAAGAATTATTTAGTAAATTATTTATTATTGCTAACAATGAAAAACAAATTGCCATCATTAGTAAATAGTTACATAAATCATGGTGCATTCATACAATGGCATGTCCTTACAATGATATAAGTTCTTATAATTTGTAATGTGAACATCTTATACATTGTAAGATACCCACAGTATATTGTAAAGTAGTGAACAAAACAGCTTTTAGAACAGGGTGTGTGTGTGTGTGTATGTGTGTGTGTAGTCATCCCTCATCCATAGGGATTGGCTTCAAGGCCTCCTGAAGATACCAAAATCCAAAAAATATTCAAGTTCCTTATATAAAATGGCATAATATTTGCATCTAACCTACGTATATCCTCCCAGATGCTTTAAATTGTCTCTAGATTACATATAATACTTAATACAATGTAAATGCTATATAAATAACCTATACTATGTATTGTTCTGGGGATCAAGGAAAAATCTTTATATCCTTAGTACAGACCCAGAGTTGTTGTTTTTCCCAAATATTTTCCATCCATGGTTTGTTGAATACACACATGCAAAACCCATGGATAAAAAGGGCTGACTCTGTGTGTGTGTGTGTGTGTGTGTAATGCATGCACACATGCACATATGCATAGGTGTATGTAAATGAATATTTTTAAAAGATAAAAGTTGGGAAGAATACAACAAGACACTAACATTTTAAGCATAACTTTTAGGAGGGCTAAGGGAGGAGAAAAGAAGAACTAGGGGACTGCAGTTTTATTTTACTTTGTCAGTGTTTGAGTTTTCTTTTAACACGTTCAGCCTGCTTATTGAACATGCTAGGTATGATAAGTTACCATAAAGAAGGTGTTATTTTTCTACCATCAATTCCTTTAAACATGGCCTACAGGATTTCCCTCCCTGCCCCTTACTCACATTTATGGCATACCCACTGTTTTGCCAACCACCTTTAGGTATTTGAGTGATTTTTCTTTCAATTTAAAGAAAAGTTACTCCGATATAATTCCAGACTTGAATGTCCCCTCCTAATAAAGTTTCTCCCTCCCTTGGCAAAATTCTAATCCCTCACTTTGAGAACAGAAGTGAAAAAGAAGAAACCTAGCCTGTTTAGTCTCCTTCCATCTCCTTTCCTCCATTCACTAAGCCACCTCACTTTCCTCCAACGTCAAGATAAGGAGAACAGGGCAGAGGTAAAAATGGATGAAGCTTGTAGTATCTCCACCTCCCTTGGCTGTCCTTCACTGTGCATGGCAGTTTTCTGAATGCTGTCTATCACTCTGACTGCTTTATTGCATTCCTGAGACCTCACAAGGCAAGAACCAGCATGCTGCACTTGCCTATGAACTCTTTGGAAAACCCTGTGAGCTACTGTGCCCTTAGCTCTTGCCCTCAGTGTTCTCCTAAAGCTCCTTTCTGAGGATTCCTCCTCCTTCCTGCAGGGAGAAACTCCTGGCTGAGGTCTTTAACAGCCTTTCAAGCCTAAAATTACCATTCTGCTAGTTTTCTTAGCACTGCCTCACTTTCTACCTGTTGTCTTTGCATAACTACTAATAGCATCTCTTATTTTCAAGAGAGATTTCAATATCAATCAAGAGTCCTGATTTCAATAACAAATTGGACAAACCTCAACTGACAATATTTAAGTAAAGTCCTCAGTGGTAACCATCTATCAGTATTAAATTTCCTGAAGTCAGTACTTATATTGTGATTATATAGGTCAATGTCCTTGTTTGCAGATATAAACACTGAATTGATAAGAGGTAAAGAATATAATGCCTGCAACCTGCTCTCATGTTGGGAAAACATATATAGAGAATGAGTGAAGGAAAGGGGGATCATGCTCAGGAAATAAAAAAATTGAACATACAAAATGATAAAGCAATATAGCAAAATCTTAACAATTTATTAATCTTAGTTAAGGAAATGCACAAGTTCTCTATTCTAGACTGCAATATTTTTTAAGTTTTCAATGATCTAGAAATAAAAAATCTTCAAAATTCATTTTTGTAATTACTGATGCCTGATTGTTTTCTGCAGTGCCCATTTGGCACATGGAAAACTAATTTAGTCATGCAAGCTGTCACCACAGTTGCCCTCATGTCATCCTGCCAGCAAGAGTTGTTTTGCTTTTTAACCCTGTCAATCAAAAGGCATTTGATTGTCCCCTTACCTCCAGTATCCAGGGGACACATGACAAGCTCTGTCAAGTACCTACTTGGTTGGCAGCACAAGCAAGGCTAGGATTTTCTGCAGCCCATTAAACAGTCACCAAGAGAAGTTGAGTAGTCTCCTTTTGTGCAAGTACTATCTCCCTAATGGGTTTGTTTTGTTAGCAGGAACTAGGAAAAGCTTGTAGGGTGTGTTGAATAGTTGAATGCTACCAGTTCTTCCCATAGAATGAATCCCAAATACACCTCTACACAAGCTTCTGGAAATAATGTGACCTAGTACAATTTGGTCCAACTCAGGAAAGCCTATGAGAATGCAACTAACTCTTTTCCATGGTTAGTGCTTCAGTAAAAATTTAACCAGAGGCAACAGGAGAAATTTCCTTTCCCTATTCTATTATACATACATGACTTGAGTGGCAGAAATTTCTAAAAGAATTTTTGTGTCATCTTTGTGTTACTGAAGATGTTAATGATGAAAAGCTATGTTTTATTCCATCTTTTCTTCTTCACATTTCAAGAAGATGGCTAAGTCTTTCCCTTATCTCAGTGATGGAAATCCACCTCTCCTTCTAACTGTTGTCTGTGGGCACCTAGCTATTTTGATGGGATTCAGAGAGAAACAGAGAAACAGAGAAGCAGAAGTAAGTTTTAATAGAGCAAGGAAATGGGAACAGAAAGATACAGTGAATGTTATCCAATTTTGGAAGAATATACATTTCTGAAGGTCTTAAGACTAATAGAGAACCTTTGTCCTATTGCCTTGTTGGTCCTTAGGGAAGTGCCAAGTCCTTAATGACAAAGGTTGTAAGATGCATCTATAGAGATTAGCTTCAAGGGACCAGAACTTCCAGCATCGTTAAAGGAAGTTTTAGCCAGACTTGATGTTTCATGCCTATAATTCCAGCTACTTGGAGGTAGAGGTAGGAAGATACTGGTTTCAGGTCATCCCTGGCAAAGTTAGCATGAGACCCTATCTGAAAAACTAAGAGTAAAAGAACTGGGGATGTGTTTTAAGTGATAGAGTGCCTGTGTAGTGAGCAAAAACCCATGAAAGAGAGGGAGGACAGGAGAGGAGAAGAGAGGGGAGAGAGAGAGAGAGAGAGAGAGAGAGAGAGAGAGAGAGAAGTGGGGGAAGGGAGGGAGGGAAGGAGAGAGGGAGGGAGAGAGAAAGAGAGAAAAGAAGAAGAAGGAGGAGGAGGAGAAGGAAGAAGAAGAAGAAGTAGGAAGAGGAGGAGGGGAGAGAAGAAAGAAAGAGAGAGAAAGGAAGGAAAGAAGGAAGGAAGGAAGGAAGGAAGGTAGGTTTCTCCATTTTGGCAACAGAACATCAGAGTCTTTGTCTCATTAGTGACTAGATGGGTCTGCAGATTAACAGCAGTAACCTTGAATAACTTCAGACTAGAGACATTTTACCTAACTACCACATAAACTTCTGGGCTGCTACAGTCTGAAGACTAAGTCCACTATAAGATTGAGATTAAATTTCCCAACTAGGAAGTTAAGATTGGATTTCAATGTTATATTTTATTCTGTTCAAAGAAAAATATCAATTCTTATATACTTAAGTTTGTGAGACCATTCACATCACTGTAAAAATGACAATTCAATAATTGTAAAACAATGCAGACATTTTCTTTTAGATAACAAAACATTAGCTGGTGTTCAGTCACATCAAGTCAGTTTTTTTTTTTACATTTGTCATTTGATATACTCTAAGTTTTATTTTAAATTGGTGAATAATGATTTTATGTATTTGTGAGGTAAAATGTGATACTAGAATACATGTATATATTGCAGAACAATTCAATCATGTAAATTCGTATAGCCATCATCTCTACATTTCTTTGTAGTAAAAACATTTAAAATCCACTCTTAAGCCAAATTAGCACATAACATTATGCTAACGTTATAATAAAAAGTTACCACTCCTCCAGGTCTGAGAATTAGACAAATGAAAAAAATGATTCCTGTAGTATACTTGTTAAATATGTTTAACTCTATAATGAGTCTGTGTGCCTAGTCATAAAAGGATCAACCTCATTTTTCCAGTATATTTCCTTCACCATATGGTTCAGATTTAAGGACCTTAACTTGAATTTAAAGACTAAACAGGTGGTTCAGTGACCTCAGAAGTCTCCTCAACAGATTGCTGTGAGAGTCAGAGTAGGAGAATATGGCCAAAGAATATGGAAAGATAGACAACAGATACCCTTTAGAAATCAAAATGATTCAATTAAGACACCAAAACTCCATAGGGAAAGAGAAATTTTGAGGTTGATCTCGAAATCCATTATAGGATGGCAAGTGCAGAGATGGGAGAAGAAGCTAGGAAATACTGTGTGCAATAGGCTCTTAGTCCCCAATTTCAGTCCTTCACCATTGAATCTAGGTATATGCTTTGCCCTGAGTGAGATTCACAACCATCCTATGTTTCCTATCCCAGAAGAAGAATGAAGAAGTTTGTAACCATAGGCAAAAGAGTAGCTGCCATGTCCTGCCTAAGGCACTCTGAGAAAGAGAAGAGAGCAGGAAGAATCCATAAAAGTCCATGGACTTGCATCCATCAGTTCTGTGACTTAGTAAGTGCACAAGTCACTAAGAACCCTTAATCCTATAAACTTCAATTTTCCAATTAGCAAATGGAGAAAATGACAATGATGATCCTGCTGAAGTCCTTGAAGTACTGTTGAACTCACATGAAACCATGAATGTGCCATATGCACCTAAGTGTGATTTTCCTGTGAGCTTGGTTCCATGTGCCCAAATCAGGGTTCCAATTGTTTCCCTAAACCAAAACTAAGGGAAACAGCTATTACTTCTACAGTAAGAACATAATGATATCACAAAGCCTAGAAATCCAGTCTACCATTCCTCATCCCACCTGGGGTAACTCACAGTGCAGTATGTTCTAGACTACAACAAATGTATGGTTATTTCTTTAGGTCAACTAAATTGGAAAAAAAAAAAACAAAGCATGAGATTCTAAAAAAGAAATCTAAGTTTGGGAAATGGTTGACAGCAATTTGGGATAAGAATAGGAATTCAATCATAACCCTGAGTACCTTGCTGCTAAATTTTTGTTAACCTCTAAAATTAAGAATAATAGATGATTTTCTGAAAAAACAAAGACCTCACCTATTTCCCAGAAACTTTCACAACCACATTGTTCAAAGAGACCATGCACATGTGAATTCCTAAATGGTATTTCTTTTGTTGGTATTGAGGGGGAAAATGCCATTGAATCTCTTCAGTCTCTAGCTTCATCAACCCAGTGGGGCCAAAGGAGCAATGAAACTTAATAAGAAACCTGAAATGCCCTCCTAGAAAAGCCCTGGAGGTAGACCTCTGCCTTTAATATCATTTACCCAGAAGCTGATCATATTGCCAGATGAAAGAGCCACAAGATACCCTCTCCAACAGTTTGTCAATGTCAGCAGGCACTTGGTCACCAGCAATAAGGAGCTTTGCTTCTGCTCTCTCTATTCATTCTCAGTACAATTCAACAACATACATTCTACCCACGAACTAGAGCAAGCATGACAATCTTATTGGTAAATACCAAGATTTCTACCCCCTACTCCATTTTCTAATCTAGAGTCCTAACATAAAACTGTGCTCCCTTAAAAGTAAGTTAGTTGCACAAATGAAATTATTTAAATTCAGGGCCTCGTTATAGTCCAGGCTAGGCTAGAACTTACTACTACTCACTATGTAGCCTAGGCTGGCCTTGAGGCTCAGAATTTTGTTTTTGGTTTTTTCTTTTTTTGTTTTTTTTGTTTTTGCATTACTGGGTTTTGAACCCAGGGCTTCACACTTGATACACAGGTGCTCTACTGCTTCAGCCATGCCTCCAGCCCTTTTGTTCTGGTTATTTTTGAGATAGGGTCTTACATTTTGTCTAGGCCTGCCTGGATTACCATGCTCCTACTTACACTTCTCTGATAACTAGCAAGGCAGATGTGTGCCACCATGCCCACTTTTTTTTTTTTTTCTTTTGAGATGGAGTCTCATGAACTTTTTTGGCCAGATTGGTCTAGAACAACTAGCCTCCCAATCTCAGCCTCCTACATAGCTGACATGACAAGCATGCACCTGCTTAAAGTTCATAGTTCTTAAATTAAGGAAAATAAGATTGCTTAACCTTTTCAGACTCTTCCCCTTTCCTGGTTGATACCATGGAGAGTGTTCCCGATTCAAGACTTGGAGCCAGGAATGGACCAGGGAATCAGATTTTACTACTATGGGTGACCGAAGTAGGTTCATGAGCTCTTATCAAAAACCAGTAACCTCTGCTGTATCTTTTACCACTAAGATACACGGTATCCATAAGAAGCAGGATAGTTTATGGTTGAAAGTGTGGACCCTAGAGTTCAGAATGTCTTAGTCTCAGGATCACACTTAACCACTTTGATATTTGGGGCAAGTAATATATCACTCTCTGTGCATTTCCTCCTACTACACATCACAGTAAATGTAATAATAGCTTCTGCCTTCTCAAAAGAATTCACATGAAACTCCCAGTATGATACCTAGGATCTAGTACAGTGCTTAAATATGATAGAAATCATCAGACATCATTGTGATTATTAACTATAGAGGCAGAATTATAAGTTATCTGAATTTGTTCAGAACGTGTTTTCTAAGAACACACTGTTCAAGTTTATAGGCCTATTAAAACCTCCTGTAATATATTTAATAATATATTACAATATGATATTTTTGAAATAACCATAGGGATGCTTGCATGTCTAAGGGCAAATACGAATTTAAAAATAGGAGGTTCAATTCTCCCTGTTGAAAATAAGGGAAAAGACTTCTCCCTTTTAAAAAAAATATTTACTTTAGAGAACTTGTAAGTTCTCTCCTTGAACAGTATGTAAATCTTTTAAAGCTAAAGAAATCTCTTACCACCTTTAGGGTCCAGAAGTATCTTTCAAAGGGACCCGGAATTATCTCTTTGAAATGTACTTGTGATATTGTGGTCTACAGTAATAAATACATATTTCAGTCTTTTTCCCTGTTTCCTGGCACATAGCCCCTAAAACTCTTAGAATCTTCAAAATGATGTCTTTTTGTACACTACTGAGCTGCCTGATAGCTGCAGGCTCCTGGATCTGGACTGGTTGTCAGGGAAGAAAAACAGGTGATTAGGTTAACACTTTCAGTCCCCTTAAGTGACCTCCAGGAATGAGAGAGCTGATGGTCAGGTTGGTTGATGCCAATGTAATGAAGCTTCCATATAAACTAAAAAAAACAAGATTCAGAGAGTTTTGGGGTTGATGATGTTACACATCCATGTTTTGGAAGGATGAAGCACTCCAACTCCAAAAGGACAGAAGTTACTATGTTTGACACCCTTCCATATTTCTTCATTTGGCTGTTCACCTGCATCTTTTATCATATTCTTTATTACACAACAAAACAATAAATATAAATGCTCATTTATTAAATAAATTAAAAGTGTTTCCCTGCGTCCTGATGTATAACGAAAGTTGTGGGTAACCTTAGGGCCTATCATTTGCAAATGACATGTGAAGTGGGGTGGTAGACTTACAAGATGTACATTGACTCTAGATACTGCCTGTGGTTATATACTAAGTTCAGGTAGACAGTGATCAGAATTGAGTTCAATCATAATATGGCCCAGTTGGTGTCCACAGCCAAAACTGCTCAGTGTGAGAAAACCATCATATATCTGGTATCAGAAGAGAAGTATCAAAAATCATGTAAGAGTAAAGGAAAATTATTTATTTTTTTCTTATACTCAGCAATCAGCAAGGAAGACTGTGCCATTATAACCCAGTTTCTGGGGAAGGGCAGGAACATAACTTTGCAAGGGCATCTACCTCTAAGTTGCAAAGCTACCACCTGTCATAAACATGCTAGTTTATTTTTCCTTTGAATAAAGTTAATTAGCAACCACAAATGGCCACCTTAACTAGCAGGCAAACTTAGAATGAACTATTTGTGACAAATGGTATGGTCAATTTTTTTTACCTGAGAAGTAGTTATTGTTTATCTTGAAAACGTGTATGTTGTAACTGCTTTGCCTATGCAAAAAGGTGAGATTTCCTTATGTCTTTGCAATCTCTTAGTGGATCGCCTAAGATACACATCTCATTCAGGTTGAATGTTCATGCTATTATTAAAAAAATGGTTTATTTCTTTTCTACCTTTGGGGATAGATTTTTTGGGTTGACATGAGATTTGCTTATTTTTAATTAAATTTCTCTACCACATGTAAGTCATGTGTCATATTGCTTCTGTTTTTATGTGTAATTATTTGTCATTTAAATAGATGGTCCTAGATAGAAAAAAATCCTGCATTACTTTTCTAATAATGCATGGGTGCATGCTAATTGGGAATACTAGAAATTATTAAATCTCATTCATATTTGTTCATGAATTTGACAATTTTGAATTTCATGAGCCCATGATCCCAGAGAAAAGCAATGATTAAGAAATCCCCCTATTCTTTTATGCTCCAGAAAATGGATTGGTTTAAAGACTTACCCTCCTCTGTATGACTTAAATAAGACTGAGGATATGCTCCTTACACTTTATTTGGTAACAAACGGCAGTCACAGACCCTCCAAATTTCCATTCTCTCCCTTCAAATGATTAGCTGATCTGTTTGTCCCCCTTGACCAACTCAAACAATCTTCTTTTTAATCAAACTTGGTTCTCTCCTTCCCTGGGGTTTCTGAAACTTTGACCAGGTTTCAGCCTATACCAACATATAGGCTCTCCTCAGTGGCCCTGACAGTGGACCAACCTCACAATCAAAACATTCTTGATCTGCTGTCCCATCAAGTCACAGCTACCTTCTCATTACCTTTGTCTCATTTCCCCACTCTCTTCTTTTGAACTTTGCTTGCTCTTTCTTATTAAAGAAAGAGCCTTTGCCTAAATGTTGAGGTTCTTGCAAATCTCACACAACTGTTTCTCCCTTCTAAACAGTTCTTTTGAAAACAGTCTCTCATTATCTAGATCTGGCTTTCTTTCACTTGACAACTTATTTTCAAATGATTCATGTTATGTCCAAAAACCAAACAACACTAAAACTACTGTTAACTAAATCTAAGTCAAACATAAGAACCCACCATCCATTTATTTGCAAAACAAAATAGAAATGTAAATGATCAAATATTCAAACTCATTTTCATTTTCACATTGCTATGCTCATTCTTTTAGTCTTTTAAAAAAATACTGTTTATTTAAGAAAAGATAAAATAGTGAGATGCCTTCTCTGAACATGCTTTATCCAAACTGAAAACTTCCTAATAATAGCAGATATTGCCCCTCAGGCAATTATTGAATTTGTTCTGTTTCCTTCATAGATGTATTGCATTTATTGAATTGACTGAACAATAAATAATAGATACATTCTATCTTATAAATCAAAATAAAATAACTGATTTTGTTTTCAAGAAGTAAATTTCTAAAATATTTCAAAAAGGTAGATAAACATCTAAGTACAGAAAAGCCATCAGTTTCACTTCATACAGGAAAAAGACTATATATAGGTTTAGTACCAATGAAAGTGTAGATGAGGCAGAAATTTGGAGCAATGATTCTCAAATTTTAATATACAGCCAAATTCTATGAAGGGCTTATTAAAATAGACTGCTGGGTGCTACCCCTGGAATTTCTGATTCCGTAGGGGAGGCCTAAAAATTTGCATTTCCAAAGTGATGCTGAAAGAGGGCTCTGGTGTCCTTCTGCCACATTGACCTATTCTGAGTTCCTCTCTCCTCTGCTGTCAACCCACATTCCAGTAAAAAACAGGACTGATTGACAATATCTTTATGACAAGGGTCAAAATCTACCTTTTAGGAAGAGCAGAGCTTTGCAGGACAGACACCTCCCCTTTCCAAATGAGGACAATTACCTATAATGATGAAGCTGCCCCCGGAGCAAAAATAATCACCTCATGGGAACCAGTTGACCCCCCTCAAGTGATAACAGCAAACATCTCTGTAACTCAGAACTGAGATAATGATCTCAGACCACCAAACTAACCAAGATCTCCTGATCTGCCAGCTAGCATACTTCAAATAACCTCCTTTGATTCCCTTTTCTATAAAACCTTAAAATTCTGTAAGCCCCTAGAAGACTATCTTGGGTTCACTGAACTTGTGTTTAATTAAATCTCCTTTCTCCATCATTCACCAGTGCTTGGCTCTTTAATTGGCACATAGGGATAGGTGGCCAAACCTACTCCATTTGGAACTCCCAGGGTCAGGGCTTTTCACCTTAAACTCCTGTTTCAATGTCAGTGCTGGTTTGGCTACCACACCACTGATTACAGAATTTCCTCTTTTGTTCATTCAACCAATATGCATTGATTCCCACTGTATATTAGGCACTCACTGTTCTAAATGCTATAGACTCAGTATTGAGCAAATCATATGCAATCTGTACTCTGAGGAAGACAAATAATCAAGATAACAAGGAAAACAGACAGTATGTTGGTGATAAATGTTGGGAAGGAAAATAAAGTCTAGGAAAGGAGATGTAAACACTGCATGAGGAATGATGTTAAAATTTTGGTAAGTTGTCAAGATACTTTTGATTAAAACCTAAAGGAAGTAAGAGATTTGTCCATAATTTACCTAAGTATTTAAGGTAAAGGAAAAAGGGCAGACCAAAGTTCCAAGGCCAATGAAAGCCAGGCATGACCAAAGAATTCTAGTGTGGTTTTAGCAAAGTGGTGAAGAGCAGAAAAATACAAAATAAGGTCAGAGATATGGGGTTGGTGGCAATAACAGAGAACTTTGTAAGGATTTAAAGTTTGTGAGTGAGATGGAAACCTTTTGGGCACTTTGGATAGATTAAATCTAATTTGTATTTTAACAGGACTACCCTGACTTCTGTGTTAAGAACAGAGAGCAAGAGCAGAGGAGGACACAACAGGAAGAGGCTCTTGAAACCGGCATCATATGAGGGTCACTCATCCACCACACACATACCTGTAGTTCAATTCAGGAGCCCAGTCTTTGTGCTAGGCTTCATGGTACAATTAAATCCCTGTGTGTTGTGTGCCTCAAAATAGGCTCCAACACAGCAGGTGCATGAAACGTGATCTTGTTTATTGAAAAGTTCATAAGAAAAAGCAAAAGAACTATTGAAGCTTCTGTAAACATTGGCAACACCCCAAATTGAACAAGTTCCATAAAAATCACAAAGCAATTCTTGCTTAAACCTCCTCTGGTTTTCTGAAGAAGAACCTCAGCTGATTTCCCATATCCCCATCCTGCCACACCCTCTAACACTATTAAGCTGAACAGAGACCAGAAGCCAAATTTCCAATAGCATTATAGCCAAGTAAATGTTTTTATGGGGACATTATCATAGAATAGTATTGTTTTTCATTTTTACTGAGCAAGAAATTCAATTTTTTTTCTGGCATAGCTGGAACACTTATTGCAAATTGATCTATGTATACAGCATTGCCTTATGCTTCAACACGATGCTCCAAAAAAACTGATAACATCAACTGCTTTGTAAAATTTTTTTTACAATAATGAGGTTTGAACTCAGAGCCTATGGCTTGCTAGGAATGCACTCTACCACTTGATCTTCAGCCCTTTTTGCTTTAGGTTATTTTTGGGATAGGGTCTCACATTTTTGTCTGAGGCCAGTCTCAGACCTCAATCCTCCTACTTATGCCTCTTGTGTAGCTGGGATTATAGTATGTGTCACCAGGCCTCATTTGTTTGTTGAGATGGAGTGTCACTAACTTTTTACCGAGGCTGGCTTTGAACTGTGATCCTCCAGATCTCACTGTCCAGAGTAGCTGGGTTTGCGAATGCGAGCCACCTTGCCTGGCCTGTTACAATTTTCAGTGGTCATGGAGCAAGAATTGTTGTATTATCTCTTTATCCTTTGCAAAATACAAATTCCTAACTTACAACAAAGAACTTCTCAAGGAAACTGTCCTTTTACATCTTCATGAAGTACCTGAATTTTAAACTGGTTAAGCTCATGAATTGTCACAAAAACTTAATGAAACTTCCATTTAGGATCATACCTAACAACATTTGTTTCATTAGCTTTTTTGGGGGGGGGGTTGTTAATGAGGTTTCTTTTCTTAATATGAAACTCAGGGAAAGTAAACCTGTAAGAAAGCTCTAGAAATTCCATATATCCAAATGTCCAAGCTTCACTACCCAGTGTGTGTTTTAATAATTATGAGGATAGAAAGCATTTCTTTTTTGCTTAAATTATTACACTAGTTTAGAATTTTCTACCCATTGGCCTGTCTCAATCAGCTTCCAAAGTTCTATAAGATGTCCAGTTAAATTTGCATTTCAGATAAATACAGAGTTTTCTTTTAATTTAATGTGCCTTAAATTTTGTCTGAATCATATTATAATAATGAAGAAATATTCATTGCTTATGAGAAGTTCCATTTAACTATCTTTAGTTTCACTGGCTGAATACAAGTACCACTCAACTGATCAAGTTGCTCTTGCAATAGTTTCATGACTTTTGCTCTGAGCTTGGCTCTTAGTAGAAACAATGGAAATCAAACAATTCAAATATCCTCCCTTCCCTTCCATTACAAGAGAAGGCAAAAGACTTTCCTCTGTACTGTTTTTCACAGAAGGTTCATTCAGTCTTTACAAGAGGAAAATGACAGATTAGAGTTTTAAAACTTGAGTTTTTGACCTACTATTGCCATTAATTTATTGTAAGACACATGGAAAGTCACTTTGTAAGTTCTTATTTACTTTATATTTACAACAAAAGGTTGGATGTAATTATTTTACCATTCTGAGCATTTTGTAGGTATGAGATGAATCAACCCCATTCCATAGGGTGCAGAGAAAATAGTTCCTACTCTAATTGCTTCTTAAAAAAAGTAGAACCAATTTGTATTACTTGAAAAGATACATGGGTATTTCATCACACTCCATAGAGATGATAAAGACTCCAACTAATCCTCAAGAGGTAAAAGTCAA
The DNA here is from genome assembly GCF_047511655.1 of Castor canadensis. NCBI lineage: Eukaryota > Metazoa > Chordata > Mammalia > Rodentia > Castoridae > Castor > Castor canadensis. The sequence goes on along the minus strand of NC_133391.1, from coordinate 125,200,757 downwards.
AAACAATGAAGGATATAGAAAACATGAATAATAAAACCAGCAAGCTGTGATGTATTACATTTCTACAAGTGTCAGGTACAAGGAGATAGTATGCCTGGCACTTGTTAAAGTGGCAATGAGGTCTTTATTTAAAGCTATTGTAATAGTGGAGAGATATTGAATTCCATGCCACTGAACAAAAAAGGAGAGTTCTTAAGTGTTTCAGTGGGCATCAGGAAAAGGACTAGAGGACATAGGCAAGTTAGTCAAGGTGATCAGGCCATCCATGTTTGCTAATTGATACTTACCTAAGTTAGGCTTCTACCCTCCCACAGTCACCAGGAGATAGAAGTGCCGAATACCTTAATGATTACATTTCAGAGGAATGGCTCCTAGTTCCTTGAGAAAGACATTCCTGAGTTGCAAAACTGGCAGAGGGCTGGGAGAAAACAGAGTTCTCAATAAGACAGAAAGAATTTATTATGGCATGTTTTCTAAAGTAAATAGTCTATGCTTTAAGAAAAGGAAAAGAGAAAGATGAAAAAGAATTTAACACTTTGCAAATAATTTAACATTATTTGTATTGATTAAAACATTTATAAAACTTTTCTTATACTTGGTAGTAAAACACTATAATAGTCAAAATTTCAGATTTAAATGTTATATTTCTTGATCAGTACCCAAGGAATTATAGATGGATAATAAAAAGGACAACCAAGAAATGCTAACTGAGTCACTTGAAAAGTATGACACCTTGTCTTAAATGACCACTGGATAAAACAGAAAGTAAAAACAAAATTAAAATTATCTAGAAATTATTTTTTTAAAAAGGTAACAGTCTTGACAATTACAGAGATACCAAAGAATAAATGATTTTTATCACAATAAAGACTGAAAGTGAATATTCAAAAAATTAGGAAATGAGCAAAATATATTGAAAGACAGAAGACATACTTGAATACAAAAGTATAAATTAACGAAATTTTTAAGCAAAGAGAAAGGACAAATCAAAACAAGAAGTTCTCATATGGAAAACAGTATGGAGACTCCTTTAAAAAGTAAAAATAAAACTGCCATATAACATAGAACATACCACTTCTGGGGATATAATTGAAGGAATGTAAGTCAGGTTACATGCAACCATGTTTATTGCAGCATGTTAGAAATAAGACCCCCAAAGACCACCGGAGTCACAATTGAAGACACAGACACAGAGAATTGTCTTGGTTTTGCATGCTGATTTGAAGTGTTGCAGGCCAGTGTTGAGGGTCCTTGCCTTCACAGGCCAGAGAACTGACTCGTGAGGCAGCTGATTGATGGGCCAAAGCAAAGTAGGATTTATTAGAGAGAAAGGAAAGGCTACAGCTAGAGCAGTGCAGTGGAGCCTGGAAACCAGTAGCTCCCTGCTCAGGTGAAGGCTGGGGCTTTTATGGATGTTTTAACTGTGGGTTAGGTGGGTCTTTCTCATTGGCCATGGATTCGCGGGCTTTCTCAGGTGAACTCGTTTGTTTGCACCTTATTGGGGGAGGGGAGACACTCTTGAGAACATTTTGCTAATCAGCCCTGGGGCAAGTCTATCAGACCCTGTATCTCTTCTTCAGGATGCAAGAATGCAGATTTACAACTCCTTCTCAGGATGCAGAAACGCAGGTTTTTAACTTTCTCAGGATGCAGGAATGCAGATCTATAACTCCTCCTCAGGGTGTAGAAATCATAGTGCTCTCCATGGGGGATGGGATATTCACTCATCTGCCTTAGGTCTCCAGACCCAACAAGTATCCCCTCTGAAACAAGTACCCAAGTGCTGTTGGGGAGAGGTCTGATGACTCATCTACCTGCTTTGTGCTGACAATGGGGTGACAAGGGGAATGGGATGGTGGTACTTGTCTCAGGGGTTGACCCATGTAGTCTCCAGGGGCTCCCAATAGAACGGGATGGAGGGCTCATGCATAGGCAGAAGTGAGTATTCCTTGACTAAGAGCTGGAGTTTGATCTGTTGAGCCAATTGAGAAATGAATCTGGAGAGAGCATTTATTATGCAAGGCCCAAATAGGAATATTAGTAAGAGCATAAAAAGGGGTTTGGCAAGGGCCACATATCTAGGGATCCAGATTCTACAAAATCCTGTAACTTCCAAGAAAGTTTTAAGCTGTTTTATGGTCTGGGGCAGTGGGAAATGGAGGATTGGGTCAATTCACTCATGATTCAGGGAGGAAGTTTGTCCTTTTAAGATTATGCCTCAGTAGGTGACCTGAGGGAGGCATAATTGAGCCTTTTCCTTGAAACTTTTTATCCCCAGGAGGCCTGAAAGTTTAAAAGGGACTCAGTCGCCCTAAAGATGAGGGGCTCTGTGGCTCTGCACAGAAGTCATCAATATATTGAAGAAGTGTGGCCTCTGTGTAGTGCCAATCTAATAAGACTCTGGTTAGGGACTGTCCAAAAAGATGAGGGCTGTCTCTAAACACTTGTGGCAAAACTGTCCAAGTTAGTTGTTGTGAAAGGTTAGTGGGATTTTTAAAGGCAAACAGAGGTTGACTGTCAGGATGCAGAGGGATGAAAAAGAAAGCATCCTTTAAATTTAATACAAAGTAATATTGGACTTTTGAGAGTATTTGAGTCAATTGACTATAGGGATTGTGAGCAATTGGGTGGAGGGGAATGATTGCTTCATTAACGAGCCAGAGGTCTTCAATCAATCTCCATTTGTTTGGCCCCTTGTGGACAGCAATAATAGGGGTATTTTAGGGGCTGGAACAAATAATTAGTAGCCCTTGTTTTTTCAAGGAAAATTTGATAGGTAAGAGGCTTCATCATCCCTCAGGCTTGAGGGAATACTGTTTTTGATGTGGAAACTGTGAGGGATTTTTGAGTTTTATTTGAATTGGGAAGGCCATTTTGGCTCACCCTATAGTCATTCTGCCCCACAATCATTCCATCAGTCCACACTGTGGGATCTACTTTTTCCTGAAGAAGGAGGCAGCAGAGATAGTTGCCTGGGGGGAGTAGAATTTGAGCCTTTAGTTGAGATAGCAAATCCCATCCCAGAAGGAGCACTGGAGTTTCAGGGACTATGAGAAAGAGTGACAGAAGTGGAGGTCTCCCCAAGAGCAGACCAGAGGCCAGGTAAAATAGCAGTCTAGGGGCTGGCCAGATATGCCCCGAATGATAACCTTGTTATTGGACCAGGGACTGGGAGAGAATGGAAAGACAGAGAAATGGGCTCCACTATTTAGCAAGAAAATAATCTTTTGCTTCTCTAGCTTTATGGTTACCCAAGGCTCCTCAACATTGATGTTAAGTGGAGCCTGGACAGGAGACCCCAGGGCCCATCAATCCATAGGAGGCAGTACCCCACCTTCCATCTGGGTGCTTTTAGACCTCCAGTGGTTACTTTTGCAGAGAGGGCAGCATCCCAGAGGGGGCCGGGGCTGCCTCTTGGGCTGTCCCCCATTTGGACATTCTCTGCAGAAGTGCCCTTTCTGTCCACAATGGTATCATACTCAGCCCTCTTCAGGTGGGGCACTGCCTGAGAGCTGCAATGAGGTCATTGTATTTTTTAATCCTTTTCTCTCTTTTTAGTGATGTTCCAGTTATAGTATACAGACATGGTTAGTTGCATTTGTTGGTCCAATGATTTTTCTCCTTCAACCACAGACTTTTGGAGTTTTCTACAGATATCTGGGGCTGATTGAGTTAGAAATTTATCTTTGAGGAGTCCCTCTTCCACCTGGGACTCTGAGTCCACTGTGGTATGCTTTCTGATAGAATCCTTAAGACACTGTAGAAAAGACAGAGGGTTTTCTTCAAGGCCTTGTTGTTCTACAGTCACCTGGGAATAGTTTACAGATTTCTCTTTGGCCCTTTTTAGCCCTTCCACTATAAGATGGATAAAGTGGCATTGATGCCATTCATCCTCCTCATCATTTTGAGCCCAATGTGGATCTGCCAAGTGGACTGCCTGTGCTCCTGTGGATATAGGCATATTCATTCCCTTATTTCCAGTGCCATGGTTATTGGGGCTCATTGTAGATGGAAATCATCTCCAACCTGAGTTGCTTGGGCTAGGACCCATTGCTTTTCTAATGAGGAAAGAGTCTTGTCTAGTAAAAGCATAATATCCTTCCATGCCAATTCAAAGGTTTGAATCACATAGATAAAGGCTTGGGTGTATTAGTCTGGGGCATCAGTATAGCTACCCAGATCTTTTTTAATCTCCCTTAAATCTGATAACTGGAAGGGGACATAAACTCGCCCTCTTCCTACCACTGCCTGTTGAAGGGGGAAACAACCATTAGGAGTTTCTGAATATTGGGGTGGATTAGAATGTAGGGCAAAGAGTGGAGCAGTAGGGATGAGGCCTTGTCATCGGTAAGGGGCTTTTCTGGTCCTCTTTCCCCATGTTTATCCTGTGGCATACAAAGAATGGCCAGTGTTTGAGTATCTAGATAGCAATTATGGAGCCATTCTGGGTGGTCTTGGAGATAAAAGAAAAGCTGTATATTGGGGACCTCAGTCCACTTTTCCTCCCTTTTACAGAAAAGGTCTAATTGAAGTATGGTATTATAATTTAAGAAACCCTGCGAAGGCCACTTCTGTTGGTCACCCAAAGAATACTGAGGCCAGGCCTCAGTACAGAGAAAGATAAGGTTTTTTTTCTTGAGATTAATAGGGTCAAGGTCCTTCCAACATTTCAGTAGACAAGCCAACAGAGACTGCTTGGGTACTGAGGCCAGAAGACCAGAATGGGCAGGTCCCATCCAGAAGAACTTGTCAGATTCCCCTTTTGTTGGCATCCTGACTGGGTATTGACCTACTGAGAGCAGGCATCCCTGTCTCATGACTTCCTTTCAGCATCCATGACCAGGACCAAAGGACGTGACTGGTCAGAATAGGCTACCTGACTGACGCAGTGAGAGAAAAATTCTAGGATCCTGCCTTTTAGTCAAAAGCAGGCAGCCTCTTTAACAAAGGCTACCTCTTTAACAAAAGGATGCATCACCTGGAGAAGTGCCTGTGAGGTTAGAGAAGGGCACTCAGAGGGGGTCCTGGGGCAATCATTGAGTCACAAGGGATTGCTAGTGTTAATATTTGGAGGAAAAAAAATTTTTTATGCTGAGATCAAAAGTATAAGAAATTTTAAATGAGAAGTCTAGAGACCATAGCAACACCCATTTTCAGCTATTCCTGGAAAGTTACATTAGTGCTTTTTGAGACCATAACCTGGAGATAAGAATTAGCTCAAGGGCTCAGGTGGTCAGGCTTGAGATGTGAGGTGAGGGAATAGGGCCTGCACAAAACACCACTGCCTCCCACCCCGTGCCCCGGATGAGTGATCCTGTCTGCTCCTCCCCCTGTGTACGTGTACCTATGTGCATTTATTTTTCATCTCATCCTTTTTAGGGGGAGTGGTGCTGGGTCGCAGTCACCAGTGTGTATGGCTAGCAGCTTTGGATGCATGCTGAGCCCTCTGTATATATTGCCTTAGCTATGGCAGGCATTACAGCTATACCCAGGGGTCAGCATCCCTGTGCACACGTTCACCTATTTGTTTTCTCTCCTTCCCTTGTGGGGGCATGGTTAGAGCATGTGTGTGGCACAGCCACAGTTTTCTTCAGGTACCTTTGCCTCCACCAGCACCCAGCAGCTGATTTAAAGTTGCTGTGGATCGAGGAGCATGACAAACTAGGTGTGGGATTAACTTAAGAAAGTCATAAGGTACCATGGCATGAGTTTTCCATGGGAGGCCAGGGTCCCAGTAAGCACAGGAAGGGGAAGGCAGACAGAAATGAAGGACAAGGTGGCAGGACCAGGAGGGAACCGAATGGGTGTCCTGACATCTTAGGTAAGGGAGGGGAAGGCAGAGCCTGGAGGCAGCACACATGCCTGAGGGATTAATGATTAAGTATGCATCCAGGTTGCTCCCCTAAGTTGTACTAAAACACTTCCAGCTACACAAAATCTCCACTCTGGGATCACTGCTTCTGGCAGAAGGGGTGTTTGACAGCTGGGAAAAGACAAAAAGTCATCAAGTACCAAAATCAATCAGGTATCCTCCAACATAGCATAAGACATACCCAAATAAACCCAGGGCTCAGTCTCAGCCACCAGAGAGGGAGAAAAAGAACTCCCAGAGCCAAAATCACCCTAAGGCCAAAGTTGGCCAGGAGCTATTGGTTTGATACCATGATGGGAAAGTCCCTCAGGAAGATAGGAAGAGACAGGGTGAGCAGTGTAAGGAAGTCTGCTTTTGGCTAGTCTTCAGCAATTTTCCCCCAGCAGGAGCATCCAGCAGGGTGCTGGACACTCATGGTCACACCTTAGGCATGACTCTTGGTTTAGCGCTCAAGTCATACCAACCTTGGTCCAGGAGAAATGTCCCTTTGTGCAGTCATCAAAACATTACATGCTGGTTTGAAGTGTTGCAGGCTGGTGTCGAGGGTCCTTGCCTTCACAGACCAGAGAACTGGCTTGTGAGGCAGCTTATTTATGAGACAAAGCTGGTATACAAAGTAGGATTTATTAGAGAGAAAGGAAAGGCTACAGCTAGAGCAGAGCAGAGGAGCCTGGAAACCGGTAGCTCCCTGCTGAGGTAAAGGCTGGGGCTTTTATGGACGTTTTAACTCTGGGTTTTAACCCTTTTCATTGGCCATGGATTTGTGGGCTTTCTTAGATGAACTGGTTTGTTTTCCCTTTATTGGGGTGGAAGAACAATCTTGAGAGCATTTTGCTCATCAGCCCTGTGGCAGGTCTATCAGACCCTATATCTCCTCTTCAGGATGCAGAATGCAGATTTACAGCTCCTCCTCAGGATGCAGGAATCATAGTGCTCTCGTGAGGGGGCGGGATACTCACTCATCTGCCTTAGGTCTCCAGACCCAACACTGGCAAGGCAAAATTTACTTCTGCAGAAGGGTGCACACGCACACAGGCACAGGAAACAAGGAGCAGGCAGTCTGTCCTCTTTTTATTAAGGCAGTGGGTTCTGCCCCTTTCCTGGGATTGGTTGAGCTTGGATTCACTATTGGCTGAAATTTATCACTGGCCCAGGGGAGGGGCTAACTTTTTCAGTTTGGCAGGCAAGTTTGGCAGGCAAATGGGGCTTAGCAAGAATCCAGAAGAAGAACCTGGAACTATAAGCAGATAAGATGGTGACACACTTTGATAGAAAAGACTGTTTCCCTCACAAGCATTATTCACAATAGCTAAGCTATGGAAACAGCCAAGATGTCCCACTACTGATGAGTTGATTAAGAAAATAAGATATTTACATACAATGGAATTTTATTCAGCCATAGAGAAGAGTGAAATTTTGTCATTCACAGATGAATGGGTGGAACTGGAGAAATTAGCTTAAGTGAAGTTAGCCAGGCTCAGAAGGCCAAAAGTCACATGCTTTCTCTTGTATGTGGAATATAAACCTAATACAAATATAGCAATGTTATGAAAAGTAGATCACACTAAGGGGAAATCACATACAAGATGGGGAGAGTAAAAAAGGAAATTAAGAAGATGAATATAGTTAATATACTCTATACAAGAATGAATATAGCATTTTTAAACCTGTTGAAAACACCATAAGGAAGGAACTAAGGTAGAAAGAAGAAAAATAAAGACAAACTAATTCCAGTTATAATACATGGAAATGTCACAAGGAAACTCCCTGTGTAACTATCTTAAACAAACAAAAATGTTATTTTTTAAAATTTCTTTTACAAAATCAGAGAACAGGAGAGCAGAGCAGGTCTGGCCTAGGGCAGGAGGGTAGTGAGGTTTGATATCAGTGGGAAGGAGGAGAATGTGAGAAAAGGGTGTGGGAGAGTGACTATAGTATAAGTACCATGTAAACATGGATGTAAATGAAGAAATACTACCTGTTGAAACTATTCCAAGAATGAGAGGAGAGGGCTATAAAGGAGAACGGTGGAAGGAATGAATTCAAGTATGATATGTTTGATATATTGTAAGAACTTGTAGATGCCACAATGTACTCCCACCCAGCACAACAATAGAAAGAAAATGAATGAATGAAATTAAAAAACACATTTTATGGAATGAATGTATAAAAAAAAGACCAAGAAAATAATTGATTGACAGCAAACTTATTTAAGAAAAAAGAAGGACTGCAAAACTCTACCAGGAATGAGAAACATGCCGTAATAGATGGATTAAACAAAATGATATCTGTCATAGGTTGCTGGTGGCTCACTCCTGTAATCCTAGCTCCTTGAAAGGCTGAGATCAGGAGGATTGCAGTCTTAGACCAGCCCAGGAAAAAAGTTTGGAAGACCCCATCTCAACCAATAGCTGCACGCAGTGACATGTGCGCATCCTCCCAAGCTACACAGGAGTCTGAGATAAGGAAGACTGTGGTTCCAAGCCAACCTGGGCAAAAAAAAAAAAAAGTGAAAAATTGTTAGCAAGACCCCTTCTCAAAGGAAAACAGGCTTGATGTGGTGACAGGTGCCTGTTATCCCAGCGACTGTGGGAAGTATAAAAGAAGAGGACCATTGTCCAGGCCAACCTGTCCACCTCCAAAATAACCAGAGTAAAAAGGGCTGGAGTCGTGGCTCAAGCAGTAGAACACCTGCCTAGTTCAAACCCCAGTTCCGTCACCCCCAAAAAGATATCTGTGATTCTATAGTAATATTAACATTTTAGTACTTACTATGTGTCTAGTATTCTAAGACCTTAGCATGTTACTCATTTAATTATCACCAAAGTAAACACACTCTGACATACATAATCATTTTACATATGTGTGAACTGAAGTGAAGTTACAGTGCATTTAGTGAAACTTTTAAAATGTTAGGATTATTTCATGTCTAATTATAATTTTCCACTGTTGACTGATAAGGGGTAAAAATATTAATAAACAAAAAACCACAGAAGAAATTGGTAAAACAATTAAGGAAAAAGTTAATAAAGATAACTTTTAAAAGTATCAGGTACTAATAGTTTCACAGAAGAGTTGTCTAATTTTTAAAGAAAAGACATATTCTTATTATTTAAGTTATATAAAAAAGGAAAGTTTCTAGCTTCTTTTTATGAAGCTAGTAAACTTTCAATATCATAAACAATTAATCTAGCACAAAACACTAGAATAGTTTTTCAAAACACTTTTGAAAAAAATAAGAGGAATTATACTTGCCAATTTCAAAACTTCCTGTAAAGTCCTTGCAATAGATTCTTGTTCTGTCCTTTGATGTTTAACTGCTACCATTTTTTTTAACACTTGTCCCTCCCTCCTTTTCTTTTGCTTCATACCCAAGCAGTCTGATTGGACACTCTTTCATTTGTAGAGCACCAGCAGGAGATTCAAACCAGAAAGCCCCTGCTAACCTCACCCCCAACCACAGTAAAAGCCTCAAGTTTTCCTTTCCTTGTTCCTTCAAGTTTTTAGAACAGCTTAGAAGACCTGTCCTGATCTTGCCAGAAAGCCTGTGAATAATAAGTCCTTTGGGGGAAAGTCTGTGTGTGTGTGTGTGTGGTGTCACATCTTGACGTCTAAATTAAATATTGGGTAACAACCCATCCTGTTTCTAAAGTGTGGTTACATTTCAAATCAAGACAGTGCATATAAGGGCAGGAATAGATTAATGGGACATTTTGAACAACTGGCTTTTCCACAATGCCAAGGAAATTCAGTGATGATGTGATACTGGAATAATTGGTTATCCATACGGCCCTGGACCATGAAGGGATTAATGGAGACGTGATGGCTAGGACTACCTATAACCTGAATATCCCAGACTGATCTTGTAAATAGTTGAGTGAGTTTTGTTCCTTTTGAGGAGGGAATGGGTGACTCCATGGGGTGTAGCTATTAGTAAACCATATTATAAGATGACACTAAAGAGGAGACTACATGTACTACGTGTACAGAGTGTCAGGCCAATTTAAAAAGACTGATTACCTCAAAAGAATGGGAATAGGGGCTGGAGTGAAGTTACTTATTTTTCTTTATACATCTTTGTATCATTTCCATTTTTACAATATGGTTATGATATATTTGCAATTAAAAACAACTAATCAAGGAAACTGTTAAATGTTTTTAATCAGCAAGAAAAGTTGCAACTACCTGACACATGAATTTAAAATATTCATTAGAACTGTGCAAGTGACAAGAAGTGTTGGCATACATATTCTAAGCTCTCTCTAGATACTGGAAAAGCTCTCTCATGCTTTAAAGAGTAAAAGCAGGATTATGGACTGTCATAAGGATAATCTTCAACAAACTTGCTACCAACTAAAATTAAAAACCTAAACTGTCATGAATGTCTTCCAAATATGTCTGAAGATATTCCTTCTTAATTTCAAATTTGGTGCTCAGTTTCCCTCTTTAGCCTGTAGACATTCCCTTTTCGGCAAAATTATTAAGCAACCATGGACACCATGACTTTTCAAACTTAGGCCTAGCACAGTAATCTCAAATAAGAGCTAATGTTAGTATAAGAGGTAGAAAGTCACGGTTCTCTGAAATCTTATTATCCAGTTTTAAAATCAGGAACACCTACTTTATCCTTTCAATAAAAATAAAATTCCAAAGGTGCACATCTCAGGTGAATCAATCCCAGAAAACACCTATCTTCTTCTCACTAAGGACTGAACAAATCATATTTGTCTTCAGTCTCAGTTTTGATGATTAAAGTTTGCTTGATATTGAATATTACTATAGCAGGAAAAAAATGATGGACCTCATATATTCTGGCTGTGAAAATCCTTGTATCGATGGTAATACACTCAACCATGTGGGTGGTTCATTATCTGTTATTAAAAGCTTGTTTTAAAATGATTTCTTCTCTTCTGAATGCTTCCATCATGAAGCAATTCATTTTGTATTGCAAATGAGAAACATTTCAAGATGCCAGGGAAGTGTTTCATCTCTGTAAAGGAAAACCATTCTCCACTTAAATGTGTCCTGTTCCAACCCCTGGCAGGAAATGACCAGGTTATCAAGGAAAAAAAGGTCAAAGAAGAAAGAAAATGCCTCAATGTAATCAGTCACCAATTATAGTTATCAGCAGGGGAACAGATGTGAAATGAGTTTCTTTTGATTGGCATTCTTTGTATAGAACCCAATGAGATCAAACTCCTCTAAATGAATAAATAGAAGCCCTGCTGTGCCATTCCCCCACTATAGTTCAGCAGTTTTGGTGATATAACCATTGGATACTTTTGTTTTTAAAGGTTTGTGATTTTTTTTTCTAAAAGTGTGAAATTTTTTTTGAGCTCAGGTTTTTATTCTGTTATGTTGGGATTACTTCAAGATTTGTGAAGCTTATTTCCCTAGATGGTATCATTTTTTCAACATCTGATGAATTTATTTTTGGGGAAAATCTGAATTTATCTTGAGATTGTTGAAAGTAAGAATCAGGAAGCAAAAACCTACTTCAAGTATACATTGTCACTAAAGTAGAGTTATTATCTTTTTTAAAAATCCTAGTCTTTATTTATTGTACTAAGAGAGAAATTTGTCTTCTCTAAGTCTAGAATTGAGTCCAGCCAGTCAGACACCAACAGATAGATTTCCATTTAATGAGGCAATTTTTCTTAAAGTCTAGCCCTTGGTTAATTACAGGTCTTACTGCAAGGCTAGCATAATGTCACTTACAACACAGAAGGTACTGTTACTCAGGTGTCAAGACAAGTATATAGTCCTCCAACTAAATCTTCTCATCACCCCAGTTTCAATAGTGCAAAAGACTCTCGCACCCCATCATTCCCATACAAGATCTGTACCTACAATCAGCTGACATTAGAGAGCTTTGGGGCTCCAAAGTCAGTATGTCAAGTAAGTGAATTCTACAGTAAGATGCTTCCTGAGGTGCTTTTGGCTAAGATTTAGATCAGCTATTATTTTAATAGTTAAAGGCTCATTTTACTATATATTTAGAAAAATAGACATAATTAGTACATGGTCACATGGATTTTTTATTTAAGATAAATATTTAAGCAAAATAAGTGAATAAATTTAAAGGGAAATATCAAGTTAAAAACAATTCAGGTAGTCTTTGGATATGACATAAGTATGAAGTGATACTCAAGGGTCTCAGGTTGAGGAAATCCTGACCAAGGGTACATTCACTCTGCACTTAGTGTATGAATACCTCTGGGGCCGGTAGACCATGTCCCATATCTGATACAATGACTTGTTTACTCTGGGACTTTCTACAGTTGGATTATGTTATTGGGAAAATAAAAATAACTCTAATACCTATGTCATGACCAATGTGGCAAGGGGTAAACATAGCCGTGGAAGTGAAGAGTACAGTTCCTGATGATAATGCACAGCAGTCACTTAGTATGTCAAGGGATACGAGTTTATTGTGGAAGTCTTTATCCCATATACCTAGGATAACATATCCACTGCTTTTAGTCCACTCCTTTCCAATTTGTTCAGAGAACAATGACTGAAATGATCTATAATCTATCACAAAAACTTCCTAATCAAAACCTGCATAAGAATTAATTTCCACTTCTGAAATGGCAGAGTAGATGTATGCTGTTGTTTGAATGTGTCATTTAAAAGTTAATGTGTTAGAAATTTAATCCCCAAATACAGCTGTTAAAGGCGTTTGAACTTGGGGCTCGTGGGAGGCAATTAGGATTAGTTAAGGTCATGCAGGTGTGGCAATCATGATGTCATTAGTGTCTTAAGAGATGAAAAGAGCTCAGAGCAGCCATGGTTTATCTGTCTTACCATGTAATGCCTGGCACCATGTTGTAATGTGGCAAGAGGGCCCTCAGCAAAAGACAGTACCATGCTCTCAGACTTTCCAACTTCCAGAACCATGAATTAAATAAATTTCTATTCTTTGTAAATTACCCAGTCTCTGTATTCAGTAGTAGCAACAAAAAATGAACTAAGACAATATACATTTCCCCATTCCTCAGTAAAGCTGTTTAAAAGAAGACTTAAAAAATTTCAATGCTATGGGCATAACTCAGACAGACTAATTAAGACCTCTTAATTAGTGATTCCAAAGCACATCCAATATTCAGAAGCAATGTCATGCACAAAGGCTCTAGGGAACAATAAAGGGAAAAAGAAATCCGTTGAATATTATGTACTAGAGAATACAAGCAACAGACAACAGAAGAATCTATGTGATCCAACAAGGAAGAAGCTAATATTGATCTTAGAGAGAAAGGACACATGTCAAAAAAAAAAGAAAAGCTTTCAATCACCCACCCTATGATCTACAACATTAGCTACTCTGGGTTCAACTAGTCCTTTATTCTGAGAATTACACAGAAAACCTTTAGGCAAGACTTTGAAGGAGAGGATTCAGTTGACTCTGTGGCATGATGATGGATGACTTAGGTTCTATAACAAATTTGCCAAGTGGGAAAACATACATACATACCCTTTGTTTCTATTTTGGGTTTTCCTCCTTGGAATTCTTACAAGAAATGGAAATAATGAAGCTAAAAGTACAAAAGCTAACTCACATCATAATGCCAGTTACTTACTGTAGCTTTTAATTTTTCAATTAAAAAAAACAAGGCAAAAAAAACCCTAAAATTTTATATGTTGTTTTTCTGGTATGAACTAAATTATATCTATGTAGAAACCAATCCACAAGTATAAATATCTTCTATTTTTAAAAAAGCTTGAAATTTCAAAGAATGATGAATGTTCTTCAGACATTAGAAGAGTTTATTGGAGGCTTTTTGACTTATGATCTATGACTTAGTTTCTCACTGATGTAAAAGTGCAAAGAACAATGACCCTGAAATAAGCATATCTAAGCACATTTTTCCTTAATGTGAAACAACTTCCCTAGAGTCTGGAGGTTAGGGTCTTAGGTCACAAGAATATTTCTAAAGCAAACTGACTACTATGTTAACTAAATCCACTGAAAAGCTCTTATTACCTACTTGTGTGAGTTCTATTTAATGTATTGGCAAATCTTTTTGCCTCAATGGCAAGGCATATTTGAGAGAGGATGACAGATCATCAGCTGTCCTTATTGAAGACCCCCTATATACTTCTCTGTTGGAATACTGGATGAAAAGCCAGGAATCACAAAATTGGAACTTTTCTGTCCCATTTTAAGGGAGCAAGTGTTTAAAAGCCTATTTTAGTCATTTTCCCCATGGGACTAATTCCACTCTCAAGCAAATGGAAAATAAATCTCCATGAGGAAGATAGAGCCAAATTATAAAATGGGTTGTTCTGACTCCAATAAGTCCAGAGGGGTCAGAGGCAAGTATATATACAAAGAATGTAAATGCTGGAAAGGACCACAGAAATGACCATCTAGTGAGGAAATGAAAGCACAAGAGTTTGGAAAGAGTTGTAAAAGTTAACAAAGTTTGAAAGAAAAATGTATTTTTAGAAATAACAGGCCTCTTATCCATAAAATTCTCAAGAAGAGAAATTTACACAGTATTTTTTATCCCCAAGATTCACAGATTCTTTCTGTATTAGAAATCTTCCAGGATTATTCTAGTGACAGGGGCTTCCATGGCAAATACAACTCAGCATGAACTGTTTTTCCATTTCCTTACAACACTCCTCTCTCATGCTGAAGTGTCTCTGATTGGTTGATGATATGCAATAATTGTCTTTCTGCAAGCATGTTTCTTCTATCTTAGTTGCTTCTATGCAATGAGTATTAAAGTAATTTATGCTTTTTAGCCATGAAATGTTCTCCAACATAAATACTTCCTTTACTTCCATATTTATTTTGGTTCTTTTCTTAACTTCCTATAGGACATCATTTTAAAATAAATTATCAAAATGGCCTGCTAAATTCATGGGACTCTCTCACGAATATTGAGATTCAGAAAAGGAAAATTACATGAAATGAGAATAATAAATTTCTAGGCTTGTGACCTAGGGTGAAAACAGGTTTAATAAAAGCAGTTGAAAATAGAGAAACATAATAGTCCTTAAGTGGTTAGAATGGCAAATGTACCAGGCATAGATTAAAAAAATTTGGATCTCAGACCTTAAAATGTTACCTGATAAATTTCAAGACAAAGATTAAATGACTTTACTTCTTGAGAATCACAGATGTAATGTCTGGGATTTAGTTAGAGAAAATCAAAGGTGATCTCACAAAAACAGAATGAGAGTATTCAATCTAAAATAAATGATGATCTAGCTCAAGTTAAAAACATATTGTGGTTGTACTGGGCAAACAGGAATAAGATCCATGCATTTATTTTTGTAACTCCATCAGTACTAGAGATTATGATAGATTGTCTCTGCCAGAAGCAGCTATATCAAAAATTACTGATTTAAAAGAATTATCTATGACAGTGGCTCTCAGAATGTACTCCCTAAATAAGCATCATCAGTATCACCTTGGCTTTTGCTTGAAAGGCAAATTCTTAGGCCCAATCATATACTCACTAGATCAGATATTCTGGGGGTAGGGGCTCACAAAATGTGTTTTTATATGCTCTCCAAGTAACACTGATGTTCCCTAAAGTTGAGAACCAATGGTCTATAAGGATCTAATATCATGTTTCCATTTTTAGTTTCTTTCTTTTTTGACTTTAGCCAAAAAAGTTACATAGAGACTATAAATGATTGTGACCTTTTCTCCATGTTGCCCTTCTCATTAGAAAATGTTGAAGTTATTAAATATATATTGCTCATCTGATCCTTGTTATTTCTCCCTCAGAGATTGAAGAGAATCTGTCCTCTCTATCACAATGAACACTGAGCTAATGTCAACTACCCAAGTCAAAGAGAAACGCCACAGGACACCTCCCCAATCATCTCCATAAGTTAAGCAAGACCTTCAGAATGAAGAGCTTCTATAACTCTGCTAACCTGTCTATAAACCCAAGAAGTAGAAATCTCAAGTTCTTTAGGTAGAAAAGGTAGCAGTAGTAAGCTATCAAGTAAGGGGTATTTGGAGTTCTAAGCACAGACTTTTGTATAAGATCATTCCAGTAGAGCATAGATAACACCCCCTAAATACCAGTGCATTTATCAAATACCCTGAATTAGCAGTTACGGTTCTAATTTCAGAGATATTTTCTGCTACCTCCCTAAATAATCAACTTTAACATTTTATCATGTAAAACATATCCTGTACCTATTCTGTCATCTAGAAAATGGATTAAGACTATTTAAACTGTTGGGTTTTTTCACTTGAAAAATATGTCTAAATGGAAGGCTATTTTCTCAATACATAAATAATTATGACCCACATCTGAGATCCACATAATGTCAGAATAGAAAAGCATTTGAGACATCTTCATTTCCCAGTGAAAACAACCTCTTCATGCTAGCCACAATTTGAACTGAATCACTCTTATGAGCAACTGACCAATACTGAGGTGGTTTCGAAAATGACTTAATTTATAAAAAAAGAAAAACTGACACTAAGTTCAATGATCAGTGACAGTTCCTTTCATTCTGTCTCATATAAATATTGAAGTTTTACATATTTTAGTCACTTGATCTAAAATATACTACACAAAGTAAAAAACTGTCACACACTTCTTAAAATTTATGAGAAAAGTCTCATAAATTTTCTCATAAGCTTTTTGTTGTCATGCTCTTTTCCAGGTTGTATCAAATACTTTTTGACTGTGGACAGAGAACAAAAAGGAATACAGTTGTGACACCTCTATAATGCACAAAAAAAGGACTGTGGATATTCACATGATTAATATATTCATCCAAAAAAGGTGATAAAGATGACACAAGAAAAGGTAGCTTCATGCTCCTGAAGATGTAATGCTTACAAAGCTTATGGATCTCTGATGCTTATGACCTCCATGCTTATGACACCAAAACACTTAGCAGCACCTTGACCATAGAAACAAAAGGCCATCAAGGAAAAAAATGTTTAAGTAGTTCAAAATTTACTTGTATTTCTCAAAAGTTATAGATAAGTATTAATCTTTTTAAACTGTTTTCCCCTTCCCTTTCATACCTATGTCACAAACACCTCAGCTTCTTCCTCATCTTTCTCTCCTACTCTTTCCTAAATTCATTTTGCAAGTTTTCCCCCCACAATCATTCTTCCTCCTTTACTGTTTTTGTCCTTATTCCATAACAACAAAATCTCAGGTCTAATCTGTCAAGCCAAGACTTTTTGAAGAATGAGGTAAGAGAAGAGAACACATCAGGCTAAGCCAGAATCTTCTTTGGAGGTTAAGGAATTTATGTTACTCATTTCTCTTACATATGGATGTAAGAATTTACCCAAAATATAGCATCAGCACTTAATTTGACACTCTCCAATATAAATTCATCTGAGACAGAGGGAGCTTACAAAGTAATTAAAATGAAGCTATCTTTTGCTCACTTTTTGATTAAGAATTAACATGTAAGTCAAAACACTTTTGGAAGTAGAGAAAAATACATTTCCAATTTAAACCATCAAAAAGATGTTGCAATTGAAAAAAAATTAGGGCAGTATTATGGTGGATGCTGCCCCTTTTCCTTCAATGTTACACATGGAAGTCTCTTAATAAACATTAGTTGATTAAACTTTCATATTGTTTTCTTTCCTAAACTTTTTAAAGGATCCAATGTGTTGAATTTATAAGATTTAATGAGCTTGGAGTTGTTTTCAAGATCTGCTTGCCTTTCCATGATTCCTGAGTATTTAAAGATTTCCTCAGATATAAACAACTTTCAATAGTAATCAGGTGTTCCTGAAGCATCCATACCATAAGAAATACAATGATTATCCACCAAACCCATTAGTGACAGATCAGCTGGAAGTTTATGAGGTCTCATGAGGACATGATGTTAGTAAACACATTCTATCGTATCAATTCTTCAGAGAACTCATCCATACGCTAACTTTTATTGCCTTGCCCATCTGTGCCTACTTTCCTGCCTCCCCAGATAAAACTGAGTCACTGATTTTCATTTGTCCAAAACTCAAGGACAAAACAATTGAATTTAAAAAATGCAATCATAAGGGAATCCACTTTATTTGTTCAGAAAACTAGACTTAGCTATTAATGACTAATACAACCAATTTATTATGAAAAGAAAAGAAGAGTTGTTTATACCATATCTTGATGAAATTTCCAGGGCTCCTTTTCTCCTTTGCTTTCCTATAACTTGTTCCATGTCCCCTTCTTCATTGGTATATTTACCTGTTTTCATAATACAGTCAGATGAAATGTGACTGTCAAATTTTACTTGCGTAGAAGTTGAGCCAATGTTGCCTCTTTCAAAAGGAGAGTAGGATACTGTATTGCATGCCATTCATTTGTTCAATAAATAGATATAAAACAACTATTATGTACCAGGTTCCATGTTGGACTCTGGGATTCATGATGGGCAAAGTAATCAAGATTTCCAAAATTCATAGCACTAAAAGTCTAATGAAAGAGCTGGACCAAGGTTGAAAACTGATCCTGTGAATTATGTTTGACCTGGGACCTCTTTTTGCAAATGAAATTTATTAGGACAAAGCTGCATCTATTTCCTCATAAGAGCTGAGTCCAGGGATTGCAACAGAGCACATACGGCCCATAGCACCTATAATATCCACTCTCTAACCCTTCAGCTAGAAAATTAATAAATAAGTAATAAGTATGTAATTGCAAATGGTGATATACATTATGAAGGAAACAAATTGCTGGGATGAAAGACAACAAGGGCTTCTTGGATACAGTGACTTCTCTGAGAGAATGATGTTCAAGTTGGGATTAAACGGTAAGAGAAGTCAACCATAGAAACACAAGAGAAAGAAGCAGACCAGCCAGAGAGAATAAATATTAAGAAGGAAAGTGTCACTGTACTCTGAAACAGACCACAGAAAATAAACCCAGACTCAAATCCTGGTTCCAACAGTTACTAGGTTGTGATCTCAGGTATTTCTTTGTGCCTTGGTTTTCTCATCTATACAATGGGCATATGTAAAAAATACATATTTCATTGTGACTGCTAAATGAATTAACATGTGCATAGTGTTCAGATAATTCTTGGTACATAGTAAACATTCAGTAAACATTAGTTATTAATGTTGTTATTAATATCATTCTTGGTATTATGATTACTTCAAAAATCTGGGACATAGAAGGTCTTAGTGTGTTCAAAGGAAAGACAAGAAAAACAACGAAGTAGAAAAGGGGGAGTGCAGCAAGAGTTGAGGTAGATTAGACATGGTTCCAAGTAAATTGTACTTTTGGAAAAGGTATAATAAGAAGTCACTGAAGGCTTTTGAGCATGATAATAACTGACACTTAAGATTCATAAAGAATTCCTGGTTGCTTATAGAAAATACATTGTGAAAAGACAGGAGAAGAAGTAAGAAGTTGCTGTGGTATTCCATAGGAGAACTAAAAGCAATGTTCTGGAAAGGAGCTATGAAGACAGGTAAAGCTGGATGACTCTGAAGTGGTTTTAGAAGACAGATTTAGTAGAATTTGCCAATGGATTTAACATGAGAGGGAGGGACAATGAAGAATCAAGCATGCTTCTGGACTTCTAGTGTGAGTCATCAGGTGGATTGTACTATTATTTTGTACTAATGTACTGTGCAGTACTATTAAAATTAAAAGACCATCCCACTTTTGGATGGTTGACTTCTTATAATCCAGATTACTGACTTTTCAAAACATTAAACATTTAGTTATTTCTAATCAATTTGATTCAAGTCAAGTCCATGTACCATGAGTCATATCTTTCTCTTCCAGACATACAACTCAAATGTGTTATTTTTATTTTTCTTTCTCCCATGTCCTCCTCCCTCTCTTTTTCTAATTAATTGCTAGAAACATGGATCAACTAAGTCTTAGAGGAGAGTCAACCACACTTTTATGTCTTTTATTTGAGCAATTTTGTCTTATTGAAAGGAATTTCTGGCCCAGAACATTAACTGGATCTTTGTTCTGGGGCACCTTAATCCACTCAGAGGTTTAAACAATGGTTGTGACAGCCATACCTTTGATTTGATTCCTGCCTTAAGGCTATTTCAGTCATATTTTGTTTTTCAAAGGTTTTTCCATTTTTATGTTTTATTGATTGGGGTTGTGAAGAAATAGCCTGGCCCATACCTGAAAGTCTCTGAATTTCTGGATTTTCTATTTCTTTTTAATCTTTTTAACAATGACAAATTCCTTTTTAAGATCTATTCCTTGTAGTACCTTGTTAAATGTAATGAACAGTAACTAAGGAAACTATTGATTTTCTATTTTGCAACTTCTTTTCCTAGAGCTATAGCTCACTGGATATATGATATGCCTTCCAAATTATCACAGGCCAAGAATTTGACCAAATGCTTTGGCCCCTGTAATTTATCCTGTCTTCCTCCAGTTTCCTCATTACCCAGTCCCAAAGTCAATGCCCCATTGTTAGACTTTCTGTTTTAGAAACAACCCATGACTATTATCAATTTCAGACTGAGACAGGGTAGATTATGTTGTAATAATAGATACAAAATCTTAGAGGTCTATTACAACAGTGTGGGTTGACAGGATGGCTCTGTTCATATCAACATTCAGGGACTCAGAACTATTTCTTTCAATGCTTCCCCCACAGAACCACTGAAATATTGGAAAGATGGCATGGAAAATCATGTACAGGTTCTTGATGCTTCAACCTGAAAATGATACATGAAATTTCTATTCATGTTTAATTGGCCCAAACAAATCAGATGGCTGTATCTTGTGCTACAAGAGGTAAGAAAGGCCAATTCCACCACATTCCCAGAAAGCTGGAATGTGAAAAATTTGTTAACATCACTAATGACCACCACATATCTTTACAAATTCTTCCACTTCAGATAAACTAGTATTATTTATGAGTTCCAGTGGCTCATACCTGTAATACTGCCTACTTGGGAGGCTGAGATCAGGAGGACCAAAGTTCAAGGCCAGTCCAGGCAAAAAGTTCACAAGACCTCATGTCAACCAATAACAGCAGGAAGCATAAAATAGGAAGATCATGGCTCAGCACAGCCTGGGCAAAAAGTAAGACCTTATCTCCAAAATAGCCAGAGCAAAAAGGGCTAAAGGGGTGGCTCAAGAAATAGAGCACCTGCCTACCAAGGACACAGCCCTAAGTTCAAACCCCAGTACCACCAAAGCAGAAAACAAAATAGTAACAAGAAAGAATATTATTATTGACATGTTAATATGTCCCATGTGTTCAATAAATGCTGAGTAAGTTAATAGAATACAATTCATAAAAAGTAATCATTCTATAGCTACAATAATTGTAGGAGTATAAAAAGTTACTTAAGCTATCTACATTTACCATTTGAAAAACTTTATACTAGTCGTTTATTGAGGTCTATTGTTAAACCTCAACTTGCTAAAATGACATATATACGTGCACTATAAACGGACAGATGTAAGTAAAGGAAAAAATGTTTGCTGCAATCATGATTATTTAGAATAGTAAGGGAATGATGTATTCTAAAAAACCCCATTTGCTTTACCTACTATTTAGAAGACCTTCTATTTTGTTTTTGCCAACTTTCTACTTTTGATAATGGACATTACTTAATCTGTCTTATAACTGTGTCCTTTTTCAGTAATTCAAATTCATTACTCTAACCAGAAGTATTGTTTGGGTAACATAGACAACTGTAGAATATAATGAATGTATATTAATTTCTTATAATGCATTCTAACACATTATTTAGTACATAGTAGTAAATTAATATTTGCTTTTAATATATGTTTAAATGCTAAAAATAATTTAATTGGGTAATTTTGGTACTGAGCCTATTATTTTATACTAATTATTCTTAAACCATCTATAAAATTTATTTTACAAGTTTTTTGGAATAGATACAATTGTTAGAAAGCTAATGGAATGACTGAAATGATCAAAGCTTCATGAAATTTAAAACATTCTGAAATATCTGTCACTATTTAATTGTAAGTTAATTGGAGCCAGGAACTGTATACTCTTCATTACATTCACTGTTATTTTACCTTTTTCTGGTTTTAATTACAAAAAGACAAAGTTTTTAATTTTCAAAGTTTTAAATTAACTTGATTCTTCCAGAATGGCTAGCACAGCCTTGCAAACAACAGGCTTTTAATAAGCATGTGTTAGTTAGGCTTACCTCAAAATGAGGTTTAGAATGATGGAGCTGCAGTTACTGGAGAAGGCTAAGAGAGGAAGAAGTAAGGTACATTCTGATGGACATACCTACATTGTATGCAATGGTGAAATCAGATAAAGGGACTCAGGTTTTTGTTAATCCCCCATGTCATGCTTGGAACCCCTCTACTCAGACCCCTCCAACCCAGTGTCCTGTGATGGGAAACCCTTTAACCTCCATTTCTAGAAGAACTTTGTGAGCTGACAACAAAAATCTTAGATTTTTAAGCACATAGGGAACATAATAGAAGTGAATTCATTAACTGGCATGAACTCAAAATTAGGTTAATATTTATAGGTACCTGTTTTTCCCCCCACTTATGAAAGAGAAAGAAAGTACACTGTAGCTGAAATCAACGTAACTTTTAGGTATACCAAATAACACAGAAACAAATTACAGAAGCATTTTCTTATATCATTAACTAAGAAAAATGATTTCTAATTTGACAGAATTAATACCAATATAGAGAGTTGTTCCATATGTAAAACGAATATATACTTCCACGGGAAGCCAAATTTCCATTTCCTAACAATTAGGATCTTATTTTAATTACTCTAATTAAACCACTATTCATAAGCAGGATTTTCTAATTTCCTTAAATTATATACAACCTAATAGAAGAACATTTGCAAAGTAAGATATTAAATGTGAAAAAAATCTACAAAATCACTAGTATACACTGCATTGCTTTTCTTCCACTACACTGACTTACTTGTAGAGATACTAAGGAAGCTATGAGGAAAGCTGAGTTGACAGTACATTGAAACCTCCAGCACTGTCTTTCTCACTTAAAAGTGAGGACCTGGTACCTGTGAGAGGCCAAAATACAACCCAAGAAGACTTCTCACTGTGGTCCCAGATCCTAACATCAACTGTAACAAGGACCCCAGATGACATCCCAGTGGAAAACAAAGATAAATTTTATAACCTTGAGATTTAAATGGATGTCTCAGCCCAACCATTTAAAAAGAGTCTCTCTTCTTCCCTTCCCTCACAAACCAGTATAATAACAAACTAAAGAATCCACAAGGCCACGACTATTGACCTGTATGAATAAATATTACCTTTCCAACACTCACAAAACTGGAACTTCCCAACTCCTTCTCTGTGTTTCCAGCAGGTGCTTACTATCTTGGTTTTGCCATCTGAGTACCACAGATGCATGCCTGCATCCCTTATGAGCAGCCATCACCTTTCACTAGGTGGTAGAGGATAACGGGGAGTCAGGGAATTGGTACAGTGGGAGAAGCAGCAGCAAAGGATTGAAGTGAATACTTTGTTCATCTGCTAAGAAAAAGATGTTTTTGAGTGTCCACCTGGTGACATGACATCCACATATATTATTGTATTCTATCTTCAAAACAATCAAGTGAAGTAGGGTTTCTCACCTCCATTTTAACCAAAAGACAGCTATATGGATGGTGATGAACACTCAGGTGTGAAAGTTGTTTTCTTACTGATTCCAATCTCAAAACACTTTTTTCATTGCCTTTAGCTAGTAAAGACATAGCTATGGTCCCAGAGGAGGAAATGTGGATGAATATTCTTAACAAGGGTAGACTTGGGCAGAAAAATTAAGTTCTGTATATACTGACAAAAAGTTGCAATCCACAAATAACAATTAATAATGCTTTCATGGCACGTCATGGAAAACAAATTGATATTTCTGTATTTCTAAGAAGCACTTCACTTTTTTTTATGTGGTACTAGATTTTGTTGTTTTAGAGGTAGTAGGGGTTGAACCCAGGACCCTCTACCACTTCAGGCACACCCCTTTTTGCTTTGGTTAGTTTTCAAACATGATTTCATGTTTTTGTCCAGGGACAGTCTTTTACCATGACCTTTCTCCCGTGTGGCTGGGATTATAGACACGAGCTACCATGCATGGCCCCAGACAAGAGTTTTTAGGAAAGGGTACGTTAAATGCTTTACCCTCACAGATAATTATCATAAATTATGATTCTCTGACCTCTGTTAGTTTACCAGTTGAAAGTCCCAGTTTCTTTCATTTTCCTAGTTAGATAACAGTAATGTTGATCCCAAAGGTATTACCATACCCATAACCTAGTCTGACATTTAAAAATGGAAAATATTTGTTAACAAGACAACCAAGCAAGAAAATGTAGCTATATTGTGAAGCTCTATCAACTCCACTAGATAAAAAGCATGTTTTCTTGCTCCCAGTGATGTTTCAAGCTCCCAGTGATGTTAATCTTTAATACATAATTTTCCTTTCATTGGCTCTTAGAAAAAAACGGTTGTCCATCTGTTAGTTCTGTATGACTTAACAGAAGTTTTAGAGATTTGGGTTTTTAACTGACAGTATTTCTTAAAATAGCAACAGTCATTTTAAAATGTCTTCTGCATCATGGGTGGCAATGGGACCGCACTGCTCAGATCTCTTAAGAGAACCTGCCCTGAGGACTATAATCAACTCACAACATCCAGTAGCCACATCTTTGGATCCATGTTGGCATTTATGCTGACCTGTTCCCTCCAGGCTGTTCCCAGCAAAGACTAAGCTCAGCTGGTTACTAAAGCCAGACCTGTTCTCACCAACAAGATCTTTTCTATCAGGCAGGATCTCAGCTATAGCAGACCAATGCCCCTCTTACTCTATCCCCTTCCTTTCTTCTCTCCTTTCACAGGAGTCAGACCCACATTGTGGTCTGAAAACATCTCCACCACCTCCCCCTGCTCCCACCTCTCCATAACTCACTGGTAGTTTCTCAATAAATCTCCTGCAGATCTAATGCTGTCTGTCTGCTTCCTAGAAGACCCCAATGGACACTTGCAAGTACTGTAGATTTTTTTGCTTTGTTTCATTCTATGTAAATTATTATTTGCTTTAATCTTTAAATTTTTGCACTTGAATTTACAAGTTTCACCTCTGAGATGTACATAGTCAAAGATATCAAGTCTTATGTTAGAATTCCTCTCTCTTAGTTGCCCAATTGACACAAGAGAGAATAAAAGGGTCTTTTCATGGAGATTTGGTATTTTGGGTTATGTTTTTGTTTTTAATCTCCCATTGGCACTTTTGTTTAGGTTTAAAGTTCATCAAGGTCTTTTTCTGAATGGCTCTGTAAGAACAGAAGGGTATAATTTGTAGTTATTTAGTCCTTGCTGTTGTAAGTGGAAGAACCCAATACTAGAGTGAACAGTGGAGCTCCACCTCAAGAAAACTGAAGGATAGGTCTTTAGTGCTATGCTCATCCAGCCTCTTAGAAGTACTGTTCACAGCAAACTCCAAGCAGTAGCTTAATATTTGCTACTTGCACAAAGAAACAAAAATTTTCTTTGAAAACTCTATCTGTGTAACTTTTAACTCTTAATTTTTAAAGTAACATTTATATATTAGTTAGGACTATTTTCTTTGTATTTTCCATGTATTCTTCAAATCTAAGTCCTATAAATATAAGACATCTGGGGTACAGAAGGACCCCATTTTCCAACTCAGTAATCTTTATCTATATTCATACATCCTCAATCCAAGATAATACCTGGTCTATTTTCTATTATCGTGGATAGATTTCTTCTTTCTAGAATGTTATACAAATGAAATCATATAGTATATGTGTGTGGCTTCTTTAGCTTCACATAATATTTTTGAGATTCATCCAGATTGTAGCATGTATCAATAGTCCATTCTTTTCAATTACTGAACAAATTTCATTCTGTGACTATACCATAAATTATCTATTCACCTGTTGATGAACATATGACTATTCTATTTTTAGCTATTAGGAATAAAGTTACTGGGAATGCTGTCATTGTAAGGCCTTGTATGAAATATGTTTTCATTCATATTGAATAAATTCTCAGAAGTGTGATTTCTGGGACTTCCTTGTTTTATTAGGTAACCAAAAATACCAAATATTTACTGCTATGGATATCAAAGATCATTCTAGATTTATTTCCCTGGTAGCCAGAATACTCTGAGTATGTTTCCAAAGAAGTTACTTTGCACAGTAGGTCTTCTGAGAGCTCTGAGTATAGTTATTGTGCCATAATATTTTAATAAATGTTGCTAGTATGAAATTCTAAATTTAATGTTTTTTCTAACTTTTTTAAATCATACTATGGTGCCTATGATCATTGCTGAAAAGCCAGATGAAAAGCTAATTCTGATTTTTTTATAGTTTATGCATTTCTTCTGGAAACATAATATTTTTATATGTTTGTGTTCTCAAATTTTATTGAAGTAAATAGCATGTTCAGTAGTGACTTTTTCCTTCTCTCCCCTGTTACACACAAGATCTTTTAATCTATCTTCCATTCGTTTAGGATTTTTCATATATATTCCATCTCTTAATTCCTCCCAGATGTTTTTTTGAAGAGTTTCTCAGTTATATCCATTCTGCTATTTGTTTTATATTTTGCATTTTTATTTTCATCAATCTGTTTGTCATTTCCCATACTTCCTCTTGACTTGTCCTCGCAATACTCATTTCTGCTTTACTTTGCCAGTCTTTTCTATCTGCCAGGGTATTGACTACATTCATTATAAAACTTGTAACTTACATAATCTCAAGAGTGCATTATGAATATAATCAATACCCTGGAAGATATAAAAGCAGCTGTGCTGCTCAAGGATTGTATCTTTGGTTTGGTTTGGTTTTGTCCCATGTGTGCTAATTTTTCCCAAGGGTATCAGAAACTTTGCTTAATAATAACTAATCAAAGGATGAGCTAAAATCAGTCTTCTCTCATGTGCCACATGAGGCAGAGCTTTTGCCCATACTGTATTCGACCACTGCACCATTACCAAACAGGTTTGCCTTTCATTATACATCCCTATATGGCACTGTCTTTCCTAAGTATTTCTTTCTTCATCAAAACCACCCGCCCTGAGTGTTATGAAGAGAGAGCTGCAAAAGAGAAAATTCTCAGAATCTGGATGATAACCTTGCTTATTATTATTTTCTCTTTGCCCCAGCTAATGTCTAATTCCTCCCTAATGTTACCAAGATACTCCCTGCTACACTGAATTAGTCTTATTATTTTTCTTCTTCTAAAGGTCATAGTGTCTTGCAATTTGGAGGAGAAAACTTAAGAAACACTATGCTGTCTCAATAGAATTCTGTATTTCTCCTGAAGTTATTTGTAGTGCAAATATGAAAAGGACAATAGAATGAGCCAAAAAAGAACTTACCTGCTACACTCTACAAGACTGGTACAAGAGGACTTAGGAATAGGGCCTGGAAAGATTTGGCAACTAAGGCTATAAGTGACATAGGTGCTACTTTTTCTAGAATACCACATGAGAAAGGGGTTGGGTGACCTGGATATTATGGGACTTTTGCAGGTGTCCTGCAAGATATTCCAATGATAGTCAATGTCATTTACTTGTTAATAAGTCACTTTCTAGAGTATAGTTCCAAATCTACTTGCTTCTAGGAAATTTGAGGCAATCCAGCAATGGTTATTTCCCACTGCACCACAGGTTTCTGGATAGGACCTCAAGTTGACTAAATTATGACTTAGCCTCAATTCCAGTGAAAAAGCCTGGGACTTTCAAGCCAGAGTCATCTTTGGCATCAGAATTATCATACAAGTAAAGAAATTGATGGTCACGCTAAAATTACTTCTTCTAATTTTACCCTGCGCCCTCCTTACCCATCCATCTCAGAACTGTGCTTTCCAGTATGCTCTAATATCCCTCCACATTTCTTATTGACATGATACACCAAATGTACCTACCTGGACGGAATGTGCTCCTTCCAAAAGAGCACAGTGGACAGTCCTTCAGCAATAGAAGGCTGATGGTAACTCACCCTTGAGGCTGCTATAGTACTATTGATCTTGGATAAGAAACCATTTCTAGATTGCATTCTCTGGCATACCACATTAATTTACAAAATACAACTACATTTCCACTGTACTGTCAAAAACTAGCCTTGATAGGAAGACTCTTTGACAGGATGTTCTGAGAGGCCAGACATTATGGCTCACACCTATAATCTCAGCTACTTAGGAGAAAGAGATTGTAAGGATCACCATTAAAGGCCAGTCTTAACCACTAAACTGGGGGTGGCAGCATAGGCTCATGATCTGAGCTACACAGGAGGCCGTGATTAGGAGGATCTTGGTCTAAGACTGCCCCAGGAACAAATATGAGACCCTACCTAAAAATAACTAGAACAAAAAAGGGTTAGGGTTGTAGCTCATGTGATGAGTACAAGCAAGCACAATACTCAGAGTTCAAACCCCAGAACCACCACAAAAATAAAAGTTCTGAGAAATCCATATTCTGCTGACCAAAATGATGTTCTAATTTCATCACTAACTTGCTGTGTAATGAGGAGCAGGCTACATAACTTCTCTGGGCTTGAATTTCCTTACAATAAAATGAAGAACTTCCTTTCACTCTATCAGTATAATACAATTTAATCCCTCTTTTAAAAAATCATCACGTATGAAAATGGAAAGAATGAGACATGTTGAAATTATCCCAGCAATAGGGAGGAGATAAAGGAGAATGATGGAGGGGGTGAATTTAACTATGACATATTGTAAGACCTTTTGTAAATGTCACAATGTACCCCCAGTACAACAATAATATAATGAAAAAAGAATAGGGATAAAAACATACTTGTTTGGAATACATACCTAATACAAATACAAGCAGTATTATAAAAAACAGATCAAGCTAAGGGGCAGTCACATAAGAGAGAGGGAAGGTAAAAGAAGGAAGTAAAGAAGGTAAATATGGTTGATGTACTTCCTATGCAAGAATGACTGTCTAATTCTTCAACTTGTTGAAATCACCATAAGAAAGGGACTAAGGTAGAAAGGAGAACAATAGAGGAAATGAAACAATTCAGGTTATAACATATATATATTATATTTTATATTATATTATATTATATTCCATGTATAATATATACATATATATACTATACATGGAAATGGCACAATGAAACACCCTGTATAGCTATCTTAAACAAACAAAAATGCCTTTTTTTTTTTACAAGAAGGAGAGATCCTGTCTGAGGGTTTGGTATCAGTGGGAGGGGGAAGAAATAAGGAAAGGGTGTAGGAAGGTGAATATGATAGAAATATTATGTATACCTGTATGTAAATGGAAAAATGAGACCTGTTGAAAGTATTCCAGGAATGCAGGAAGGGGGAATAAAGGAGAATGTTGGAGGGGTGAATTTAAGCATAATATATTGTAAGAACTTTTGTAAATGTCACATTGTACCCCCAGTACAACAATAATAGAAAAAAAAAAGACTTGTACAAAGCCAAAAAAGAAATTAAAAAAATAAACAAATAAAAATCATTTTTATGAAGTTTTTCACCCATACCTAATCTTTGTTCCTTTTGTCTTCCACCTGCCTAAGCTGGGCTCTCCTTTTTCCCTAACTTTATTCTATCCTTCACTCCACACTCCACAACCTGACAACTGTACTACCTACTTCCCACCAGTATAGACATAAAAGTTCAGCTTATCTGTAGATGGTTTAAGTTGAAAATTTAGACCAGGTTATTCTACTTCTCCTTGGCCTGTTTTTCCCTAAGGAAAAAACCCATAAAATTTCACCTTTTGAAGGGCATACTTTGCTATCATATGCTTGAATTAAAAAGAGAGAGAAAAGGTAAAAATAAGAAATAGCCCTGAGGTGTAAAATTTGGCAATTAACCACAAGTTCCCTGTGCTCTCAACCAGAAATTTCCAAATGATGAATGGCCTGTTAGGAAATGCTTTACAGATAGCACATTTTCCAATGGTTAAATATTCCTGCATTGCTGACCAAGTTGATAAGGTTAATGTTAGTGTCAGAGGCAATGGGAACTATATGGATGAAGGCCTAGAGAGCAGAGAGAACACTTGACAAGATGGAACTCAACTTGTTTACATGCAAAATACCCATCCAACCTAAATCTATCTACAGATTCAATGTAATTCTTATTAAAATCCCAAGGACACTTTTTATATAAATTAAAAAGTCCAAAAATTTGTATAGAACCACAAAAGACACTGAATAGTCAAAAATTTTGAACAAAAACAAAACTGAAGAAACCACATTTCCTATTTCTATATTACAAAACTATAATAATCAAAACAACAGCCAGTCATAGTGGTATACACCTATAATCACAACTACTAACAAAATGACAATTGATAATTGAGGGCATGTCTCAAGTGGTAGAACACTTGTCAACCATGTGCAAGGCCCTGGATTCAGTCCTTGTACTGCAGCAGCAGCTACAACAGTAAACAGTATAGTACTTCCATAAAAACAGATATATAGAGCAGGAGGAAATAATAAAAAAGCCCAGAAGTAAATCCATGCATATACGGTCAACTAATTTTTGATAAGGGTGCCAAGAATACACAGTGAAGAAAGGAATGTCCCTTTAGCAAATAGTGTTGGGAAAACTGGATATCCACATGCAAAAGAATGAAATTGGTCCCTTGCCTTACACCATATATAAAAATTAACTGGAAATGGATTAAATAATTAAATTTAAGGTCTGAAACCATAAACTCCTAGAATAAAATATGGGAGAGAGTTCCTCACATCAGTCTTAAAAATTATTTTTTTTGATATGACACCAAAAGGTACAAGAAACAAAAGTGAATATTGACAAGTAGAACTACATTGAACTAAGTTACTACACAACAAAGGAAACAATCCACAAAATGAAAAGGCATCTTGTGAAATGGTAGAAATATTTGCTAACTATATATACAACAAAAGGTTAAAGTCTAAAACATATATAACTCAAACAATTCAATAGCAAAAAAATTAAAAAACACAAATATCCTGATTTTAAAAATAGACAAAGGACTTGAATAGACATTCCTCCAAAGAAGGCATCCAAATGGCCAACAGGTATATGAAAAGGTGTTCAACATCACTAATCACTGGAGAAATGCAAATCAAAACCACATGAGCTATCACCTTACACTCATTGAAATGGCTATTATGAAAAATACAAGAGATAACATGTGTTGGTGAGGATATAGAGAAAATGAAACCCTGTACCTTGAGACTAGAAATATAGATTGGTAGATCCACTACAAAAAACAGTATTGAAGTTCCTCAAAAACTTAAAAATAGAACTGCTATATGATCAGGTAATCTTACTTCTGGGTATATATCCAAAGGAAATGAAATCAATACCTCCAAGAGATATCTTTATACCTACGTTCACTGTAGCACTATTTTCACAATAGCCAATATATGGAAACAGCCTAACTGTCCATCAAACGATGAGTCAAGAAATTATAAGATATATACACATCATACACACACAAACACACCATTTTATTCAGTAATAAAATGAAGGAATTCCTGTCATTTACAACATGACATTAAGTGAAATAAAGTAGATATAGAAGGACAAATACTTCATGATCTTACTTTTATGTGAAATCTAAAAAAGTTTAATTCATAGAAGAAAAGAGTAAAATGTTAGATACCAGGGTCTGTGGAGTGAGGGAAATGGATCATTATTAGTTAAAGAGTACAAACTTTCAGTTATAAGATAAAGTTCTGAGCTGGGTGCAGTGGTCCATGTTTGTAGTGCTAGCTACTCAGGAGACAAAAATTGGAAGGGTCAGGGTTCAAGGCCAGCCAATGCAAAAGGTTTATGAGACTCTATCTCAATCAATAAAACCTGGGCATGGGGTTATGTGCTTGTCGTTGCAGTTAAGTAGGAAGCATAAATAGGAAGATGGTGGTCCAGGCTGGGCTGGGCATAAATGTAAGACCCTATCTGAAAAAGAATATAGCAAAAAGGGATAGGGTGTGGCTCAAATGGTAGACTGCCTCCCTGGAAAGCTCAATGCCCTGAGTTCAAAACCCAGTATTGAAAGAATGAAAAAGATGAAGTTCTGATGATATTCAGAATGGGTGGGTGATGAATGTATTCATTTGATTGTGGCCATCATTACACGATATAGAGCTTTTTCAAGTCATCACATTGTACACCTTGAATGTATTTGATCTTTATTCATCAATTAAATATTTTAAAAGAAAATTTTGAAAATGAAATAAAAAAGGAAAAAAAGAGAGATCATCCTTATGTAGACAGTGGAAGGGAAGGGATTGTCTTTTACAAAATCAAAGTCTTATTGGGTAAAGTTTGTGATGCACAAACAGAAACAGAGTTTGAAACAACACTCCTACTTCCCCTTAGTCTAGCTATAGCCTAAAATGGAATGGACTGGGGTAATGTCTCCAATTTCCTTAGGTCAGATCTCTCTGGAGCTGCATTTATAATAAGATATTTAATATTTATATCTAGAAAGAAGATTTAAAATTCCAGGAATGAACCAAGAGGAGGGAAGCATTTATTGCTGTACTACAATTAAGTAAGAGGCTATATTGTCACCAACTACAGTATTCTTAGAAAAAAGCTAATCTTCCTGTAAGGTGTTCAGTATTTGATTATAAAATCATTAGTTATTATAGCAAAAAAGGGACCTTGGAGATTGTCTGGTTTTATGTCCTCATGTGAGAAATAATGAAACTGAGGCCCAAAGACACTAAATGCTATGCTGAAACACAGCAGTACTGTGTGTTGGAGCCAGGTCGCCTAACTCCAGGCCTGTGTGCTATGTGTATGGCACAACTTCTCCAGGAAGCAATTCCAGGTAATTTACAGAATCCATCCCAAAGAACACAGAAACCTGGCTCACTAACCCAATTTCCTGTTACACGTGCATTCCCTGTGTTGAAGTCATCAGTTCAGCTACGAAAAACATGAATTCATTGGCCAGTTAGCCCTGTCAGCATTATCAAGAGTCCAAAGGAGCATATATAATTTAAAAAAAAAAAAAAAGGTATATGATCACTCCAACAGTTAAGGTCTCACCTAGTGGTTCTCAAAGGGAGAAATTGTGCCCTTAGAGGACAGTTGTAAATTTCTAGAGATATTTTTCATTGTCACAGCTACAGGGTTACAATTGCCATATAGTGAGAAAGTGCCAGCAATGGTTCTAACCCCACAGATAATTACCCTGACTAAAATGTCAATAGTGCTGAAGTTAAGAAAGTCTGTTCTAGATTAACTGTACAAGCAGTAATTCCAAACCCCTCTGTCACTGACTGGAGGTAACATTGTTGGTTTGAAAGAAGTTCAAAATGAAGACTGGTGGACAGCTCTCTGGGAACAGATTGAGTACATTCCATGGGCAAATACAAAGACCCAGGAGAGGACAGACTCTCTAGAAGAAGTACAGAGAGTGGATGATGTCAGAGGGCCTAAGTTCATCCCCTCTTAGCCATCCCCTCCTAGCCATGTTCCTCAGATTTTCCAGGGTAGTTGTCAGGTGTTTCACACACTGCCCACATCTAGTAAATACTTACTTTGTGCCCGTAACTATCACCTAATTTTACTGCTTGACTGAAGTATTTATAGAATCCAATTCTCTTTAGAGTTGACAAAATTTTGTCCCCAAAAGGTATTAATAAAGTATTTTATACTTTCTTTCATTTGAAAGAAACATCAATTGAATATCATCTAAGTTTTGTCAGTAAGTCCTCAACATCTCAGGAAAAGAAGATAACAAAATGCAGTGATTGTCCCCTTTCACAAAGGGGCAACTGAGGACCAGCATGGTGCTGCATGTCTGTAATCCCAGTTATAATAGGAAGTGGAGATGGGAGGATTTCAGTTCAAGGCCAGCCTGGGCAAAATGTTAGTGAGATTCTCATCTTATGAAACAAGCTGGCTGTGGTGGCATACACCTGTAATCCTAGATACATGGGGAGCATAGGTAGGAGGAGCACAGTCTAAGTCTGCACAATCTAAGTCTGGCCCCAGGAAAACTGTGAGACCCTATCCAAAAAGTAACAAGCAAAAGAGGGCTGGGGGTATGGCTCCTGTGGTAGAGCACCTTTCTAGACAGTGCG
This sequence comes from Castor canadensis, assembly GCF_047511655.1. NCBI lineage: Eukaryota > Metazoa > Chordata > Mammalia > Rodentia > Castoridae > Castor > Castor canadensis. Next base: position 125,166,853 of record NC_133391.1, on the reverse strand, counting down.
AGTCCTTGAGTTCAAAACCCCAGTACCACCAAAACAAAAAAAGTAACTGAGATCAAACATTAGCTTTCTTCCCAGAGGTGATAGGCCTTTTGGCATAGCAAGGACCCTGATCTCCTAATAGCCTATGCTCATTTGCTAATGTCACAGCAAGGCAAGTTTCAAATCATTCCTATTTCCTTTATGTAGAATGTCATGCCTAATTTGATCAATGAGATCATATTCACATTTCCCTCAAAGAGAGAGGCTCCCAAATAAAAGATGATTGATCTATTGCTGTCAGCATAAATCATTCATAGGCATGAGCTCAGGCAAGACCCAGATCATTTTACATCTTCTTGACAACAGAGCACATTAATCCAGCAGCTCTAATAAACCTTGCATCATTTTATCTAAATTAGTCAAGAATTATATCAGGGCATGCTAATGAGCAAGTCTTTTCTTCGTACAGATTCTAGGCTAGTGGTGTTTTGGAAATAGTTCAAGACTTGCCATACAAGTGATGTACCATGTAAAGTTCTCCCAATTCTGGGTGGGCCAGGCATTTACCTTAACTCCACAGAGAGTTTCTGTGAGTACCCAAATCAAGTAATAAAGTCTTCCATCCTCCGGAAAATACTACAACTTTCTATCTGACTCCATTCCAGGCATACAGAGAAATGTCACAATCAATGGCTGCAGTGGCTGAGACTCAAAGACTACATTTCTTCCAGCTTGTGAGAGAAAAGGAAACATCCAAGGGAGCCCTTAGTACAAGACTAAAAGTCTGCATCTCCCCTGGGAGTCCACTCTCAGCTTTGTTTGCATCTTCACTGAAGTGCAGGATAATTCTTCTATATTCTTACAGGTACAAAGGAACAAAAGAATAGCCATTCTGAAAACTGATATGTCCTAACCTGTTTCAAGTAAGTCTATTGATCCACCAAAATTACTATACCAAAAGGAAACAGCCAACTCAAAGTCATCAGGCAAGCGGTAAATCAAGAGAAAGTATATACCTCGACTGTCACCTTCTCCCTCACTCTAATCTTCTGCCAGGGTTCCTCACTGACAGGACAAGAGAACCCAGTGATGTAGTTCAAACCTGTCAGCTTCTTGGGAACAGAGATCAGTATGGCAAAGACTAAAGGCCACATCTGGACAGAGGATATCTGATATATTTGCTTCAATCTCAAACTCTCTAGCCCTTTTCACAGTAAGCTCAACAATCAAAACTGGGGTCTTTGTACTCTTACAAACCTAGTTCTCTCATGAGCCATTGTGTGATCTTAAATTAATTGCTTCTCCAAGCCTCAGCTCCCTCATCTGAAAACTAAAGAAAACAATGACAGTTAGTTTTTATTATATCTATTATATGCCAGTCACTGTTCTAAAGGTTTTAGATATTTTGATATTAATTTAGTTAATCCCTTCAAGAACACTGTTACTATCATTCCCATCTATCAGGTGGGAAAACTTGGCATAGAAAGCTGAGGAAACAGGCTCAACCACACCCAGCTAGGATAGAAAATGATGTAGTCAGAGTTCAAACATGGGGTAGTAAGCCCCAAGATGCATACTTCTAAACACTTTGTCATGCTGCATTTTAGTAATACCAATGTCTCTATGTCACAGGGTTATTTGAATAATAAGTTCATGGAATACAGTTGATATTTAACAAGTAAGAAACTCTCAAGTGATCTTACTTAAAATTAATATTATCATTTTTAATTCCCTTCCTGATTTCTTTCTAGTACACAATGTCTAAAAGATTCATAATAAGATTACATTACCTCAAGATTGGGAGACAATAAAGGACATGATGATCCTCTAATAGGTCAAGATGGCTTTCCCCTGCTCCTCTCTTAGAATAGGGCAGGACCAAGACAGTTACCAGCCCAAGCCAGGTACTGGTGGCTCATGCCTGAAATCTTAGCTACTTGGGAGATTGAAATCAAGAAGATAGTGGTTTGTGGCCAGCCCAGGGAAATACTTGGTGAGAACCCGTCTCCAAAAATAACCAGTGCAAAATGGACTGGAGGTGTGGCTTAAGTGGTAGAGCACCTGCTTTGTGTGAATACCAGTCCCACCAAAATTGAAAAAACAAAAAGCTTACCAGCCCAAAAATGTTCAGAGTGTTCAGTAGGAAAATAATTACATTCCTGGGCTTCTGGAAAACATGGTTCCTCTCTTGATTCTCTCACTTAGATTTCACACCTTATTTCTTAGTTTATTTTCTTTGGATTTTTCCTCCTGCCACATTACTAAGTCAGTAAGACAAACAGACTTCTCCTCTCCACTTCCCCTGCTTGGCTAAAAGGAAACTAGGTAGCATTAGGCAGAAAGAGTTATCGGGTTGCCTGTTTGGTCCTTGCTCTACTGTATAACTCAGGAGAAATGTAAAAGGAAATTTTTAGGATTCACACATAGTCCAGTTCTGTTCCCCAAAACTTAATGCCAAAAAACCAATATAGCAATGATTACCAAACATACATCTCAACATCTTCTAGACCTAATGTCTTCTCAGAAGTTACTGTTACTGCCCAAGAATTTGGGATTTGGGAATTCAATTCATTTTCCTAATCCCGTCTCAAAATCATTTAGAAAACATCATTCTGTATCCAGTTCAAAAATGTCCAAACACAGATTATTAACACTGGAAATACTTTAAGTCAATTATTGTGACATGGAAGACTCACCTCATTAATTTTGAGCTTCAATTTGGACTGATAAAGTTATATTTGAGGAAAATCATTTGATTAGCAAGTACTTATTATTTCCTTGTTTTTGACGCAGACTTTGGGTTTTAATAGTGTGGTTAATTTTAGGCATGAATTTGTAATTAATACTCTCTGAATAAACAGTGTGGATTTGGCTAAGAAAATCATAGCCATGCTCAGAAAACATACATTCCTAAACTGCCTTTGCTTTCACAGCCTGAATCTAAGCAGCACCAAGCAAAAACTCAGTTGATTTGGTTTGCCATCTTCTTGGTATTTCCAAGTTTTTGAATTTTTAAAAAGTTGTTGAGATTAGTTGGTTTGATGTTTTTTGGGGTCTTTTGTGATTGTTGTTTCCACTTTCTTTTGTCAAAGAGCACTTACAACTTAATTTTTATAATCTATGCTTTCATAGGTTCACTTTTGCAATAGTGTATTTCACTGAATTGCAAACAAAAGAAAGAATTCTTCAAATTCTAATCCAATCATGGTGTAGTCATGTCTATGTTAGTCATGTTTGATTTTCAGAAGTACAAGATGAGGCAAATTATGAAGAATTAGCTGACAAATGGCTAAATGCTATCAAATTTTGTGGGATTTGTCCAAAAATAGATTAAAGGAGTAGGCCACATGAGATCAAACATTAGTAATGAGACATTTAAATTAACTTCTTTCACACCTGTATGTGAAATATTGAAGCATTCATAATTTAAATTCTAACAGTGCTCCAAAAAGGCACAGCCACAAGGCAGAAGAGAAATAGTTAAGTCTTCAAGGCAAGAAAATCCCAGTCAAGAAATCCCCAGATTGTTTTGAAAAAATTTTTATTAGCATAAATTAATTATACAAGTATTTCATTGTGATATTTACAATCTGCATGCAATGTTCTTTGATCCAGTTCACCCCATCTATATTACTCTTTCTTAACCACCCTTTTTCCAAGAAATCCCCAAATTCTAATGGCCTATTAAGTTTCCATCACTTCTCTGAAGAGCTTCCACTCTTCTAAGTCTGCTATAACAAAAGGCATATTAAAAAATAAATGTAAATAATTAAGCATAGGCACCAACCACAGGAATACTCAGCTATGATGTTAGTTAATCTCCTAATTGGAATAAAAGATCCTGACAGGAAACTGCTACTTGTGTGGCAGACCCTGGTCATCACTTCAACCCAACCCCTATCACTGGACGGAAATAGAAGGCAGCTAAGTACAGAGCAATAACTCAAGTAGCAAATTTTTTCATTATATGTTTTTGAAGATTCCTGTTTCCTAACTCTCAATTCCACTTTTATTAACTTTTCACCAGATGTATTTACTGGAAATCAAAATGTTCTCTGCAGTTTGAAAGTATGACTTAGGTAGTGAGTCATGATTAAAGATTTTCCAATCATAAGTAAAAATAAACAAATATGCACAAAATTTTATTATAATGCTGGCTATAACATATGCTCTGTTTTACCACACCATCTGAATTTTATGGCTTATACCTTTGGCTCTCCTGTATTTGTTTTGTTCATTCAACCATCGTGGATCTAAACAGCATGAGAGTCTCATTATTTTTGATATCTTAGTCATGTTTCATTGCCCTAAGGAGGGAAGATGTTCCTGAGAACAAATGATGAGGATGGTCAATGGATAGAAATGAAGTGAAAGAACCACTGCTAACATTTACCCTGTACATGTGAGGTTGGAAGACACCACAAGAATGTGAAGGTTGCCTTATTAAACTCAGGAGATTGAATTTCATTTTACTGCCTTGAAGGTTTAACTGTTTCTCTTTAGTCTTGTGGGTATATCTTTTTGAAACTCTGTTACAATTTAAATGATGAACACTTTAATATTTCACATACAGGTGTAAAACAAATGCATTACACATGCAAATGAATCATTCTGAATGTCTGATCTCTCAAGGCTTACTAAATTGATTCTACTGTTGAATAAATCCTGCAAAACTTGATATTAAGACGATTTAGCCATTTGTCATCTAATTCTCCAACATTTGCCTCCTCTTACACTTTTAAGAATCAAGCAAACCTGCCTGTTAGAAATCTGAATCCCAATCAAGTAAATCTAAAGTTTCCAGTATGTTGCCATCTAATGATTCAAACTACTCCACTAGGATTAATGAAGCACATTTCTGCACTCAATGACTACTTCAAATGTAAAATATCTAATTATATATGTAAGTTGGTTAAAATTTTAATAACTATGTTACCATATGAACTGTTTCCAAACATGGAAATTCCCCTAAGAATTCTAGTTAAACCACATTATTTGTTAGCCCCAAGATTCTCATTTTAAAGCTACATTTATCCTTCAACAAGCCCAATGACAATTAATGATGTTTTTTATCAGCTACATTAGGATATCACATATTTCAAAGATTTTGCCTTTTATAGTCTGGGTGAATTGACATAAACCAGTTTGAATAAACTGAGCAAATGGGGAGCAACTTTAAGTATAACAACCTTCATTTTTAAAAACATAACATTTTGGCCTGAATTATTTTGGGTTTTTTTTTTTTTTTTTTTTTTTTTGAGGCTGTGTAGAGATTTAAAAAAAAAAAAAAAAAGAGCCTCACTGTAAGCAAAAGTTTTTAAAAGAGAATATTTCTTGCTCTCTTGTTTCTTTTCTACTTATACCCTTACTATGCTTAAAAATAAATGTAAAGTATCTTTAAATATATATATATTTAAGTATATATATATATAGTAGAATAAAAAAGAAAAAATCTTAAGTCTAATAATTGAAGAAAAAGAAAAAAGAAAATCAGGAGGAGTATAAAGAAGCAAAGTTGTAACAGAAACTTCATTGCTTAGCTCTAGACCATGAATTGGGATTTGACATTTCCAACAGCCAAAACAAGCAGAACAATCATGAGTTATCTGAGCCACAATGTCCATAGATAAAAAACCATGTTAGTTTTCAAAAATGCACAAGTATTCCTAAAACTGAGGCCTTAGAGACATTCTTCTCATGAGTCTTCATGTAGAAGACTATGTGGAATGCAAATAACAGCATTCTCAACACCCCTGTAGGAAAAAAAAAAAATAATGAAGACACTTAGGGCAGCCTGTTGATGCAGGTCAACAAAAACACAATGCAAAAAACAAACATAAAGAAAACCCAAAAAACCCATTTGAGTGAGAGCCCTTGGGGAGAGAAGGATGCTAAAACAATATAGTACAAGCAAGCAGCTCTTTCTTGTCTGACAACCCATGAATGCACTTAATGGGGTCTATAATAGTAGCTGGATTGCATATCCTCCAAGAAACACTCTGCAAACCTTTGATAAATACTGAGTGGTAGTAAATTCAAGATATTTTTTCTGTCGAGTAAAGATATAAACGGTTTAAATTCTCTCAAGAGATATTTGTCTGGATTCCATTTAAAATTCTTATTTCCCTAAAGCTGCCCTAGAGAAAAATGATATTCTTCTCAAAGATTATGAGAAAAATGTCCTCAAATATATATTCCCTTTTTGTGTGAAATGACATGGTCCTCGATTCTCTGCTTCTTCTTCTCTTTTCCATCTTCTCAATCAGTTTTCTCATTACTGTGACAAAATATCTGACAGAAACAATTTAAGGGGGGAAGGATTTATTTGGGTTCACAGTTTCAGAGGTTTCAGCCCATTGTGGAAGGGAGGACATGGAAGATCAGAGAAGTTACATCATGGTGACCAGGAAAAAGGGAAAGAATGTTAATGCTAGTGAGCTCCCTCCTTTTCCGTCTGGCCCTCAGTTACATGACGGTGCTACCACATCCCAGGTTGGTCCTCCTCCCTTTAGTAATCCCTCGGGAAACATCCGTACAAACACACCCAGAGGTGTGCTTTACTAATCTCCTAGGTGCTTCTCAATCTGATCAAGTTGACATTGAAGATTAATCACCACACTGTCCTTCACATTAAGAAGAAAGACCAGAGTACCTGAAACATTAAAATAAAATGAACACATCACTACAACCTAACCTGTCATCATTTTAAATTGGGAATTAAGCAATAAATTAAGAAAAAAGCAACAGCCCAAACTAGTGTGACAGCCTCCACTATTCATATTCTCTCAGCTCTTTGGTGCCACATCTCCCTGTGTCACAGTTCACAACATTCTGGGGACAGACATAAGGGCACGGATTGTTTTGCAAATTCCTCGAAAGCAATTAGAATCAGCCTAGTGTTCAATGGGCTATCCAATGTTTGTTCTGCCTACTGTCAAACACAGACAAGAGACTTATTTCATCAGTAGTTCCTAAAATGGGCTGCCAATATTATTTAGCCTTTCCTTTAGGCCCAAGTCTAGATTCTAATTTGACACATAACAAATACTTAGACCTACTCAGTAGGCAGGTATTACCTTAATTATGACCCAAAGATAGAGTGCCAATTTGGTTAAGTCAATTTTGGTAATCCATATCCTTTCACTCTCTTGAAACTCAGAATAACTGAGCTCAACAATTTAACACTTACTCTTGGAAATAGGACTCCAACCAATACTAAAAGAACTTTCATAAAATTACCACTTACTGTCCAAGGAGCAATCTGTAAAGATCTATAAAGTCAGAGTGGTTCCAAAAGTCAATATTCTCAACCCATCAGCCTAGTATTTGGAAAAAATGTTTAGAGTTTTAGCACTCAATGTCTTGGAAGGAAATAGGAGACACCTTCAACTGGCATTTCAAAGGCAAATTAATAAAGAGACTGTTTAGAGAGGTGAGGCAAAGTTTAGGAGAACCCACATGGAATGGTAAAGTCCCCAAGGACCAATTGACAGGACATCATGCCCATCTTCAGGCCTGAAAGAGGCAAAGGGAGAAAAACAGTGCAAACAAAGTCATGTCTGGATTAGTAATCTCAGGAGGAAAAAGGGCACTTTGGGAATCAGTACACAGAGATCAAAGGGGTGTGGGAAGAAATACCAGGCAAACATTTAGTAATTCCCTGGTTCTTTCATCTGCTGCAAAACCTCCCATTGACTGAACCTTAGTAGAGTCAAGGCATTGCCCACAGTACAGAAGAAAGGAAAAGGGAACAGGGTGGAGAATAACCAGTAGTATTGAACTTTCAAAACAATTCTATTTTTGGTGCTTCGATGGATTACTAAAGACTGTCTTAGAAGTCATGTGGATATAATTGTTGTGGGATCTGAGGCATCCACATAACCGGTGCTGGGTACAGGCAGGTCTCTATGAGATAAGCTTATAATTGTTCTCAGTTTCATCCTCTGATTTGGGGAACAGAATTTTTACACTGTCAAACAGAGTTTTTCTTATGTTTCTTAAACTAAATTTCATAAACTTTGGTCTGGTCAATCTCATTTCCAAAGGGCAACATTTTAATTTTTCTCCTAGAATGCTAGAGCACTACATGGAGATAATAGAAGTGTAGGGATATCCAGCAATGTTTTCCCCAACCTCTTGCTTATGGATGAGAAAGGGAGAAAAACAAATTTAATCCAGCTGTACCATGCTCCTCATTATAGACTCCAGTTTCAACTCCTTTGTAATCAATAATGCACAAAGAATCTTGTTTAGTTGTTAGGGATTGGGGGAGGAATAAAAACAAATAGAAAGACAAACTTGATGTAAGGGTGCTATCAAAAACTCTTCACCTACCTACTACTATTTTCACATCCAAAATGTAATTCGCACATATTCAACAAGGAAAAGTAATTTAAACTTAAGCTAAACTGCTGGGCTAGAACAAAAGCTGAGATTCGGGCTTCTTTTTTTTAAGTTAAATGTAAAGCTCAGAAGGATATTTCCTCAAACACTCCCACAGCACAGCATGGCAAAGATTGTTAGGAAAAATTATGTCTTAGAATGGTGACAGTGACACAGCCTAGCATATATTCGCCTGCTACTGCTCTATACACAGAAAAAGGGAAACTAAGGTCAACAGCAATAATTTAAAGGCATTATAGCTTAGAATTATTCCAGAAACCTTGGCATTCCTGAACTGAAAGTTGGTATGTTCCTCTAGCCAGCAGATAGCTTATTAGATGAGTACATCCTACAGATCTGTATAAGGTCCTCCTAACCCTTGTAGGTCCTGGTGGATGTGACTGTAGAAAACAAAATCACAATTATATGAGGCTTAGATTGCCCTGGGACAGCCAAGACCCATGCTATATTACATCCTATTAATACCTTCAAGTGAATTAGAAATAGCTCCAAGTTTTGCCCACAAAAATTGGCAGGAACACTGATACCAATTATTTGGGCTCTGAGCTTTCACTATGATTGCCAAGATAGATAATCAGGTAGGTAGGTAGATTAGGTAGATAAAAATTGACTCACCAGCCTTACATTCTTGAGCAGGGAAAGCTTCAGTCTGTGGCTATCACTATTGCCATTTGCTCTTTGAGGCCATACCGTGCCAGAGTCAGGCAACTCATCCCTCACCATCTGTTCAAGCTCTTGTGCCATCTGTGACCCAAGCCAACAAGCTCTATTTATCGATGAGCCTGCCTTTCCCTATAGTCAAAGCTCTGTCTTCACAGGCATCCCCTCAGACTCCTGACCTTCTGAGTTAAAGCATCTAAGTGAGTTCAGCTTCTATTTCCCAAGAAACTTACAGCCCTTTATTCTTCTCACTCCTGTGAGATGAAACCTAGTTTAAATCAGTTTTCTACTTTCCATGCTATAATCCCAGACTGGTTCCTTCTTCTCCCTTTTGAGAAAATTAGACTAATTGCTTTACTTACCTTAAAAACAAAACAAAACAAAAAACAGTTCACATAGGCCTTTTTAGTGGCTTTTTTTTCCCCAGAAATTTCACACTAGTCTGCCAATGTCACAAAAGTAGAAGATCATTTGTGGGTAAGGATAATTCAGATACTAGGAATGAATCCAAAGGCCCACACACCATCTTGAGAGAAGAAAACCCAATTTCCTTCTTTCCTGATGAGTTTGCTGCAAGGGAAAACAGAGCACATAATAATTCTCAGAGGTGACCCTACTGTACTAAATTCATAATAAACCTATTTGTTCATCTATTAATTCAAAAATGACTTATTGATTTCCAACTGTCTCAAGCATTAGGAAGCACACTATAAGTGGAATAGTGAGACAAAAAGAAGTCTCACTATAATAATTGTCGTTATGAAATTTACAGCCTGATCATTATTAGCACATAACAAAGGGACTACCATAGAGAAAAACTCATTCTTGAAAAACATAAGTACAAGACACTGTCCCTGTATTTGAAGGGTATTTAAACATAGCTAAGATAGGATATGTACATAAAATGATTGAACGCCATCATGCCTTGATAAAAGGCAAAAATTAAAAAATTCAACTGGTAGCTTCCATACATAATGCCAAAAGTGACTGAACAATTGTTCAGATTTTGGGAAATCAGAAATAACTTCAGGAGGGCTAGACATTTGAGCCAAAAACCAAGGAAGGTAAAGACCCTTAACAAATGGAAAAGGAACAGAAATTTCCAAATTAAATGAGACAATACCTAAAATTTCAAGGGATTTAGAGAACAGTTAAGAAAAACAAAAAGCATTTAATTTAGTTTGTTTTTTATCCAAATATTTAAAATGTTTTGACTGTCAAGTTTTACATATGATTTCACTCATATTGGAGCTGCTCTCAGCTGTATTTTCATCTAGGAGGTATCTGAGTTGATAGAAAAATGGTGTTTCCCTCTGCTTCTTCCTCTGGCCTCCTTCAACATCATGAAGAATTAAGCAGAGAAACTCCACTTCTAGAACACTTCTAGATACTTCATATAATCCCAATAGAAGAATAAACTGGCATGATCTTTTTGAAAGGTAATTAGGCAATAAGTATCAAAAGCCTAATATAGGACCAACCATCTGGCCTGATAAAATTACTTCTAGGAATTTAGAGAAATAAACAGAGGTTTTCACAGAGAGTTTGGTGAAAATGTTCACTGTAATACACAGGGGATCAAATCTTATCTGTTTTTGAGCCAGTGGGAAAACATATTGAACCTTGAACCTGGTTTGTAGTCCATGTGACTTATGAATAATAACCACCTTCAATAACCCTCCTGCTTCATCATACATTTATCTAAGTGGCCTAGAAGGTAAGCACTATCCACTGAATATAACAAAAATGAAAAAGAAGGAAAAAAAAAAAAAACACTAGCTTCCACCAATTAATATTATTTTTCTTTCATGTCCACTAAGCTTAACTCAGAAACTACCACCCATGCATCAATGAGAGAATCACATTTAGACTTTGTACAATCATTTTTTAAGTCCTAGATTCTTTCTATACTACTAACCAAAGTCCTGGCTTCCAACTTCAGGAGACCCCCATGATCACCCAAACCAAAACCAGCTGGGAGATTGATTATTTTTCTCTCCTACTACACTGTAACTTTGAGCCATCCTCCCCACCCATCTCTCAAGCCAGAGTGAACCAAGTGGGAGCATAACACAAGAGAGTAGGCTCCTTAGAGTAAGATCAAACTGGAAAAGGACACATCCCATTTCCACATGGAGAAGGAGAGAGGTGGAAAGAATACTGCTCCCACACTTAAAAAAGCAAGAAAAAAAGTGAGGTAAACTGTAAAATGCATGATCTGTCTTGAATCAAGAGCTGAAATCATAAGGCAGCCAATTAGCCCAAAATCTATGAAGAGGCATAAGCATTTTCTCACTTGGAGCAGATGTATGTAGACACCCATAAGACATCAACAATAATGGTTAAAATTATTAGGGACAGAGTATAAGGTAGAAAGAATATATAGAACTCATGAGATCCAGAAATGGGGGCAGGGGGAATTTTTACCATATTGCAGGCTTTTGGGACATAGGTCCCAGGGAGCACTCATAAAACAACAATACTGAGGAATCATCCCTCTGAGTGCAGACAGAGAAGTATTGCCTAATAGGCACAAGAGGGAAGACACACAACCTCCCCGAGGCACAGTAGTAATAAGACCAAAGCTGAAGGTCAAGAGGACTTTGAAAAAAAACAGTGCAAAGCCAGCTCTACGGAAATGCTAGAGGCATTTGAAGCCTGTGTTGCATGACAAGTAACTATAGCAACAACAAACTTCAAACTAACCCGAATTTGAATTAACTAAAACACTCACATAAAAGCTTAAAAAAAGGAAAGTCATTCCTGTATTCAAGCATAAAAATTATAACTTTAATCACTTCTATCCTACACAAAGATATCCAGCTTTCAATAAGAAATTATGAGGCATGTGAACGGGAAAGAGAAAACATCATGCTGACAAGGGACAAAGCCATCAATAGAACCAGACTCAGACTCCAACACAGATGCTGGAATTATGTGGGGGATTTGCAATAACTCAGGTTCCTAAGCTAAAATTCTAACACAATGTTTCTCAACTTTATTGACATTTTAGCTGAGGTAATTCTTTGTTGCAGATTACTCTTCTATTCATTAGGGGATGTTTGGCAGTATTTCTAAATTGTAACCACTAGATCCAGTATCATTTATCCCAGGGGAGAGGAAAGAAGAGAGGAAGGTAGAAGGGAAGGAGGGGGAGAAAATGTAAACCTAAACTTGTCATATTTAAATTGCTAAAACAGAAAGAGAAAGTCTTTAAAGCAGTGAGAAGCATACAGGATAACAAAGATAAAAACACAACAGATTTTGTCAAAAGAAATGAAGTGACATACTTAAAATATCAAAAGAAAAAAATGAAATGGAATTCTATACCTAACAAAACATTAATTTCAAAAACAAAAGAGAAATAAAACTTTCTCAGAAAAAAATAAAACTATAGAAAATTCATTGTCAATAGACTTTCAAGAGATGTTAAAAGAAGTTTTCAGGCAGAGGAATAAAATACTGAACAGAAATTTGTATCACAAACACACACACAAGATGAAGGGTACTGAAGTTGCTAGTAATGGGATAAAGGTTTAGAAAATTTATCTTTCTAATCATTATAAAAAGATAACTGACTTTCTAAAACAAAGTAGTAATATATTATATAGTTATATTATATGCAAAAGTAAAATTATAAAAGCAATGGTGAAAAGGATGGGAGGAAGGAATTGTAAATAAATGGTTGTAAATCCTTGTACTATACATGAAGAAGAATATTATTTGAAGGAAAAAATGTGATCAAATACATTATCATATTATAAATCCTAGGCAACCACTAAAATGCTTTTACAATGAGGTAAAAATTGTAAGTAAATATTGAAAGTAACTATGATTAATGTAAAGTTCAATTAACCCTAGAGAAAGGAAAAAAAGAGAAGGAATAAATAAAATACAGGTGGAACAAATATAAAAGAGCTAGCAATACAGTAGAGATTTTTTGTCTGAGTACTTGTTTGTTTTTTAGATGGGTCTTTCTTTCTGTGTTGCCCAGGCTGGTCTCAAACTACTGGACTCAAGAGATCTTCCCTCTACAGCTTCCCAATTAATTTAGACTAGGGATATGGGTGACCATACCTGGTAAAGGTGGTAGTTTTTAAGTCAACTGTATCAATAAGCACAAAAATATGAGTGGTCTAAAAACATCAATTAAAAGAAAGAAAATCCCGTTATATTTAATAAAATGACCTCACTGATGTAAGTAACCCACTTTAAATCTAAAGACATAGACACAAGTAAAAGGTTGGAAAAGGATGCATCTTACTACTAGGAACCAAAATAAAACTCTAATAGCTATATTAATATGAGAGAAACAAAATATTTTTATAAGTAAGGAATTTGATCAGGGATGAAGACAGATATCAACTAAAGTTGGAAAGGTCAATTCATAAGAAGAGTGGGGAGGGGAGATAAAGGAGAATGATGGAGGGAGTGAATTCAACTATAATATATTGTAAGAACTTCTGTAAATGTCACAATATATCCCCAGTACAATAATTAAAAATAAAAGGACATATTCTCCAAGATATAACAATTGCAAGTGTGTGGCACATAACACAGAGCTTCAAATTACATAAAGAAAAAAAAAGGACAGAACTGATAAATCAACAATTATAACTGGAGACTTCAAGACTACAGTTATTTCAGTTATTAAGAAAGTCAGCTAAGGTATATAAGACCTGAACAGCACTATCAGCCTGCTAATATGATTGACAATTATACCTATAAATTCTCTTCAAGTGCATAGGAAATATCTGCCAAGCCAGGTGATATTGTGGGCAATTAACTAAAGTCAATAGATTCAAAAGAATAGAAAAAGTATCAAATATGCTCTCAGAACATAATAAAATTACACTAGTAAACAGAAAAATATTTGAAAAACTCAAAACAGTGGTAAACTAAAGGAATCACTTCTAAATATCCAGGGACATAAGAAAAATCTCAAAGAATATTTAAAACTACTTTTAAGTGAATGAAATGAAAATAAATATCACAATTTGTAGGATAAACCTATAGCATTAAGTGTATTGAAGATGGATTGAATGCATTTTGCTTTGTGAGATGGACATGAATCTTTGGGGGCTAGGAGTGAAATATTATAATTGGATCTGAAGTGTCCCAAAGGTTCATGTTGAAGGCTTGGCCCCAGGTGGTGATGCTATGAAGATTGGATCATGAGGACATTAATCTCAATTGATTAACCCATTGATGAGTTCATAGTTGAAGCAGCCTCTGCTTGCCCCAATGACCAATTATAGAGAGCTAAATCCTGGGGGAACAACTTCCCAGGCATGCCTGTAGGAGCACGGCACCCTGGCACTCTACACAAAGCAAGTTCTTTCAAATGAGGTTATACTTTTATACCCTTAAGCCTATTATGGAAGGGGTCTGGTCAATTCCTGAGATGCCCTTAAGGCATTATCATATTGTCCTGGAATAAAGTATTTGGCTTCCTTTTAAAGGAACTAATCACTTCAGCAACCATACTTTCTTTGGCCTCTACTTTAAGTGCACTCCTTTTCCAGCCATCCTACAACATTTTTTACATCTTTCAGTTCTGCTTTTGGCTCATGACTCTTACTGTAAACCTGGCTTAAAGCATCCCGCAATATTTATGCCACAGTCTGAATGCTGTGCTCTCTTATAAATACCCCTGTCAGATTAATTAGTCCATTACCTTTAAATTCAGTCTCACACAAAGTCTCAGAACATAAACAAAATGTAAACAACTATGCCTGAATGTAACATGAATAGCTTCTAGCTCAATTCTATATAGATTTCTTATTTTGATCCAAACTTTCATAAGCCTGGCCTTACTCTCCACATTCCTATGGCATTCTGGTCATCTGAGTTCCCATCAGATTCTCCCATTAAATTGTGCTGATAGTATTCTAAGCTTTTTCTAACCAGCTTCTCTAAACCATTAAAAATTCCTCCAATAAACCAGTTCCACAGGCTTCTGAACCACTTTCCTACCTATTTTCTGTTAGTCATCTTTTACTTCAGATGCAGTGACATACCCTGAGACCAAAACCTGACAAAGATTGTACAAAATGAAAATTACAGAGCAATATCTTTTATGAACAAATTCTTCAACAAATATTTTGTGCAAAATCATCAACCAAATAGTAGCAAATCTAACCTAGAAATATATAAAAGTATAAAACTTTATGACCAAATGGGATTTATCTCATTAAAACTTACCTGGCTCAACATCGTAAAAATCAAATAATGTAATTCACCATATTAGACTACAAAAGCAAAGCCATATGGGTACCTTAATAGATGCAGGAAAAGAACAATGATGTTTATCACCAATTGTAAAAAGACACTCCAGCAGCATAATGATTAGGAAAATGCAAATTGAAGCCAAAATATCGCTACACTTTCACATTTACTAGAGTGGCAAACAAGCAAAAAAACAGTCCTGATTGCATCAAATTCAATAAGAAAATGGAGAAGCTAGTTCTCAAATACACTATTGATGAAGTGAAATATAAAACCGCATTGTAAAAATAATTTGGAAGTCTCTTGTAAAGTTCAGCATATACTTATGATTTGAGCTAAATATCCCTAATCCTAGGCATTTACCAAAAGACATGAAAATTTATATTTTCACAAGAACCTGTACACAAATATTTATATCAGCTATACTCATAATTGTCAAAAACTGAAAACAACTTACTTGTTCTTCCATTAGTGAAGGAATCAATAAACCTTGGTTTAAAGATACAATAAGTGTGTACTAATGAATAAAAAAATTACTAGCTTAAAAAAACAACATGGAAGCTGGGCACCCGTGGCTTACATGTATAATCCTAGCTACTCAGGAGGCAGATATCAGGAAGATCATAGTGTGAAGCCAGCCCCAGGCAAATAGTTCATGAAACCCTATCTTGAAAAAGAACATCAAAAGAGGGCTGGTAGAGTACCTCAAGCAGTAAGACTACCTGCTTCGCAAGTGTGAGGCCCTGAGTTCAAACCTCAGTGCTGCCAAAAAAAATGGATTATGCTAAATAAACTTTGCAAAGTAAAAGGGGCTATACATTAAAGGCTACATATAGTGAATGATATCAATTAATTGACTTTCTGAAAAAGCCAAACAGGAATATAAACAGATCAGCAATTATATGACTGGAGTAGAAGGCTACAAAGGGACAGATTTCTTTTGAGGTGATGGAAGTGGTTATGGTAGTGAATATGCAACTCTAAATTTACCAAAACCTATGAGACCATATTTTCTTTATGCAAATTTTAACAGTGAGAATGTTAAAGGAATAAAACAGAATAGAAATTTTAATAAATGAACTTTACTGAATTTCTTTCCCTTTTTTGGCAGTAGTAGGGTTTGAACTCAGGGCCTCATATTTGCTAAGCAGGCAGGCATTGTACCACTTGAATCATTCCCAGAACTTCTGAATTTCATTTTATTTTATTTATTTTATTTGAGATGGTGTCTTACTATGTTGCCCAGGATAGTCTTGAACTGCCAATCCTTCTACCTCAGCTTCCTGCTACTTTATTGAAGCTGTTAATGGCATCTAGGAGTTTTTGGGCAGAGTTTTTCAGGTCTTTAAGAGATAAGAACATATCACCTGTGAATAGGGATAGTTTGACCACTTCTTTTCCTATTTGTATTCCTTTTATTTCTTCTTCTTGCCTAATTGCTCTGGCTAGGAATTCCAGGACTATGCTCAGTAGGAGTGGGGATAGTGGGCACCCTTGTCTTGTTCTTGATTTTAGGGGAAATGGTTTCAGTTTTTCCCCATTAAGTATGATGTTGGCTGTAGGTTTGTCAT
Organism: Castor canadensis; assembly: GCF_047511655.1. NCBI lineage: Eukaryota > Metazoa > Chordata > Mammalia > Rodentia > Castoridae > Castor > Castor canadensis. The sequence goes on along the minus strand of NC_133391.1, from coordinate 125,150,012 downwards.
AAATAGCCTTTACAATGCTGAGGTACATTCCATCTATTCCTAGTTTTCTTAGAGCTTTTATCATGAAATGGTGTTGGATCTTATCAAAGGCTTTTTCTGCATCTATTGAGATGATCAAGTGGTTTTGTCTTTGCTTCTATTAATGTGCTGTATTACATTTATGCATATGTTGAACCACCCCTGCATTCCTAGGAGGAAGCCGACTTGGTCGTGGTGAATAATCTTTCTGATATGTTGTTGAATTCAGTTTGCCATTACTTTATTGGGGATTTTTGCAAGAATGCTCATTAAGTAGATTGGCCTGTAGATCTCCTTTTTGGATGTGTCCTTGTCTGATTTTGGGATGAGTGTAATACTGCCTTTATAGAATGAGTTAAGCAGTGTTCCTTCCCTTTCTATTTCATGGAAAAGTTTAAGGAGTGTTGGTTTAAGTTCTTATTTTAAGGTCTGGTTGAATTCAGTGGAGAATCCATCGGGCCCTGGACTTTTCTTTTTTGGGAGACTATTGCTGCTTCAATTTCATTACATGTTATAGATCTCTTTAGGTGGTTAAGATCTTCTTGGTTCAGGTTTAGATGGTCATGTGTATCTAGAAATTTGTCCTTTTCTTCATGATTTTCCCATTCATTGGAATATAGGTTCTCAAAGTAGTCCTTGATTATTCCCCGGATTTCCTTGGTGTTTATTGTTATTGCCCCTTTTTTGTTTCTGATTTTACTAATTTGGGTCTTTTCTCTACTCATTTTAGTCAGATATGAAAGGGTCTTGTCAATCTTGTTTATTTTTTCACAGAACAAGCTTTTTGTTTTGTTGATTCTTTGTATTTTTTTTGTCTCTATTTCATTAATTTTGGCCCTCATTTTTATTATTTCTCTCCTGCTTGTTTTGGGTTCTGCTTTTTCTAGGAGTCTGAGATGTAGCATTAGGTTGTTAATTTGAGATCTTTCTCTCCTTTTAATATGTGCATTCATGGCTATAAACTTTCTTCTTATGCCTGCCTTTGTGGTGTCCCATAGGTTCTGATAAGTTATATTTTATTTCCATTACATTCAAGAAAATTTTGATTTCCTCTCATTTCTTCCATGACCCACTGTTTGTTGAGCAATGTGGTATTCAGTCTCCAATTGTTTGCCTATTTTCTGCTGTTGCTTTTGTTGTTGAGTTCTAGTTTTATTGCATTGTGATCAGATGGAATGCATGATGTATTTCAATTTTATTATATTTATTGAGGTTTTCTTTTTGCCCTAAGATATGGTGTATTTTGGACAAAGTTCCATGGGCTGCTGAGAGGAATGTATATTGTGCTGTTGCTGGATAAAATATTCTGTAGCCATCAGGTCCATTTGATCTATAGTGTCATTTAGGTCTAGGATTTCTTTGTTGATTTTTTTTGTCTGGATGACCTATCTATTGGTGATAGAGGGGTATTGAAGTCTCCTACTACCACTATGTTGGAGTCTATATGTGCTTATAAGTCCTTTAGTGTATGTTTGATGAAATTGGATGCATATAGGTTAATAATTGTTATTTCCTTTTGATGTATTTCCCCTTTTATTAGGATGAAATTTCCTTTTTTGTCTTATCTGACCAATGTCAATTTGAAGTATTGCTACTCCTGCCTGTTCTGGGTGGTCATTGGCTTGGTAAATCTTCTTTCAGCCTTTCACCTTAAGCCAGTGTTTATTTCTGCCAATAAGATGGGTCTCTTATAAACAACAGAATGTCAGATCTTTCTTTTGAATCCAATTTGCCAGATGGTGTCTTTTGTTGGGGGAGTTGAGTCCATTGACATTCAGTGTTAATATTGATAGGTATGCGGTGATTCCTGACATTTAGTTGTTTTGTTGTGTAAAGATTGATTGTGTGCAGCAGAATCAATGCTACTCTCTGATTACTTGTCCTTTCTTCTCCTGCAGTTTGATACTTCCCGTCCTCTCATGGTTTTTCTTCTGTGTGCAGAATTCCTTGTAGAATCTTCTGTCATGGTAGCTTGGTGGCCATATATTGTTTTAGTTTCTATTTATAGTGGAAGACTTTTATTCCTCCATCAATTCTGAATGATAGTTTTGTTGGTAGAGTATTCTAGGGCTGTAATTATTTTCATTTAGTACCCAATATACCTCACTCCATGTGCTCCTTTCTTTTAAGGTTTCCATTGAGAAATCTGCTGTTATTTTGATGAGTTTACCTGTAAAAATTGTTTGTTTTTTCTCTCTTATAGCCTTCAACCATTTTTTCTCTGTTCTCTGTGGTAGTTCTTTTAATGATAATATGCTATAGAGAGGTTCTATTTTGGTCAAGTCTGTTTGGTGTCCTGGAGGCTTTCTGTACCTGAATGGGCAAATCTTTCTCAAAATTTAGTAAATTTTCTGTTACTATTTTATGAATATATTACATATCCCTTTGGCTTGCTCCTCTTCTCCTTCAATGCCCATGATTCTCAAGTTTGGTCTTTTGATGGAGTCACTGAGTTCTTGCATATTCCTTTCATGAATCTTGAGTTGTCTAAGAACTCTTCTGTTATTTCTTTAATTTCTATTTTATCTTCAAGCTCTAAGATTCTGTCTTCCACTTGTTCTAGTCTGCTGGAGTGGCCTTCCACTGTGTTTTTCATTTGACTAAAGGGACTTTTTTTATTTCCAGGATATTTGTTTGATTTTTTTTTGCCTGAGGCTTTCTTTAATTCATATGTCTCTTTTTTTTAGTGTCCTTTTTTCACTTTGGTGTTTGTTGAAGTGCTCTCTGAGTTCATTTTTTTGTTTCTGTATCTTCTCATGTTCTTTATTTTTGGTGTCTTGAAATTTCTTGAGTGCATCTTGTACTTTCTGGTTAACCATGTCTAGTATCTTCTCCATGAATTTCTTGGTGACCTCTTCCATGATTTCCTCTTTGAGGGATTTTTTTTTTGTGGGTGTCACTGGGCTCATTAGTGTCATTTGTCACTGTTTTGTGGTCAGGAACTGGGTATCCATTTTTTTCATTTCCCATCAAATCTATTGAATTGTTTTTCTGAGGAGTGTATTTTCTATCCCTTCTTCTTCTCCTCATTGCACCACTTGATGCTGTGCAACTATGTTCTTGATAGGCTTGTTGGTGGTTTTAAGTGTTTTCTTTCCCTTGATTTAATTTTTGTGTTGTAACTGCCTTGGTTGTTAGCTAGGTTGATGTAATCTTTCTGTCCCTGGCCTGGAGGTGTAAATTAGCAATACCAAATTCACAGGTTCAGTGCCAGACTAGTTACTTACATAGAACATCCCTTGGTGATAATATCCACAAACAGTTGGAGTTGGAGGGAAGGGTGTTAATGGCTGTTAGATTAGAGTTAGAAACTTGTGTAACTGGTCAAAGTTGCACTAAAGGGGAAGTGGAAAGGGAGGGGTGGGTGGGGGAAGAGGCATGGAGGCTGGTGGGTTTTGTAGCCTTTGTGTGTGTTAGGGTGTATTTCCACTGTTGTAGTGGAGGTGCTGTGTCAGGGCTTTCAGGGGGTTGGGGGCTGTATGTTTGGCACAGTAGGCCAGTCAACATGTGGTGACTGCATAGGAGGGAAGGGTAGAGTGGTGACAGGTTGGGGAAGGATAGGAGGGGGAGGCAAAGACGGGGGAGAGGGTGGATGAGAAGGGACAGAAAGAGTAGTTGGGAGCAAGAACAATGGATTGTAGCACAAGAAAAGGAGGGAAAGTGAGGGGGTAAAAATAGGAATAAGAAAATAATGATGGTAAAGTTAATAATACAAAACAAAAAATAGGTACAGCAACAACAAAAAGTTCAGTCTATTGAGTAAAAGTTCTGGAGTTATTCCTTTGGCTTCCAATCCTGGTATTGGTGTTTGCTATTCTGGACTTTGTGGGAAATGGTGTTGCCCCTCTTGTTGGACAGCTTGGGGCAGAGACAACTGGAGGGTTTTTTCTTCTTCTTTTTTTTTTTTCTTTACCCTTGGTCTTATGGGCCATCCTTTCCAGCAGGAGCTCTGAAATGGTCTTACCAGGTGACTGGCTCATGAGCAGTATCTGGTGCCTTCTGTCCAGAGGGCAGGTTGCAATTTGGGCCTGAGGTAACTCACTGCCAGTTGGTGCAAAATGGTCAGAGCTATTGTTGTTTTCACCAGGCAGCAGTGGCATTGCCCTACATCTGCAACTCTGGTTGGTCAGGTTCTCTCCCAGCAAGATGAGGCAGTTCAGTTTTGAGTACAGTCCAGCCATCAGTCCCTCAAGACTGGGTCAGCAATCCACCACCAACCCACTTTTGGAGGTTGGCTTGTCACCCCACCCTCCTCTCAGCCTTTGTTACTTTTCCCACCTTCATTTACTAAGAGTTCAGCTCCTTGCTCCACTCCTATTCTCCAGGGCAGGTTCAGCATTCCACACCGCCCCCATTGTCAGGGTTAGATTACAATTCACTGTTTTTGCTTTTCAGATTTGTTGGGGGGTGGGGTTCAATCTACCCAGGGGCTGTGCTCAATTATGTTCCTGGGGGGTGGGTGGAGAGGTCACATGTGGTGGGTGTTGCTCACCTGTTAGGTCTGCAGGTTTAGGCAGACAGCTTTGAAATCAGCCAGTGGGGAGATATGGTGTGCCATCTTTCTCAAGGTAGACACTTATGGGACTGGTTTCAGCACAGTGGGGTATAGGGAGGCTTTCCATGGGTTAGGAGTCCAGGATGTCACAGAGCTTGATTCTGATTGGTGCTCTGTCTTCTTAAAGAGAGAAAAAAAAAGAGAGAAACGGCCAGAGGACTTTTTTCCATGGCAGACATGCTCTTTGGCAATGCTGCGCCAAGATTTTCTGGCTGTTAGGTACTATTAAAAGCTGTTTTAAGGGCCAGTCCTTTAATTTTATGTGCACCTAGTGTGTTGGCAGTTATTATTTTGGCTAGAAGCAATCAGAATTACCCAATTGTAGCTCCCAAATCTTAAGATGGTTTCTGGAATCACAGAGCTCAGGAATTCCAATTCCCTACCCTAACCTCCATCTTGGATGTCCACAATTTCCCATTTCAACCAATACCTGGGTATGGTGGTTAGGGTCTGCCATCCTAAGTCATGTGGGAAGCTGAGATCTGGAGGACGTGACTCCAGATCAGTCCAGGAAAACAACTTGTGAGACCCTAATCTCAACAGGAAAAAATCTCGAATTTGTGGTACATGCACATCATCTCAGAAATAGCAGGAAGCTTAAAATCAGAAGAAGGCAGTCCAGACTGGCCAAGGCAAAAACTAGAACTTACCTCCAAATAATCAAAGCAAACAGGGCTTGAAGTGTGGCTCAAGCAGTAGAACACTTTCCTAGAAGCACAAAGCCCTGGATTCAAGCACTGGAACCACAAAAAAAAAAAAAAAAAAAAAAAACTGGGAAGGAAATGACTCCAGTTAGCTTAAGCCCTGAATGCAGAATAGAAACATATGCTCAGTCATAGTAGCCACAGGTGTAACTTGGTGGTAGAGAAATAACAATGTCCACGAAAAATGAGGTCAGGTTAGTAGTGAGGTTAGAATAGTATATAGAAAAAGGAAGTATATAGAAAGAGGAACAATATGAGCTAAGTGGTTTAGGATTCAATTCAGTAACAAAATGTATGCCAAAGTATCCGTTTTCCTTGTTGCTAGTCCTTTCACTTAATTCTTTTTGTATGGAATGACTTAACTAAAATGGTACTTGTACCTCATGGGTCCACTGATCAACAAGCCACATTAATTTCCTGACTCTTATTCTATTATAGATTATTTATGTGTACTGGAAATTGTGAATTCTTCTTCCTAGCTTATCAATCATCTAACCTTGTATCTTTTTTTTCCTAATATGAAAACATTTGATTATATCATCTGCTTTACTTTTTCTCTCATGAATCATTAATCTCTGCATCCAAGCAACTCCTTTTATCTGTTGAATCCAGCCCTACCAGCCTTAGATACCAAGATCATCTTACCTCATTCAAAAAGGAAGAATGAGCTGACTTCCCATATCACTTCAAATTGTCTCCCCACTGACCTTCTGATACAAATTGTACTACCTATATCATTTACATTGGATTATTTATTCTTATTTCACTCCATATAATTGTGTTCTGTGTGTACTATCATCTCCACAACTAACATATTATGGAAATAAAAATTTAATGGATTATAGTTGTAGCTGCATATAAAATGCATCCCATATGGCAAAAAATGTATTTGCCTCAGACTCAAAAGCTATAACAAACACAATGTGAATTTTCTATAGAAATAAAATATTTCATATTGCCAATTAAATTTTTACTATTTTTTGTTACACACGTTATTAAAATTCACAAGAGAATTATTTAAAATGGGAATAAAAAGAAATCGCTCATATAAGGATGTTTATTTTCAAAATAAACATTATTAACATGTAGGTATTTAAGACTTCATTTTTTTTATATGGGCAAATATTTCTTCATGTACAAATGTTTTTAACTTGCTTTTCTCATTAATAGTATATTAGTAATATCATTCAAAAACAGCATATAGGGGCTTAGACATTATTTTGAATTACTACATAGTATTCCATTGTGTGGATTACCATAATTAATTTACTTAATTCCCCATTATTAAGCATTTAAAATCTGTCCAGTTTTTCTGTGTTGTTAGCAATACTATAGGTTATCAATTTTTGATTAACAAAGCTGTTGATAGCATTTCTATAAACCCATCACTGATTCGTGGTATTTCCACAGAATTTTCTAAAAGTAGAATTATTAAACTAAGGATATATATATACATTTAAAAGTCTAAGATATACACCACCAATTTTCCTTCAGGAAAATTTGAACCAAGTTACTTATCAACTGTATGCATAAGGGCTCGTCGTCATTATACTTTCACTAATAAGGATTGTTATCATTCTTTTCATTTTTAAAAAAACTCATTAGCCTCATGATTTCACTCACTGGCACATTTTTCAAAGTCATTAGCAGTGTTAAGATTTGGCTTCTAAGCTTTGAAAGCAGCCCAGATGCCCAACAACTGAATGAATGTTTGCAGGTAAATGGATGGATTTGGAGAACTTCATGCTAAGTGAAATAAGCCAAGTTAAAAAAAACAAAGGTCAGATGTTTTCTCTCATATGTGAAAGCTACACCTATAAGTCAAATGTATATATAGAAACATATATAATCATACATATATGTATATACATATATACATATACAGAGAGAGAGAGAGAGAGAGAGACAGAGAGAACAAAATTGTATTTATGAGTCTGTCTAAGGGGGCTACGAGAGGTGGGAGAGAGAAAGAAAATGTTAGAGAATGAAAAATATTGAAACAACCCATCTATATATGAACACAGTATAATGCTCTGTACAGTAGGCTGGTGAATATTAGGGGAGCATTATGATAGAGAATGAGTAAGTAACAGAGAAGAGGTGGCTAATTTGATTAAAGCACAATATATAGAGACCTGGAGTACCAAGGAAAACTCCCTTGGATAATAAGTATATGCTTAATTTTAAACACTGAATGGCAAGAGGGAAAAATAAATCTTTTCTGGGGGTGGGTACCAGTGGGTGGGAAGTGAGCGCAAGGAAAGGAGGAAAGCAGGTATATATGGTGGATGTATTTTGTATGCATATATGAAAATAGAAAAATTTAACCTGTTGAAATTGTTCTCAGAAGGGAGTAGGGGGGGAAGAGGGAGAATGAAGAGGGGCAGTAAATCAAACTAAGATATTTTGTAAACATATATATAAAAATCACAATGTATCCCCCTCTAAAAATATTATATGCTAATAAAATCATTTTTAAAAAAAGATTTGTCCCCAAATCTTCAGTTTTTATTTGTAAAAATATTTTTCAGATTTCTGAAAAAACTCAGGTAAGTTTTTTGCACATAACCTCTGTGTTGGTTAGTTTTTTCATTGCTGTGGCAAAATACATGCTAAAACAACCTAAGCCAGTTGGAGGGAGGGGATAATTTTGGCTCATGGTTACAGAGGTTTCAGTCTGTGGCCATTTGTCCCTAACACTCTGGGCCTGTGATGGGGCAGAGCTTCTCACTTCTTGACAGCACAGTAGCAGAGAGGAGGAGGAAGGGATCAGGGACAAGATACACCCTTCAAGACACATCCCCAGTAACCTACCTCCTCCGACCAGTCTCCACCTTCCACAGTTCTACCACCACCCAATAGTCTATGCAAATTTTGAATCCATCAATAGATTCATCCATTGACTTGGTCTGAGCCCTCATGACCTAAAGGTCTCTGGAAAAGCCCTCACAGACATGAGAGAGATGTGTTTCACTAACCTAGGCATCTCTCAATCCAATCAAGTTGACAATTAAGATTAAAGGTCACAAGCTCTTCTCCCCATCTTCACAGATGATACAATCTTTGTGGGTATTTTTCAATTTTCCTATTTCTAATTGATTATATTAGTGATTTTTAAAGGTAGAGAATTAAATTTGTAAACTCAAATGACTATGAGAAACTAGAAAAATCTCCTATAATTTTTAATTTTTCCATTTTTAACTTTAACAAATTAGATAGTATACATGATAGGAACAATCTAATCAATTTTTAATAGCAAATTTATCAGGTTGTGTAAGAGAACAGCAAGAACAGCGATATTTTGCCAAAGTTTCCATCCATCACGATACAGTGCCTGATCTAATCATCTAACTCCTTTAAAGCCAGTCCTAACTTTCCCTCCAAGAATATTGCTTTGTCAAATAATATGCATCTTTAAGTACATTCTTATTAAAATGAACACAAATTAAATAAATTGCCTAACCTATGTTATCTCACATCTATAAACAGTGATTAAAGACACCTTTGTCAAAGATTTAGGACAGCAAATCAAGACTGTGCTCATTATCAAAATAACCACCATTGTAACTTGCTAATATCCCCTAGTATTCTGAAGTTATTATGTGAACTTTCATTCCACAACCACAGAACTTTAATTTATCACTCACAAACCTAGATTTTAAAACTTCTTTACACTCCATAAACATGATCTCTGCAGTGTGCGTGTTCCTCCCTGATACTGGGCAGTGAATTTCCGCCAACGATAGGGCCTTCTGGTTGATGTAGAACGCCATTCAGCTCCTAATCTCTGGAAGTCATTTCCTAACTGTCAGGAGACTTTCAGTTGATGCATTCATATAATGTAGATATCTTAATTATTAGTCACCTTGTTTTAAAGTCCGCTTTCAGTTAGTTTCTTTTATGTTGAGTTCTAACTCAAAATATCTCAGTGGCCACTCCATAAATTAGGAAACAATGCCAGTGACTCTGTACTGTTCTATGTGACTTCCCTAATCAGTGCTATGCTGGGACCCAGAGAGTCCATGTGATAAGGATGAAACCAAGAGTAAAGTGTTATTGACCTTGTTGTGTTCATGCCTGTCCCAAGGGGTACAATATAGCCCCAATGTCAAAACTCTGCTATAAAGTCTTAGGCCCCAAAAGTTAGTGTTACCATGAAGCATATTCCACTTCCCATCTGATGAGGTTCATGAGATGCCATTGTGTATTTTCTAGCCCTTTATGTCCCTGGTTTTCTGTAGTTTAGAATCACCCATGAAGTTTTCTGAGTTTGGGCTTTTGTTTTTATTTTTGTTTTGTTTGGTTTTTCTGTCTTCTTAAGAACAGTTTCTCAGTCCCACTCTGAACTCAATAATTAGAACTTTAGGTGGGGGTGCAGACACACACAAATATTTAAAACTCCCCTGGTAATTTGAATATGCGGCCAGAATTGAGAACAACTATTAGAATGTAAGTCTTTACAAATAATTTTTCCATTTTCAACACCCTACTTCAGTAGATAATGTGGGTAAACTCATTTCCTACCTTGAAAACGCTTTGAGTGTGTGTTGGGGAAAGGGTGATTTCATCCCTCAACTTTTCTTATCCTCTCAACTTTTCTCCCAGCTTTCTGCTCATCCACCACCAAGGTAAAACTTCCTAGAAATGTCTCCTTTGTATTTGATTACTCAGTCCTTCTCTGCTGTTGGCCATTCTTCATGTCCTCAGGATAACTCCAATCTGCAACCTAATAAAAAATTGCAGAAAACATGTATGGAGCTACTCTGCTTCTCTGTTGCATCCTAAGAACTACATATCTAGCAAAATTCAGTAGGTATACTGAGTTTATCCAAAATTTCTACTCTAATCTGCAAATGCTATATTTTAGGAGACCCTTGATTGACAGATGGGCAAGAAGTTAAGGTAGGTCAGTTGGCTTTGTAACTTTCCCTATGCATTCCTTTACAACAGTTCATAAAATTTGTTTGAAAGCATTTAAATAGAATTTGTTCTGAATGGACAATATGTACACAAAGATGATTTAGACTACAGTTCTTATTTCATTTAAAATTGATTATCTCAACTATTAAAACAGAAGGTGTTTTTTCAAAATATTGACAATCTCCAAGTTAAAGCTTAAAATACTTGTTCCTAGCCTAAATAGCAACACAATGGGAGTGGTATTTGGATGGATGTGACAGTGTATTCCTTCTTTGGGTTAACTATTCTGAATATCATTGAGACCATTATCAAAAGTCAATGCTGGCATTATTAGACATTGATGTTTGTTCCAGTTCTCTTTCCTGACTAGTAGCATTCTGTCATAAACTCTTTTTTGTTCAAGAGATAAAAGAGGAGGCATGACTTAGAATTTCCAGAGAAAAAGCACTGAAAGTCCATATTCCTTGAGATGTTTTGGTTTCACTACAACTATGTTTGTAAAATTTATAGGGTTGATTTGAGATTTACTTCCCTTGTATAATATGATCAATGCTAACAGCAAATTTCAGGCTTACGTAAGTGAATTTAATTGTATGTCAACAAAGAAACATGCTTTAATTGAAAAGATGTGAGATTATTTGGCATTTAGTAGTAGGAAGGTGATGTTATTCCTCTTGGAGTTTTCATATCACTGAAGGGATGGGAGAAAAGGAGAAAGGATGGTGCAGAGCACTCTGTATACTCCAGCAGCAACAGCCTGTTTTTCTCCCAAGGGCAGAAAAAGCCAGCTTCTTAATTCTGCTCCTACAGTCAGATTGGTAACAGGGATTGCTTATCGGCCATGTAACTTTAGAATAATCACTTAAATTCTCTGTGCCATTTTTCATCTGTTAAAAAAAATCATGTTTATTTGGAAAGTCTTCCATTTTTATGTCTCAGTAATAATATAAAAATTATATAACGTTCTATATGTGGAAGCTCCCAGAAAAGTTAACATGCACTACAAAAACAAAGTAGAGTTTATGGCATTTTTGTTCTTGGAGTCTTATTAAATCCATGCATTATTTCTTTGCCAACCATAAAAGCACCTTAAAAAGGTTTTGCTCTGATTAAGGGAAGCATGTACCTATTTCTGTAGAGGACTTCTCCAAAGTCAGTACTATTGCTACTTTGAACCAGATCACTCCCTGTTGTGGAGGTAACCCTATTCATTAGAGGCTGTTTAGCAGCAGCTACAGTGACTCCAGCAGCACCTCTTCGTTATGATGAGGAAGACACTGCCACGTATCTCCAGCTGAGAATCACTGATGTATAGGCTATTTTTCACACATGAACATAAAAGCTATTTTATTAATAGCACATCAATCTTTATGAATATATGTCTAAGTATGTGAAAATCTAAGTCAAGTGTGTGTATACATAGGAAAATGTTCATGAAAAATCAGAGATCAAATCACCAAACCCATTATTAGCAGACTACACTAAAGTATGATTTAAAAGATTAGAGCCATATTAAACCAAGCATCATGAGAAGTTACACATCTAAAAACCATAAGGTAAGAAGGCAATATTAGAAATTCAAACAAATTGAATATTCAAATATGATCACATATTATATCATCAAAATGTAAATGCAAAATGACAAGCAATTAGATCAATTTAATATTAATATTTTTCTTAATCTGTTAAAGCAAAAATTATGTCATCAGATAATACTCAATCAGATAATACTCAAATGTGTTTGAGAGGACCAGAGATTATTGACATGAAAAATGAGAATAATGGCTCAGACTCTCAATAATTTGTGAATTTCTCAGTCATCTTTTAAATTCCCCATTATTTAGATATTCTGTTAGCACTGAAATATGATAAAGAAGAAAATGTCTTTCCCCCACATTTTATGGGTTTTATTGCTGTTGTTTTGGCAGCTCAAGTAGATCAGCCATCTGGTTCCTCTGGAGAGGTTTAAGAATGGTAACAGGGTGGTCCATTGTGAGAGCCATTAGGAAATGAAAGTGATTATAAAAGTACCTCCTACTGCAGCCAAAGACTAGTGACTGTGCCTACACTTTACAGAAGGTGTAAGAGGAAGAAAGAGACAGAGAGAAAGTGTTTCACGTCAACTCCAGCTAAAGGTAAAGCAAAGCAAAGAAAGGAGAAAGTATTTTTTACTAGATACAAAATTCTTTCTTAATTCTCTTATTTGTTATCTTATTTCTTGAAATAAAAATTCTATCATGTCAGCAAGAGTGCTTTGCAAATGCTGTCTTATTTCTCTAACAGACACTTGAAAAGGCCATTAAAAATGGTGGTCAGAGGCCCAGAGTGATATCTTACATCTATAATCCCAACTACTTGGGAAGTGAAGATAAGAGAATCACAGTTAGAGGCCAACTAAACAAAATGTTAGCAAACCCTGCCTCAAAAAATAAGCCAGGTATGATGGAGCATACCTGTAAACCCAAATATGTGGGAAGCAGAGACAGGGAGATTGTGGTCCAAGGCCAATCTGAGCAAAGGCAAAACACCCTATCTGAAAAAAAGTAAAGCCAAAAGGAATGGGGACATGGCTCAACAGGTAGTGCTATTGCCTAGCATGTATAAGGACCTGAGTTCAAAACTCCACTACCATAAAAAAAAGACAGTCTGACTCCTACTTAACTTTGTCTTGTTTCATGTGATTAAAAAAAAATCAGGAATACATCTAATATTAGGTGTCATTTTTCTCTGTCTGTTCTATTACTACAAAATCAATAAATGTCTCTATGAAAAAAAGTACTCCCTTGAGTAAAAATTGAGTAACATTTGTTCAGTAGTCATAGCAGAATTTTTACTATTCAGAAGTTATCCTGCTTAATCTTGGTCTCAAGTTAGGAAGATATGGTCATATTTATACAGTAAACTTGAATGGGAGGGGTCTTTTGTAATAGAATATTAACTTAACAGTGGTAGTCAACAACAAAAAATAAAAGGCAGAGAAAAGGATGGGGGAAAGGAAGAAAGAATGGAAGACAGTTTAAGAACCTAGATCCATTACGCCATCACCAATGCATGAACTCAAATTAGAATGACAATGCAGAAAATTTTTGTTAAAAATGAAAGGAACATATATGAGACACCAAAGTAGAGGAATACAACTTGGTAGTGGGAAAAGTTGGGGATAAATGCTGAGATAAGCTGGAAGGCAGCCATTCCCATGGGCCTAACTTACTGCAAAGTCAAACTGTCCATCATAAGCTGATAGGTCAAAGTAGCGCCACACTTTGAACAGCCCTTTGTTACAAAGCTACCAGTGCAATTTAAGTCACATCTGTTCCTACAGAATATTGGAGAGACAGTGGTGAAGACATCAGAGCAACTGCCACCCCCAAAGTGTACCCACATGCTACATTTCCCATTCTCTCAGTTTTTGAATCATGCATAGGTGGGGGAGAAGCAGGCCAGAGAGCCAGGAAGAGAGATTGCATGTGCTCTAACTTAAAGACCAATTCAAACTCTGAAGGATCTTTCAACAACTATGGCTGCTGCCTTCAATTCCACCCGTCCATATATCTGGATCCCACAGCACAGCTTCGCCAGTCCAGATGTTCTTTCCTCTTGCTTTGTCACCTGGAGCATCCATCTACATATGTAACTCTCAAATGAATTCCTTCCTTCCTTTCTTCCTTCCTTCCTTCCTTCCATCCTTCCTTCTTTCCTTCCCAAAGCTGGCAGTCTCCGCCTTATCACACATTCTCCCTCTATCTTCTATCTCACAGACTGATCCCATCTCAAAGCTTAACCCTTTATCTCTTGCCTTCTTCAATACTTTGTTCCTTTAATTACTCCCTCTTGTACCAGAATTTCAGTTCTTCCAGCATTCAATTTTTCTCCTCTGTTGTTTCCATTTTCTCAAGACATACATTGACCTCCTTCTATCTGAGGGGAAAAAAAGAACACTGATTATATCTAACCTTTCCATTTAGTGCTTCTAACAACCTATCTTCTCGTGTTCATGTTCCACATGCACTGAAGGCATGACCTCTTATGCCCCCTTATCTCTCAGCAGGATTCTTCCTCTGTACTACTCTTGAAATTGAATTCTGAAAGTTTACTAAGGACCTTCTATTTCTTCTACACTGACACCTTCACTTCTTATTTCTCTACTGTAGTCTATTATAATCTCCTCAAATATCCCAGTATAGGATTCTTTTTAACAGCTCCTTTCATATCCAATCAGTCTCCACATACTCTAAGCTCTTTCTTTGCAGTTATCTCCTATTAATTATGCCCTTCCTCCTTCATGTGAGCCCTAGGATATCATACCACAATGGCCAACCAAATGTGTTAGGAAGTTCTTAAATAATCTCATGTAGTAATCCAGGAAGTTTTCTTGGACACTGGTCGTAGCATTAATCACCTACCTACATGTATAAATGCAGGAGTTTAGAAAACTATTAATATAATGAGGTTATTCCTAACCATAAAGCCCCATCCACCAGTGCTCAAAAAGCTTTCCTGATAAAAGTTGTTATTGTGTGCCAACTTTGTTAGTCTGCTTAGACATTTTCAAAGGCAGGTAGAAGACTTGAGAAGGAAGATATACAGTACATGTTTGAGAGACAGGTGGGGAAAGCATGGTGGAAACAAGGGATGCCTCAAAGAAACAAAAAGACATTAAAATAAATAGTGCCTGTTTTATCACTTTCTCCCATACCCAAGGAGAATCCAAAAAGTGGCTCAGGAGCATTGTTGTGAAGGTTAGAGTATAAAGGTAATCCATAAAATTAAGCCAGACAAAGCTAAGTCTCTTAACTATGGCATCATGAAGAAGCCCTTGTGCTCCCTCTTAGTTGCATGGTGCAGTTCAGGCCACACAGTAAAGATGAGTCATCTTTGTCTATGTTTGTTGATTCCCAGCAGGTTTGTGACCTGGCCAAAATGGAAAGCAACTGGTAGTCACCTCAGCTATCTAGTGCAATGTCACTGACAGGACATTGTAAAACATTTTACTCAATTGTACATTACTTCTGTACATTTTGTATTCATGTATAAACAGCTCCCAAATAAAAGCATTTAAATAAATCAATTGATTTTATTAAATTCAGATAATATTTCATTTCTGCTGTTATCACAGTCTAAGGCTAGTTGGTGGGGGAATGTGATAGGGGAAGCTTCACTCCAGCTCCTTACACCAGAGGTCCTGTCCTCCTCTAGGTCCAGAAAGCCCCTTCCATTCAGCTATCAAATAGGAAAAAGAAAAATCACTCTGAAGGTCTTATAATCTAGCCCTAAAAATTGTCACATGGATATGCCTAAAAGAAGGGAATTTGAAAAACGTAGTCTAGCTATCTCAAATATTAGTAAGCCCAAGCAGCCTCTGATACATTATTAAACCACAGCAGGATGTTTTAACCAGATACAAAGTATGTAGAATAATGTCACATTCATGTATCATTATTAAGGTGGACTTTAGGGTTATAGGTGCCTACCCAGATCATTTACTGGTCTTCAATATATTAACACCTGTCCAACCCTTCCATGCATGGTGGATCTCTCCTAAACCTTGAGCGTCTGTGCATGTCCACATACAGGTCATTGCACAGTGGCAATATGCACATACCATACCTCGCCATTCTTTAAAAAGTATAGACCAGCTAGTATAAACCTGACCTGAAAGTCAGACAAGGACATGCAAGGACAGAAAACTGCAGACCAATACGTCTTATGAATATGAATGCAAAACCCTCAAAAAAATCCTAGCAAACTAAATCTAATGCAACATAAAGAATTATGAAACATAACCAAGGCAGATTTATCCCAAGAACAAAAGTTTTATTTCACATGTTAAAAGAAATTTATGCAGTATATCATAATCAATATAGTAAACCATGAAATGCATACGATCACCTCAATTCACTTAGAGAAAACATTAAATGCAATTTAACATCCTTTCATGAAAAAAATTCACCAAAAGAGAACTTCCTCAACCTGACAAAATGCAGTTATAATAAAAAAAAAAAAAAAAAAAAGAAGCAGCCCACAGTGAATGCTTGAAGATCAGTCAAATTCAAACGGTTTCCCTCAGGATCAAAACAGTACGTCCACTCTCACCTCTTTATTCAACCCTGTACTGGAGGTTCTGGCAAGAGAATTGGGCAAGAGGGTAAAATAAAACACACAGATGGCAAAAAAAGTTAAACTATTTCTACTTGCCAATGGCATGATATTGAATTTAGAAAATCCTATGACACTCACTAAAAATCTATTAAAATAAACAATTTTAGCAAGACTTCAAAATAAAAGACCAATATAAAAATTAATTGTATTTCTGTGCACTAATGATGAATAATTCGAAAATGAAATTTTTAAATCAACTTAATTTATTTTTGAAATTTTTGGCAGTACTGGAGTTTGAACTCAGGGTCTTGTGCTTGCCAGGCAGTCACTCTACCACACTCCCACCCCTTTTTGCTCCAGTTATTTTTTTAATAGGGTCGCATGTCTTTGCCCAAAGGGCTGCCTTTGGACCATGATCCTCCTAACTATGCTTCTCAGTAGCAGGGATTACAGAACATGCCACCACATCCAGCTTGCTGATTGAGATGGGGTCTTGCTAACTTTTTTGCCTGGACTGTACTTAAAATGCAAACCTCCTGATCTCCACCAACCAAGAAACTAAGATGTAACCCACCATGCTCAGCTCCAAATTCAATTTATTTGATAACAGCAACAAAAAGAAGAAAATATCTAGGAATGAATCTAACAAAAAAAAAAGTGCAAAATATGTACTCTTAAATACTATGAAACATTGTTAAAATAAATTAAATTACACAGAAAATAAATGAAAAGACATCCTATGCCCATGGATCAGAAAGCTTAATACAGTCAATGTAATAATACTCATATTGATCTACAGGTCCAGTATAATAGCTATTCCAGCTGGCTTTTTTTCTGAAGTTGAAAAACTAATCCTTAATACTCAGGTAATTCAAAGGAGCCAGAATACCTGAAATGATCTTGAAAGAAAAAGAACAAAGTTGGAGGGCTCACATTTCCCAGTTTCAAAACTTACAATGTTATAGTAATAAAGACACTGGTGCTGGCATAGGGACAGACAGGCGAGTTCAGAAATAATCCCTAATATTTGAGCCTAATTGATCTTCACCAAGTTACCAAATAGGGAAAGAATAGTCTTTCAACAAATGGCATTTGTATGAGTCAGATTTTCATCACTATAACAACATTCCAAACATCACCGACTTAGGCAGTAAAGAGAAGGTTTTTTTAAGGGCTCATATTTCTAGAGGTTCAAGTCTAAGATGGAGCCGCCTCATGAGTTTGGACCTCTGAGAGTGGAGGGTGGCACATCAAGCCAGGAATCAGTTGAGAGATCAAGTGTTCCACCATGACCTCATGACCTAATAACCTGTCACTAGGTCCCACCTCTTAAGTGTTCACAGCACCTCCCATACTGTCACTTTGGGCTCCAATACTTCACCAACAGACCTTTGGGGACATTGAAATTATACCCACTACCATGCCTTTTGGTAGTAAAAAAAAAAAAAAAAAAAAAACTTAAGACTCTCCCTTATACCATACACAAAAATAACTGAAAATCAATTATGTAAAAGCTAAAACTATAAAAAAAAGAAGTTTAGACAAAAACATACAAATAAATCTTCATGATCTTCTTAGATACAGCACCAAAAGATCAAATGACAAAAGAAAAATTAGTCAAATTGGACTTCATCAAAAGTAGCCTTTTGCTACAAATGATAACATCAATAAAATAAAGACAATAGAACTGGAGAAAATATTCAAGAATCATACATCTAACAAAAGCCTAAGAACTAGAGTATATAAAGAATTCTTCTAATGCCATAACAAAAGGCTACCTACTTGAAAATAAGCAAGGAATTTGAGTAGATGATTCTCTAAAGCAGATGTACAAATGGCCAAGAAGCATATGAAAAGATGCTTAACATCCTTGGTCATTAGAGAAACCTGAATCAAAACCACAATGAAATACCACACAGACCAGCCAGGATTTAAGATGCTGCAGCCACTCTGGAAAATAGCTTGAAGTTTCTCAAAACCCTAAATACAGAGTTCCCTGTGATGACCCAGCAGCAATGTCACTTTTAGGATTATAAATAAGATTACTGAAAACATATATCCACACAGAAATTGAGGCACAAATGTTCACAGCAAAATTATTCATAACAGCCCCTAAACTGGAAATAATCCCAATGTTCATTAACAGATTGATGAATAAATAAAATATGGTATATCCTTAAAATGGGATATTATTTGCCAATTAAAAGAAAAAAGTATTGACACATGTTACAACATGGATAACATAATGCTAAATAAAAGAAAGCAGTTACAAGCACAATGTTGGGAACAATGTGAAAATTCATAGGGACAGAAAGTGGATCAGTGATTGCCTAAGTGTCAGGATTAGTGAAAAGTAGGGAGTGGCTGCTAACAGGTACAGAGTTTATTTGGAAGTGATGAAAATGTTCTAAAATTGTGAGGGTGGTGGCATAGCTCTGTGAAGGTACTGAAAACCTTTGAACACTTCAAATGGCTTGATTATAATGTATGTGATTACATCCCAATAAAGCTGTGTTATTTATAAAATTATACATCAAGATGGCAATATTAAGAAGCAAAGTAGGAAGCTAAATTCTGGTAATCTATTTGCCAGTGTAGATTTTTCAACTATGTAGAGTACATGGCAGAGTTTCAGGGTTATAGGAATATATGTAATTTAATGAAATCTCACTCAGGGTTTCCCAGTTCCTTGTTGGGCATTATCGTGAAGAAGATGAATAATTACACTTTCAATATAAATGAGTCTCCTATCAGGAAACAGGAAAATCCTAGAATTTGACCATACAAATTCCCAAATCTGAAATTTCCCAGCATTTCCTGTTGGAAATAAACCCTTTTTACTTTTCACAGTGAGTTACGTAAGACTTCTTATACATGTGCTCATTTTCACGAAGCCTCACACTCATGGCTCTGATAACTTTTTCAAGGCATCCACTCAACATCTGCAAAAACAGCAACTTTCTTCCCCTCCATATTATCCTTCCTTGATATTTTACTTTAGTTAAGTTTTTCCAGATGTTACCTTTTATATAGAGAGGTTAACATATATATATATATATATATATATATATATATATATATATATATATATGTAGTTTTTTAATTTTTTCTCCTCTCTAGAATGTAAGACCCTTAAGGTATGGGACTCTATTCATTAGCTTTTCTGTATGACAAATTACCCAGAAATTTAGTGCTTGAAAATAACAACCATTTATTTAGCTTTCTATTTGGATTGACTGAAACTGGGGGGCTCTTCTGGTCTTGGCTGTGCTTGCACTTGTGTATGCAGTCAGCTGCTGAGTCAACTTCAATATAGCTAGTCCAGGATGGTCTCAACATCATGACTCCTCTGCTCCATCTGGTCTATCTCCAGCCGCTGAGCACAAGCTTGTTCACATAACAGTTGGGCAGGACTCCAAAGGAGCAAGTAGAAGAGTGAAAGAAGCAAGTAGAAGAGTAAAAGAGCCTTTTCAGTTCCACGATTAAAACTAGCACACATCAATGCTCCTCCAAAGTCACAAAGCCAGCCCCAGTTCAAGGTATAGAAAAACAACCTTTTCCTATATTTGTTCATTTGTTTGTTTTGGCAGTATTGGGGTTTGAACTCAAGGCCTCATGCTTGCTAGGCAGGCACTCTATTAGTTAACTATACCCCCAGACCTTTTTGTTTTTATTTTTTGACAAGGGTTAGGCATTTATGCCCAGATCAGCCTTGTCTGTGATCTCCTATATATGCTTCCTGCATAGCTGGGAAGATAGTCCTGTACCACCACATTCAGCTGTTTATTGGTTGAGATAGAGACTTGCTAAGATTTTACCTGTGTGAGCCTAGAACCGTGATCCTCCCAGTCTCTACAAGTGAATAACTAGAATTATAGGTGTGAGCCATCATGCCCAGCTATATTCTTTTTTTAAATACATATGTATTGTGTGTATGTGTGTGTTGAAGACAATTAAAAATTTATTCCCGTAATCTTCTACAGTCTTCTTCTTGATGGAAGAAGCTGAAAATCAATAAAACTTTGCAAAAGAGGGGGACACATAGGGGAATCAAGATGACAAACATTTGCATACAATGTACCAGAGAACTCCATCTGATTTTCCTGAGCATGGAAAATAATGCCTGACCTGTAGATGCTCTAGAAATATTAGCTGAGTGAATGAATGAATCATCTTTTCACTACTCCTGTACCAGAGTCTCTTCCATAAATTGCCCTTTCTCTGTTGTAAATACTTACAATATAGTAGGTGCTTACTATAAGCTGCACTTTTTGATGAATATTCACAACTGAAGTCTTGTACCTACTGTTCTTTTAAGCTTAAAATCAAGTTTCATAGTTTGTATTCTATCTTCTTTAGTTTTTGCAAAGTCTGACTAATTGCTTCCAGAGACAAGGAAGCACACCATATTTCATACAATATTTTCCCTCCAAGGATCTTGGAGAAGTCTCAAAATGCTTTCTCATCAGTCTCTACAGTTATATAACAAGATAGGTGACTCTCATTATCTCTTCCTTCCTTTCCCTCCTTTCTGCCACAACCATCCTGTTCATCTTTCTGTTTTCAAGGATGAAACCAACTTTGATACAACAGAATAACTGCTTGCCAATACAAGGCAGTATCTTGAAATCTTGGCCTGGGAACTTTCTGAAAGCCTGGGTAGTTGCACAGGGTTATAGGTAGGTGGTAGGGAAATGTCTGAGATAGCATCAGATACTGAAGTATCTGTTGATTTGCATTTTCCCATCTTTGCCATTTCCACATGAGCAAAGCAAGTTGGAAAACAGAAGGAATTCACTGGATACTTTAGCTTCATTGCTGTGGTCTGAAAATTTGTGTCCCTCAAAATTCAAATGTTGAAATCTAATCCCAATGAGATGGCATTTGTATGTGGGGTGTTTAGGAGGTGATTTGGTCATTATTATAAGCCTTATGAGTAGGATTAGAGGCCCTTTTGAGATGAGCTCCCTTGTCCCTTCTTCCATATAAGGCTAAAGCAAAAAGATGACCATCTATAAGCCAAGAAGCAAGCCTGAACTAGTTAGAACCTTGATCTTGGATTTCCCAGCCTCTAGTACTGCAAGAAGTAAATTTCTGTTACTCATAAACTACTCAGTTTATTAGGTATTTTGTTATTACAGCCCAAACAGACTAAAACACTCAGGTATCTAGGCTTGCTAGAAATAACCTGTGTAAGGATCGAATACATCTCCTGTGGTTCTTAATAAGAGTACTTGAAGAACAAACTGGGTTGCTCCACACTCCACTAGGCCAACATTTAATATTCTTAAATACCTCCTTCCTAACACATTGCCCAACCTTGTATTTTAGGGTTACTATTCCTGAAAGGCTTTTTTCTCGTCAAATTGCACCCTCTTCCAAAAATGACTAACATGTTCTACTGATAAAAAGTTACAATAATCAGGGAATTGATCCATCTTCTGTTCTGTGCAGTAGCATTCCTAGCATACTCACCTAAATGGCAGATTGTTCAAATGCTGTGACATCAATCAATATCTTTTTCAGCAGATCCCTGCCATCTGGGCTGGCTCTTCTTTTCACAGAGAACAAAGCCTTTTCACATTTACAGATAAAGCTACAAAAGGAAAGATCCTTGACTTTCCCTTCTCTGTCATTCACTGAAATCTCTCTGATGAAAACTTTATCAGAATCTTCAGTTTTCTCTCTCTTTCACAGACACCAAGTCCTGACCATTCTTTCTTTAAATCATTTTTTTCATGGTTATACCTGTTTTCCATTTCTTCTACCAGCCTCCCACCGCCCATCCTTTATTGCTTCACAATTACATCACTGAAATCACCTCCAAACAGAACACTTCTGCTTTCAACACTAGTGGTAGCACTAACTGTTCTAGCTTTGTTACTTGGTATTTAAGTGCCTCGGAGAATCTGTAGCACCTTTTCTCCATATGTACCCATGACTGTGTAAATCTTCTGTTACAGCTAAAATGGGCTATTTGGAATTTATGAGTGCCTGCTTGTGGTCTTAGCAGGAGAACACAGCCAGTAAGCCCTTGACAGGAGAATGGTCCTCTTCTGTCGGGGAAGGTTGACCTCTTCAACCAAGTGCACAGCTTTGAAAAAGACACACAATCAGCTGATCAACCCTAGCAATCAATGAGGTGACAGGTGTCACAGCCAGATCACCCTCACATCCCTAATCGGTTACTAACATGATCTACTATCCCCCTAAAAAGATCTGCTACCCCAAATTTAGATAGTGTGTTGTGAAAATCACTGTTGCAATTTGTAAACATTACCTCAGAGTGAATTCTTTGTCTTATATCTACCTCTGGGCTCTGTTGTCATCTTTTCTACCCTTACTCTGCTCAAAACATTTTCCTCTTATTTAGTTTCCCCAATCTTCATTCTTTTGCCTTCAGACTCATATTCTCTCTCTTCCTGGACCTTTTAGGTTGACCCAACCCATAGAGATTTTAGATCTGCTCTTTTTATAAGATCATTACCTACATAATCAACCCTGTTTTTTAATCAACATCCAGACAAACATTCCCTCTCAGCACCCACTTGCCAGGAAACAGGGATCAGACAGTCTTTTGTCACCTCTTGAAGAATGTCTGCCAATTTGTATCACCTTCCATCTGCCCAGAATTCAATCCTGGATGCTCACTACACAGCCTTCTTTATCCACTCTTCCCTACTTACCCCCAGGCCAGAGTAGTCTTTGTCCTCTGAGTGATTACAAAGCGAAACTCCTGTGATTCATCTTGTTTGCATGATCCTTCCTTAATAGCTTGTTCATGCATACCCTAATAGGTTAAAAACTCCTCAGAGTAATGTTATCTTATTTTATTTGTAATTCCATATTTTAGCATTATCAAGTAGTGGCTGATGTGTGACCACCGCTAATGGGTTAATCTTGTTGGTCACATTGTCAGTGACTGGTAACAATTCCCTCTCTAAGTTGTGGTGCTAAAAAAGTCCTGTAGAAAACATTGTTTCATGGATGAAGAGTTGCCAGAGGAGAGAACAAGGAACAAGAAGGGGAATATTATGTTCCAAAAGACAATTGTGCCAAATCCAACATTTTACTTAAGGTCAGGGATATATTTGTATAATTTTTTTCAAAAGAAACTCCACAGAGTTCTCATTTTTCAATCCTTATTTTACTTTTCTTTATTGAGATAATGTTTTATATATATACATTGCCTAAACCAGGCCAAAGGCAGCTTCTGAGTGTCCTCTGCTCTGCCATAATAGCTCTGACCTTGGTTTACCCTTGAGGCTCAACTGAGTTTTCCTTGCCTGCAGTTATCATTCTGACACCACAAAACAGTAGGTTTAGCAAACATAACAATAGAAACGAGGTGTTACTGATGAAAAAAAGAACACAAGAATTATTTTTAACATAGTGGTAAGTCTTATATCCAGAACCCTGCTATCAAGTGAGATCCAACCAGAAAAGAAAATGCCCCTACACTTTTATTTGAAATGACAAACCCTGAACAATGTGCTACTTCTTTTGAACCCATTGACGGTCATTTTCTTCTAGCTGGGTGTTATAGGGAAGTCAGAGAAGGTGGGGGGGGGGTCTCAGCATTGCCACTGCTTTAAGTACACAAGATGAGCCCCTGCTGTTCCTACCAGAGGCTGTATTTGTCCCCTACATGTCTCCCTTCTGTGCACATTAATTAGACAGACGCCTAAAACTTATTTGCAAGTGTCAGACAGGAAAAATGCATGGTTTCATGCCTAAACCATGAAATGTAATATTCTCTTTCCAGAGACAGAATTCTTTTTCCTCAAGAAATCACTCAGCGAGGATGAGTTTGGGTCTTGAAAATCAAACATTTCTCTAAGTGTCAGACCTCTTACCTGTATAGCAGAATCTTGTCCTAGTAACTATTTTCACATTTAATTTCAACTTTTTATGAGTAGATACAAATAGACAGGGATGTTGATGAAATAAAGATACATATGCTACTGGTGTCAGTTTATTGTAGCATTGGCATTATTAAAGTCCTTTATGGTCAAAGGGAAAAGTGAAGGCCAATTTTGATGCATAAATACCTTAATACAAGTACTTTTAAAAAAGCATCAGGGGTTCTTCAGAGGTGTGCAGCTATTGCAGTTATTTCTCTAATTTCTCTATTGCTTGGCAATTATACTCCAATTGGATGTCCTTTCCCAATCTTGTGTAAAAGTCTCCAACACAGGAACAAATGACCCAAACCTGTGGCCGTACAATTTGGTGAAAAACACAAATAAACATATGTCTTAATTTCCAATGTAATATTTGCCAGCCAAGACATACCTTGGAGTAGCAAATTTGAAGTTTGAATTATTTTAAATAACTTGTTCTAAAAATTTAGAAAACATACAGAAAAGTTTGTTTCCTCCTCATATTGCTGTTTAGATCATAGTGAACAAAAATGCAATTGAATTTTCAAACAAATAATGATTTTATGGGTGAGCCCCCTATAAGCCTTACACATGCATAGAAAAGCCATCCTCAAGTTCTTAAACTTCTTCTGTTTAAGCAGGATGTGGTATCTACTCCCAATTTCCATTAGCGAAAAGGACATCAAATGTAGACTTTGTTCAGTTTGATAAACAATACAATGGCTTCAAGAGATACAGCTGTCCTTTCACCTATTTATAAACACGAGTGAACATTTCATTGGCAACTTTTGCAATCTGTAAAAATGCAACACAGTTCTCAAAATACCAGATTCAAACGTTCAAAAGGTACAGTTGAAGGGAGAGGGGAGTAAGAATCGACAACTTTGTGTAATTACTGGCAAATGAAAACCCCTCACCCATCACATGGTTGGAAATTTACATTCAAAGGGAGCACCTAAATAACTTCCCTTTCTAGAGGCAGCTAGCTCTAACAGACATCTCCACAGTAGTGGTGAGGCTGGAAGAACTTGTGGGACAGAAAAGTTGGAGTGTTCCACAAATTCAAACGATTCAATCACTTTCTCTGGCACAGAAACGATCCAATCAGTTTCTCTGGTGCAGAAAGACCAGGTAGCCAACATAATCCCCTGTGAGATTTTCAGACACCCCAGAGGCAACACCCTTTAGTTAATCCTTTGAAGCCCCACTATTGAAGGTATCTGTCTGTCTCTGAGACCATAGATAGTGTTGGTCTAGTAGGACCCATTCTATTGAAAGCCCAGAATTCCTATTTGGAAACCAAAGTTCTGCTAACATTGAGTGTGTCCTGGATGTCCTGCAGAGCAAATCCAGTGCCTTGTTAGGTCCCGCTAAAGAGCTATTACCCGATCAGAAAGTGGTAACAAGGTGAATTAAGAGGGAAAGTCTACATTCTATGAATAAAATTGTCCTTCACGGGGGAGCTGCTGCATTCCCGGCCCACTCCCCCCCCACCCGGGGAGCCTTTTTCCTCCTCGCCTCTGCACCCCACAGCCCCAGTCCCCAGAGCTTTCAGGGTCCCAAAACCTCCACTGAACTTAATGCCGTTTGCTTCTGCAAACTCTATGTTCAACGCCGCCGGGAGAAAGCTGAGAAGCGCACACAAGGTGAATCCCGGGCGAGCGAGCAGAGCGCACTGCCAGACCGCGGAAGGCGCGGGAGGCGCGCGGGTCCCAGGCCTCTGGCGTCCCCGCCGCGCGCTCTACGGCCTGCGGGCGCCTCCCGCAGTAGAGAAGTGGAGATGCTAGGATTGACAGTCGCCCGCAACCCAGACAAACCAGTTTTCTTTGGTGAGTGCTGACACCAAGGCAGGAAAGGATAAAATGTTCTGCACTCCTTCCTCGCCCTGTCCCTCTGTCCCAGCCTTGTACATATAAATTCACTCTAACACACACCTTCTAGACACTCGCTTTGAGTTCAAGAAAATGCAGCAAGTTGTGGGGAGGAGGCGGACGTTCACAGAGTTATTCTGCGATTCTGTGCCGGAAGGCGAGAATTTCCAGAGAAAGTAGCCCCTATCGCTTTTCCGGGTCAGCAATGAGTGCACAGGGATGGGAGTCGGTAGAAAAAAAAGGGGGGGGGGGGCGGGGCGGAGGGGAGACCAAAAAGGAGTGGGCGTTTCTATGACAAGAAAACGGGAGAAATGGAGGGAAGTCCTGAACCTTAGTCAAAATTCTAGAAATGGAGGGAGGGAGGTGGAAGCCTTTAGTTGGCAGGGAGGGTACAGTTTACTTTTCTGTTTGGATTTTCTGCCTTAAACTTCCACTGGCAATATTTGGGGACAGAACAGGGAGGAGGTAATGGCTGGGATTAAAACTGCTGCCCAGGCCAAAGTCTTAGCCCATATCGTTTCTCCCAGACCCTGGGAATTTCCCGGGTCCTTTGGCTCCACATCCCGGGCCTCTGCACGGAAAGCAGTCTCTGGTGCACCGAAGTTTGCGAGGGAGTGAGATCTGAAAGCCGTGGGCGGAGAAGCTGAGAGAATCGGAGGAAAAGTAGCAAGCTGTCCTAAGTGTGGATTCCAGAGGGCCAGGGGAGGCAGTGTATGAGGCTGGTCCTGTAGCCCCTACTCGCCGGCTATCCACCCTCTATCCTCATCCTCATCATCATTGGCGGCAGAACTTGCACTTGATGATCTTCTTAAACGCGTTTTGAAAGTCCTTGTTGAAGTATGCGTAAATGACAGGGTTGAGCAGAGAGTTGGAGTAGCCCAGCCAGTTGATTATGGCACCCAACAGCGTGGGCATATGGCAGCTGCTCTCACAGAAGGGTAGGACCAGGGCCACGATGAAAAAGGGCAGCCAGCAGAGGATGAAGGTGCCCATGATGATGCCCAGCGTCTTCACCGTCTTCCTCTCGCGAGCCAGGGCCATCTTGCGCTTTGCCTCGGCGTTGCGCTCATTTTTCCTCTCAAAGGAAGCCGGGGCAAAGGGGGCCACACCCGCCTCACTGGGCAGTGACAAGTGCTCTTTGGAGTTGCCCACTCGATGCACCTCGATCACCTCTAGGGCGGCACCATCGTCGCCCTGCCTCACCGCGCCATTGGAGCACGGAGCCCCCATTGCCCTGTTTTCCACGCTCTTCCTCCAGTCTCTGCTACCTGGCTGTCCATTTACGCTCTTCTTGGGTTCTAGGGCCGGCGATGTTCCCAGGCGGGTGTCCGCTGCCTTCTTCTCCACCTTCTTGACAGTCTTGCGGATGCGGAAGCGCGCGGCTCGGAAGATGCGCCCATAGAGAACCAGCATGAGCAGCAGCGGGATATAAAAAGCGCCGAAAGTGGAGTAGATAGTGTAGCCATGGTCCTTGCTAATGGTGCATGCGTCGGGGTCCGAGCGGTCTTCCGGGGTGCGCCAGCCCAGCATGGGCGGGATGGAGATGAGGAAACCAATGAGCCAAGTGAGCGAGATTAGCGCGGCGGCGCGCCGGGGCGTCCTCTTGTTCACGTAGTCGATGGGGTCAGTGATCGCCCAGTACCTGTCTAGTGCAATGGCGCACAAGTGCAGGATGGACGAGGTGCAGCACAGCACATCCAGGGCGATAAACAGGTCGCAGGTGACTTGGCCCAGAGTCCACTTGTTGAGCACCTGGTACAGAGCGGCCATGGGCAGCACCAGCACTGACACCATGAGGTCGGTGACCGCCAATGAACCGATGAGATAGTTGGCCACATTCTGGAGGGAGCGCTCCAGGGCGATGGCAGCCACCACGCACGCATTGCCCAGCACCGCGCAGAAGATGAGTGTGCCCAGCAGCAGAGAGGTGATCACTTGGTAGCTGAAGGTCACGTCGGAGATGCCAGTAACGTTGCCGCCTGTCCCGAAGGGCTCCTGGGAAGATGTGGTATTGTTGCCCTGGCCAGGGCTCTGCATATCCATGCCTGCCTGCGCGCCCGGCGGGGTGGGGGAGGGAAGGGGAAAATAGCTGCAGGAGAATCTCTCTCGCCCCTCCCCCTGGGGTCTTCCTCCTCTTCTGGGGAGTTTCAGGGGGAGGGGATACAGGGACTCAAGCAGGAAGTTCTTACTGCTTTGGCGAAGGCATCTGAGAGGAGCAGTTTCTAGGTTCTCTCTTGGCTCCCGTGGTCCAGGGCACTCAGAGGCTCCAGCTAGGAAGCTGGAGGTGGCCTAAGAACGGAGTCTGAATCTCTGTTTGGCGGCGGGGAGGCTTGAAGGTCTGTCTCTCGCTGTCCATTTTACTTTGTTGCTGCCCAGCTGGCTGCCGAGCCGAAGTCTCCTCAATAGCAAACAATCTCCAATCCCAGAAGTGTCTGGACTAGAGAAACACCATCCTCCACGGTCGCTCTGTGACCCTTCTCTCCCTATTTCCTTCCCTCCTTCTCTTCACTCTCCCCTCCTATCTCTTCTCTTTCTCTTCAGCCAGCTCCTGCTTCGTCCCACTAGCCTTCTTTTTCAGTCTCTTCCTTCTCACCTCCCTTTATTCCTCTATCTGTCGCTCCAACAGCCAGCCTCTCTCCCTCTCAAGCTAACCCCCCCTTAACACTTCCCCAGCCCCTAGTGTCTCCTTCCTCTGGGTCCCCGCCCTCCTGTCCTTGAAGCTCAGCGTCTTTACATTCAAGTAGGTTTTTGTAGACAGACTCAGAACTCCTTACACACACACACTGATCTGCTGGTCAAACCAATGTTGTAAGAAATAAACTCCGCCTCCCACCCAGCCAAACTAGAGAGAGAAAAAAATCTTTTCTAACTACCCATTCATTGCCTTATGTTTCTGTTAAATTCTTAGTCAGCATCCCATAGTGGCAATAGGAAATGAGAAAAGGAGACATGTGGAGCCCAAACGGGAAGCTGAATTACCTTGGGTCAGTCTGTAAATTATTGTTAATTGGTGGGCAGAAGATGGAGTTTGTTTGTCTTCTTCTTTTTTTTAAATCTCATTCCATCTAACACATCTAACAGTCCGTCCTGACTCCCCTAGGAGAGGTGGGGTGTTGCCTATGACTTTTTCCTTTTTTCAACCTTGGGGATTTTGGAGAGAAACGAATTATAATGGAAGCATTAAAGGACAAGGGCAGGTAAACAGCAGAATCCCAAAGTAAAAGAAAAAAAACCAAGTCAGTATGTAGGTATGTATTCTACACACACACACACACACACACACACACACTTCAGACACCACGGCCCTTTTAATTTCAGTGAACACTGTCACCTCTCATAGATTTGTGGTGTGTATATTCAGGAAAAGAAATATTTTTGCCTTTGTATTGTAAATGAGGTCCTGCATTTTGTATGTACTTTTGCATTTCTTCCAGAACCTACAAACCTCTAGAGAGAACTTGGTGGAATCCCTGGTCGCTACCGCTGAGTGTCTCGCTAAACTGAGTTCAGCACCTGGGACAGCTCTTAAACAGTAAGGGCTTATGCCGCCACCTAATGGCAGGCGCTTTAGAGCGCCATCTAGAAATCCTTGCTTTGCAGAAATTAAGCAGATACTGAGGAAATCCCAAAACGTCAAGAAAAGGAAGAATATGGTTTAGAAAAAAAAAAGTATTGAATGCCCTCTTTCCCTTTCTCTTAACTTTGTATATAAAACATATTTTATGTTCTTGCTCATTTTGAAAGCCTGAGTCATCTGTCACTCATAAGTTCTGTATGAAAACGCCCTTTTATAGACCTGTGTAACACATTCACCTGTGCTATGTTTATGCTGCCATAGCCTGTACTTTGAAGCTCACACATTTGCACACATTCACCTTTTACTGATGAGAGGGGGAACAATATTGCATTTTCCAAATGGAACAATTTAATGCTGAAAATAAAGAGACTTTCATGGGTTTGTTTTAAATTGTTTTTTTTTTAACCAAGAAAACAAAATTTAATCCCATTGAACACAAGTAAAGAACAGGACTTCTAATTAATCAGAATAAACATATAACACAAAAAGTTCACTTATAGATCCTGGTAAGATTCCTGAAGTGCAGGAGAATGCAGAATGCAGTCCCCAAAGCAGGTGACTCTAGGTAACATGAAGAGACTCTCTACAGATTGCAATAGTCTTAATACTGTGTGAAAATTTAAGCTTTGAGTTTCATAGTTTTAAATCCTCCAAAACTGAACAAAACAGCAATCACCAAAGCATCAAAGAAAGCCTAGTTGTGTCCATCTATACAGCTTAGGGTAGTGTGTTTGGAGATGGACTGAATTGGGCACATCTCCCACTCAATCGTTTCAACATATCACAAAAATGAATCTGCCATTTATGATGACATAAGGCATTGAAAGAAAAAAATATGCATAGAAATGCTGACTACAGACTCTGAAAAACTCTTTTTAAGATTTGTGAAGGTATCTATTCCCCTGTTTTAAATCACTCACAAATACAGAATTAAATAATTTGTTTAAATACAATTGCAAGCCCAAAGGTTTTAAAGGGAAAATATTTAAAATCTGAATTTTTCAAAGATAAAACTTTTAGAAAATAAACAAAGTGAAAGAAGAGAAATTTAAAAAACAAATATACACATATCAAGAATCTTCTTGAATAAGAATTGTGTCAAACTTAACAAATGTAAATCACAAGTAAAGCAATAAATATGTCATTCAGCAATTGTACTTTCATCTATTGGATCTAAAATGATATGATAACTGAAAATTTTACTTTTCCTTTTCAAGAAAGCTAAAATGCTTTAAGCCTGGAGTTCATATTTCTGAGGCCTGGCATTTGCTCTTCTATTTTAATATGTCATAATGAAACATTTTTTATCAAATTTAAGAAATTCCCAAGTAGTTCACATTTTTTCTCAGAAATGATGTACATAATACATCAAACATCTTAGTTCTTTAAATTTAGTTCAAGATTTTTAGGTACTTTTATGAATATTAGGAAAAAAGTATCAAAAGATATATAGCACTATGGTTCTGTAGCTTGCACGTGACTAATAGATAATTATGTATGGCTTTTAACTGAGGTAGTAACTCTGTGATCTATAATAAAGGCAGAGTGATGTTGCATTCCTTCACATTTTGCCAATTCTTCTATGTTTAATGCTCATAAATAGAGAATCCCAGATAAGCCTGATGAAATGATGAAACCTAAATTTCCTGGAAAAAGAGTCAAGCTCTTATTCTTCAAGACCTCTGAAGTTAAACTGAAGCAAAGCTAGCTGTATGCTGGAAATTATGGATGACATCATTTGAAAACACAAACTCCAGTCATTCTGCCTTTATTTCTTGTTTGAATTTATTAGATGCAAGCAAGAACTTGTCAGATTATAGATCTGAGGTATGATACATCATCAGTCATGAGAAATTTCTCTAAAATATTTTATGAGAAATAAATATTTTAACATTTTCATAGAAAATTTGATACAGGCCCAACATTTCAATGTAGTTTTTTTTTTCTTTTGACCAGGGGTATAAAATAAAAAAGATGTTAAGCTAAAATTTTGCTGTGAGCCTTGGTTGTCTTATGGTTACTGAAGACTCAGGAATAGCTGGGGCTGCTCAGTGATTGATGTTTAAGCATCATTCCCAAATTGTGCTGATTGTTTTCATAAATAAGAAAAAGATCCTATATGGTTGAAACTTTATTTGGAAGATTATAAAAGTTATTTCTAAAACTTCTAAAGTTCCTTCTAAAAAATGTTAACTTTTCTTAAGTAAATTGAAACTGGGATACATCATTTTAAACTAAAAAATACTATTCTAAATTTAATTCTTCCTGATCCACAAATGCCAAAGCATTAGGGCAATTATTACATTTTCAGAACTATAGATTTTATTCTAAGTCACTAGAAAGAAAAAACTTAAAGATAATGTTTGCTTAGATAATTTAGGAAATTTGTCCTTCTGATTATTAGTGAAATTTTACAAAAAAAATATCAATCAAAATAAGAGAATAAATTCTTCTTTAAAACGAACGGAGGATAGTTGTTGTGTGTCTTATCATCACCACTTACCTTCCTCTGGAAATGTCATTCTTTCACTGCTCTTTCTTCTTATCAGGCACTTCTTACAGGCTCAGATCTGAACTGGGATGTCAGTGTTAAAGCGCAAAATGTGGAAGCCTCAGGCTCTGCTCCTAAGAACTGTAAGACAGGTTTGGTTCATTTAGCACATAGGCTACAAACACAACATGTAGGCAGTGAAGAAAAAGGTAATATGTATTCACTGTGTGTGTGAAATCTTGGACAAATTAATTAACCTAGCAAGAGGGTATAGTAATAGACTCATGAAGATTAAATAATGTAATGTATTTCACTGACTCATAACCTTCAAGAAAGGTTTAACAACAGTAATAGTGAGGCAAAGTAATTATATTACCTTTCTAACAATAATGTCTCAGAAGTTTGGAGAAAGACAAATGGATGGGAAGAAAGAGCAACAACAAATAAGGCCCTTTTAGATGAGGCATTATGAAACAATAGCCATGTGGATGCTATATGGTTCTCATTCTTCAAAGTATTTTTAAGCTTCCAATTCTCTAGGAAATTCTAGGTAAAACACAAATGGAAAAAAGGATGTGATCTCTGCATTCTGGAATTTCTTGGCTTCAGTCAGAAGTTATTAAAGGGAAGAAAGAACAGGCAAGCAAAAGTTCAATAACTACTAATATATAGGCATCTGCCCTTTTCCTGGGAACTCAACCATTTGTTCAAAAGCATGACATAAATAATTGAAATATATAGATTACAATAAAAAGTTTAAAAGTACAATAAAAATCAAAAGGGAATATTTTCATTGTGAGGAATTACTGTATCAGAATTATAGTGACAAGTATTAATAAGTGTACTTTTCAGAGTGCACTCTACAATGCTCTTTCTGTAAATATTTTCATTATTGACTTTGGAAAGAGAAAGAATATATTTGAGATGAGACAAATGTTTGGAATGTTAGCTCAATATTTCCTATTAATCTAAGGAGAGTTTGAAGTTGTATTCAGTCAAACAAATACATACATTAATCTTTCTTTAGAACATGACTCTTATGTAAACACAACAATTATGAATATAAAATCATACTCTTAAGATTATGCCATTTTGTCTACCAAAGCAGTAATTGGTAATAGTGGCTCAAAGCCACAGTTCAAAACTGAATAATTATTCTAGCCTTGAGTTTTTTCCTTAATTTTTTCTGCTTTATTATGCATCAGATAGGAGCTACAAAAATTTAAAAAATTAACAAATACCCATGTATTTAAGAAAGGCTTAAGAAATAGTATTGACTCTACTGAAGCTCCATTTAGTGTTTATCATTCCCATAAGTGACTTTATACATTTACAACATCTTTTGTGTTGCTAAGTAATACATAAAACGTGTCATTTGTGTATATTCTTCTGCAGCTTCTCCTATTCCTCCTCTTCTTCTTTGTTCAACATTGTGTTTATGACGTTCATCTGTGTTTATACAAGCACCTGTAGGTCATTTGTTTTCACTGTTGTAAAGATTTAAATTGTGTGAGTGATGCTGCAAATTATTTTCCCATTCTCTGGTTAGTGGATATTAAAATCATTCCAAACTTTTGCTCTAATAAATAATACTTCTATGTGCATTTTTATGTCTGTCTTTCTGCAACCATGTATCATACAGTAGGTTAGGGTTGCCCAAGCAAATCACATGGGGATCATGTTTGAAATGCAAATTCTTACACACTGAGTCTAAGGTAGGGTCTAAGAGTCTGCATTTCTACTAAACTTCCAAATCAGGCTGACATAACTGATTCATAGATTATATTTAAAATAGCAAGAATCTATACATCCAGCAGTGAATTATTGGGAGCTACAGTATGGCTAGATTCAACCTCACTAGATTGAGCCTAATTCTCCAAACTGGTTATATAAAAGGTTACCTATTACCTTAGAACCAAATTTATTTGTGAGAAATCAACTTTCAGTTTGTTACTTAAGTTATCTTCCTTTTCTTCTGACTGCATTTAAGATCTCTAGTTTTTATTGGGTTCTGCAGCCCTCTCCTCAATGGGTTTAGATGAGGGTTTTTGTTTGTTTTGCATTGGGCTTCTTTGTTTATTTGCTTGCTTATTTGTTTTTAGTTTTTCTGGGATTTATTTTGCTTCCTGAAAGTGAGGATTCATAAGTTTCATCATTTCTGGAAAACTGGCACTCATTCAACATTCATTCAACAGACATTTCTTTTCCCTCATTTGTTCTATTTTCTTCCTCTGAAATTCCAAATCTACTAAAAGAAATTGTCCTTTCTCTAAATCTCTTAATCTCTCTGTCATATTTTCTGTTTTCTTCTTAATGGGAAACAAAACAAAAACAAACTAAACAGTGATATTGTCAAAGGCATAAATGTTTATCTTATCACAGAGAAGGGGAGAAGAGGGTGCCATGGTATCTGATTGTCACTAAATGCAACGTTGACATCATTTTAATGCCAAATACATGGATATAAGCCTTTTTCTACAAAAAAAAAAGTCTAAAAACTAAAGTTTTCTGGCAGACTGTCTTTATTTTGGTTTACTTTTTTTTATTTCAAATCTTTTTCTTTGTTTAGGGAAACACAGCTGGGCTTGTTAATATTCTGAGGCATTCTAACTGATCATGAGTCTTGTTGTGTGCAGTTCTGGATTTTATCCTTTGGATTTCATGGCCAACCATTCTATCTTAAGTAGAAAGAAATGGGACGAAGTGACAGTATTTGGGATTAAACATTTTGGCTTCTGGCTCATGGTTTTATACTGTAATAGCAGTGATGGCCAGCATGATTAATACTATCTCATATGCCTGGCACCATAGTAGGCCTTTTCTATACACTGTGGTATTTAATATTCACAAGAGCCTAGACCTATTCAACTTTCAAATATATAAATGGAAGCTTAGAAATGTCTTTTGCTTGTGTGTTTCTTCAATGTTTGGATACCTTGAGAAAATGGAATCCCCAACCTGGAAAACTACTTCCAGTGTTGCTCACTCTTTCAATATCACCAGGTAAGGAGCAGGTGCTGCTCAGCAACAGGCAAACAGAGAGGGAGGACATTATAGGTGTTCATGTAGGAAGCCCTGACTCCTGAAAGCATGCATTTGAAAATATATGAATATAAATTCTTAGTCATCATGTGTTTTAAAAGTATCTCCAGACCCCCTGGAAGGATCTTGGCTACTTTCTTGTTTATCTGCTTAACAACTCCCTTTTCTTTCTGTCTATTGATATAGCAGATATTTCAAAACAGTAAGGGATTGTAGAGCCTTTTAAATCCAAACTTATTCAACTTGCAGAAAAAGACACTAAGTCTTCATAGTGATTAGCTCTAAACTACAAAATTGGGCTTCATACTAGACTGATGGCATATTAGTCAAAGACACCTTACATTACCATCCAAGATCCAAACAAAACTATCCAGCTCTGTGGAAAATATTGAATGAAAATGAAATAGATCAATGACATTAAAATTTGTGCACATTATTCTTTCTTTCCTGTTTTCTTTTAGATATTTATTCAACAAACACTTCTTAAAGTCGGGGGCGGGGGGGGTGGTTTGGCAGCTCTGGGGTTTGAACTCAGGGCCTCATGCTTGCAAGGCAGGCACCCTTACTGCTTAAGCTACTCCGCCAGCCTAAGCAAGCACTTCTTTTATGTCTCCTATACTGAGGCAGTATCCCATCTACTAGGACTATAAAAATGGAAAGATGGAATCCCTGTCTTAACTTGTTCGTTGAAGAATGTTCCCTAGTCAGACTAGGGGAGTTTCATGAGGAGTGAGGAATATCCTGGCCCAGTCACTCAATCTCCCCATCAATCTGCTATGTGTATCGAGTTCTTACTACTTTTACTAAGCTTTTGCTACATACTGATGAATAAGGCATACAAGGATCTCAGCAATGAAGGCAGTTATGTTGAAATTGGTAGATACAAACTATAAGCAATTAAATAAACAAAGAAATAAATTCAGATGCCAATACTACTGTGAGGAAGCAAAAATTAAGGAATATGGTGGGCAGAGTCTACTCTTATGGAAACGATGAGGGGAGGCTTCTCTTAGGTAACATTTAAGGTGAGAACCAACTAATACAACAGAAAAAGCCATTTACAGATTTCAGTGGCAGTGTGCAACAGTGACATATTGAGTATTTCAGCCTTTGGGGCAGGAGGGCAGAGACAAGGGCAGCCAAAGCTCTTGACCAGTAACCTCTAGTGGGCAGTAGCTTCCTTCCTTCATCCAGTGTGTTATACAAACGTTACAATTTTCAGTGTGCTCTGTGTTAAGAAAAGCATTGCAAAGTACTGCTCTGCTTGAAGAAAGAACCCAAGAAGAAGGAAAGAAAATTGGATGAAGCTTGGTGTAGTGGGTAACAGAAAGAGTGTAGTGCAAACAGGAAAAGTTGCAGAGAATGAAGTCAGAGTGAGCAGGAGTCAGGCCATATAACTCACATAGCTTAGGCATGGGTGGATCCATACATGGGTGAAATGTGAATGCATGTAAGAGTTATATTTGTCTATTTTCAAAAAAAAAAAACTAGATGCATTACTGTGTTAAGATACATTCTAAATAGGTTAAGATAGCTATAGTCCCAGTTATTCAGGAGGCTAAAGAAGAAGACTGAAACCAGATGTTCAAGGCCAGCTTGGGCAACAAAGAGAAACATCAACTTAAATAGATAAATTAATATTGACGATAATGTGAAGATTGGAAAGAGAAAATTTTATCTAGAGCCTGGTTTGAGATTCCGCAATCAAGCCCTAAAATGAACACTGACCTTCTTTGTAGCCAAAGTCTAAAATAACATTGTCTTTGTCTAGTAAAGGAAACATGAAGTTACAGTAGGAGATATAGAGTTTTTACTAATTTCAAAAATGGAAGAAATTTATTGCAAAGCTCATTACCAAATTATTTCATAAATTATATATTTCCTGCTGCTTTGCAAAAGTTTAGAGATATTTTTCAAATGTCATTTCATAAGTGCAAGGCCTTCCATCAGAAACTAAATATCTAGTATATATATCCAAGCACCTTGTTTTCTGGTGATGAAACTTGATCAGATTTGAATGTATTTGCATTCCAGACCCCACCATACCTTCATGCCTTAATGCCACTGTATGTAGTTCTCTCAACCTGGCATGTTCATCCCCATGTTTTCCACCAAAGAAAACCCTACCTCAAAGCAGTACCTAAGCCCAGTCCTTAGTGCTACAAGGTGATGGTTCTCTTGCTAGAATATCACCTAGGGAGCTTTCTAAATAGATAGGCACCACCCCACACCAACTGAATCTTTAAGGCCTGGGTTGTTGGTATTTTGAAGCTCTACAGGTGATTCTAATGAGAAAAGGTTAAGAATTACTGAGAGAGATTAGATCTTCCTCCTTATAGCTAGCTACAAATAAAATTCAGAGTACACTTTTTACTGCCTGGGTCAGAGGACTTTCTCTCCTGAAAAGAAAAGAGAAAACAGCCAACAACTACAACAGAATGTGCTACAAATGAGAAAGTCTTGTGGTCACCAACCATGGTAAGTGAATGAGTAATTACCTCCTTGACCTTGTATTTAATGAGAAAAACTGCATAGCAAATCTGCTTTGGTTCTGCCTTTGCTTAAAAGCAGTACAGAAATAGATATTATATTGAGTCCTTTTCACCTTCTCTTGAGAAAGGCAGAGAAAACATTATAGAAAGATTATAGAAAAGATCAAATTAAAGTGGCTCTCACATCAGAATGTGCATAAAAATCACTGAAAGAGCTTATTAAAAATGAAGACTCCCAGGCCCCAACTGTCATGGATTCTGATTAAGTAGTTCTAGAGTGAGTGGGTCCCAGGGATCTGTATATTTAACATGCCGGCTACATTATTCTGATACCAGTGTTACACAACACAGTGGGAAAGGAGTTTACAAAAAGCTGTCTCCTTTTCTGTAATGTATAAATGTTCCTTCTTGATTCTCACACAAACCAAGAGCCCTTTGATCACTTTTGAAAGGAAATAAAATTAAGAAAATGTAAGTTTGGAGGCAAATTTCCACAAAAGAGTCACTCCAGGTGAAGGAAAATGTCAATCGGGGAAAAGCAGCTCAGGCTGCAACTGCAGACAGCTGGGGAGCTGGGGCTCTGGCATTAGAATGGTACTCAGGCAGGGAAGCCAAATCTGTGTTGGAATAAAGAACCGTGCTGTCAACCAGACCCCGTGCTCTGTTGTGAGCATGTTGGAGAAAAATGCTTCATCTGCCCTCCTGAAAGTCTGGTGTAATAATCTCCCCTTCTTAGATGCAAGCTCTACTAATCAAGCTGTGAAAAATATACTAGATTTGGTCTGCCATTGTTGGCCAAAGGCTTATTTGGTCAGACCCTGGGGCTTCAGTTCTCACATCCTTACCTGAAACAGGCTGCTTCAAGTTTAGGAGCTGCAGGAAGTTCCCCTAGAAGCACATTGTGGGAGAGGAGGAAAGGGGGAATAACCAGCAGCCTGGCTTCTCTAGTAAAGTCATAAAATAGATTGTGGATTTCTGCCATTCTCTCCATTTGAGCCAGCATAATGTAACAGAATTCAAAGTGTCATATATCATAGGAGCGCCAACTACATATAAAAACCAGCTGTTCCTTCATTCATGCCTCATTTGTTTATTTACCATTTATTCTTTAATTCTAAAAATATTTTACATGCTATGTTTTAGCTTTGATCCCTCAAAAGCAGAATCTAAGACAAAGAATCAGATATAGGCAATGTCTTTGATATTCAAAACCAAGGAGTAGAAGTGAGAGTGCGCAAAGAGAAGGAAGGGGAGAGAAGGAAAATCCAATCAAAGTAAGAGTGCATTATTGAGGATGTCATTGTGGGCATGGGGACCCAATCCTGCTAGGACTTTCAGAGAGGCATCAATCTGTTCCCTGGAATTTTCTCCCTAAAGGATGAGAAGGAGCAATTATCTGAGAACTGAAGTTCACCATTGGTGGAAAGAAACCTGTGGTTATTAACTTCCACTCTTCCTAGCTCCACGTGCACACAGGCTAAGGAAGCAACCCCACTCCTTTCCCTGCCCAATCCCTTCTCAGTGTCTAGGTTATTTAAGCAGAATCCAGGACAGAATTCCAGGTGGCAGGATGTCAGCTAATGTGAGTTGATGCCTACCTAGACTTCTGTGCCCTTTTGAAGATAAACCAAGAGGGCATTAGTTAGAATTTTGTATGTGCCTATTATAATATGTTAACTATAAAAGTAAATAAATCATGCTCTGTTAGAGCTTTCTAAGAGGTTTTAGTTAGGGAGAGAAACATAAAGAAAGGTAACACTCAATATGAAAATTGCTATTGGAACAATATCAAAATAATTTTATTACAAAAAGATAGAGGAAAATGTTAGTTGGGAAGGTGATCTAGAGAAAGGAAAGGAACACTGGAGAAGAGAGAGTTGAGAGAGTTTCTCTCACATGTAAGCTGAACCTTGGAGGATGAATCTTACATCTGGGCAATATAAAAGTAACTGTGTGTTCATTCAGAAGCACAAGATGGAGTCTGATAATGATATCGAGTAAAGTTTATGTGCATGGCATTTATATGAAAGAGGCAGAGGAAATGAAGCTAGACATCTTTTATCCTGAAGGCAGTGGGAGGGCCATTGAAGTTCAAGCAGGAGAGTAAATCAAGGGAGTTGATTCCACTCTTGGCAAGCTTTCAGAAAAGATCACAGAATGGTAATTCCCCAAGATTTTCTCATTTAACAAACATCTACAAAGAATACAGTATATACCAGAGACTTCATCAGGTGCTGAGCACATGCTGGTGAATGAGATGCAGTCCTTCTCATCAAGTAGATTGGTATCCAGTGGGAGACAGAAAACCTTTGTACTATAGTACAGTCAATGTTGGTGTATATCTCCATGCAGGATACATGAGGCCCCTTATTCAGTCTTTGGGGGGGTCCCTAAAGACTC
Source organism: Castor canadensis (assembly GCF_047511655.1). Taxonomy (NCBI): domain Eukaryota; kingdom Metazoa; phylum Chordata; class Mammalia; order Rodentia; family Castoridae; genus Castor; species Castor canadensis. Next base: position 125,109,960 of record NC_133391.1, on the reverse strand, counting down.
CCAAGCTAACTGACAGTGTTCATGTTTTGCTTCTGAACTTACAGGGCTGGAATACTGGCCTGAAGTTTTCCTAGGGAGGTTGTCTAAGGACATAGTGTCCCTGGGCAGGGGTGGCGGGGGAAAGCAGCATAAATAAATGGCAGTGATATTGGGGTCTGGAGCAGTACTCAAGTAGGATGTTTGTGATTAGGAATACTTTCCTCTTCCCTCTGCCTGACAGGTTCTGCTCCTTACCTTCCCAGCTAGTTTATTCAGTCTTCAGTTTTCAGTGTGAGTGTTGCTGCCTCCTGGAAACAGTTGATTCCCAAGTCCGAGAGGTGCAACCCAAAGTCTGAACACCTTCAGAAATCATTTCACCTTTTCTTAATTGTCTAAAAAGAAGAATGCATACAAATAAAGAAAACAAACTACAACTTTCTTCTAATTGCGGTAAGGACAGAAGTGTGGTTCTCTTGTATGTGCTATATAATACTCTGGTTGTGTTACACTGAATCAGCTGCTGAAAGGAGAAGGCAAATTGAAAAGATACCCTCCTTCATTCTCTGTTAGCAGTCCAAAGTAGTATTTAAGTCAAGAGCATGATCTTAATTATCCAATAACTTCCTTTTAGCTCTGATCTTCAGACTAAACTTCCTGTCAGGGGATTGATGTCCATAGCAAGATACATATTCAATCCCACCAAGGATAAGATACCAAACTTCACACCTGGGTTCTCTAGTGCAACCACTGACCCCGTGTTCTTCTGCCCTATTTCCTGATCACACTCTGATTTGAAACATTTGATTTAGCTCCCACCCCCACACAGATAAACATCCAAAACTATTGCAAAATTATAGTCCTGATTTTTTCTAATAATGATAACAATAACTAACATATAGTAAATTACATGCACCCAGAATTATTCTAAGTGTTTTACACATATTAATTCTTCTTTTCTACTTTCAACAATTTATGAGCTAGAGAATATGTATATTCCCATTTTAAAGAGGAAGACACAGAGGTACTAAGTTAAATAACTTGCCAAGGTCACATTACCAAATAAGCAATAGATCAAGGAATTGTGACCCAAGAAGCCTGAACGCCATAGGCTGTAGTCTGAATCACTGTCTCATCTCACAGGAAAAAATTTCCACCCATCTGGAAATTATACTGATTAACTTATTTTATAATTAGGACTAAGTCCTAATTGTAGTTTTAGCAGTCCCTGTTGTATTCCCTGGGCAATACCCCTTGATCTAAGCGACTTCACCATCTTCACTGTGGTTTGTACCTTAATCAACCCCCAACGGTGCTTTTTGATAAGGCCGTGAACTTCCAGACTTCACTGTTGTTTTGAACCCAGCATAACCACTGAGTCATGGTCTTTAACTGAACTGAAATGTTCAGGCTTCAGACATCATTTCCTTTCTTTCTCACTATCATTTGGCTGTTACAGCTAGCTTGTCACGGCCAGAGACTGTGTCGAATTGCTCTCTAATTTTCTCCTTTACTTTTAAGGTAACCACTCCACCTCCTTACTCTCTTTGCCTCAAACTGACATTTTTATTTTGTACTTGTGTAAGAGAGTTATTAAAGATTTTCCAACATTTATAAAACTTCCAGAGATAACTCGAATTTAACTCCTTTTAAAGGAAAATCGGTCAATAGCTATGAAAACAGTGCATAATATTTCAAGCCTCTGTATCTGGAGAGCTAACAGAAAAATATAACTTTTTTCCTCTTGATAATAACCATAATCACTAACATTTATTGAACAATTACTATATGCCAGACATTTCTAAATGTTTTTGTGCATTATTTTATTATAGAGGTAAGAAAACTGAGGCTCAGAGAAGTCAAGAATCTTGTTCTACATCACAACAAGCAACTGTTCCAGAGTCTATGCCTTCACTGCACTCAGGATAATATAAAAATCTCCTTCTGTTACCTAGGCTATAATCACTTCAATATGTATTCAGAGCAAAAATCATCCTCTCCTTCTTGAAAGAAAAAAACACTCATTTTTAGCTCTGTGGAATTTTGTCGTTGTATTTCATAGACATTTTTATTTCTTGTCAACTGCTGAACTCGCTACATCTATTTTATGAATGTTACCAGCAATGGTATTGAGGTGTATCACCCACACTCCTTTTAACTTTAGGCTGAAAGGGAGTGATAACTCAAACTAAAACCAGATTAAAAGTTAATATCATTCTTCTAACGAAAAGGGTAGAGATAGGCTCCGGACATGGGACCTTAAGGGTTAGACTCTACTTTTTTACATTCAGCTCACTTTTGGGTCCTCATTGTATTAGCATATTCCTCAGAACTGTTTCTTATAGAACAGTTTCTTATAGAACACCACATCTGGCTACTGGGGAAGTAGCCAGATGTGGTACACAGCTGTAATCTCAGCACTCAGGAGGCTGAGGCAAGAAGACTTTAAGTTTGAGGCCAGCCTGGGTTATGTATCTCAAAAAACCAAAACAACAGCAACAAAAACAAAGGAAGAAAAGAAACAAAGAAAATGAAAAGATAAAAAACTATGGAAATACTTTTTTCTTATCCAGCAGTAAAAATTATTAATAAGAATAAACATACCAAAAAAAGAAGTAAAAGAAAGGACTTCATCAAGTGTGAGCTAACAGTCTTTCCTTTGGTCTAGTAGACCAGCCTTGGTTATGTCCTCCCTTGGGAAAGATAAACTATAGAATCCCCACAATTAATCCATTCAAACAAATTCATGATAAAATTCAGCACTTATTTGTGATAAAACACAATCTTCAGACTTTAGTTATAGAAAGAATGTTCTTTGCCTGATAAAATTATATTGTCAAATTTATAGCAATAACCAATAACCATTCCTATTGTTGAAGCTTTGGTAGCATTCCAAATAAAATCAATATTAAACTAAAAGCATTTATCAGTGTAGTAAAAGAAAACAAATAAATAGGGAATAATAATTGAAAAGCTAAAGGCAAAAGCAACCATGGCAAAAAATATTATCTACTCAGAAAGTAAAAGGACATCTACATATCATTACAACTAATGAATAAATTCAGAAGTGTTATAAATTCTCACTTATACATAAAAATAAGAACATTCAGAAACACCAGCAATAACTACATGAAACTAAAAATCTTCTGCACAGCAAAGGAAATGACAACCAGACTGAAGAATCAACCCACAGAACAGAAGAAAATCCTTGCCAGCTATACATCTGACAAGGAATTAATAGCCAGAATTTACAGGGAGCCCAAGAATCAATGACCCAATGAAGAAATAGGCAAATGAACTGAACAGAAATTTTTCAAAGGAAGAAGTCCAAATGACTAAAAACACAAGAAGAAATGCTCAATATCCCTGGACATAAGGGAAATGCAAATCCAAACCACATTAAGATTCCACCTCACTCCTGTTAGATTGGCTATCATCAAGAATACAAACAACAAATGTTGGCAAGGATGTGGGGAAAAAGGAGCCCTCACACACTGTTGGTGGGAATGTAAATTAGTACAATCACTATGGAAGACAGTATGGAGGCTCCTCAAAAAACTAAAAATAGAACTGCCATATGATCCAGCAATACCACTCCTAGGGACATACCCAAAGGAGTATAAGTCAGGTTAGAACAAAGGCACCTGCACACCCATTTTTATTGCAGCATTATTCACAATAGCCAAACTATGGAACTATCCAAGATGCCCCAATACTGATGACTAGATTAAGAAAATGTGGTATTTATAAGGCTGAAAAACAAAGTTATAAATATGGAGGCTTCTTGAAAAACTAAACATAGATCTGCCATATGATCCAGCAATACCACTCCTAGGGATATACCCAAAGGAATGCAACTCAGTTTATTCCAGAGACACCTGCACACCCATGTTTATTGTAGCACTATTCACAATAGCCAAGCTATGGAAACAGCCAAGATGCCTCACTACTAACGACTGGATTAAGAAAATGTGGTATTTATACACAATGGAATTTTGCTCAGTCACAAAGAAGAATGAAATTTTGTCATTTGCAAATAAATGGATGCAACTGGAGAACATCATCTTAAGTGAAGTTAGCCAGGTTCAGAAAGCCAAAAATCATATGTTCTCCCTCATATGCGGATTATAGACCTAAAACAAACACAGTAATATTATTGGACATGGGTCACACAGTAAGGGGAGAACACATATAGAAGGAATAAGGTAAGGAATAGGGAAAATGTTTGATGTGCCTACTGTAGAGGAGTGAATAAAGTAATCTTAAACTGACAGAAGCCACTATGGGAAGGTGACCGGGAAGTAGTGAAGAGGTCTGGTAGAGATAAACCAATTTGGGTTGTAATACACATGTGCATGGAAGCAATGCTAGGAATCTCTCTGTATAGCTATCTTTATCTCAAACTAGCAAAAACACTGTATCTTTCTTATTATCGCTTATATCTTCAACAAAATTGGAGAAGAGGGAAGAACAGGTTCTGCCTGGAAGCAAGGGAGTGGAGGGAGAGGGAGGGGACAGGAAGCAGGCGGGAGAGATGGCCCAAACAATGTATGTACATATGAATAAACAATAAAAAAGGGGAAAAAAGAAAATGTGGTATTTATATAATTTATTCAGCCACAAAAAAGAATGAAATTTTGTTGTTTGCAGGTAAATGGATGTAACTGGAGAACATCATCTTAAGTGAAGCTAACCAGGTTCAGAAGGCCAAAAGCCACGTTTTCTCTCATATGTGGAATACAGATCCAATACAAATACAAGCAATATTATGAAAACCAGGTCATGCCGAGGGGAAGTCACATACGAAAAAAGGAGAATAAAAATAAGAGGTAAAGAAGGTGAATATAGTTGACATACTTCCTATACAAGAATGAATATAGAAGTTTTTAACTTTTTGAAATCACCAGAAAGAGGGGATTAAAGTGGAAAGGAAAAAAATAGAAGAGATGAACCAATTTGGGTTATAATACATATGTATGTGGAAATATCACAAGGAAACTTCCTGTACAGCTATCTTTTATAAACAAAAAGGTCATTTTTTTCACAAACTCAGAGTACAAGAGAGTAGAACAGGTCCTGTCTGAAGCATTGGTACCAGAGGGAGGGGGAGACTGTAGGGAAAAGTTGTAGGAAGATGAATATGGTGCAAATATTGTATATACATGTATTTAAGTGGGAAAATGAAACCTGTTGAAACTATTCCAGGAATGGGGGAAGAGAGGGTGAAGAAGAATGATGAAGGGGGTGGATTCAACTGTGATGTATTTGACACATTGTAAGAACTTTTGTAAATGCCACAATGTATCCCCACTCAGCACAACAATAAAAAAATTAAAAAGAAGAACACAAACAACAACAAATGTTGGCAAGAATGTGGGGAAAAAGGAACTGTCATAGGATGTTGGTGGGAATGAAAATTAGTACAACCACTATAGAAAATAGTATGGAGTCTCCTCAAAAAACTAAAAGTAGAACTGCCATATAATCCAGCACTACCATTCCTGGGCATATTTCCAAAGAAATGTAAGTCAGGATACAATAATGACACTTGCACACTTATACTTATTTCGGCATTATGCACAATAACCAAGCTAAGGAAATAGCCTAAATGTCCTACAACTGATGAATGTGTTAAGAACATGTAGTACATATACACAATAGAAAATTATCCAACCATAAAGAAGAATGAAATTTTGTTACTAGCAGGTAAATGGATAGAACTGGAGAACATTGTGTTCAGTGAAGTAAGCCAGGTTCAGAAGGACAAAGGTCTCATGTTTTCTCTCATATGTAGAAAATAGATCAAAATGCAAATACAAAAATTTCCATATATACAGAACATATTTCCAATAGTGTACTGTTAGTGGAGACTAAAGGAGGAGGAAAAGAAGAGGATGATAGGGAGTGATTAATACGGAAATACTATATTGCATCAGTGTAGGAAAAAGACAGAATTAAATGCCCTGAAAACTACTGAACAATACAGGGTAGGGAAAAGAGGTAAAGAAGAGTAATAGAGGAGGTTAGACTGATTTAAGTCATTTTAAGAAAGGGGACAGGAAAGAGAATAAAGGAGGGGATGAACCAAACTGGAGTACATTGTATGCATATATGGAAATGTCACAACTAACTCCCTTGTGTAACTATTTATACTAATAAAAATGTTAAAAAAAAAAAAAGAAGTGTTAAAGACAGTGAATATATTTGATGTACTTTCTATGCAAGAATGAATATAGAATATCTGAATATGTTGAAAGAAGGGGATTAAGGTGGAAAGGAAGGAATGCACCAAGTCAGGATATAATACATATAGACATGGAAATGTCAAAATGAAACTTCCTGTATAGCTATCTTAAACAAAAAGAAAATGTCTTTAATCAAAAATGAAGAACAGGAAAGAATGGGTCCTGTCTGGGGATTGGTACCAGTGGGAGGGGAGTAGGATATAAGGAAAGGGTGTAGGAAGGTGACTATAATGGAAATATTATGTATTCATATATATAAATGAGACCTGTTGAAACTATTCTAAGAATAGGGCACAAAGGAGAATGGTAGAGGGGGTGAATCTAAGATATACTGTAAGCACTTTTGTAAATGTCACAATGTACCCCCAGAACAACAATAATATGATTTTTAAAAATGAAATGTAATGAAAAGTGTAACAGCAACAAACACATAATGCACTCAGGGATAATTTTTAAAAATGACAAATAAAATTAAATTCAGTGTATTATACAGGAAAATGAAATAATCTAAATGAATGAAGATTTTAAAAACATACATAATATTAGGTGGAAAGTCATAAAAGATGTCAGTATTATCAAAGCTAAGTTATAAATTCAATGTAATATCAGTTTATAAACTTAACAAACCAGACATAAAGTACACTGATGCTGAAATTTATGTAAAACATAATGTATGACAAAAGTTAAAGCTGAGGCACAGATAGAAAGAAAATATTTGGAAAAATATATATGTATATATACAGACACAGATATGACAAAGGCTTAGTACCTATTATGAAATAAATCCTATATGTACTTACAAGAAAGAAAAATACCATCTTAACCCCTGCAAAATATCAGAGGATATGAGCAGGCAGTGTAGAAATTAGGCAGTATAAAGAGTTGCCCTGCTGCTTTAATGATCAAGGAAATACAAAATCAAAACAGTAATGAGATACAATGGCACAGCCTTTAAATCAGCAAATATGTGAAGTTTTAAAACCCAATATATTGGCAAGTTTCTAGGGAAGCAAGGACTCAAAAATCATAGGTGGGAGTATATATTCATATATACGTATATACATTGGAAAGCAATTATGTCTTTGAAATGTTTTTGAAAAGCAACAATAGCTAGTAAACTTGACAAGACTACTTTTACATGTACGCTGCAGAGAAAAATCTTACCTAGTCCCAGAAGCATGTACAAAATTGCTAATTATAACAGCAAAAAATTAAATGGGAAAATTAACCTCCAGGCACAGTGATAAATAAATTATAGCTTACATGCTACAATACTATATAGCAATTAAAATGAAACAGCAAGATTTAGGTACAGTCGCAGTGAACTGCTCTCAAACCAATACCTACTAAACAAAATCAAACTACCATGATGCCATTTACAAAATTTTGAACACCCACATAACCTATACATAACAAATAACATATATTATATATACAATTTATAGATAAGCATATGTAATAAAAATGGGCTTGAAGAATACTTACCAAATTTAGCATAAGAATTGCTTGAGGATTAGAGGGGAGGAAATGAGATAGCATGGTTATAAATGCAATCAACTATTTAATGTTTCTTTTATTAAGAATATATCTGAAGCCAAAATAAGAAAAGGTTAATATTTATTAGTTCTAGTGGTGGAATCATGGATATTCTTTAAGATAGCTTTTGTACTTTTTCAGTATCTTTAAAGTTTCCAAAAATTTTTAAGTTTTTTCCTGACTTTTAAAAATATGGTGATTAATTATACAAAATAAAACACAAGACTACAAGTGAAATCTCCACACATTTTATATCCATTTTCCCCCACAGTTAAATGAATAAACTAACTCTGTTAGTCTAGTTTGAACTTAATTTTATGTGGAACCTGGAGACTTCTTAGCATATTTACATTTCCAAAGTCAGCGAGCATGCTGCCTAAGAACCATTGCTTCCAAGAGCCATCAGCTCAACTTTTGTTTAACTTACCATTAAGTTTGAGTTCTATAATGCAGTAGAAATGTACTTGTTAATTTTAGAAATCCTAGCACATCTTGTATTTTTTAAGCTGGTATTTAGCATATAAACATGAAAATAGTAGCCTCTCAGAGAACCCACCAATATAGTTTCTATATTTCACTCTACCAAAGATTCTTTCCAGAAAAGTCAAAATGATTTTGATGAAATTTGAAGGTACATTTTCTCATTAAGAATAACTCTACTTTAAACAAGGTAGCATTTGCAGTCATTTACATACCAGTAATCAGGGCAGAGAAAACCCTTGAAATAGGATTCCCCTGGGATCAATGAAGTTTATCATTTAATAAAGCCTGAGAAAATATTCTGAAATCCTTTCAGTGGCTACAAATGCCAAAATTAATCTGCATTCCTCCCCTAAATGTTATTTTTGTCTCTTATTCTTTAATTAATTTCAAATTTACAGAATCTTGCAAGAATAGTACAAAAAATATGTGAACGTTTTACCTGCAAACATTCATATGTGCATACACACAATTATCATTTTTCAGAACTGTTGGGCAGTAAATTGCAGATTTGATGCTTTTTTTAACTCTACATACTTCATTGTGTATTCCCTAAAATGCAAGGACATCCTTTTATGTAATTACCCTAAGCAAACATAGCATCAGTATTTCCGGGTTGTGACCAGCACACCTGAAGCAATAGATGAAGGATTACTTGAACACAGTAATCTGTGCAGGAGAAGCTGAGGGGGAACTAACTCAAGACTAGCTCCCCAAATCAGCACACCTCACAGCTTTTATTGAGTACAGCAAGTGGCTAAAAAATATTTTTGCAAGCAATCAGTTGTATCACTGGCATCAGCAGGAAAGGGCGCAGTATAGCAGATTAAAATCAGAACAAGAGGGACAGGAACTACAATTACTCTTAAGCAAAGGTTCAAAGATCAAGGAATAGGCATGTCTTATTGAGATCAGACATTGAAAGGATGCCTTCTGTCCTGAAGGAAGTGCCTTCACCTTTGTTCTCCTTGTTTACAATCTCTTTAACCATGCCTGAACCCCAACAAATAATAGGATAGTAGCATTGATACAATGTTATTATTTAATCTATGGGCCTAATTAATGTTTTTCCAATTACTTCAACAATGTCCTCTATAACTCTCCTGTCTGTCCCCCACTCTGTACCTCTCTTCTGTCTCTCTCTCTCTCTCTAATCCAATTCAGGATCCCACATTCAGTTGTCTAGTCTCTGTAGTTCCCTTTAATCTGTTAATTATAAAGGAATTAATTAATTTTTTGTTAAAATTAATTAATTTGTTGTTTTCTATTACTTTGACATTTTTGAAAAATTTGAAGAGTGCAGGCCAATTATTTGGTAAAAATTGTTCTCAATTTGAGGTTATCTGATATTTCTTTATATTGACACCATGTGTCTTTGGCAAGAGTAGCAGTATCTTACTTTCTTCTGATTGTTTCCTTTCTTCTGTTTTGTTTTTGTTCATCACTTTGCTTCAGCATTTCCGAGTCACTTTGTTTTGGATGTGTCCCTTTTATAAAGTATATATGGTAATTGAATTTTGTCTTGTGAAGCAAACTGAGAATAGTTTCTTTTTATTAAATTAATTAATCTTAATCATATTTATTGATACATCTGACTCTCAGCTCTGAAGTTATTTTGTTATAAATGCTATATACAGGCATTACTGGGCATTTTCTCAGAGCTCCTTATGCTGCTGTATGGTTTAAATGGTTTTTTCTTTAGTCTTGATATTTGAAGGCTACCTTAGCTACATCTAAAATCCTTAGATTATACATTCTTTTCTTGAATCTCTTGAAACTGCAGCTTCCTTGTTGCTTTAACTCTCTTGCTTGTGTAAGAGCTCCTGTTTGAGGATACTAGGAAATTTTTGGACTATGAAATACAAAAATTTTACTAAGATATTCCTAGATTTGATGATTCTAGGTCAGTTTCCCCAAGCATCCAGTGTGATCTTTTAAGGCATAGATCAAGTTTTTTTTTTTCAATTTCCATAAATTTTTCATGGATTAGTTTAAACATTTGCTCTGTTCCATTGTTTTGTTTTTTTCTCCTTTGGGGATTTGGATATTTGTCTATTTTCTTTCTAAACAATTTCTTCTGCTCCTTTTTATTTCTTTCTGTATCTCATTTCCTTCTTTTGGCTGTTGTCCTACTCTTAGCTGTTATTTAATTTATTCTTCACTGAACATCTTACAAGTTTGTTTTTCTTACTTTTCTCCTGAAAAAAGAAGCAAATGCTCATTTCATTTCATCCCTTTTTTCTACATCTCCTGCTAGAAAAAGTTTTTCAAGTTACTTTAAAAGTTTTTAATAGTATATAATAGTTATATAGGGGGTTTCATTAAGACATTTCTATATACATGTATAGTGTACCCCAGTTTGGTTCCTCCCCTCCATTATTCTCCCTCTTTCCCCTTAGAAAGGGGAGAGTAAATGGAGAAGACAAAGGAGGGTATTAGTTGACATATTTTCCACACAGGTATGAATATGGAGTATTGAAACCTATGAAAGCCATTTCAAAGTACTTTTTTGCATATTGTCAAAAATTTACTTGAAATCTCTAATTTAGTTTGTAGAGTTATGAGACAGTGTTCACAGAGTTTTATAAGAAATGATTTTCATCAGGTGTAACATTTTGATAACATTCCCTGTTTTCTTCTTAGTACAGATGAAATCCACTTACATCTCTGCATTAGTAGCCAGGAAAAAAAATTTGGGAGGCTTACAAAATCTCTTACCCTAAACCATTCTCTTCTGTCAGTTGAGCAAAGTAGGATAGCTTTTTATTGTTGACACAGATAGGGAAAGGTTGTGTTTCATTATTTTATTTTTACTTACCTTGCAGTATTCAAAAAGTTCCCTTCTCTCTTCTTGCTTTTGCTGTGCAGTTTCCAAAGGATGTTTTTCCCAAACTTTCTACTCTCATCTCTCCATAGTATTTTCTTACAATTCTCTCTATTCTCTCTTCTGCAATTTTTTGATACTTTGGTCTCTGGAAACATTGTGGCTGAAAGTTTAAAAATAGCTGCACTAAAAAGTGATGTTTATGTTTGTACTCATAGGAATTTCCCTGAGTGTTGTACTGTAAGTTGTAGTCATGCAAGCAATAAGAATGTGTGGTTTTAATTATTATTTTGTTGATGTGTATAGCTTTTAGAGGATGTGTTTGGACATTAAGATTTAGATGGCCACCATTCATTGGCTATCTCTTTGCATTCTTGATTCCTTCAAATCCCCATACTAATAGAAAAAAATAAGACTTAAAGTATTAGCCATTTCTCTAAATATTAATTTGCATCCAATTTTACAGGCTTTTAAGATTTTATTATTAACTTCAACTCAAGTACATACAATCCAATATAACTAAAATACAGTTATCATTAGTTATTACTCTCTCTAGATAGTCCTGTATCTGCTCCATGATGATTAATCTTGATTACTGGATTGTATTGAGAGTGCTTAGGAGATTAGTAAAGCACACCTCTAGGTGTGTCTGTGAAGGTAATTCCGGAGAAGTTTATCTAAATGGGGAAACCTGCTCTGATTATGGGCAGCACAATCCCATGGCTTGGTGTCCAGATGGAATAAAAGGAGAAAAAAGGAGAAAGCCTGAAAGTACAGATATTCTCTCTTCTGCTACCTGGCTAGCTGCCATGAGGTGAGCTTCTCTGCTTTGCCATGCCCTCCCACTATGATGGACTGAAACCACTGAAACCATGAGCCAAAATAAATAATTCTCCCTTAAATTGTTTTTCTCAGGCATTTTGTCACAGCAATGAAAATTTGATGAACACAGCTCCCAACCACACTTTCTTGACCCTTCATTCCCCAGAGATGGGGAGATGTTTCAACAATAAATTCTGCACAAAGTTCTTCACAAAAGTTTTCTATGGACATTCCTGGATGCCCTATGAGAATGTCCAATAAAGATAACAGCTTCAGTATTGCACAACAAACTCCATACAAATTCTACAAAATCTCCATCTTTAAGATAAGCCAGTTCTATATATAAAACCCACTAAACCCATACTCACTTTCTGAAAAAAATTTCTTGCGATTCCACATGCCTTGACTGATCCACTTGAGCTTATACATTTCACCCCTTCCTGTTTACAGTACTGTCCTTTACCCTGTGCAGTAGACAATTTCATACCTCATCCATATCCCCTAAACACTCACTATGCCAATGAGTTCTTACTTAATTATCCTCAAATCTCTGACTGAGGAACTAGAATATAGCCCTTTCTCAGCATAGACCCAAAATAGACACTCCCAGAAGAAACTGTCTTAAGGCCTATTAATGAATTCAAAATTAGTTCCTAATTTCATCCTGAATTTCACTTTAAGTGTCACACCCCCCTCATCATTAACAGAAATTTAAGTGTTCTCTCCATCCAGCCACCCAGAAAGATTTTGGTGTTCTTTGGTTACTGGAATCAAGAAGAGATTGCACAGAGAATCCATGAATTTTTATCAATCTAAATACCTAGGCTGAATCTTCTCTGGTTTCATAAGAGGTTATCATGTAGGTGAAAGAGTTTTTTAATAACAAACATCTGATCTGAACTGAGAAATCAAGTTTTGAAAGCAGCTTCTCTGGAGGAAAATACATTGATCCAAGGAAGAATCTCATGTAGAATGAAGAGAAAGGAGTCAAAGAAATGAATTAAATTTGTAAGTTTTGCAGAGTGCAGACATATGACTTAAGAAAGAAGAAAGGCAACAGGAATAGAAAAGGCAGGGTAGTGGAATGGTTGGTAATCTTTTAACCATAAGAACGAAAACATTGACTCAGCCACAAAGAAGAATAAAATTTTGTCATTCACAGATAAATGGAAGGAACTGGAGAATATCATCTTAAGTGAAGTTAGCCAGGTTCAGAAAGTCAAAAGTCTCATGTTCTCTCTCACGCAGGATACAGACCTAAAACAAATGCAGCAATATTATGGGACACTGGTCACACTAAAGGTAGGTCACACCTGGGAGGGATAGGCCAAGGGAAGCAAGCTCAAAACTTGAATGTGGTTGATGTGCTTTCTGTACAGGAATGAATATAGAAATCTTAAACTGGCTGGGGCCATCATGGGAAGAGGACAAGGGAGGAGTGAAGAGAACTAGAGATGAGCCAGTTGGGGCTGTACTACATACATGCATGGAAATATCACAAGGAAACTCCCTGGGTAGCTATATCTCAAACTAGCAAAAAACGTCATGTTTTTATTTTTATCTTTCATCTCTTTTCTTCTACAAAATTGGAGAACAGGAGAGCGAAACAGGTCCCCCAGGGAGTAGAAGGGTTGCTCTGGGGGGTGGGGGGTGGCAGGGGAAGAGGGTAGGAGGATGAATATGGTGCAAATAATGTGTACATGTGTATGTAAATGCAAAAATGATACCTGTTGGAAACTATTCCAGGAATCAGGGAAGTGGAGATAAAGCAGAGCAGTGAAGGAGGTCAATTCAAGTATAATATATTTTATACATTGTAAGAACCTTTGTAAATCCCAAAATTGTACCCCCATCCAGAACAACAATAAAGGAAAAATAAATAAAATTTTAAAAAAAGAAAACATAGTAGAAATCAGATCAAATAGAGTTAAGAACAGGGATTAGACAGTGCCACATTTGTTCCACTCACTGTTACCTGGCAATTAAAGCTTCTCCTTATGACAATAGATTAAAAACATGAAAATAAAGAAAAGAGAAAGTCCTTGGAGGAAGACCTGGGGAAGGAGTTTATAATGTGGAACAAGAAGGATGCAAAGAAAGGGTAGAACATGACATATGTAAAAGAGCTAGTTTGAGTCTACATACTCAGGAAGGGACAGATTAGAACTGATTATTGCTTCTGTTGCAGATCAGATTCTTTTTAAGTAATAAACAACATCTTTGCCGTCTATGATTACTTGAGCTACTCAACTACTTGCTTCTTTTTATTATTATTATTATTATTGTGCTGGGTGTGGGTACATTGTACCATTTACAAAAGTTTTTACAATGCATCAAATATATCATACTTGAATTCACCCCCTCCACTGCTTTCTTTCATCTCCTCTCCCCCCCAATTACTGGAACAATTTCAACAGGTATCATTTTTGCAATAATGTATACATGTATCTACATTATTTGCACCATATTCATCCTCTTATACTTTCCCTGCCACCTCCCCGCTCCCACCAGTGCCAACCTCCCCCCAACACCGCCCTGCTTCTGCTCTCCTGTAGAAGAAAAAACATAAAACATAATAAGAGAAACATGGCATTTTTGCTAGCTTGAGACACAGGGAGAGTCCTTGAGCTGTTTCCACTCATATATGTATTATCACCCCAATTAGTTCATCTCTGCCAGTCCTCTTTACCCCTCCCTAGTCCCCTTCCAATAGTGGCCCTGGCAACTTTAAGATTTCTGTATTCATTCCTGTTAGCACATCAACCACATTCAAGGTTTTGGTTTCCTTCCCTTGCCCTATCCCTCCTGGGTGCAGCCTCCCCTTAGTGTGACCCATGTCCCATAATATTGCTGCATTTGTTTTAGGTCTATAATCTGCAGATGAGGAAGAACATGCAATTTTTGGCCTTCTGAGCCTGACTTCATTTAAGATGATGTTCTCCAGTTTTATCCATTTACCTGAAAATGACATAATTTCATTCTTCTTTGTGGCTGAGTAAAATTTCATTGTGTATAAATACCACATTTTCTTAATCCATTCATCAGTCAACAACATCTTGTCTGTTTCCATAACTTAGCTATTGTGAATAGCACTGCAATAAACATGGGTGTGCAGGTGCCTGTGTAATAACCTGACTCACATTCCTTCAGGTATATCTCTGGGAGTGGTATTGCTGAGTCATATCGCAGATCTATTTTTATTTTTTAAGGAGCCTCCATATTGTTTTCCATAGTGGTTGCACTAGTTTACATTCCCACCAGCAGTGTATGAGGGTTCCTTCTTCCCTGCATCCTTGCCAACATTTGTTGTTGGTGGTGTTCTTAATTTGGGCTATTCTAACAGGAGTGAGGTAGAATCTTAGTGGGGTTTTGATTTGCATTTTCTTTATGGCCAGGGATGGTGATGATTTTTTCATGTGTTTTTTAGCCATTTGAACTTCCTCCTTTCAAAAAGTTCTGTCCAGTTCAGTCGCCCATTTTTTTACTGGGTCATTGATTTCTTGGGGGAGTTTAGGTTTTTGAGCTCCCTGTATATTCTTGTTTTCATTCCCTTGTCTGATGTATAGCTAGCAAAGATTTTCTCCCATTCTGTGGGTTGGCTCTTCAATTTAGAGACCATTTCCTTTGTTGTGCAGAAGCTTTTTAATTTGCTTCTTGAGAAGTACCAAGGATCATCTGCACTACAAGGAAGAGACCCTGCTGATTTCCATATGGTTAGGTTGAGATGGTGAACATGTTTACTGGAAACCTGCCCAGGAAACTAAAGAACATGAGATCTGCTCTCTTTGAGCAGTATGGGAAGCTTCTGGAATGTGGCATTAAGAACTTTGGCTTTGAGCATAAAGAAGACAAAACCATAACTGAAGATGTTATATGGAACCTGAACACTACAAGCTTCCTGGGATGAATATCAGTATGGGAACCAACAGGAAAAAGAGCAAAACCTCATTTAAGTTGCATGTAGGTAGCAAAAGTCCCACCTGTACCAACAAGGAGCTTTGGGCCAAGGTTAAGTCACCAAATATGACATCATGAAAGATTATGCCTTTGTACATATGGCGAGGGCAAAGGATGTAGTAGAGAAAATCAGGGGCCTTGATAGCACAGAATTTCGAGATGGAATGGATGTGGACTGAAATTCCTACCTGCAACTGTGCATGAGAATCATGATGCCCATCTCCTGGGCATGATTGGCTCTACTTGTTCAGTCCCTCAGGAGCTTTAGACTGTAATTTATCTCACTTCTCTTGTTCCTGATCATTTTCATGTTTTGTCTGCCCTTTATTTCTGAGGTTGTCCACGGTGTTCTGTTTCCCCATCAGCTTCAGTATAGACACTGTGATGGCGACTGTGCTGTCTCTTCTCTGCCTTCTGCTTCTGGAGGGTGTTGGATTTGGGAATGATCTTGGTGAGTGTGTCACTACTCCTGGTTCACTACTACTTTTGGCCCAAGTCTAGACCTATGTAGTTACATCTATTTTTTTTTTTCTTTCTGGTAAAATAAATGGATTTTCAGTAAAAAAAAAAAAAAAAAAAGGAAGGGAAGGAGAGAGTAAATTGCAAAATTCAGGAAATGTGGATAAGACAAGGTACAATGTCATTTGCCAGGTGTAAAAGCTCAGAGCAAACATAGGCCTGCTCCCCAGGCTGCTTTTATAACCCTTAGCTTCATCTTGGCATACAGACCAGGTAAGTCAGCAAAGTAAGTTAATAATTGCCATTATTGTTTGAAAAGTATAAGCTAAGTATGAAATTTTTTTGGTCTTTAGGATTGGATACTAAGAAGTCACACCAAGACAAGGAGCAGATCTAAAAGCAAAAGGTAAGCATATCTCAGTCAGATGAGAATGATTCTCCCACTCTGCCACATCAGTTCTCCCATGTTCCTCAGAGCTACTGGGCCACAGTTGCAGCTGGCCTAAGTGATGCACACAATTCACAGAAGAGATTTGCTGGTCAATTTGGCTGGCCATGTGCAAAGACACAACTAACATCTGCACAAGGAGAAAAGGAAAAATAAAAACTAGTAAAGGAAATCAGGACCTAGGTTGAAATTAGCTTTCCAATTTTGTAGAAAATATATTCCATTTCATTTTACTTATTTATACAAAGCCTGGCAGAATTAGTCTCTAAACAAATTGATAACCAAGGAAAGTCATCCTGGTAGAGTGGCTAACACACAGAATTTTTCTAAAAACAATTCAGACAAATCTAGCTCCTATTTTTGGTCCAGTCACTTAGCTATGCAATCTTACACAAATTATTTAATATCTCTGAAGCTTTGATTTCCTCTCCACATAAAATGAGGATAATAATCCCATCTTTGCAAAGATGACTAGAGTGATGATCTCAAAGCATGGATAAAGTGCAGGTTTATTACATGGTACCAATGGAGTAACAGGAATATTAATAAATGTTTTAATGTTTATAATTATTATTTTTATTTCTATGACCATAACGATATCATTTTCACATTTTTCAATGAACATATTACCCATTTCATAAACCAAAAGACTATTTTGATATTTTTAAGTTGAGCTTTTTCATGGATCTACCTCAGTGGAGTAGAAAGAAAATGGAAGATACCTAAGATCCAGTATTTGCAGAATTATTCAGAATATTATTTAGTTAGCTTCCTTTGAGTTTCTGGGTTCTTACTTTAACCATCCAAGATCAGAATGTCCTCAAGCCCCAGATTCAATATCCAATGTGGGTAGAATGAGAAATGGTGAGAGAATATTGTGATATTTTTACTAAGGCCTAAAACAAAGAAGCATACTGTACCTTACGAAGAGACCATGCTCCAGATTCTAATTATTGTTGAGCATCATCAGGAACAAGTTTAATTTCCATTTAATAACAGTGCTAGTTTCCACAGGAAAGTAAACAGATACTGTCAATTACTGATGCTTTTAGAGTAAAAGAGAGGCTATCCTAAACATCTGGGTTGGAGAACAGATGTAGGCAGAATACTGATCTCAGGAGTGGCTGACAAGTAGGGAACAATCCACAAAAGAATTATGGCAATTCAAGTTCCTTTCCAGGCAGACAGAATGTAAAGGAAGCAGTCAAAAATGGGAGGTCACAGAACCCTCTTTGGCAATGGGAACAATGGCAGTATCATTCGAGGATCAGACTGCCCAATGGAATTTGTGTGAAAGTAAGAAGAGGAACTATGCTGGAGACAAAATATAATAAAACTGGCCAGCCAGCCTCTTCCTATTGCAGAGTACAGTGATGGACTGAGAAGTCAGCCAGCCATGTGATGTGTGATTTTGGACCAGCATTATTCAAGAACATAAGGGAATGTTGCCCAGAGAAAAGTGAAAGAAGTCCAGGAACAGGAAAAACACAATTCACAAAGATGCCTTGTTCCCTATCTAAAAACCAGGATATAACTCACAGCTATCTCAATGTTCAACACGGACAACTGAGATGGGGCTAGGTCAGGGCAGAGACTCACATTAAGTTAAACATGACTCATCTTTGCATTCAGACACATCTTATACTTTCTCATTTTAGTTGTTCTGTAATGATGAGGAGAAGGAAACATTTTACTCTGTAATCACATTCTAGAATCAAGAACATTGGGCTGCATAGTTTATGTTAACTTATGAGTTTCTTTGGGTACTATTTGACTTTTCAAGATGGAAAAGAACATCTCAAACCTGCAATGTATAATCAGGCATAACTCTCCGACTTCCAAATATAGTATATTTGGAAAAAGGAAAATTACCATATTATAACTCAGGTATGCCTTACAATATTGAGCCAATGTGAACCTATTTGGCGGTTTAAACTGGCAAGAAACTTCTGTTTGCTTTTATCAGAAGGTATCACTGCAACTCCATTGTCTTTCCACAAAGTTATAATGATATGTAAGTTTTAAGACAGAATTTTTGAAAGCATGTTAGAATCTTTAAATCTAACTGAATGCTTTCTTCTCTAAAGCAGTCACTGTGGAACACTTTATGCTAATTTCACAAGGCTACCTAGCTTAACAGTAGTCACCATTCCTTCTCTTATTCACAGCCCTTCTCTGAGAACCTGTGTCAGCTACAACCCTATTTGGAAGTGCAACCCTATTTGCTGAGTGGCTTTTACACAGGTTACTAGCTCTAAAGACCTTAAATGCATAAACCTGGCTGGAGTTAGATTTAGCAAGACAAAGCTACTCCATCTCAGAGTCTACTTAGTGGTGAACTCAAACTGTGACAAAGGAAGTTAGAAGTCTCATTAAGAATGGATGGAACTCAGTCATTTTAATCAAACTAATTTTTCAGCAATTTAAAAGATTTTTGTTTCTCTGTTTTTTGTTTTAGGCCGTACTGGGGCTTAAACTCAGGGCCTCCCACGTGTTAGGCAGGCACTCTGCCACCTGAGCCACTTCAGCAGCCCTAACAGTGGGTTTTTATCTAGATTTTTGACCTAAATTTCTATGAGTCTTACAATTGTTTTTCTACCATAGAATGCCTAAATAGCAAAGAATGGTTCTATTAAAAGCAAAAAAAAATTGTCTATGAAGTCTTGTCCTTATTTTTCAAAAGTCATCTGAATTTTGCATTTTATTCTACATTTGTTATAATATTATAAAATGCTCTAGATAAAATAATTAACTCTTCCCCCAAGATCTTCAAGTAAAATCAGCAGCATCCCCACTCCCAGGATAATTTGTCCTACTGTTTATGTGTACCTTCTTACCACACGGACTGCCCAGAAAAATTATCTGAAAATTTGAGGCAACATTGGGGAATCTGGGAGAAGGTAGAAAATAAGAGGAAGATAGTGAACTATATCACATAATGAAATTACAGCTTTATCTTATAACATTGGGTCATGTAAGTATCATTTTCTGATATGTTCTAAAGTCAAGTGAAAACCACCTAAACCAAAAGTACAAAGAAGAGCAAATATCTTTGTCCTTTCTTCTTTTGCCATAGGTAAAAAGAAGAGAATAAGGCCAGTATTGTCAATTTTAGAAAAATCTCACTTTAACAACCCAAAAGTTCAAAGCTCACTATCAGTACCAAGTCAGATCAATCAACATGACATTATTCTTCCATTCATTCTGAGAAGATGAGCCTGTATGTAAAAGCAACTGGGATAAAACCTATAAAGCAAAAAGAAAAAACATAATCCTCAAGGGTGGGGTCATGTCAAGATAAAAAGGAAAGCAGAAAGTACCTCTTCTGCTTTCTACATAACCATAACATTTTATAGCAGAGGATGCTGTAGGCAAACTGACAGCTCCTGGAGCTGTTCTTAGCATGCATCACTTGAGAAACAATCTGTCAATCACTTAATTCTTATTCAATAAAAATTTGAATAATAGTTTCCATAACTTTTCTGCTGACTAGTGTTGATACCATTTGCAACAGTTTTGAATATTCATCAAAACCTAAAGCAATGTTGGGTTTTCCAAACTTTACTTCATAGCCCTTAAATCACACAAGAAGAAAAAAATTTCTCACTACAACTTATATTGAGGAAATAGTAGGAATAATGGTAACCTTCTTTGAAAGATTAAAAAGGATAGAATAGTGTTGACATACTCAGAGACTCTATATCCAATTATTGATTTTTTCATATTACATATCAGCATTTATCATTCTATACTTACAACATTTTTGATAAAACTAGTGAATTCTGGTTCTTTTCATTGGTCAGGTTATCATTTTTGACTGAAAATATTAGTAGAGATCTACCTGACAATTGTATAATGTTGAGTAGCTCCTAAATCCTGAACAATTCTGGCTCCTAGGGAAAGAAAAAACTCTCAAGAGATCAGCCCCTGTGAAGTCAGAACTCTGCTTATCTTTTCCTATCTAGTTCAGCTGGAATGCCTCTTGGGGATCTATTGATTTGGAAATCTTTGCCCCAAAAGAATCTTGATTCTTGAGTTCTCAGAATAACCCAACCCCTCTGGGAACATTCCTAGTTTAAACAAATATACAGAATTTATAAAATAAAATAAAATTCTACTGGCCAGATTTATATCTTAGGCAAGAGAACAAAAGGCTTACCAAGTCGCTCCATAGATTCTTGTTGGTATTGTTTGATTTTGTTTGGGTTATTTTTGGTGGTTCCGGGATATGAACTCAGGGCCTTGCACTTATTTGGCAGGCCATCTACACTTGAGCCATGCCCACAGCCCTTTTGTGCTTCTAATTATTTTTCAAGTAGAGTCTTCTGTCTCATATTTTTTCCTTGGCAGGCCTCATCTCCTTATCCTTCTACCTATGACCTCCAGCATAGTTTTGCATTCCAGTCACATGCTACTCCACCTGGCTTATTGATTTAGATGGGGTCTCATTAACTTTTTTGCCCAGACTAGCCTCAAATATTGATCCTTCAATCTCTACCTCCCAAATACTGGGAGTAAAGGCATGAGCCAACATTCCTGGCCCATACTCCATATGGTTTTATGTTGTGACAACCAAATGCAATAAGTGATCCTTGATTGCATGTAGGATATTTACAAAAAAAAAAAACTATAAAGAATATTTTAGAGACAATTAAGAAAATTTGAACACTAACCTGTCATGTCTACAATTTGTATTCAAATGGTTTTTTTGAAACAAAATTGAATATTTTGATTCTTTAAATGAAATTGAAATCAGTTGCAAAAAGCAACAGAATATCAGTACAAAAATTTATGTGAAATATTTGAACTATTAATATAAATAAGATATTATTTGCCCTAGTATTTTGGACTCCTGGAAGAAGGAAAAGAATGGAGAGAAAGAGGTCTAGAGAAAATTTCAGTGTAGTCAATTTATGAGATTAAATTTATGAGGCTTAAAAATCTGCCTTGAAAATCTTTGATTAGGAAGAATCTAAATGACTCAGAAAAACTGGGAAAGAAGGGGTAAAATCCACTGATTTTCACATTCATGTTGAAACAGAGAGAAAACTCACAGGGATCTCTCAGGCCTTTTACACAATGACTAAGAAAGTAAGCCTGAAGTGAAGACATAGAGAAAAAGTGCAGCAATTTTTGCCAACTACAAAAACTTCGAAGTCTCCCCAAATGACCTAACTCTCTTTTTGTTACAACAAACAAGCTCCAAGTACTTGTGGTTCTTTGATTCATAAAGATAAAGAAGTGTTTACCTGCCAAGCTTCATCGACAAGTACCAGGAAGATAGTGACTTCTTTCAGATGCACAACAACGTGCTGTATTCAACCCAGATCCTATTTTGTGCCTGTTTCTTTCATTCATGTTGAGTAATAATGGTAATTACCACTTAGCATAAACCCATCACATGGGTTATATACTACATAACCCATGTAGTTATGGGTTGAACATCTATCGTATGAAGTAGCAAATTACTATTCCCATCCTATAGCTGAGGAAACAGGTTAGAGAGATAAAAGCAGTGTGCCTAAGTCCAGCCTAGTAGTTCTGACTCGATTTCAAACACTAGCCTTCTGTCTACGATCTTACCAGAGGGTAAGATTTAACTCCCTCATGTCCTCACCTTCCTGGCTACTCTGGTTTTCGGGTAGCAGAGAGAGAGCAAATCTGCTTGACCATCCCTCACTTGCCCTGCTGCTCATTATCTGTCACTAATAGCACCCTAAAGAAGCTCCCGCTTCTCAGGAGTAAATATTTAGAAAATGAAAGAGACTCTCTCCCCCTGAAGCAATTGAGATCTTGTCCTTGGAGGGCTTGGGGAGCCAGGAGAACCAAGGTCTTAGCACAGGCTGCTCTGCTCCAGATATACTCGCCAACATCTGCTTCTATTAATCTTCTCCACATAATCATATCCGATATGCTTTCATGCTCTTTCAACAAAGGAGACTTAATCAATGATAATTATAATTTTCTAATTAGTTTCTTAATGACATTTTAACAGAACAGTGTAACACCATATGCATACTTGCAATAGTTAGGAGAATTTTTCCAAATAAACTCAGAATGCCTTTCTTGTCCTCATATATCCCTACAGGATATTATTAGTTGAGTCATCAAATCAAATTTATCTACATTTTCTAATTCTACTTAAATCTTACCCTCCTTTAGCATACATTTCTTTGCCAACTTCACACACCTGATTAAGTTCAATCGCTTATCTTTAAATATTTAACACCACCTCTGTCATTTTGAAATACTTAGTTTGCTTTTTTCATACTATTGACTTATCCACTCATGGCCATTGAATTGATCACGTTTGAGTCATATTCTTAGAGTTAATTGTGTTAGACATGCTTGGAGCACATGCTCACTCCCTGACATTTTCTTTGAAAGAAAATTTTCTTGGCCTCTGCTGAAGTGGTAGGCTTGGGTTGCTCTGTTTTGCTACCAGAGCAAAGTGAAGTAGAGACTGGAGTTGAAAGAATCAGCACAAATATAAAGGAACAAAAGTATAAAGAAGGAAACATATAAGATATGCTGAAATATTGGTGAACAAGGGTCATGCTCACCTGTTTAAGAAACACAAAAACAATAAAAAATTCAAACTATTCAGCAGGTAACAACCACAGCAAGTAAGGATGGCTAACAAAAGTTATAATGGAGACAGGTGGTCTAGGAAGCTAAATAGTTGTTAGAATTATCTTTCAAACAAGGGAGCATCTATCAAAACCAAGGAAATATAACTATAATGATAAGATCAAGATAAAGGTCAGAAGTGAGGATGAGTATGCATGTTTGAGATTAGATAGGAATGGAATATTATGCCAGACAGATCCTAAAAAATTCCCTTTAAATATAATACCTTGGATGACTTGGGCTCTAGGCACAAAAGGCCACTTGCTCACTGACAATGGTAGTTGGGTCTGGGGTAGTGCAATTTAAGACAAAATGGAAATTTAGCATTTGTCCTGGATGCAAATATTTGTTTCACAGCTAATCAGTTGAGTGGGTGAAATACAGTGGAAAATTTAGCAATGACTGTGGTCAGGAGTCAAGTAGGTAGTGGCAAGCTTCTAGAAATCAGTGTGTACCAAATGGGAGATAGCAGAACAAGTAAAAGCAAAGTTCTACAGCACTAGTCAACAGGCAAGACAAAAAAGTAGAGCTCCATCCTAGGATGATCTATCAAGATTAAAATTGAAGGTACAACTCCGCCAGTGTCATGAACATGAAGCACACAAGGTAAGTGGGAAGAAGACAGGGGTGGCAGATCTCAGAGCTCACTTGGGAACCAAGTGTGCTCTGTCTAAAGGAATGCATGTGTCCTTTGCTTCCAAGCTCTGTCTTCTAATTGTCCTCCAGTCAGAATGAACTTGGCTCCCATGTCAGCTCTGAGATCTACCATTCTGTCTTGTTCACATTTCCCTTGTATGGTTGATGTTCATACTTGCTGAGTTGTCCCATCAGCATGAACTCTGATAGACTGTCCTGCTTCCAACTCCTAGCATGAAGTTCCACTCTGTCCAGATACATTTGCAGCACACAGAAAGAGAAAAGATGTCACAAGTAATTAAGATACAGCCTCCTTCTGCCAGGTTTGATACATGAGCTAGGATTGTCATGAACCTGTAAGGTGAAATAACCAGAAAGTTCAGGTTCAAGTGGTAGTAAAGTTAGAGACAGAGGAATACAGACAGGAGGTGATAGCATCTCACTGACCACATCACCTCCTATTATACACCAGACTAGAAGGTAAGGGATAGGTGTCAAAGGTTTGGAGGAAATGGTAAGAGGCACAGACTTCTCCTGGTATATATATTATAGACTAGCAAGCAGAAAAGAACTGTAAGTTCACTGCACTGTCTTGCTTTCTGAGGTAAATGGTAACCAGAACTGTGTTCTTCAATGAACTTCATGTTCAAGGATATCCTACTTTCCAAAGTATAAAATAGTACAAGCTTCAGCAGTGACATTCAATTTTCCCAAAGGCAGTTTTGACCACCTCTCATATTTTAAATGCAAATTAATTCAGCCTTGTTTCAGTTCCACAGTTATTCACACCTAAGTAAATTGCCCTACTCTTCTAGCTCAGAAAACTGATTGGTCACTCAGGCTTTTTGTACTTTGTCATTTTCAATTAACATCAAGTTCCTCCATGAAATGATGCCTATGGTCTTTGGCTCAAACTCCTCACTAATGTCTCAGACTGCAGTGTACTCAGTCTTTTGGACCAGGTTGTATAAACCACAAAGGAAGCCATCTTGGAGTCTTTGACAAAAAGTAAAGGAAGATGTCTTTCTGATCTTTCTACTAGTTTCCAATCACACACCACCACCAGCAGCACTACCACATAGAAACATCTAGTGGGGAATTACCTTTCCTGTACACTGCTATCCTGTATACTACTGAGTAAGGGACCGGCCCTCAAGGAAATATTTTCTGAGTATTGCCTGAGTAGCAGCAGTGTGGTCTATCTTCTTAAAGAAAGGTGGCATCTTAATATATCCACAATGAAATTTATTATTGGTTTAAAAAAACTAACAACTTTTGAGAGATCTCTTTTAAGGTCCATTGCTCATTAATAGTGTTGTGTGGGGTTTTGTTTATTTGCTACTGAGATTTTTACATTCCTTATGTATTGTGGATATCAACCCTCTGTCAGATTATAGTTTGCAAGTATTTTCTACCATTCTATAGGCTGTGTCTTTACTCTGTTGATTGTTTCCTTTGCTGTGCAGAAGCTTTTTAGTTTATGTAATCCCATCAGTCTACTTTTGCTTTTGTTTCCTGTAGCTTGTGGGTCTTAACAAAAATAAATTTGCCCATTTTAATGTTCTGAAACATTTTCCCTGAAACTAGTTTCATAGTTTCAGGTCTCGCATTTAAGTCTTTCATCGATTTAGGGTTGATTTCTTCTTAATTTGGTAAGACATAGTGGTCTTTCATCCTTCCGCATGTGGATATCCAATTTCACAAGCACTATTTATTGAAAAACCTGTCCTCATTCTACAACATGTGCTTTTAGCAACTTTATTGAAAATCGGTTGTCTATACATGTGTAGGCTTTTTTTAAATTGTTTTATTATTCATATGTGCATACAAGGCTTGGGTGATTTCTCCCCCCTGCCCCCACCCCCTCCCTTACCACCCACTCCGCCCCCTCCCTCACCCCCTACCCCCTCAATACCTAGCAGAAACTATTTTGCCCTTATCTCTAATTTTGTTGAAGAGAAAGTATAAGCAATAATAGGAAGGAACAAGGGTTTTTGCTAGTTGAGATAAGGATAGCTATACAGGGAGTTGACTCACATTAATTTCCTGTGCGTGTGTGTTACCTTCTAGGTTAATTCTTTTTGATCTAACCTTTTCTCTAGTTCCTGGTCCCCTTTTCCTATTGGCCTCAGTTGCTTTTAAGGTATCTGCTTTAGTTTCTCTGCATTAAGGGCAACAAATGCTAGCTAATTTTTTAGGTGTCTTACCTATCCTCACACCTCCCTTGCGTGCTCTCGCTTTTATCATATGCTCAAAGTCCAATCCCTTTGTTGTCTTTGCCCTTGATCTATTGTCCGCATATGAGGGAGAACATACGATTTTTGGTCTTTTGGGCTGGGATAACCTCACTCAGAATGTTGTTCTCCAATTCCATCCATTTATCAGCAAATGATAACATTTTGTTCTTCTTCACGGCTGCATAAAATTCCATTGTGTATAAATACCACATTTTCTTAATCCATTCTTCAGTGGTGGGGCATCTTGGCTGTTTCCATAACTTGACTATTGTGAATAGTGCTGCAATAAACATGGGTGTGCAGGTGCCTCTGGAGTAACCTGTGTCACAGTCTTTTGGGTATATCCCCAAGAGTGGTATTGCTGGATCAAACAGTAGATCAATGGTTATCTTTTTAAGTAGCCTCCAAATTTTTTTCCAGAGTGGTTGTACTAGTTTACATTCCCACCAAGTGTAAGAGGGTTCATTTTTCCCCGAATCCCTGCCAACACCTGTTGTTAGTGGTGTTGCTAATGATGGCTATTCTAACAGGGGTGAGGTGGAATCTGAGTGTGGTTTTAATTTGCATTTCCTTTATTGCTAGAGATGGTAAGCATTTTTTCATGTGTTTTTTGGCCATTCGAATTTCTTCTTTTGAGAAAGTTCTGTTTAGTTCACTTGCCCATTTCTTTATTGGATCATTAATTTTGGGAAAATTTAGTTTTTTAAGTTCTCTATATATTCTGGTTATCAGTCCTTTGTCTGATGTGTAGCTGGCAAATATTTCCTCCCACTCTGTGGGTGTTCTCTTCGGTTTAGAGACCATTTCTGTGGATGAACACAAGCTTTTTAGTTGTATGAGGTCCCATTTATCTATGCTATCTCTTAGTTGCTGTGCTGCTGGGGTTTCGTTGAGAAAGTTCTTACCTATACCTACTAGCTCCAGAGTTTTTCCTACTCTTTCCTGTATCAACTTTAGAGTTTAGGGTCTGTTATTAATATCCTTGATCCATTTTGAGTTAATATTGGTATAGGGTGATATACATGGATCTAGTTTCAGTTTTTTGCAGACTGCTAACCAGTTTTCCCAGCAGTTTTTGTTGAAGAGGCTGCTATTTCTCTATCGTATATTTTTAGCTCCTTTGTCAAAAGCAAGTTGGTTATTGTTGTGTGGCTTCATATTGGGGTCCTCTATTCTGTTCCACTGGTCTTCATGTCTGTTTTTGTGCCAGTACCATGCTGTTTTTATTGTTATTGCTTTGTAATATAGTTTAAAGTCAGGTATTGTGATACCTCCAGCATTGTTCTTTTGACTGAGTACTGCCTTGGCTATTCGTGCCCTCTTGTGTTTCCATATAAATTTAACGGTAGATTTTTCAATCTCTTTAATGAATGTCATTGGAATTTTGATGGGAATTGCATTAAACATGTAGATTACTTTTGGGAGTATCGACATTTTTACTATGTTGATTCTACCAATCCATGAGCATGGGAGATCTCTCCACTTTCTATTGTCTTCTTCAATCTCTTTCTTCAGAAGTGTATAGTTTTCCTTGTAGAGGTCTTTCACATCTTTTGTTAGGTTTACACCTAGGTATTTGATTTTTTTTTAGGCTATTTTAAATGGAATTGTTTTCATACATTCTTTATAGGTTTGCTCATTGTTAGTGTATAGAAATGCTAATGATTTTTCTATGTTGATTTTATATCCTGCTACCTTGCTGTAGCTATTGATGATGTCTAGAAGCTTCTGAGTAGAGTTTTTTGGGTCTTTAAGGTATAGGATCATTCATGTTATCTGCAAATAGGGATATTTTGACAGTTTCTTTACCTATTTGTATTCCTTTTATTCCTTCTTCTTGCCTAATTGCTCTGGCTAGGAATTCCAGTACTATGTTGAATACGAGTGGAGATAGCGGGCATCCTTGTCTGGTTCCTGATTTTAGAGGGAATGGTTTCAGTTTTTCACCATTAAGTATAATGCTGGCTGTAGGTTTGTCAAATATAGCTTTTATAATGTTGAGGTACTTCCCTTCTATTCCTAGTTTTCTTAGAGCTTTTATCATGAAATGGTGTTGGATCTTATCAAAGGCTTTTTCTGCATCTATTGAGATGATCAAGTGGTTTTTGTCTTTGCTTCTGTTAATGTGGTTTGTTACGTTGATTGATTTTCGTATGTTGAACCACCCCTGCATTCCTGGGATGAAGCCTACTTGGTCATGCTGAATGATCTTTTTGATGTGTTGTTGAATTTGCATTCCCATTATTTTGTTGAGGATTTTTGCATCAATGTTCATTAAGGAGATTGGCCTATAGTTCTCCTTTTTGAAGGTGTCTTTGCCTGGTTTTGGGATAAGTGTAATACTGGCTTCATAAAATGTGTTTGGCAGTTTTCCTTCCCTTTCTATTTCATGGAACAGTTTAAGGAGGGTTGGTGTCAGTTCTTCTTTAAAGGTCTGATAGAATTCAGCAGAGAATTCATCAGGTCCTGGACTTTTCTTTTTGGGGAGACTCTTGATTGCTGCTTCAATTTCATTTTGTGTTATAGATCTATTCAGGTGATTAATTTCCTCTTGGTTCAGTTTTGGATGATCATATGTATCTAGAAATCTGTCCATTTCTTTAAGATTTTCAAATTTATTTGAATATAGGTTCTCAAAGTAGTCTCTGATGATTTCCTGGACTTCCATGGTGTTTGTTGTTATCTCCCCTTTTGCATTCCTGATTCTAATTTGGGTTTTTTTCTCTCCTCATTTTAGTCAGGTTTGCCAGTGGTGTATTGATCTTGTTTATTTTTTCAAAGAACCAACTTTTTGTTTCATTAATTCTTTGTATGGTTTTTTTGGTCTCTACTTCATTGATTTCAGCTCTTATTTTTATTATTTCTCTCCTTCTATTTGTTTTGGGATTTGCTTGTTCTTGTTTTTCTAGGAGTTTGAGATGTATCATTAGGTCATTGATTTGGGATCTTTCAGTCTTTTTAGTATATGCATTCATGGCTATAAACTTTCCTCTCAGGACTGCCTTTGCTGTGTCCCATAGGTTCTGGTAGGTTGTGTTTTCATTTTCATTGACTTCCAGGAACTTTTTAATTTCCTCTTTTATTTCATTGATGATCCATTGTTCATTAAGTAATGAGTTATTTAGTTTCCAGCTGTTTGCATGTTTTTTTCTTTACTTTTGTTGTTGAGTTCTAGTTTTATTGCATTGTGATCAGATAGAATGCACGGTATAATTTCTATTTTCTTATATTTGCTGAGGCTTGCTTTGTGCCCTAGGATATGATCTATTTTGGAGAAGGTTCCATGGGCTGCTGAGAAGAATGTATATTGTGTAGAAGTTGGATGAAATGTTCTGTAGACATCAAGTAGGTCCATTTGATCTATTGTATATTTTAGATCTTGGATTTCTTTATTGATTTTTGTTTGGATGACCTATCTATTGATGATAATGGGGTGTTAAAGTCTCCCACAACCACTGTGTTGGCGTTTATATATGCTTTTAGGTCTTTCATGGTATGTTTGATGAAATTGGGTGCATTGGCATTGGGTGCATACAGGTTAATGATTATTATTTCCTTTTGGTCTATTTCCCCTTTTATTATTATGGAATGTCCTTCTTTGTCTCGTTTGATCAATGTAGGTTTGAAGTTTACTTTGTCAGAGATAAGTATTGCTACTCCTGCCTGTTTTTGGGAGCCATTGGCTTGGTAAATCTTCTTCCAGCCTTTCATCCTAAGCCTATGCTTATTTCTGTCAGTGAGATGGGTCTCCTGTAAGCAACAAATTGTTGGTTCTTCCTTTTTAATCCATTTCGTCAAGCAGTGCCTTTTGATGGGTGAATTAAGTCCATTAACATTAAGTGTTGGTACTGATAGGTATATGGTGATTCCTGTCATTTAGTTGTCTTAGTTGTTTGAAGGTTTGATTGTGTGTACCTAAAGTGAGATTACTCTCTACTTTCTTGCTTTTTCTTTTCCTTTGGTTTGGTGCTGCCTGTCTTTTCATGGTTAAGTTGGGTTTTACTTTCTGTGTGCAGAATCCCTTGGAGAATCTTTTGTAGTGGTGGCTTTGTGTTCACATATTGTTTTAGTTTCTGCTTATCATGAAAGAATTATTGCTCTATCTATTTTGAATGATAGTTTTGCTGGGTAGAGTATCCTGGGGTTGAAATTATTTTCATTCAGTGCCCAGAAGATCTCACCCCATGCTCTTCTTGCTTTTAATGTTTCTGTTGAGAAGTCTGCTGTGATTTTGATGGGTTTACCTTTGCATGTTATTTGTTTTTTCTCTCTTACAGCCTTCAATATTCTTTCCCTAGTGTCTGAACTTGTTGTCTTAATGATGATATGTAGTGGGGTAGTTCTATTTTGATCTGGTCTGTTTGGTGTCCTGGAGACCTCTTGAATCTGTTTGGGAATAGCTTTCTGTGGATTTGGGAAATTTTCTGTTATTATTTTATTGAATATATTACACATCCATTCGCTTGCACCTCTTCTCCTTCATCGATGCCCATGATTTTCAAGTTTGGTCTTATGATGGGTTCGGTGAGTTCTTGCATTTTCTTTTCACAGGTCTTGAGTTGTTTAATTAATACTTCTTCGGTTTTTCCTTTAGTTATCATTTCATCCTCGAGTTCTGAGATTCTGTCTTCTGTTTGTTCTATTCTGCTGGATTGGCCTTCCGGTTTGTTTTGCAATTCTGTTTCATTCTTTTTTCTGAGGTTTTCCATATCCTGGTTTGTTTCCTCTTTAATGTTGTCTATTTTTGTCCTGAGTTCATTTATCTCTTTATTAATCGTGTTCTGTGTTTCACTTTGGTGTTTATACTGTGCTTCTATGGTTTCCTTTATTTCTTCTTTTGCTTTTTCAAATTCTCTATTTTTGTTGTCTTGGTATTTCTTGAGTGTCTCCTGTACATTTTGCTTGACCATATTCAGTATCATCTCTATAAAATTCTCACTGAGTACCTGTAGTATGTCTTCTTTTAAATTATTCTTGTGGGCTTCATTGGGTTCTTTGGCATAGTTTATCTTCATTTTGTTGGAGTCTGGATCTGAGTGTCTATTTTCTTCATTTCCCTCTCATTCCTGTACTAATTTTTTGCTGTGGGGAAACTGGTTTCCCTGTTTTTTCTGTCTTCCCGTCATTGTCCTTGTTGTTGTTACTGTCCCTGTACTGTGTGCAATTAAGTATTTTCTAGCTTGTAATAATAACAATGGTGATATTTAGAATGGAAGGGTGAGAGGAGATGGAAAGCAAAAAGTTAAAGAAAGGGAAAAACAAATAAACAGACAAGTAGGAAAAAAACAAAACAAGGAATCAAACAAAAACGTTTCAAAGATATAAACAGGGAGCATTAGTGTACTAATTGACAGTAAGCTGAACAGGCCTTAGAGAGACAGAGAGAGGAATGAAAATAAAAAATAAAAAGAGTAAAGATAAGAATAAAAATAAAAAATAAGTAAATGAAAGATATATATAAATAAAATAAAACAAAATGAAAAATAGAAAATTAAAAAAAAAAACAAAAAACCTCCAAGTTCAAATGCAATGAAGTTTCAGTCTTAATAATTTTGGTGTCTGTCTCAGTCTCCAGTCCTGGAGATGGTGCCTCAGATGTTGTTCTGTAGTTGTCTCATCAAAGGTGATGCATAAAGTAGAACAAAACTGCACATAAAAAAAAAAAACCCCACAAAGTGTCCCAATTTCAAATGCAATACGGTTTCAGTAAGTTTTTCAGCATGCAGGTGTAGTTCAGTTACTTTCTCATCAAAGGTAGGGAGAGAGGAAAAAAAGTCTGGAGACAGTTCTGTGAATGGCTATCTGCGGCTGTGACTTGCCTGCCCACTGCTGTCAGCCTGCTGTTGCTGGAGGCGTTATTTATGCAGATCTCTTGGGTGAACTTAACACTCACCTGGCCCTGCAGGCTTTGTTTGTTCAGAGTTTTCCTGTGTGGGAGCCTCTGCTACAAGCTTTCCCCTTTCCAAGCATACTGGGGGAGGTGACACTGCACCCGCTTTCTCTGGCCTGTGTGTTTGTTACAGCTCTATGGGAAGTGGGTCTTCCCCCCTCTCCTGTGCAGTTTTCCTCCCACCACCACTTTTACAAGTTTTTCTGCTCCTGATTACTGGGCAGTGCTGCTGCTCCTGCCAGCTGCCATGTTTGTTTACAGCTCACGTGAGAAGTGGGTCTTCCCCCCTCTCCTGTGGAGTTTTCCTCCCTCCACCACTCTCACAAGCTTTCCCGCTCCTGGTTGCTGGGCGTGCGCCCCCCACTCCCACCAGCCCGGCTTATTTATTTACAGTTCTGGGAAGGATTCCCCTCCCTGCCTCTTTGGCACTCATTGTGCCCCACCTTCTTTCCCACATGTCTTTATTGTTCTTATTGCTTATTACTCCATTTCTCTTTTTGCTCCCGGTAGAGGTCGGTCTGTCCAGGAAGCTATGCTGCTCTGGCCCAGGGTTGTCTGTGGGAGTACCGCGGTACCGCTAACTCACCTTGTCCGCATCTTCCCAAGCCATCTGGGCACGGGCGACTGGTGGCCCAGGGGCCCTCCTGGTTTCTCCATTTAACATGAAGTGGAGATGCTCTGCGCCAGCTGAAAGTGTGGAGGGGTCAAAGTTTTGTCTCTTCTAGGTGGTTTTGCCTGCAAGGTGTGTCTCCAGCATCTCTCCAAGATTTCACTATAGGAGGCACGCTTTCTGCTTCCTCCCTTTAGCTGCCATCTTGGAATCTCCATAGGCTTGTTTCTAGGCTATTTTGTTCCTTTAGTCTGTGTGTCTGCTTTTATGCTATGTCTGCTTTTTATACTATATTGTTTTAATTGCTTGCTTTGTAGTATATTTTTAAAGCCAAGTAGTGTAATGCCTCCTGCTTTGTTCTTTATACTCAATGTGCTTTGGCCAGTCCAGGTTTTAAAATTTATGCACAGTCCATGCAGTAGCCCTGATTCCACAAAGAAAACTGTAATGAATGAGTAGAGAAAATGGCCAGCAACATAAAGCAATAATTGCTAAAGGCCAAGTGACTATCTTTATACTTCATGTTATGAAATCAGAAATTCAGCTAACCTGAGAACTGTTTTATAAAATCAGTGGTCTGAAATTCATCTTTTTATCATGGTTCAAAAACCCTTCCAAACTACTCCCCACATCACTCTCAGGATGGCATTAGTTGATCATGAATTGCTCTGCCTCTGAATATGTTAATCTCAATTGGATGTGATTTTACTTATTCTAATATGCTTCATATGACCTCTGGTCTCATGATCAAAGAACCAGAAATTGTGCAAAAACAGTTGATGG
Organism: Castor canadensis; assembly: GCF_047511655.1. NCBI lineage: Eukaryota > Metazoa > Chordata > Mammalia > Rodentia > Castoridae > Castor > Castor canadensis. The sequence goes on along the minus strand of NC_133391.1, from coordinate 125,076,427 downwards.
AGATTCGTTCCTGTCTTCTGAGCCTTTTGTTACTGGGGTCTCATAAACTGAACAATATTGTTATGTGCCGGTGTCAAGGGTGTTGTGGGCTGGTGTCAAGGGTCTTTGCCTTCACAGGCCAGGGAACTGGCTCATGAAGCAGCTGAATGATGAGCCAAAGCTGGTATGTAAAGTAGGATTTATTAGAGAGAAAGGAAAGGCTACAGCTAGAGAAGTGTAGCAGAATCCAGAAGTCGGTAACTCACTGCTTGGGTGAGGGCTGGGGTCTTTATGGACATTTTAACTCTGGGTTAGGGGTGGTTTCTCATTGGCCATGCACTTCAAGGGCTTTCTCAGGTGAACTGGTTTGGTTTGCACCTTTCTTGGGGGAGGGGAAACAATCTTGAGAGCATTTTGCTCATCAGCCTGGTGGCAGATCTATCAGACTCTGTATCTCTCCTTTAGGATGCAGGAATGCAGGCCTCCATCTCCTCAGGAGGTAGAAATGATAGTGCTCTCCATGGGGGATGGGATACTCACTCATCTGCCTTAGGTCTCCAGACCCAACAAATCCCCCTCTGAGGCAAGCACCCAACTGCTGTTGGGAGAGGGGTGATGACTCATCTAGCTGATTCATGATGACAATGGGGCTATGGGGGACAGAGGTGGTGGTACTTGTCTCCGGAGTTGACCTGTGTAGTCTCTAGGGGCCCCCCCATACAACAGGATGGAGGGCTCATGCCTAGGCAGAGGTGAGTGTTCCTTGACTAAAAGCTGGAGTTTGATCCTTGGACCTGTTGAGATATGCATCTGGAGAGAGCATTTATTATATAAGGCCCAAATAGGAGTATTAGAAGGAACATAAAAAGGGGCCTGGTAAGGGCTGCATATCTAGGGATCCAGATTCTGCAAAATCCTGTAACTCCCAAGAAAGTTCTAAGCTGGTTTATGGTATGGGGAAGTGGAAAACAGTGGATTGGGTCGATTCCCTCATGACTCAGGGAGTGAGTCTGTCCCTTTAAGACCACACCTAGGTAGGTGACCTGTGGGAGGCAAAATTGAGCCTTCTCCTTAGAGACTTTGTATCCCCGGGAGGCCAGAAAGTTTTAAAAAGGACTAGAGATGAGAGGCTCAGTGGCTCCACACAAAAGTAAGTCATCAACATATGGAAGAAGGGTGGCCTCTGGGTAGTGCCAACCTAATAAGTCTCTGGGTAGGGCCTGTCCAAAAAGATGAGGGCTGTCTCTAAACCCTTGTGGCAAAACTGTCCAAGTTAGTTGCAGTGAAGGGCTTGTGGGATCTTCAAAGGCAAACAGGGGCTGACTGTCAGGATGCAGGTTAAACGTAACACTTTTGGATAAAAGACAGCTTTAGCTCATCATTTTACATAAACTGACACTTTTAACTTTGTAAATGTTTGTACCATATTTAGATAAAGTATAGACACCACACAGTTATAAGGTGGTCATTTAAGACACATGAGCAATTATGTAAACGAACTCTGATTTAGTAGTATTTAAAGCTTGACAAGATCAACAGAAAACATAAGTAATTTCTTTGATAAAACCTTTCCCCTATAACAGTTTTCTGCAGATGTTACTCAGAGCAGAACAATATTAAGATAGCCTTGTTATTTTATGGATATAGAGAATTAGATTTTAGTTTGACATGACCCTAAAAAATCTTTTAAGCAATTCTTAGATTAACTTTATCACACACCAAAGCTTTTATTATACACTTCTAAGATTTACTCAGAACTTTTATATAACATACTGAACCCTCTGATTGTTTGTCCTTATCCCTCCTCTCCATATTTGGAACAATCTTTAGGACAAACCCTTCTTTACAAAATCCTTTCTCATTTAAAAACATTTCTTATTTTCTTTAACCTTCTCCCCATAAACTACATTCAACACCTATCTATATCCTTTCTACTCATTTACTTTGTAACTTGTATTTTAAAACAACTTATAAGAATTTTAAATTTAAATTTAAATAAAATTGTTTTTTCCAATTAGTCTTATTTTTATTATAGACCCATATAGAAAGCCAATTTTAAACAGTTTTTTGTACAATTTGTAACCTATAAAGACACCATTTGTTAATAGATCTAATTATAGAAGACCTGAATGTAAATTACTTATGGCAAAATGAAACAGACTAAGGTTACTGTCCATAAAATAATGCCTATAATTTAGTTAGACCTGATTGACATAACCTTTAAAAAACTGGTTTTTCTTAAATCAATCATATCATAGACATATGAAAAGCTTACACAATGAAACACAAAACAATTACATTAATTTTGAGTGTACTCTTAGACATTGAAAACTTTAGATTTAGGAATGCAAAAGAGAGCATCCTTTAAATCTAGTACAGGGTAACATTGGGCTTTGTATTTGAGCCAATAGAGTATAGGGATTGGGAATAACTGGGTGGAGGGGAATGACTGCTTCATTAATGAGCTGGAGGTCTTGAATCAATCTCCATTTGTTTGGCCCCTTGTTGACGGCAAGAATAGGAGTATTATAAGGGCTAGAGCAACTAATTAACAGCCCTTGGTTTTTGTTTGTTTGTTTGTTTGTTTTGTTTTTTAGGAATTTATGATAGGCATAAGGCCTCATCTTCCTCAGGCTTGAGGGGATATTGTTTTGGGTGTGGAAACTGTGAGGGATTTTTGAGTTTTATTTGAATAGGGAAGGCCTTCCTGGATCACCCTACAGTCATCCCATCAGTCCAAACTGTGGGATCTATTTGTTCCTGAAGGAGGGAGCAGCAGAGATAGCTGCCTGGGGGAGGAAAACTTGAGCTTTTAGTTGAGATAGTAAATCCCATCCCAGCAGAGGCACTGGGGTTTCAGAAACTATGAGGAAAGAATGACAGAAGAGGAGGTCTCCCCAAGAACAGACTAGAAGTCAAGCAAAATAGTGCTCTAGGGGCTGGCCAGATAGGGAGAAAATCATAAGACAGAGAAATGAGCTCCACTGTCTAGCTGGAAAATGAGCTTTCACTTCTCTACCATTATGGCTTCTCAAGGCTCCTCAACATTGATGCTAGGAAGTGGAGCATGGACAGGAGTTCCAGGACCCATCAATCCATAGGAGGTGGTCCCCGCCTTCCATCTGGAGATGGGGGCACTTAGACCTCCAGTGGTTACCTCTGCAGAGAGGGCAGGGTCCCGGTTCGGGGTGGGGCTTTCTCCTGGGCTGTCCCCTTTTTGAGCATTCTCTATGGAAGTGCCCCTCCTGTCCACAATGGTAGCAAGTTCAGGATGCAGGCCCCAGTAGGGTGGAGCCCACTCTGAGAGTTGTAGTGAGGTCATGGTGTCTCTTATCTTTTTCTCTCCTTTTAGTGAGGTCCTGGTTATAGTATACAGATATGGCTAGATGTATTGGTTGGTCCAATGAGTTTTTTCTCCTTCAGTCACAGACTTTTGGAGTTTTCTATGAATATCTTGGACTGACTGTGTTAGAAATTTATCTTTGAGGAGAACCTCTCCCACCTGTGACTCTGGATTCACTGTGGTATGCTTTCTGATAGTGTCTTTAAGATGCTGTAGAAAGGTAAGGGTTTTTTTTTTTTCAGTGCCTTGCTGTACTACAGTCACCTGGGAATAGTTTAGAGGTGTGACTTTGACCCTTTTTTAGCCCTTTCACTTTGAGATGGATGAAGTGGCATCTACACCATTTATCTTCCTTACCATTTTGTTTGTTTGTTTTTGTTTTTTTGGATTTAGCAATGCTGGGGAATTGATCCCAGGGCCTTGCACATGCTGGGCAGACACTCTCCCCTGAGCTACATTCTTAGCCCCAAATATCTCCCCCCCCCACTTTGGCTGTACTGGGATTCGAACTCAGGGCTTTATGCCTGCAAAGCAGATGCTCTCCCATCTGAGCCACACCTCCAGCCCCCTCACCATTTTGATTTTCAATGTGGATCTGTCAAGGGGACTGCCTGTGCCCCTGTGGGTATAGGCACATTTATTCCCTCATTTTCATGTGCCCAGGGTATTGGGGCTCATTGTAAATTGTAATCATTTCCAACCTGAGTGGCCTGGGCCAGACCTGTTGCTTTTCTAATAAGGAAAGAGTCTGGTCTAGTAGAACCATAATATCCTTTCAGGTCAATTTAAAGGTTTGGATCACAGAGATAAATGCTTGGATGTATTGGTCTGGGGCATCAGTATAGCTGCCCAGATCTTTTTTAATTTCCCTTAGATCTGATAACTGGAAGGTGACATAGACTCGCCCTCTTCCTACCATTGCCTGTTGAAGGAGTAAGCACCCATTAGGAGGTTCTGAATATTGGGGTGGCTTAGAAGGTAGGGCAGAGGGTGGAGCAATAGGGGTGGGCCTTGTCATTGATAAGAGACTTTTCTGGTCCTCCTTTCCCATGTTTGTCCTGTGGCATACAAAGAATAGCCAGTATTTGAGTATCTAAATAGCAATTATAGAGCCAATCTGGGTGGTCTCAGAGATAAAAGAAGATTCATATAAGGAACCTCAGTTCACTTTTCCTCCTTTTACAGAAAAGGTCTAATTGGAGTATGGTATTGTAATTTAAGGAACCCTGTGAAGGCCACTTTTCTTGGTCATCTACAGATACTGAGGCCAAACCTCAGTACAAAGCTTCCAACATTTCCTTTCAATGTTTCAGTTGACAAGCCAACAGAGACCACTTGGGTACTGAGGCCAGAAGACTGGAAGGGGCAGGTCCCATCTAGAAAGACAACAACAACAACAAACTGGGTCAGTTCCCTTCTTATCAGTGTCCTGATTGGAAATGACCTTACTAATGAGACCAGGTGTCCCTGTCTAGTGACTCCCCGCCCCCACCCGCCACCATGTCCAGGACCAGAGAAAGTGAACCAGTCGGGATTAGACCACCTGACCTATGAATTGAGATGAGCTCTAGGATCCTGCCTTTTTGCTAACAGCAGGCAGTCTCTTTAATAAAGGCTACCTTTTTGACAAAGGAATACATCATCTGTAAAGTTAGACAAGGACATTCAGAGGGTGTTCTGAGACAATAACAGCACCATAAGGGATGATTAGTGCTAATATTTGCAGGGAAAAAAAATTTTATGCTGAGGCCAAAAGTATAGGAAATTTTAAATGAGAAATTTAGAGACCACAGTAATGCCCATTTTGCTGTTTCTGGGGCTATAACCTTGAGATAAAAATTGGCTTCCAAGGGCTGGGCCAATCAACATGAGGCATGAAGTGGAGCTGGGAGCAGGGGTTGTGCAATGCACCACCCCTCCCACACACACACACCTGGGACAAGTGACCCTCTCTGCCTAGGCCTGATCCTGCGGCCTGTCACCCTTCCCCCCTCCCTGTGTACACGTGCCTGCATGCATTTTTTTTCCTTTCATCTCTTTTATAAGGAGTGGCAGCAGGTCGCAGCCACCGCCATGTGTGGCTGGTTGCTTTGCATGTATGTCAGGCCCTCTCTATGGATTCTCTTAGCTATGGCAGGCATTCCCACTGTGCCCAGGAGCTGGCATCACTGTGCATAAGCACGCCTGTTTGTTTTCCCAGGAGCTGGCATCACTGTGCATAAGCACGCCTGTTTGTTTTCCCTCCTCCCCTTGTGGGGGCTGCGTTAGGGCATGAGTGTGGCAGCTGCAGTTTTTTTGCAAGCGCCTCTGCCTCTGCCAATGCCTAGCAGCTGATTTAAAGTTGCTTTGGACTAAGGAGCCTAATAATCTAGTTGTGGGAATAACTTAAGAAAGTCATAAGGTACTGTGTTACAAGTTTTTCATGGGAGGCCAGGTTCCCAGTAAGCCCAGGGAGGGGAAGGCAGGCAAAGATAAAGGACAAGGTGGGACCAGGAAGGAAGCAGAATGGTTGTAAGGGGTTTTTTTCCAAACCTTGCTGAAGAAGGAAGCCCACTGCTGTTTAGAACAAAAAGGTGAGGCCACTCATCCTAAACTGCTTGGGAAAGAGGAAGGAAAGACTGAGGATTGGGCAAAGACAGTTTCCAGGCTCAACACATGAGGTATTACTGGTCATCACTGCTGTCCAGGTTGATCCTGCCCAAGGGCAATACTGGAGTTCTGGAAGCAAGGGGTGACCTCCACAATCAGGCCACAGAAACCTTGAAGGAAGCATAAGAGATCTGATTGTCTGTTTGCCTCGGACACGGCTGGAGGGATCTGAGACTTAGCTGCATTTGTAGCCTCAGGGTGGGTCAGGAAGTTGTATCTCCAGCCTTCGGGTGACACAGGGGAATGCCCTGGCCAGAACACCTTTTTAGCTGGAAGAGAAACTTTCCTTTCCACCAGCTGTTTTCGGACCTCCTCCTAAGTAGGTCAGATCTTGAAGGAGAGAGAGAGTTTAAACAGAGGGAAAAAAAGCCTCAGTGCACTGAAGTCTGGCTCCACCCATGTAGCATTGGCAGTCCAGTATAAGACCCTGGCCAGCATCTGAGTTCTCTCAGTTGCCTGCTTTACAGCTGTAATGGGCTTGGAGCTTTTCCTCAGTTTCCCAAGGGAGAAACCCTCCTTAACAAGAGATAGAGAGAAAGACAGAGAGAGAAAGAGAGAGAGAGAAGTTCAGCCTGAGAAGTCCACAGTAGCTGGATGTGGTGGGAGGGCTCTCCTGGAAAATGGACTCCACCACCATGCTGGACAATCATGATCACGTTCCTAGGCAGCCTTTCTCAGTTTGGCACAACCTGTACTGACCGTGGTTCAGAAGAAATGTCTCTTTGTGCATTGCCAAATGTTACGTACTCGTGTCAAGGGTCCTTGCCTTCACAGGCCAAGGAGCTGGCTCATGAGGCAGCTGAATGATGAGCCAAAGCTGGTATATAAATAGGATTTATTACGGAGAAAGGAAAGGCTACAGCAGAGCTCAGGTGAGGGCTGGGGTCTTTATGGACATTTCAACTCTGGGTTGGGAGGATGGTTTCTCATTGGCCAGGCATTTCAAGGGCTTTCTTAGGTGAACTGGTTTGGTTTGCACCTTTATTGGGGAGGGGAAACAATCTTGAGAGCATTTTGCTCATCAGCCTGGTGGCAGATCTATCAGACTCTGTATCTCTCCTTTAGGATGCAGGAATGCAGGCCTCCATCTCCTCGGGATAGGAATGATAGTGCTCTCCATGGGGGATGGGATACTCACTTATCTGCCTTAGGCCTCCAGACCCAACAGTATCATCCACACACACCCAAGGACCCTATATTTTAGAGGGTTCTCTCCTCTGGATATATTCTGCCCCACCTACTAGTAATCTGTAATTCTAGCTCTAATCTACATGCATACCTAGAACAATAAACCATGACTAAAAAGGCATCAAATGACTCCAGTGAATTAATACTGTTCATACCATCAAAATTGCCTTTGGTAGGAAGGTGTCACACTCACATAATGAGGAAGAAGAAAGGTTAAATATACCAGGCATGGGAACCTGTGCACATTGTTCATGTAAAGGGAGCCAAAAGTGTAACAAGGAAAATAATAGTGTTAACACAGCAGACAATCTTTATTGATCAAGAAGAAACAAATGAGGAAAATAATACAACATAAACTGTGCCTCTTATTGCTTCTAATAAAAAAAAAATAGAATAAGAAAAGCTCTATGGTAATACAGAATAATGTAAAATTATAATACATAGATAAAATTATAAAAAAGAAGAGGTAAACATAGACAGTAACAAGTTAAAGAGAAAACAACACTCATGTCACATAACTTTTTTCAGCGTAAAAATATGCTCTGACCATAAATTATTTTACAAGTCAGTCACATCATTCATATCAATAAAAAATGATCAGAGAGAAAAAGAATTGCAAGCAACTCGTCAGACTAAGATCAGAGTTATATGTTGCACAAACACAGGGACATTATTATTGTCCATAGGGTGGTGCCCTCTGGCACTGTGTGACAAGGTAACCTGGCGAGAGAGCAGGGGGAAGAAATAGATAGATGCCTCAATCAATGAGCTTCTGGACAAGAAGACTGAAGACAAATTCAAGGATTATACTTACACGTAACAGACAGATAATATCTAACAGAATACATACCATTAACTTTAACTCTGTGACTCTCCAAAGTTTATACTCAGTTAGTGGGAAACCCTATCCTCTAATGACAGAAGGCATGAGTAGTTAAATGAATTCCACTAAGTCACAGACTGAGCCTAATACTGAGGTGAAAATGTCAATGCCTGCTAACTCTCAGGCCAGCTCTAGAATAGATTCCAAACAGTAGTAATTTTGACAAACCCTACAAGTTAACTTAGTGCAGCAGTCTCACCCACTTATCTCATTGTAGATTGAGTTTCGTGACACCTGAACTCCATAAGCAGTTTCAGCCACTTGATGACCCTTGCTCAAGGTTCCAGAGGCATCCTCACTTTATGAGATGAAGGTACCCATGGTAACTTGATCAAATTAATTCAAATTAGTTCAGGTTTGAGCAGGATACTGAATATAAAAGAGTGCCTGAAGCATTAGGGAAAAGATTCTAAAATGGAAATGCACTGAGTTACAAAGAGGATTTTAATGTGTTACCATTGCAATCTTGGTTAACAACTTCATTAGAGAATGATAAGCAAGCTACAACACTTGTAGAAGATAAGGCAAATCTGAAGTCACTAAATTTAAAGAAGCATAATGAGAGAAATTCCAGGAAAGAAAGATCCAGAAGAAAGAAATAAAATTAGATATAGCAGGATATGATATAAACATTTGAGAGGAAGCTAACTTTCAATGTAGTCACAGGAAGAAAACCAAAGATAAATTTGCAACAAGATACAGTGGTTCCTTCATCCAGCATTGTCTGTGGTTTCTGCTGGGGAGGTGGTCTGTTCTGTTCAATTTTAGTAAAACAGCTATTTCATTCATGAGAATGTGATACCTCCATTCTCTCTGCGTACACCTGTGCTTCCCTTCTCTTCCTATTTACTGCTAGCCAGTTGGCTGCAGTCACCATTACCTATAACCTGGAGAAGAGGGTCCCTTAGGACAGCTTTCCCAGCTTTGGGAGGAATCAACTGCATCTGTGACTGTGAACCTGGAATGTATGCAAACACAGAGTGAATTCAGACTCACATACTTTCACTGAAGCAGGTCCTGCAAATATGTTTTGCTTGTTTGACTTATCCTATTTTATCAAGATTGCAGTTTTTTTAAAAGGATGCAAGAGTCTTTGGCAATGTAGCTAGATCAGTGATAGAGTACATGCATAGTAAGTGGAAGCCCCTGGTTCAATTCCCAGTATGAAAGAAAGGAAGGAAGGATAGAAGGATAGATGGAAGGAAGGAAGGGAGGGAGAGAGGGAGGGAGGGAGGAAGGAAGGGAGGGAAGGAGGGAAGGAAAGAAAGAGATGAAGGGGGGAAGACAGAAGAAGGAAGGAAAGGAGGGGAAGGGAAGAAGGGAGAAGGAAGGGAGGAAGAGAAGAGAGAAAGAGAAGAAAAGTGTTGAGGTTACAATGCTTTATTCCAAAGGAAAGCAGTTTTAATAGTGGAATTTCAGGTGCTGGGACAGATTTATGGGAATGATACGCTTGCACAAATAAGGCTGTCTTCTCTAGAAAGCTCCATAAAGGAAATTGTCTTCTTTGCCTATGCAGAAGCCTGCTGCCATTCACTTATGCAGAATGGAGAGCAATTAGCAAAGTGGAAAGGTAAAGCTTTGTTCCATTTGTCATTCTACGTTGGTCCATTAGAATATGTACATCGGAATTCATGACCATCTGCATTCCACACAAAATTCAGAGCTTAAAATAATCCTGCCCCTAGTTTCAACCAAGTTGTCATTTGTTGGTCAACAAGATTAGCAGAGGGAAACAAAGATAAAAGATGGAAGATTTGGGAGCATGCAACCTACCCTCCACAGGGACTTCTGGAGGCATCACAAAGGCCCAAGTCAAAAAAGTTTTTAAAAAACCTTCCAGAAGAGGAAAGGGCTACAGAAAAAGGAATTTAAAAAGCACTTTTGGCAAGTGTGACCTCCCCTACAGCTCTGTGCTTAGATTCCCCAAACCTGAAGTACTCAGGGTCCACTGGCTTGCTAAAGCCCTTCTGTCTTCTAGTTCTTCTTAATCATAGAAGACACACAGATCAAGAGCTAAGGAATTTATTTCTTGTCATGATCTATATGTAGGCTACCTACCCAAGTTGACCACTTTAATTGAAAAATGCTTTCATTAATCAATACTCCCCTCTATAATGTCAAATAGTTTATCATATTGAAGACTGTATCTCCCCAAAGTATATATACTTCCTAAAACCATATAGTTTCTTGACTACCTTTGATTTATTTCCATTTTCAACTACTTCTTTTCCCCCTTAATGGGCAATCAATTCAAGACCATTCAGATGAAGAGAAAGCCATCCTATAGTTAGTTAATTTGTGCCATTTTTGGAGCACGGGCTACTCTATGAGGCCTGGATGTAATCATAGACCCTCTACCTTAGATATGGTAGATATGTTTCATCCTACAATTCATTATTCTGTTTTTCTAATCACTTGTCACCTTTCTCTGGGCCTGCAGTACTAATCAGTTATCTTTTAACCTTTAATCAGACCCACATTCTTATTGATGGTCCACATCTCTCTTATTAGGTCATTAAACAGTCCTGCCATTGACAGAACTATGGTTGATACAGCACCAACTCTACTTCAAATTTCAATGGCAGAAAAGCCTTTCAAAGATCCAGATGCTTTTCCTGGCAGTGAGATATTTATGTCATCCATGTGAACAGTGAGTATAGTCTTACACAAATACATGTGCACAAACAAACACACACACATGGAAGAGAGTACATGTGTAGTGTCTGCACTATATTAGATGTATATCACGTCCTGTCAGGCTGAAAAGACATTACAGCTGTTCAAAGACTTCACATAGTACTTATGTGTATGTGTTTGTGTGTGTGTGCGTGCTGCAAGATTAACCAAGATAAGGGGAGAAGAACTGACTTTACCCTGGGTTTTGTTCTTTCTACTTCCACTTTCTTTCCTGAGTGATTATTACAATGACGAACTCAATTCAGTAAATCTATTTTAGTCCATTCAAGCTGTTGTAACAAACAACCACAGACTGAGTGGCTTATTAACCACAGGAACTAACATTTCACAGTTCTGGAGTATGGGAATTCTAAGATCAAGGTATTGACAGGTTCAGTGTCTGGGGGGAGCCTATGGTCCGCTTCACAGGTGCCCATTTTCCACTGTAAGCTCACATCTTGGGATGGACAAGGAAGCTCTCTTAAGCCTCTTTTATAAGGGCACAAATCTCGTTCGTGAGGGCAGAACCTAATCATCTCCCAAAGATCACACCTCCAAACGCCATCAACTTGCAATTGGATTTCAATATGAGAATGAATTTTGAGGAGACTAAAAATTTAGGTCATAGTTTATTTCTAGCCCTTACTATGTGCCTGACACTATATGGCATAGTGGAGGCTTCAGAATTGTATAAAACATGATATTTAACTTTTCTATGAAGGTTATATTCTGTTAGAAAAATAATAGAAAATAAAAACTTCTTTGGTCATCTCCCAAGTTAGTGAAAGAAGACTTCTGCAGCAAGCAAATTTCAGGTGCTCATTTCAACGAGAGGGTAGAGGTATAAGGAGGAAAGTCAACATAAGGCAGGAGGATCAATATGTGCTGCCTCAAACTATAAGAACTAATGCAGTCAGTCTGTAGAGAGGACGAGGCTCTCAGGATCTAGAGCTCACTGATTTTGTCAGTTTCCTTAGAACAATCAAATCTGTATCTTTACGTGTTTATCATCTAATTTCCTTTCAAAACACAAACAACAGCATATTACAAATAAGGGAGAGGAAAGGCAGGCAATAAAACAGTTACAGGGAAAACAGTAGCAGCCAAACAACATTGTGAACTGGTGCAGTAAAAATTCAAGCATGAAAGAAAAAAATTAAAGTGCTCATTTTTTTCAGTGATATCATAACACTTTCTTTTTCACTGGTGCACACAACTTCTCATCAGGTAAGTGTCCAATCTGAGATCTTTAAAGCACAAATAACCCCTCATTTTGAAATGAATCCCTCATTTCTATCATTGTTTGCCTTCTATCTCCTTCATGGCCAGGATGTTGTGAAAGTAAATATTCAGCATAGCTTTTTTTGCTCAGGGTAAAATGGGTCGATAGTGCTATCTCAAATTTCTGATAGAATTGTGCTGTGTCTCGTAATCTTGGGGTCAGTTCAATTCCCACTGAAGGGACACAACACAGATTTTATAAATGGTACAATGGGCTGACCTCACTGAGGGCAAGGGGCAAGCCACCCTTGTGTAGACAAAAAATAGATGACTATGTCCCAACAGCCCTAAGAAGATAAATCTGCCTCCCCCACCAACTCTCCAGAGTACCTCAATCCCAATCATTAGAGTGACCCATTTTAGTTAGTGCCACTGCACCTCCCACACACTGCCTAGGAGAGGTGACACATTTCATGGCTCAGATTAGCCTGGTAAATTTATTAAATGGGGAAGTAGTCATTGGGAGAACCCTGGTTAAAAGGGATCAGCTTTCTCAGGCTGATCAAATCCTTCAATAAAATACTTACCATATCCATGACTCAGTTTCCTCTCCTGGAAAGAATGGCTTCTTTTAGAATAACAGATTTGGCAACATTTCAAAATGTTTTAAAATCTAATGCTAGTAAAAACTAATAAACATTAAAATTAACAAGTTTCTACTCTTCTCTACTTTGGCTTTCTTTTCTTAATCTCTATATTGTAAGTCAAATTCTCAAATCTTAGGGTACAAAAAAAATCACCTGGAGTGTTTGTCAAAATATAAGTAACTGAGCCCCAGGATTTCTGAAATAGCTGGTCATAAGTGGAGCCCCAAAATCTACATATCTGACAAGTGTCCAGGAGAAGTTGAGGCTGGTAGTCAGTCCAAGGACCACACTTTGAGAACCACCATACTGAAAGATAAGAATGGAATTTCTGGGCCATATCTGACATTAAAACAGGAGAATTAAATGCACAGTTGTTTTAAACAATTGCATCCTATCCTAATTCTTACAAAATTACTGCATAAATTTTTAAACATGAACTTACAAATCAGCAAAACCCAGGATAATTTATCAGTATCGAGGGTGCCCAGACCTAAAATCTAATCCAAGAAAGCTGGACCACAGAACTGACTACCAGGGACATCATATATGGCAAGTTTTAAAAACATCCTCTCTAACAATGACTCCTCCCAAAAGAGGCCCACAGTTTAATTTACGATCCTCTGAATTCTCCTGTCATTCAGACAGGAAAATTACATAACAAGAAGATAGCCTTCAAAATATGCTCATTATTTATTCACGTATTCATGCATTCCTTAAAGAAAACTTTTAAATACCTGTTTTGTGCCAAGTATTATGACAGATGCTCTTTGCCAAAACACTGGGAAGCAATCATGCCAACTATTATGGTAGAGACCAGGGAAAACTCAAAATCTGTACCTCAAAAATTATAAATATTAATAATTGTATTCCATATTAACTTTTCAGTCCAATTGAAAAGGCAGCTACAAAAAGTGACATAATAGCTACCAGTTGTTTAAATATTAAACTATGTAAGGTGATTTCATATTTTATCTTTGGTGAGCCTCACTCAATCCTCGTAGTGGTTTATTCCTGCCATTTTATAAAACTAAGAACCTGTGGTTCTGAGACAAGAATTGTCTTGCCTATTGTCACTCACCTGGCAAGTGGTTGAGCCAAGGTAAAAGCCAGGCTCTCAGATGTCAAAACACATGCTGTTGGCCCAATTATGAGCTCAGTTCTCATCCTGTATGTCCTGTATAAAGGTGCCAAAGAACTCGGGATGAGGAGGGTTCCTGTCCTGGAGTCTTGGAACCAGAGGAAAAAACATCAAAGTCAATAATTATGGGAAGTGAGAAAAGAAAGTTGTCTTAGCTAGGGGGAAAAAAGAAGAAATATTTTTTCTCCAAAGTGCCTTGAACCGTAGTTCCTGATCAAATATTATATAAAGTCAGCTTTTACAAATTCCCTATGTGCTAGCTCATTAAACTCATTCAGCTGCTTCACCAACTTTTTTTCACCAATGTTATTATTTTCAGCATAATAGGCATAGAGGACATAGTTTAAATATACAAACAGAGGAGGATTTTGTAAAAGCGCTGTGCTCCTGTACAATAGAACAGGTATTTAATAGCGCACACCCTCTCCCACATTCTCTGGCGTTCTTGTTCTTCTATGAAAAAATTTACTTTACCTGATTTCCCCCCTAAGAATGCATTATCTAATGCCCCTGAAAAAGAAAGCAAATGCTGGTCTTCAGTGACCCCATACAGCCCTGTGTTTCATTGGAAGCAAGTCCTCCCTGGAGGTCCTGAAAATAATGAGCCTGATTTTTTTCTTATGCACCAAGAGGAACAAAAATGAGTGTCCCTCTCAACCCAGGGGACTCTGTTAGGTTAGTGGGAAACCTGAAGACAAAAACCACTCAGCTGGTTTCATGCTGCACAGGTAACTTTTTGTCATTACCACCTAGGGACAAGGAGTTCTGCTCAAAGCATCATGACCTTGGAGCCCAGGCTTTTCTAAACCTGTTTGGTATATAAGCCATCCCCAATCAAATCATACCCTCCTATTTAAATTCAAAAATGTAGGACATTACAGTATTAGAGATCAATGTTACAGAGGTAGAAAGTTAAATATTGACCCAGTAACAAACTAATCAAGCATTTGGAGTATGTAGAACTGCTCTCTGTGAACACCGTCAACAAATTCACTTGAATTATCCAAGCATTGGTTATGCCTTAAAATGAAGTAAGGCTTCCCAGATTCTTCTTTCATTGTTCCTCTTAGACCTTCAGTCAGCTTGCCACAGGATGAATCCAAAACTGCGTGGAAAACACAGGCTTCAGGGAATCAGAAACTAGAGTAAGTAAAGAGCAAATCCCAATTGGCTTAGCTTCCTCTCCCTTTTCCTATCATTCTAATGAAGAAATGTATGGCTGTTATCATTCAACAAATTGAGATCTTTGCAATAACTTTACAGGACTCTAAAAGATGGTTTCTCATTAAAAGACTATAGTGGAATGTCAGGAGTAAAAGCAGCACTCAACCCAAAGATAAATGTATGTGCAAAAAGTGGGAATGAAGTGTTCAGACTCATCAGTTTTATTTTTCTAAAGAACTGCCTTGGAGTAAACATTGTTGGGTTCTCAGCTCTATAAAGCAGAAGTTGCAGCTGAGGTTGTTTCAATGTCTGCCTGTTGTTCATTGGGTAGCTATTGCTACCTAACAAGTAACTCCAATATTTAGGACAGTCAAAAATCAACATTGGTTCTCTCATAGTTTCTGTGAGTCAGGAATTTGGAGGTGCTTTGCCGAGTGGTTCTGGCCTGTGATCTCTCAAGAAGCTACTGTCTCATGGTGGCTGTGACATGTTTGGGTCTGGTCTGGGAAGAGTTGAGCAAGGTCTAGCAGAAATGAGCTTCTTAGGACAGGGTGCATGGGCCTTGCATCAGCTACTCAGGAGGCTGAGTGAAGGATAAGGATTGTGGTTCCAGAACAGCCTGGGAAAAAAGTTAGCAGGACCTCATCTCATCTCAACAAAGAAGCTGGGAATGGTGGCATGCATCTGTACTATATATAATCCCAGCTAAACAGGAAGCATAGGTAAGAGGATCACACTGAGGTCTAAAGATGACCTCATGCAAAAACATGAGACTCTCTTTGAAAAATAATCTAAAGTAAAAGGGGCTGGAGGGATAGCTCAAGAAGGTAGAGTGCCTGCCTCTCAAACTCAAGGTCCTGAGTTCAAACTCCAGTACTGCCCTCCGAAAAGAAACGGGCTTTGCTTTGTCTCTTGTGGTCCCTTCTCATTGTCTCTACAGGACGGCAGCTTCAAAGTAGTGAGCATTCTCTTTTTTTTCTTTTAAAAAATTTTTCATTAGCATAAATTAATTATAAAAAGGGATTTCATTGTGATATTTATACTATGCATATAATGTACTTTAATCAAATTCATCTCATCTGTATTACTCTTTCTTAACAACCCTCTCTCCTCCTACCTCCTTTTTAACAGTTTTTGGTGGGCTTCATTGTGCTATTTTCACACATATATACAATGTGCTTGTATAATATTCACCCTCTCCTTTCACCTCCCTCTCACCCATTAGTTCCCCCTAAACAGCCCCTCTTTTATATTCATGTCCTATTATTGTTATTGTTTTAGTTTCAGACTTTACATATGAGTGAAAGCACATGATAGTGTTCATTCTGAGCTTGGCTTATTTCACTTAACATGATGATCTCCAGTTCCATCCGTTTTCCTAAATGAAATAATTTCACTCTTCTTTATGGCTAAATAATACTCTGTTGTTTATATGAGCCATATTTTATTTATCTAATCATTGATCCTTGAGCATCAGGCTTATTCCATATCTGAGCTATTGTAAATAGTGCTGCTATAAAAATATCTCTCCTGCATACTGATTTACATTTCTTCAGATATATGCCCAAGAGTGGATAGTTTTATTTTCAGTTTCTTAATGAATCTCCATACTTATTTCCATAGTTGCTGGACTAATTTATATTCCCACCAATAGTGCATAAGGATTCCTTTGGCTCCATCCTCACCAGCATTTGTTATTATTTGCTTTGTCAATGACAGCCCTTCTGACCTGGGTGAGATGGAATCTCAGTGTCATTTAGATTTGCATTTCTCTGATGACTAAGGATGTTGAACATTTCTTCGTGTATTTATTAGCCATTTGTACTTCTTTTATGAACTGTTTATTTGATTCATTTGTCCATTTATTAATTGAACTATTTGTTCTTTTGGTATTTTGGGTTTTTTTGAGTTCTTTTTTTTTTTCTGATGGGAACTGGTGCAGGAACTCTGCTCCATTACTTGAACCATAACTCCAGTCCTAATTTTTTTGAGTTTTTGTATATTCTGAATATTAATCCTTTGTCCAATAAGTAGCTTGCAATGATTTTCTCTAAGTTCTAGAAATTGTTTCCTTTGATGTGCAGAAGCTTTTTAATTTGATGCAATCCCATTTGTCAATTCTTGCACTTACATCATGAACAATAGGAGTCCTATTTAGAAAGTAATTGCCTATTCCTTAGTAGTTTCAAAGTTTGAGATCTTATGTTTAGATCTTTGATCTATTTTGAATTGATTTTTGTACAAAATGAGAAATAAGGATATAGTTTCAGTCTTTTCTACATGTGGCTATTCAGTTCCTAACACCATTTGTTGAAGAAACTGTCTTTTCTCCAACATATGTTTTTAGCCAGGATTCTTACATGGCAGCTCAAAGATCCAAGTGTTTGTGTCCTGAGAGAGAAACAGGTAGAAGTCAAGTCACTTTGTATAAGTGACTTTCAGAAATCATACAGCAAAACTTCTTCCACATTCTGCTAGTCAAAAGTATACAAATAAACTGCCCAAGGAACATAGAGCCCAACCTCTCAATAAAGAAGTGTTGACATCATATTGGAAGAAGAACATGTGAGATTTTTCATCTTCAGAAATGCATGCATAATGATTGTTGGGATTCTGAATTGACTTGATTGAAGCTTATGAATCAAATCATGTCTGTAGGCTTTAGCGAATTAAATGTGGTTTGAATTTCTCACTATACCTTTGGTAACCCTCACCATCTGATACAGAGCTTTATCCAGAGTATTTGCATGGCAAGTATCAATAGTCTTATGTTCTGGTAGGTAAAGGAATTAAGTCACAGCTGGGCTCTCTCTAGTCCTTCTTTAATACAATATGCTGTGTGAACAATTTTAACCTCTCCATATGTTCACTAATTTTCAAAATGACATATGTTTATTAGAAATTGCTATTGGCAATTTTATAGGTTTTTGAAAGATTAAGAGTGTGGAAGTATTTTTCTTAACAATTACAATTTGTTTGATGTGAAAGATCATCATACATAGGGATTAAACTCTACTATAAAGGATTGCACCGTGGTGAGAATCCATGACAGGAATCAAAAGCCATGTTATCAGTGGGATTCTGAGTTCTGCCTTGGAGATTAGAATTATAGGTTCTATTGTAGGTAGGCTCTCTGCTAGCACCCGAGTCTCTAAGTCTAATTTAGCTCCTAATTTTAGGAACTATTAATAGAATAATAAAAGCTGTATTGCAATAAATACATTGGTATCTTAAGATGGACTCTTAGGGATTCATATTTAGTTTTTATTTCTTTGGGGAAAGATAGTAGAATAAGCTTGTTCAAAGTCACCAAGTTATGGAATCAGCCTAGGAGTCAGTAAAATGGATGAATGGATAAAGGAAATGTAATATATCTACACAATGGAGTATTATTCAGCCATAGAGAAGAACAAAATCATGCCATTTTTGTAGGAAACTGGAGGTAAGCAAAATAAGCCGGACTCAAACAAATATCACAAATATTTTTCTTATATGCAGAATCTAGATTTTCAAAACAACATTAAAGTCGAAGGGAAGCTATTTGGGAAGAGGAAGTGGGGGCACAAAAAGAATAATGTGGAGTGAATATGATCACCATATGTCACACACTTGTGTGAAAATGTCACAATGAAATCCATCATTTTGTACAAATAAAACACACTAATAAAAAAAGGAAGAAAAGGTATAAAGAATTCAGCTTACTTTGGGCACTTGAACTGTTGAATGACATGTTTTCATGGGTTGTAGGTGAATTCGTGTTTGCCTTACCCAGGAAAGAGTATTATTGAGAAAGAGCTCATTTATGTCAGCCATCCTACCTGCTGCCTTGCCAAGTTAGCTTTCATCTATCATTGAACTATGTAGGGCTCTGCTACAAAAGTCTGTGAGATGTGTTCAGATAACAGCCAGCATTTGTTTCTGGAATAGGAAAAACTGTTCCTTTCTTTGCCCCAAGGGTACACTAACACTTGTTCTCCAACTCAAACTGAACACAGTAAATATCTTTGATGGAAATAGCATTGTGCTGCCATGGTACACTGAATTTAAACTTCTATTTTATCACAGGGTCACCTTTTATTTGTTGTCCTGTCAGTGCTCTCTGACTTAAAATTCTGGATACTGTTATGTTACTTGAGAATACACTGTATTATAACTGCAAAGCTATAACTCTCTTTGTACAACCTCATCAAAATAAGTAATTAAGCAATCTGTTGAATGATGGGACCTATGTTCACATATAGTAGAGAACTTGGCATTGTCTTGGGAGAAAGCATGGGAATTTTTCCCTCACAGAAAACTTCTCACTGAAAAAGAGATTAAGAAGATAGACTCTGAACTTAATATTCTAATGTAAGAAATTTGGAGAAAATGAAGGTTTTCCATCAGAGACTCCTTGTTATCCTCCTTGTGGATTATATTAGTAATAGGGGTGATCGGGTATGAGAATGTTTGTTTCTTAATGATAAAAACTCAAAATATCTGCACCTTAAACAAGATAAACAAAGACAGAAGTAAGTAGAAAGGAACTTTGGATGATGTCACTTAAAAATTAGGAACCCAGGTCCTTTTTTATAATTATTCCATCATCCATATATGGCTTCTACCTAGGTTCATGATAGCTGCTTGAATTACAATCATCATGAACACAGTTTAGCCAGTAGGAAGGACAAAGAGTAAGCCACAGTTGAGTGTACTTTCTTTAAAATACTTAGTGGATACCACACATGAGTGATATCTGCCTAAATTCTACTGGTCAGAAGTTAGTAGCATGACCTTGCTGACCTAAAGTCTTTATTAGGTGGCTAGACAGACCTAGTCATAGCTCTTAATAATAACATATTATTAAGGGGAATGTGACAATTCAATATTTAATAGTCTCCACTACAAGGAATGCATATGGTGTAACTTAGGGAATTGAAGTTACTCAATATTTAGGGATATTTAAATGAGTGAAAGACAACAAAAGTACATCATTAGCTAGTTTAGTTGTTAAGAACCTGGGCCATTGCTCTCCTGAATTCTCAAATAGTCTTTTGAAGTCACAGGCCAACAGAAGTGGAGCCAAAACGCTACCTAGTAACAGGCACCCACTGCCAATTTCCAGATAGACTTCCAAGGTACATGTTGTCCCATATGACCTTCCTCTAATTTTGTATCTTTCTGTATTTCGCCTATAAAAACCTCTTCTATTGGTAATCCAAACATGCTGTACTCTTGGCTCTACTAGTAGAAGCTGTTCTTAATGTTTATACAAGCTATCTATTACTTTCACATAAATATTATAAGATGATTAGAAATTAAAAGATAAGCTAGAAATAAACTTAGAATCTGTAAGAATTTAGATTATGATAAAAATTTTGGTTATTGACTAAAAAAATTGGTTGAGTATTTAACAGAGCAAAAGTAAATGAGAAAAAGCTCAGACTCTACTTCTACTCATATTATATACACTTAAATAAATTCTAGGCAGACTAAAATGTTAAATGAAACTGTAAGAGGGCTATAAGAAAATATTTGTAATTTATTTTAAAAATAATAACACTATAAACAGTGTTACACAACCTTAGGCACTGATTAGACTGGAAGTAATCGGGAGTCTACCCCAACCCTCCAAAACTAGGACTAAGATAAGACCTTCAAATACCAGTATCTGAATCTGAATTAGAGGATTCATAACATATCACAAGGTCCCATAGGAGTAAATTCTTACTGGCAAAATTAGTGATGTTCAAGATATATGTTTGGCTAGAAAATTTATACAGGCACTTCTGCCTTTCATGATTGAGGTCTAAAACTCTGAACATGAACCTTTTTTTTTTTCATCTCCTCACTTGTATACACCTAATAGCTTCTATGGACAGTATCCTCCATTTCTAACTCCCCATGTTTAAGTCTGTCAAAGGGTCTACACACATTAGATTCCCTAACATCTAAGGCTCAAACCCTTTAAACTACCCAATGTATCCTCTTACAGCTTTACAGTTGCAGTGTGAAGCCCAATACCCATCTGAGAACTCCAGCGCACTCATCCCTCCATTCTTCTTCCCATCGGGTGAGGGATGAATGTGGAATTATTGTACATTATTTTGGTTCCTTTGCTGTTTCAAAGAGGGGTGAGTATTTTTTGGCATCAGTTGTTATTATCTGGTAAGTTTGGGTAGTTTTCCCCTCAAAACATTGCTGAAAGCAATTAAGGAAGATCTAAGTAAACAGAAAGACATCCCATATTCATGAATCACATTACTTAATATTGTTAAAATGGCAATATGCTCCAAATTGTTCTACAGATTCATTCAAATTCATATCAAAATCTTAATCAAATTCTTACAGAAATTGGCAAAAGGATACTAAAATTTCTGTAGGATTTCAAGGCATGTAAAATACTCAGAATCATAATGAAGTTGGAACCCTCACATTTCACAATTTCAAAACTTACAAAAAAACTTGGCTACAATCATAACAATAGGATGGTAGTGGCCTCAGAGTATTTGCGTGTGTGTGTGTGTGTGTGTGTGTGTGTGTGTGTGTGTGAAATGAGAGTCTAGAAAGAAACCAAAGCATTTATAGCCAGATAATTTTCAACAAGGACACTAAGACAATTTGCTCAGAAAGGAATATTCTACAATAAATGATTCTGGGGCAACTGGCCGTACATATGGAAAAGAATGAAGTTAGATTCCTGCCTCATACCACAAGCAAAAATGAACTCAAAATGTTTTAATTTAAAAATCAAAACTGTTAGAAGAAAACATTTTATAAATCTTCATGGCCTTGGGTAGAAAACAGTTACTTAAATTTAACATCAAAAGCACAAGTAATGAAAGAAAAAAATGGACAAATTATACTTGGTCTAAATTTAAAACTTTTGTATTTAAAATATATCATCAAGAAAATTCAAAGGCAAGGTGCAGATTAACAAAAACATTTACAAATCATATATCTGATGAGAGGCTCATATACATGCCACAGCATAGATGAACCTTGAAAACATTATTCTAAATCAAAAGAACCCAATCACAAAAGAGCACATAGTCCATGCTTCATTTATACATAGTGTCCACAAGAGTCGAATCTCTACATAGAAATAAAGTAGGCTAGCGAGTGCCTAAGGCTTATGCAGGAAGTGGGAAAAAGAGGATAAAGGAGTTGAGGAGTTGGAAGATAACAATGATTGAGAATGGATATAGTATTTCTTTTGGAGAAAATAAAAATGTTCCAAACTTGATCATGGTGATGGTTGCACAATTCTGTAAATATGCCAATAAATCACTTAATTGTACATTTTAAGTTGGTGAATTGAATAGCATCTCAAAAAAGCTACTATAAAAAATTACAGTCACTGATGGCTTACACCTGTAATCCTAACTATCCTAGCTGCAAAGGATAGTGGTTCAAGACCAGCCCAGGCAAAAAGTTTATGAGACCCCATTTCAAACAATAGCTGGATACAGTAGTGTACACCTATCATTCGAGCTGCACAGGAGATCTGATGACTATGGTTCCAGCTCCCCCAACCCCACCATGCAGATTATCTCAACAGAAAAATGCTGGGCAAGGTGGTACATGCCTATTATCCCTGCTCTGTTGGGAAGCATAAAATAGGAGGATTGTGGTCCAGACTGGCATGGGCAAAAAGCAAGACCCTATCTCCAAAACAATAACCAGAGCAAAAAAGCCGGAGGTGTAGCTCAGGTGGTTGAGCACCTGCCTAGCCACAACAAAGTCCTGAGTTCAAACCCCAGTAATGCCAAAAAAAAATGCATTTTTAGATAACCTGCAACATAAAATAAAAGATGAAAACTGGGTCATTTTAATGAGTAGAGAAAATTGCTATTTTAATTCAAATAAATTAAAAATTCAAAAATGTACACCCAGCTCCCATGAGTCCAGTAGACTACCTTTAAAGAAACATCCATGGTCTCAAACCCTGTTACATCTGGTGTCCATCTATTTAATGGCAGATTCTGTTTTCTGGTCCAACTGGGTTAGCTGATGCTGCTGACAGAATATTGTGAAGTTTTCCTCAAAATGAATGATTAGTGCAAGGTCCTTGTCAGCACACCTGAAAGGACAAAAAAGTAGATGCTCTACTAGTGTGTAGGAAAGATGTCTCTCAATTTTCTGTACCTGTTGGCTAAAAATAAAGGAATCCATGTGACAACATTTGGTTCAAGAAACCAATTTCATTTTAACAGTTCATGTGATAGCAGTGTTGTAGAGCCGGGCACATAGTTCCTATCTTTCTCTATATGTCAGAGGCTTCTATTTTTGCCAAAGTAACCTAACAATTTTGAGCAGTTGATTGGCCAAGTCAATTTACAAGCCAAATAGGACGTAAGATTACTGATGAGTACAACTCAATACAGAATTTATCTGCTTTTCTATGAAGCATTTATAAAGTGACAAGTTTGACTACATAGGAAACCCACTTACCTCACTTATAAATAACAACTTACTACAGAAACTGTCTCAGTTAATACCTAACTTACTACAGAAAATGTCTCAGTTATGCTAACAACTTATACTTGTGAAGCACAGGTACTTTGAATGTTCTAATCAATTCAATTAAACCATACAACAATAAAACAACACACACAAACACACACACACACACACACACACAAATACACACACCCCTTTCTATACTTGCTTTGTGATCTTAGAATTAGATATCCTTCTAGCCCTCACTTTTCTCATGGCTAACATGAGTGATTAAACTAAATGATTTCTAAGTTCCATACCAACTCTGATTATTCATACATCATTTTTATGTCTTGTTTTTTTTAAGACAGGGTCTCATTATGTAGCCCATGCTGGTTCAAACTCATAATCTTCCAGTCTCAGCCTCCCAAGTACTGGGGTTATAGGCATCAACCATCAAACTTAGTCATAAATCATCATTTTTGAGTACTAGCCTATTCAACCAGTACATTAGGCAGGAAGTGAGGCAAGATAAGGTATGGGTATAAGACTAATTACAAATATATAAAGTGAGAGAATCTGACCTCCAGAAGTCTATGATGTAGTGCATGAAGGATCATGAAAGAGATATAACCAATGTTGGGAAAATAGTGTAGATTGATACACTCTACTACAGAGTTTCAAAGACGTAAAGAAGAAAAAGGACAGTTAAACTGATGAAAATTCAAAGAGAGATAAGATTTTGACAAATTGAAGCAGAATCATGGAGAAATTGTATATGCAGGCTGGTAATGAGTACATAGAAAAAGTAATGTATTCCCCTTCTATTCAACCCCTGGCCTTCTCCTGGACTTTTGAGTTCATATAACTAGCTTTGTTTATTGATGTAGCTTTTGCAAATTTTAACAAGGCTTTCATGGGTTGGATATGAAGTGTCCCTCAAAAGGCTCATGTGTTAAAGGCTTGGTCCCCAGCTGGTGGATCTAATCATTAAGAGATGATTGGATCATAAGTACTGACTTCATCAATGGATAATGTGATGTTATTGGGAGGTGATGAAAACTGGAGGAGACAGGTCACTGGAAGCACGTGACTGAAAGGTATATCTGGTCCCTGGACCTGTCTTCTTCCTCTCTGCTTCCTGACTGCCATGAGGTGAGCAGCTTTTCTCTGCCATGCCCTTTCTCCATGCTGTGCTGCTCTGCCACAATCCTAAAAGCAGGCCTTGGATGGAAACCTCTAAAACTAGGAGCCAAAACAAACTTTTCCTCCCTATAAATTGTTTGTGTCAGGTATTTGTCATACTGACAAAAATTTAACACAGAATATTGGAATCAGACAATTGGGGTCATTGCTGTGACTATCTGACTGTGGAGTTCAGAACTCTTTGAAACTGGTCTGTAGGAGGAATTTGGAAAACTCTGGAGATGTGAGCTAGAGAAGCCTTAGAATCCCATAAGCATTGCTTAATGGGAGTTCCTGCTGGGAGCTCGAAGGACAAAATGCTAACAGGAACATGGAGAGAAAAGACTGTGCTCATGATGTTTAAGAGGGAAAAGGACCCTCTTGGGAATGGACTAGAGGCCACGTATGTTGCATTATCACAAATAACTGGTCTACATTTTGTCCATGCCCTGAATGGACATGCCTGTACTTTTGAATGAGGCTGTTTACTTTTATCATTTTATTATTATTATTATTATTATTATTATTATTTATCTTTTTTTTGGCAGTACTGGGATTTGACTCAAGGCTTCATACTTTCTAGGCAGGTGCTCTACCACTTGAGCCATGCCTCCTTCCCTTTTTGGCTTTAGTTATTTTTCAGATAAGGTCTCATGTTTCTGCCCAGGGCCAGTCTTGACCTATGATCCTCCTATCTATGCTTCCTGTATCTGGGATTGCAGGCTCATGTCACCATGTCCAGTTTGTTGGTTGAGATGGGGACTTCCTAACATTTTGCCCCAGTTTGCCTTGACACATTGTACACTTCGGATCTCCACCTCTGAAGTAGTTGGGATCACAGGTATGTGCCACCATGCCTGGCCTGAATGAGGTAACTGTAAAGGTGATAGGCTAATCCTGAAGAGGAAATGTCAAGGGAATCAAGTAGTTAGGCTGGCATGGATATTGCTAGCTACTTTAGCCAAATTTACAGTGACAATCAGGAGCAAAAAAAAAAAATGCAGAGCAGAAAGATTTTTAAAAATCTTACAGTTTGGTTAGAAGAACTCATGTAAATTTGGGGCTAAAAAAGGTATGGTTTTTTACCACATTAATACCATTACAAAGAAGCCAAGTACTTTGCACTGGGGTACTAGGAAAGATATCTTTATTAGGGTATCTTAGCAATTAGCAAGGCCCTTCCCTTACAAGTTCGTGGGTATAAAAGTGTAACTCCTTTGAAAGACTTTCCCTTAAGAAAAGCCACTGTCAGGGCACCTACTCACATAGGGCTACCTCAAAAGCTGCTTTGCCAGGATTCATTTTACCCAACTCTGCCCCTGTGCATACAGATGCTGTTACAGCTGTGTTCTCAGGGGATCAGGCTGATATCCCACTGGCAGCAGGTCTTGGTGTCATCCATGTGATGCTGGCTCTGCAGGCATGCAGAATGCAAGAGTTACAGCATCATGGAGGTTTCCATACAGATTTCAATGGAAAACCTGGGAAACTAGACACTGTGCAGTAGGGTCAGATTCTCTGAAAAAAGCCCCCATGAGAGGGTGATGAGTGAAACCGAGAGTGATGCCAAAGGTACAGTGAAGACTCTTGAAATCCATAGAAGACAGGAGCATGGAATGTCTACCATGGAAAAAACACAGTCAGTGAGCAGATCCAGCCAAGGAGAAAGGTTGCATGGGCTGAAGTCACCAAGGTCGTAGTTACAGGGTAACAAAACCCTTTGAAGAGTACATCATTTCACCAGATGCCTCAAATTCCAGGTAGGATTTAATGTTTTCTCTTCTGGGTTTTAGTCTTGCTTTGGTCTGATTCCTCCTTGTGATCTTTCTGTTTCTCCCTTTTGGAATGGGAATGTGTACCCTGTCCCACCATAGTATGTCAGAAGTATGTAATTTTCTTTTTGATTTTTACAAGGGCTTATAGTTAAGAGTTAGTCATAAGACTCAGAGGAGACTCTGAATTTGGTCTTTTAAACAATACTGGTACTATTGAGACTTTGGAAAAGGAATTAATGCATTTTCTGTTGAATGCAGGATACTTATATCCTATTCAGTAGAATTGACACTTTGTTGTTTTTATTTGGAGATTAAGTGTGGTTTAAGAAGGTGTGTTTGGCAACAAGGGGATTGGACTTTGAGCACATGATAAAAGCGAGAGCACACAAGGGAGGTGTGAGGATAGGTAAGACACCTAAAAAATTAGCTAGCATTTGTTGCCCTTAACACAGAGAAACTAAAGCAGATACCTTAAAAACAACTGAGGCCAATAGAAGAAGGGGACCAGGAACTAGAAAAAAAGGTTAGATCAAAAAGAATTAACCTAGAAGGTAACACACACGCACAGGAAATTAATGTGAGTCAACTCCCTGTATAGCTATCCTTATCTCAACTAGCAAAAACCCTTGTTCCTTCCTACTATTGCTTATACTCTCTTCAACAAAATTAGAGATAAGGGCAAAATAGTTTCTGCTGGGTATTGAGGGGGTGGGGGGAGAGGGAGGGGGCAGGTGCTAAGGGAGGGGGTGGGGGCAGGGGGGAGAAATGACCCAAGCCTTGTATGCACATATGAATAATAAAACAATAAAAGCTAAAAAAAAAAAAAAAAAAGAAGGTGTGTTTGGGTGTCAAGTTGACAAGCAGATGTGTGATGGTTAATCTTGATTGTCAACTTTATTTGGTGGAGAGATGCAAAGGAGGTTTAGCTAAGCACACCTCTGGGTGGGTCTGAGGGCATTTCCAGAGAGGATTTGATCATGAAGGCTCTGGCCTAATGAATGGTTTAGTCCATGGGTAGACTAAAATTTGAATGAACAGTTGAGAGGTGGTGGAACTGTGGAAGGTGAGACGTGGCTGGAAGAAATGGATCACTGGGGGCATGTTTTTGAAGGGTTATCCTGGCTCTGGACCCTTATTATTACTCTGCTTTGCTTCCTGGTTGCCATAAGGTAAACAGCGTTCTTTCTCCATACCATTCCTCCATGATGTTTCTGCTTTGCTTTGGGCTTAAAAGCAATGGAACCAGCTGACAATGGACCTAAAACTCTGAAACCATGGACCAAAATAAATCTTTCCTCCTCTAAATTGTTTATGCCAGGTATCTGTTACAGTGTTGAAAAAGTCTCACTAACACAAATGGCATTTGATAAAAATCTTAATATTAAAAAAAGAAAGAGCAGAGATAGCATGGGCATACATATCTTTACATCAATTAATTAATGAATGGAATTTCCTTCTTGAGACAGTCACAGGAGACATGTACAGCTGCCAATAGTTCTTGGAAAACACTGATTTGAGGGAAAAAAAGTGAAGAAAAGGAGTTGCTAGCCATTTTGTATAAAGACAAGCACATGCTACTCAAAAAGGAAAAACTGATAAACAATAAATAACTTATCTTCTGGTTCCCAGGATTTATTTATTTATTTATTTATTTTATTGTTTTATTATTCATATGTGCATACAAGGCTTGGGTCATTTCTCCCCCCTGCCCCCACCCCCTCCCTTACCACCCACTCCACCCCCTCCCTCTCTCCCCCACCCCCTCAATACCCAGCATAAACTATTTTGCCCTTATCTCTAATTTTGTTGTAGAGAGAGTATAAGCAATAATAGGAAGGAACAAGTGTTCCTGGTTGAGATAAGGATAGCTATTCAGGGAGTTGACTCACATTAATTTTCCCAGGAATTAATTATGCCCATTACATTATGGGTAAGAAAGGTAAGGTGCCATAGGCTGTTACTGTATGTGTAACTGTGAAACCAAGGCTGATGAATTTTAAGTAAAATTTTGTTAGAGTGTTCTCTATGGATACACAATGTGCGCATATGTGTGTGTATTTATATTAAGCTCTGTGGATGTATTCACTCATTTAATCGTCCCTGTAACTTAATGACACAGTGACTACTATTATCCCTTTTTATTGATCAGGAAATTAATTCATAAAAGAATTAAATAATTTGCCCAAAATTATTGCCAGTAAATGGCAGAACCAAGTGTCAACTCCATGGCTATCTGATTCTCCTCCACCTATTACTGTTTCCCTAATTAATGGAGACTGCTCCAGAATTCCTCACCTGTTCTGTCACTCATCTAAAGCTAATATCAAGCAACCAAAGAATGAAATTCCTCCTAACTAAGTCTCCTGAGACTCAGTCCCCTAGATGTAAATAATGAGAAAGTATATTTACATATCATGAGACTCCAATAAAAATGTAGGTAGCAAGCTGCAGGAATATATTAGATAAAATCTGAAATTTATAGAGCCATTTAAGTATTTATAAACCAAGGATGTCAATGCTAGCAAAGAGATTGAGACAAATGAGATGGTAATTTAAAATATACCACAGAGAGATTAAATTGTGAAAAATGAAAACTGACATTATATAAAATATGCAGATATACATGCAAGTACATATGTAGAGATAATTTTAAAAGTGTGAGACTATTAAACACAGCTCTTAAAATTAAATTATGAAAGAAACTAAATAAAAGGACTTGGGGGAGCAATCAGAAAGTAATTTTTAAAAATCCTCAACTGCCTGAAAAGTGGTAGTGGTTGTGAAATCTAAGAACCCAACAGACTTGGCAGAAAAAAAACACCAAGAGGAATCAGGGCTTCAACACCCTGAACCCCCAACCTGTACAAAGCTTCTCCATGCCACTATACACCGAGAAAACAGGAGGGCGCCCAGGTCACCAGACGCCAGTCCAAATCTGCTTGGGATACATCCAGCAGACCAACAGAAAGCAAATAAGCAGCATGCAGTATTCCCACAGCCACCCCTGGGATAAACCAGCATAGCCCCTTGGACAGACAGACACCATGGTCCACAAAAAAAAAAAAAAACTGAATAATAAGCAAGGAACTGAAAAAGAACATGCAGCAGAGGGTTGGGGTTCTCTGAGTGCACCAGAGGTAGGGGAGGGGCAAGGAACTGGTCTCCATGCAAACTTTCAGTACACAAAGACTGGAAAGGCAGACAGGCCGACAGTGGGCAGGTGATAAGCTGCTGCTTGAAATAAGGCAGATAGCAGTGCACAAAGCTCATCTCCTGAGCCAGTGAGCAAGATCCAAAGTCAAATGACATTGCAAAATTGAAAAACAATCAGCAAACCAGCATAACACACTGACAGCAAGGAGCCAGCTGACAGATCTCTGACCTTGTCCCAGAAAAAGGGGGTGCAGCAAAGAAACAAGCCCTCAGTAAACCAACACAGAGAAAACCCAACTCCAAAGCAGGGCAGCTAGTGAACCACAGAACTGACCTCTGGAACCTGAGGACAAGCCACAACTCAGAGCTGACTAAGCAGCTGCCTCTGAAAGACGGGGAAAAAAACTGGCAAGTCTCCCCAGTGACCTGGTGAGACTAAGACAGAGCTTCTGCTTAAATACCAACATCAGGGCTGAATGCTGAAGGAATAACACCAGAACTACTAAGACTGAAATTCTATTGTTCCTGAACCTGGAATTGTTTTATGTGTTTGCTTGTTTGTTTGTTTAGTTCCCTGTTTGTTTGTCCACCACCTCTCCTTGTCAATTTCTTTGGTTTTCTTTTTCTTTTTTTCCTTCTTTCTTTGTTTTGTTAGTTTTACTATTGTAAGTTAGCTAATACTACATTACACAACAGACCAAGGACAGAAACAGCACCAAGTGGAGTGATGGGAAGATGAAAAAGGGAGGAAAACCATTCTTCCCCCCAAAATAAATTAATACACAATTCAGACAGAAATGAAGAAAACGGATACCAGACTTCAACAAAACAAAGATAATCTATGCTAAAGACCCCAACAAAGTACACAAGAACACCATGAAAGAAAAAATCCTGCAAGTAATCACTGAGAATTTCATGGAGATGTTACTAGACATAGTCAACAAAAACGTACAAGAGGCACTCAAGAAATTCAAAGACAACAAAATAAAAGAATATGAGAAAACACAAAAACAAATAAATGGACTCATAGGTGCCCTAAATAAACACCAAAGTAAAACAGAGAACACCATAGAGAGATTAATGAATTAAGGATGAAAATTGACAATATCAAAGGGAAAATGACCCGTGATATGGAAAACCTCAGAAAAAAGAATGAAACAGAAATACAAAACACAATGACAGGCCACTCCAGCAGACTAGAACAAGCAAAAGATAGAATCTCACAACTTGAAGATGAAATGGAAATTAAAGGAAAAACTGAAGAGCTATTAGTCAAACAACTCCAGACCTGTGAAAGGAATATGTAAGAACTCACCAACTCCATCAAAAGACCAAACCTGAGAATCATGGGCATTGAAGAAGGAGAAGAGGTGCAAGCAAAAGGAATTCATAATGTATTCAACAAAATAATAACAGAACATTTCCCAAATCTAGAGAATTCTATGCCCATTCAGGTACAGGAAGCCTCCAGGGCACCAAACAGACTTGACCAAAATAGAACTACCCCACAACATATTATCATTAAAACAAGAAGCACAAAGAACAGAGAACATTGAAGTCTGTAAGAGAGAAAAAACACATAACATGCAAAGGTAAACCCATCAAAATCACAACAGATTTCTCAACGGAAACATTAAAAGCAAGAAAATCATGGAATGAGGTATTCCGGGCACTGAATGAAAATAACTTCAACCCTAGGATACTCTACCCAGAAAAACTATCATACAAAATAGATGGAACAATAAAAGTCTTCCATGATAAGCAGAAACTAAAACAATATATGACCACCAAGCCACCACTACATTTGCAGATGATATGATTCTGTACCTTAAAGACCCAAAAAACTCTACCCAAAAATTCTTAGACATCATAAACAGCTACAGTAAGGTGGCAGGATACAAAACCAACTTACAAAAATCATTACCTTTCCTATACACCAATAATGAACAAACTGAGAAAGAATATATGGAAACAATTCCATTTACAATAGCCTCAAAAAACATCAAATACCTAAGAATAAATTTAACAAAGGATGTAAATGACCTCTACAAGGACAACTACAAACCCCTGAAGAAAGAGATAGAGGAAGACCAAAGAAAGTGGAAAGATCTCCTGCTCTCATGGATTGGTAGAATCAACATAGTAAAAATGGCTATAGTACCAAAAGCAATCTACATGTTTCATGAAATTCCCATCAAAATCCCAATGACATTCATTACAGAGATTGAAAAATCTACCCTAAAGTTCATTTGGAAACACAAGAGACCATGAATTGTCAAGAAACACTCAGCAAAAAGAGCAATGCTGGAGGTATCACAATACCCAACTTCAAACTATATTACAAAGCCATAGCAATAAAAACAGCATGGTACTGGCACAAAAACAGGCATGAAGACCAGTGGAACAGAATAGAGGACCCAGATATGAATCCACACAGGTAGGCCCACCTTATTTTTGAAAAAGGCACCAAAAATATACGATGGAGAAAAGACAGCCTCTTCAACAGATGTTGCTGGGAAAAATGGTTATCCATCTGCAAAAAACTGAAACTAGATCCATGTTTATCCCCCATACTAGGGTCAACTCAAAATGGATCAAGAGCCTTAATATCAGAGCTGCAACTCTGACGTTAGTACAGGAAAGATCAGGGAATACTCTGGAAGTCATAGGTATAGGCAAGCACTTCCTCAATAGAACCCCAGCAGCTCAGCAACTAAGAGAAAGGATGGACAAATGGGACTACATAAAATTAAAAAGTGTCTGCACAACAAAATAAATGGTCTCTAAACTGAAGAGACCACCCACAGAATGGGAGAAAATATTTGCCAGCTACACATCAGACAAAGTACTGATAACCAGAATATACAGGGAACTTAAGAAACTAAACTCTCTCAA
This sequence comes from Castor canadensis, assembly GCF_047511655.1. Taxonomy (NCBI): domain Eukaryota; kingdom Metazoa; phylum Chordata; class Mammalia; order Rodentia; family Castoridae; genus Castor; species Castor canadensis. The sequence continues at coordinate 125,044,110 of NC_133391.1, read as the reverse complement.
AATCAATGAACCAATAAAGAAATGAGCTACTGACCTAAACAGAACTTTCTCAAAAGAAGAAATTCAAATGGCCAAAAAACACATGAAAAAATGCTCACCATCTGTAGCCATAAAGGAAATGCAAATCAAAACCACACTAAGATTCCATCTCATCCCTGTTAGTATAGCCATCATCAAAAACACCACCAACAACAGGTGTTGGCAAGGATGTGGGGAAAAAGGAACCTTCATACACTGCTGGTGAGAATGCAAGCTAGTGCCACCACTCTGGAAAAAAATATGGAGGCTTCTTAAAAATCTAAACATAGATCTGCCATATGATCCAGTAATCCCACTCCTGAGGATTGTATTTCCAAAGGAATGCAACACAGGTTACTCCAGAGGCACCTGCAACCCATGTTTGTTGCAGCCAAGTTATGGAAACAGCCAAGATGCCCCACTACAGATGTATGGATTAAGAAAATGTGGTACTTATACGCAATGGAGTTTTACTCAGCCATAAAGAAGAATGAAGTCTTATTATTCTCAAGTAAATAGATGGAACTGGAGAACATCATTCCGAGCAAGGTTAGCCAGGCTCAGAAGACCAAAAATCATATGTTCTCCCTCATATGTGAACTTTAGATCTAGGGCAAATACAGCAATGTTGTAGGACTTGGGTCATATGCTAAGGGGAGAGCACATACAGGAGGTATGAGGATAGGTAGGAAACCCAAAACATGAAAGTGTCTGAGGTCCCCACTGCAGAGGAACTAATACAGAAACCTTAAAGTGACAGAGGTCAATATGGGAAGGAGATCAGGAACTAGTGAAAAGGTCAGGTAGAGATGAATCAACTTGGGTTGTAACACACTTGTGCGTGGAAGCAATGCTAGGAATCTCTCTGTATAGCTATCCTTATCTCAACTAGCAAAAATGCTTTGTCTTTCTTATTATTGCTTATGTCTTCTCTTCAACAAAATTGGAGAAAAGGGCAGAACAGGTGCTACCTGGAAGCAAGAGGGGGTGGGAGGGAGACAGAGGGGGTAGAGGGTAGTGGGGGAGCAATGGCCAAAACAATGTATGCACATGTGAATAAATGAATAAATTTTTTTTAAAAAAGAAAAATGAAATGCTAATAGAATAGTTTCTTTACATCATAGAGAAGACATCTGTGGATTGACTGGCCAGGACACTTTTTTAATAATTGCTACAATTGCCACTATGAACACCCTTTGCTTGTGCCAATAGGTAGCAGTGATTTATGATTTCAAGGCTCCTCAGAAATTCTAACACTATTTATTCCATAACCATAATTCCTTGCTTACAGGAGTTTGGAGCCTAAATTTATTTCTGCCAGTGGAGACAAAAATAATTATTTCCATCATTAACATCACATTTTCATGGGGGGCCTACAAGGTAGAAATTAGTAGTCTTTCCTTTCTTTGAATTTATATGGAACTTACTGCTTGTAAAGATTATTTGACATTTAGCATTATTAGCAACTTATATTTTAGTGTTGTTCATATATACATGTCTTATCTACTAGTTAAGTAATAAAATCCTGAGAGAACAGCAAAAAAAAAAAAAGAACCCAACAGTTGGAGTAAGCCCGGAAAAGAATAGCTATCATATTGGAAACTGTCAAAATTAATAAATTTTTCTGACTGGAATTATATCAGAAGAGTGGGTCAGCATATTCAGTGATTCAATCAAATCATCAATAAAAGAAAACTGGAAAATTAATAATCTTGACACTGAAATACTTAGAGTAAAAAACTGGAATTATGTGGATGTATTAGATTATAAAAATAACATTGCAATTCAGTTACTTCCTGACTCTATGTGAAAATTATTTCCTGTGATAAATAAAGATAGATGTTAATACAAGCAGCATTCTCAAGGTAAATTTTATTTCCATTTCCACTACCCAAAGCATCCTTAGAATAGGTGAGAAAAGAATGGATTATTTTGATAGCAATGATTATGTATATACTTATAAGCATGATGCTCACAAAAGAAGTTGGGCAACTTATTGATCATAATATCATTCTACAATCATTGTTCAATCCTAAATCACAAGAAAAACTATAGTAATAATGAAATCTAACAATAAAAATTATATGAGAGTAGAAAGGCTATTTATGTGCTTTTCAGTTGGTTACTTAAAACTCCAAGCTTCATTTCATTCATCTATCAAAAGGATATAATATCATGCAGAAATAAAGTATAAAGGGTTTTCCACAGTGCCTGACACATAGTAGTGCTAAGCAAATATTAGTTGACTTCCTCCTGCTCTGTCTAAACTTCTCTCATCAGAAAAAAATTTATAAATGATAAACTATAACCATTGAGGAACTTGTAGCCAGCTTTAAGTAATAAGACATGTACTTGGGGAACAGTTAAAGAACTTAAGCAACATACACACACAGGTGAGGACTATAAATACTAAGTGTTCATAAAAGATAGAAATTGAAGAAAGGCATAGAGGTGGTTACCTGTAAGGCTTAAGGGAAGAGATCAGATCTAAGCAAACCTGATGCACAAGTAGAACTGGATAAGTGAATGGGTAGGAGAAGCCCTTTCCAAAGCAAGTGAAGAAATAAGACTTGAAAATTAGCCCTATATCTTCATGACACATTAAGGCAACCAACCCAAAGCTTAACATGGGGCAGCAGCAGCTCCAGACCTCATCTCATTGTCAGAACTACTTTTCTTCAGAGACCTTTCATCTCTCTCATCCAGCTACCAATAGCCCTTTCCAACATATATTCAGTCAGGGGCCTTGCTGTCCAAAATAACTTCCTTCTCTTATGAAATAAACGAACATTGAAAGAGTTGTTCTGAATAAAAAGGTTAAAGATGTATCAGAATGCCTGGTGTGAGGTGACTCTGATATGCCATACTGTAGCTGATAATACCTGACATAAATTACAAACTATACTAAAGAAATCAACAAGAAGGCCAAGTGCCAGTGGCTCATGCCTGTAATCCTAGCTACTCTGGAGGAGGAGATTTGGAGGATCAAGTTTCCAGGCCAGCCCAGGTAAAAAGTTCATGAGATCCACTCTCAATGGAAAAAAAATGGGCATGTTGGTATGTACCTGTCATCCCAGCTACTGAGGGAAACATTAACAGGTGGATCACAGTCCAGGCTGGCCTGGAGAAAAAGTGAGACCACATCTCAAAAATAAACAAATCAATAAGGGCTGGAGGTATGGGCTCAAGCAGTAGAGTGCCACCCAAAGCCCTGCATTCAATCTCCATTGCTGTCAAAAAAAAAAAAAAAAAGACATCAACAGAAACAAGACATATGACTAGATTTGGAAAGTAAGGCAGAAGAGCAGTATCTAATGATCTGTGATCATCACAAAGAGCTGGAGAACATCTCAGGCCAAAGGCATCTATGTGTGAGCCCAGAATACAGAAAATTTGAGGACTTTTCCACAGAGCATGATCTCTATAGCTGAAATTACCAGGTTTCTCTCTTCAACTGATAAAAAAGATGCATTTAATCTATCCGCTTCTTAAAACAGGGTTGTAAGTGACAACAGAATTCTCAAAATCATGGCTTCAGTTACATAAAGGTGTCTTATGTACAGTGTGGAAGCAGCAGTTAAACCTGTCTCTGAACTTCAGCCACAGCTGCTTACAAGTTATCAGACAGGTTCATAGAAATGCTGTTCACCACAGGCAAGTGTTCACAAAATGAGAGTTCTCTCCTCTGCAGACAACTTTGCAGCAGTAAGCAAAGGCAGAGAGCTGTATGTTGCAGTTCACTGATATGCATATCAACTGTAATGCTTGAATGCTAAAATGAATGCAAATTGCCCCAAGTACTTTTAAGCCTAAATGTACACGTAAGATATGGTAATCAATGTGCTTTTGTTCACATCTAAGCATACCACTGCTGACCCTGCATTAACAGGGCACACATTTCAGGCCAGTTTCTCCTATGGCAGTGATGGTTTTACAGGCTGTCTGTGATCAACAGCACAAAGTGAAACAAAACAAATCAACTTAACCAGACATGGAACCTATGCCTTTGCCTTCCTCAGAGATTTTATTGGGACTTAGGGGTTATAGTGGTCATGTTCTATCTCCTTCACTCCTGACCTCAATTCCACTCTATTGCCACCCCGGACTAGGAAGTAAGGAAATAGCACTACCCTTTGAGAACTCTGCTCTTAAAATAGCTCCTAGTTACAGTGAGCAAGGAGAGCTCAGGCTTCTATTGTGACAGAATGGCCTCTGGGTCCACAGGCTATTGACTTGGAAATGTTCTCAGCCTTATACACAGGAGAAGTTTTCATCTTTACAGCTCAGCTTCCTTGCCCACCCTCTAAGGAAATAATTGACTTAGCCAGACCCTTTTTAGCCTTATAACATTACAGAACAAGGAGAATTCAAGGAAAGAACCAGGAATGGAAAGCCAATGAGAGGAAGATCCTTGCTTGTTAAGTTCATGGCCAGGTTCCCACCCTGTTTGTCTTATGTAGAATCTTGGTAGTGAACTAAAGTATTATAAAATCTTCTTTAAAAGAAGGAGGGGAAGGAAAAGAAATAGTTAAGTAAAAATCTTGAGTGAGATGGACCAAAATGTCAGATTGGAGAAAGGTATGGGCATTTCATATGAGAGCCTCCAGGGGAAGTGAAGGATACCAAAGAACTGGGAAAGAGGATAGGCTTGGGAATTGTTTTTCTGAATTTTTGCTGGGGTCCATTACTGTTCTGTGAGAAATGCAGGAAAAGAAAAGCATTCACCCTTAATTTACTTCTTGTTATCAGACATTGATTTTATTAAAGGTGATCATAGATACATAGAATTTATCCATCAAAGACCAAGAAATAATTTTATAAGTTCATTAAATACATTTATATATGCAAAAAATACATAGAAAGATTATTTTTGATATACAATTTATTAAAAGTGAGATTAAAAATGTGGGACTGGGCAGTCATAGAAACACATAAAGCCAAAGAAATAAACTCTCTGAAACTGCTGCTTTCAGTGCCCTACAAGGAATATGCAAAAGAAGGGAGCTCTGTCTCAGGACTTCCCCTTCTAGATGCTGGGATAGACATTCCTTCTGATGACCTAATTTATTCTGATGTCATTCATATTGAAATCCTATGGATAACTTCTTTGGCTCAGATTCCGTGTTTACCAAGCAATAGTTTATATGCAGCTAGAGGTCTCACTTGTCCCATTCTATGGGGTATCAATTGGGAGTTTTTATGTCAAAAGTAGCAGAAAACCAGCCAGGCAGGTGACTCACACCTCTACTTCTAGCTACTTTGGAAATGAGAGGATGACAGTTTGAGGCCAACCTAAGCAAAAAGTTAGCCAGACTCCATCTCAACAGGAAAAAGCTGACCATAGTGGCACATTTCTGTCATCCTACAGACAGAAGGAAGTTTGAAACAGGAGGATGGCAGTCAAGGCTGACCTGGGAAAAAGGCAAGATCCTACCTCAAAAATAACCAGAGTGAAAAAGGCTGGAGGTCGGCTCAAGTGGTAAAATACCTGCCTAGCAAGCATGAAGCCCTGAATTCAAACCCCTGTGCCACCAAAAAAAAAAACAAAAAATGAATTTCCATTCCATACGGATAGTTATATTTTTGCTGGAAAATTAACAAATTTGCCTTCTGCTTTATACTTTAATTTCTATGAACTTAATTAACGTGAAGTAATACCTGAAATTTTTTATTGTTTACAGTGTGTTGATAATTTTGAAAACTGAGCTCTAAGACTGATGCTTCGTCACTAGCGAATTCATTAAGATAATAAATACTACCTGTAAGATAGTGCTCTGTCTTTTCCCTAGAGATTTCAACATTGCTATTGTATATTTTCTTCATTCATCCAATATATTTTTAGTGTTTAAGTTGAACATTGACACATATTTTCATCTTTAAGACATCTCTCATTTAATATTCATATGTAAAGCCTGGAGTGTTAGACTGGAGATGGTACTTAAACCTCAGTTCTCTCAAATTGAAAACACACAGATAATGCAACTATCACTGTTTGGATGTTCTTAGTTCCACCTGTGTGAGGTTTTAGTTCTCTGTAGTTACACAAATTCATCATTCTACTCTCTAAGCAGACAACCCTGAATCTGTAACCCTCTTTTATCGCCTATAAACCAGCACTTTCCTTTTGAATTGTATCCCCTGCTCATTGTCCACTGTTACTGTTCTGTGATCTAGTCTTCATGCTATAATGACCTTGTCTATCTGTGCTAAAACATAGAATCCCAGCTTTTCCATTGAAGAAAGTTCTTGGGAGAACTTGAAATGACTCCGGCATCTGTGGTAATACATAAACATAAAGAATGCTAACAGTTTCTTGGGCCAGGTATGGTAGTTCACACCTCCAATCCAAACTACTTAGGAAGTGAATGCAGGAGGATCGCTGTTTGAAGCCAGCTCAGGCAAAAGTTAGTGAAAGCCCCTTTCAAAAACAAGCTGGGCATAGTGGGCTGTGCCTGTAATCCTATCTACTCAGGAGGTTAAGGTGGGAGGATCATAGTTTGAGGCTGGCCTAGGCAAAAATATGAGACCCTATCTGAAAAACAAACTAAAACAAAGAGGACTCAGGGCATAGCTTGCCTAAAAGTGCAAGGCCCTGGATTTAAAGCCCAATACCACACAAAATAAAATCAAGGCTGGAGGACAGTCCATTAAGTTCACAATGGAAAACAAAGAGAGAGGGCAGCAGTGGGGAACCTTGCTGTGATTATGTGGTGTAACTAGAATGTATGTGTTTTATGTAACCCAAGTAGAGGCCAAAGAGTAGGTAGGCTCCAAATATCTTGAAGTTATTCTTCCCAAGAGGTTAGCTAACTGAGGTGAGAGAACTCAGTGTAAGGCGGTATGGGGTACAGTACCAAGGGTGGACTGAAAGGGGTTGCTGTAAGAGTTCAGCTGAGCACATTGCTGTAAGAAGGAACTGTACCACATGGTCACTTTCCAAAAGCTTCATAGAATCTATGTCTGTAACAAATTAAAAAGCCAGACTTTGAGTGCCTGCAATGAAGGCAGAGGAGTAAGACTATTGGTCTTGCTCTTATAATACCCATCCTTTCTGTCCATCCCTGAATGAGCCAGAAGCAGGAGAAAGGAGATTGGAGTAAAAGTGCAAACAACAGACCACCGTCGTCTTCCATGCTTCAGGATCCTCTTGAGGGATGGGAGCTGTGAAGGGAAGAGTGACTTTGAAATGAGTGTGAGTGTAGCACTTTCATTTAGAGTGGGCAAGATGTTTTAATGCCTGAAAATGAACTGTACTTATAAAGACCATTCTTTAGCAGAAAAGCTAAGGTTCACTTCCAAGATACCATTAAGTGGTAAGGAAAGGAGATGGATTGAACAGAGTATATTCGAAGACAGTAGTTGGTCAAAATGAAGCCATTTTCTGTTTGACCCCCACCAACATGAGAGTATTGAAAAAGGGATACACACACATACACAAATTTTCATTTAATATCATATTATCAATATTTCTCATGACATTAAGTATCCCTTCACATCTTTTTATGGCTTTGTAATAGTCCTTTTTATAAATATGATGTAATTTATGTGGGCATGATGGTGCATGCCTAAAATCTGAGCTACTTGAGAGCTAGAGGCTGGAGGATTGCAAGTTCAAGGCCAATCCAGGCAAAAGGTAGCAAGACCCTGTCTCAAAAAGCAAAATAAAAACAAAGTGCCTGGAGGCATAGCTCAAGTGTTAGGGTACTTGCCTAGAAAGTACAAAGTCCTAGATTCAATTCTGAGTTCCATAAATATATTTATGTATGTGTATGTATGTGCGTGTGTGTGTAATGTAATTTATTTAATTGATTCCCTATTATTGAGCATGTAGATTACTTCTCCCAAGTTTGCTGTTATAACAAATGTAATAACTATATATGAACCTTTTATATATAAAACTTTTCCCGTAACTACAATTAGTACTTCAAGATTAATCTATAAAGATAGAATTACTAAATTAATGAGTATACACTTGTTTAAAACTTTGGATATATATTTCTGAGTTTCAAGGACAAAGCAAACCAATTCAAATCAAACTACAACCTACTATCACCTTGAGTTAGTCAGTGTTGCATTATCATAACAAAATAGCTGGAGTAGACAACTTAAAAAGAGGAAAGCTTATTTTTTATTTTTTGGTGGTGGTGGCGGTACTGGGGTTTGAACTCATGGCCTCATGCTTGCTAGGCAGGTGCTCTACAACTTGAGGCACTCTGCCAGCCTGGAAAAGTTTATTTTTGACTATTTTGGAGGTTACAGTCCATGGTCAGTTGTCCAGGCAGTACATCATGGTGGGAGTACATGGCAGAGAAATTGCTTACCTCATGGCACCTAGGAACAAAAACAAGAGAAGAAAAAGAGGCGCTAGGATCCCACTATCCTTTTGAAGGGTTTACCCCAAATGACCTAACTTCCTCCCAATAGGCTCCACTTCCTAAACATTCCATCATTCCCAAAAGCAGCATGGGTGGAAGATCAAGTCTTTAAAACATGGGCCTTTGGAGCACACTTAACCAGCCCATAGTACATCTTCTAAATAAAAGCCTAAAATATTTATTGTATTCCTGGTCTTTTCAGTGCTACCTCCACTGAGTATCTATTTGAAATTTCATAACCCAGAAGCATAGAGAACAAGGTCTTCTATGAACAGGGGCTTTTAGGGGTAATATACTCCTTGCATACTTGGGCTAAAAATCCAAGTCATATCCAAATGAGCACAGGTATAAGTTTAGTAAACACTACCTGTGTTTTTTCTATGGGAAAGAAAAAACTATGACAAAATGTGATAAAACTAACTACCAAACAGGTGTTATCATGTTTTCTGAATATAAAACAATATTTCAACTATCAGAATTATCAGTTTGTGAGCAATAACAACTATCTTAAAATTAATATTTCTTATAAAGAGTATGTGTAGCATTTTATATATCATTTGAATACCATAATACCCCTACAAGGTAGATTTTATTATTCTCACTTTATACATGAGGAAACAAAGTTTAAAAAAATACCTGGCTCACCCATAGACATACAGATCTGGAACAAACATAGCCAAAAGTCAAAACTGTACCCTAATTTCAAGTCTAGACTTTTTCTACCATGCCAATCCTTCTGTTGGTACATTTATTACTTAGTTGTTTAAGAAACAACTTATTAAACACCAATATGTGCCAGCAGTTTTTCTAAATACTAGCATAGAATTATTCAAAATAACAGAAAAAAATCTCCACCCTCTCATATCATGGTCATTAGTGTAAGGTTGAGAGGGAGGATACAGGTAGTAATTAAAAATCAGTTTATAATATCTCAGGGAAAGATAAGTGCTATGAAAAATGAATCAGGGTTAGAGGAGAGAGGATAGTAAGAAATCCTATTTCAGATTACATTTTCAATGAAGCTCTCTCAATGAGGTTGACATTGGAACAGAGACCTTAATCTGAGGGATCCAGCTATACAGACATGAATGGCAAGAGATTCTACGAAGTTGTTGGAAACCTGTTGTTCAACATTACTTGTTCTCTTCACAGAATAATTATTGACAGACTCACCTTCCTATAATTGATAATTAACTCTGTATGCAGAGAAAAGGCATTTTGTTTAAATAAATAAGATTAACATGAAGGCAGGAAAAGACAAAATAGCACACCTACTGAACAGAAACAAAACAGCCAAGGCTTCTGGGATTTCTATTTCTCATTGGCATGGCTTTTCAATATTCATGACTCTTTTTGTGGGCAGCATTGAAGAGTTTGGCTTTTTATTACATTTTTTTCAATAAAATCTTGCAAATTATCCATAGAATCAGATCAAATAAATTTCATATACAATCCTGTTAAGTACCTCTTAAAGAAATTTACTAAATGCTATGGATAGATTTTTAAAATAAAATATATTTTTACTGTATTTTATCAATTTGTACTGGCAGGTTATAACCATTTTCTACCTGATAGCTTATTCCTCAGCATCAGGTAATGAGTTATAATATTACTCATTTGCACCTTTAGTATGAGATACTAGAGATCTTGATTATCTAACTGTTTGAGAAATAAAATAAATTAAGGAAGAATTATAATAGCCCAAGAAAAGATTTACAGAAATACTTATCTGAAATAATGAGTGAAAAAGTAGTCAAGAGATGCCAAAGCCTTAGGTTTCTGACATGTATACCCTTATGATGTGACATCTATCCACCTCCATAATTATTACTACCACTTGTTTAGCTCTTACTGTAGAAAAGGCCATGTGCTAAGCACTTGTGGTGAAACCTCTAACTATTAACTAGTAAATGGCACAGGCAAGATTTGAACTCACTTCAAGAGCCAGGTTCTCAGAGCACATGCTACTCTGACTTCCTACTAGAGTCCACAGAAGTTAGCTAGCCTCTTTAGTGCTGTTCTAACAACCAAGGGTTGACACAAAGCAAATGAGATTTAACCACTATACATAATCCATTCCTCTCAATTGAAGAAACCACAAAACTTAAAGACAATTACCTAGACACCCTCGAGCAGTTCAGTGAATTCAAAGTATATACCTTGGAAACGGAGATTGAGGATCAGTTCCCCTTGGTAATTAATAGAGATCTACTGAAGTCCTGCTCTGTAATCTAAAAGACACTGTCCTGACTTCCTACTTGACTGAAGGCTATGTGGCAGAACATGATGACCTTCACTGTGCTCAACACAATGACTAGGACATAGCCAACATTTATCTGCTGATGAGAAGAGGACAGAAGTTCCTATAGAGAAGACAAAGTCCAGATAGGGGATGAAACTTAAAAATCCCTTATGGAGTAACCCATCACCCATTGCAGAACTGGCAGAGGGTATTTCAGTCACTCTGAGGCCCATGAGCAAAAATCAGAGTTAGAAAACACCATCAGAAGATAACCTCTGCCTATCAAGACCTGAACTAGACAAGTCCTAGAACAGCTTTTGTAACTTCCTGTTTCCCTATCAATACATAACCAGACAATGTTTCTTCCAGGCTCTAAGCAAGTGTTCTGATAAATTTTAATCATCTGTTAATTATTGTCTTTCCCCTGAGGAAATACTTTTCTGACAAGTTAAAAACTTCTCACTGCAATAAAGTGCTCAGCTTTGCTGAGCCATTATAATTTGAAGATTGTCTTCTGGAAACATGTTACAATGAAGTCTCACAGTCTTTTGCCAAGCCAGAAGCTGTGGTTATCACTTATTTCTCAAAGTAGGATATAAACGTTACCCTTGGCAACCATGGTGAATTTTCAGTTTCTCCTGTCCTGGGTTCCTGCTCTGATAATGAGCAATTCTAGGAGACAAATCCCAGAAGACAGAAGTGTTTCATGTGTGTGTCTATGCACCTGTGTGTGTATGCACCTTAACTTTTTCCTGTACTTTTCTTTTTTCTGAAGAGAATAGCAGGTGTACTATAAATTTTTTATAGTCATACGACCAGGTGCAGGAGCAGCAGGTTTAAAGGGCTCTGAGGATGAAGACTCCAGAGAAGAAATAGAAATGAGAAAAAATGTGGAGTGGGGGGACTAAGATATGGTCTGTTTTCTGGGAACAATACATTTCAGATAGGGTCAGTAGAAAGTGAATTATCACTTAAAAATAAGCAAGCATCATGAAAAAGAAACTAAACAGAAATAATAAGTAAATACAATGGGATTTAAAACAAAATCATAAAAGTCACTTGAATTTTTAAGAGTATTCCATAACACTACTAATCCAAAGAAAAATTTAGATTCAAAGTAATAATCCCACATAATTGTTTATACAGGAAAAAAGAGAAAATGCTTTAGGAATCTCCTTAGCTTTAGTGTCACTTTTTCTCTTAGAAATCACTTTTCAGAACTAGGGACCTGCCATGCTCATCCTGATCCACCCAAAATATAGTTTACCAGAGTTCAGTCTGGAGCTAGTATCAGGGGCTCTCATTTGTTGAGATTACTTAGGGAGTGTGAAATGGAGATCAAATTAAGAGTGAGGGATAAAGACAAAAACCAAGAAATATCTAAATGACTACTATACAGTACAGCCCTCAAGGAAAGCCCAAGAGGACCAATATGTGTTTTGGTTCCCACAAAAGGAACCTTGTTGCCCCAAACAAGCCATAGGGAGAAGGATAATATAGAGCCAGAAAAGTCTACAAAGAGTGATTATTACACATCGAGTTTAAAAAACAAACCCATGATTCACTTGGATAGGACAGGGTTTCTTGTTGTTGCTGCTGTTTTTCTAGAGAAACAAAATGAATGCTGATGTGGGTCCTCCACACCATACCCCGAGCCATCCTTGATTCTGACTGCATTGGGTCAAAGGGTAGGGCTGAGCATACAGTGAGAAGGAAATTGAGTACCTTTCTGGGAGAGGAGGAAGGTTAAGGGAACATGGTAAGACTTGAATCACTGGTGAAGCAGCATCTTCCTTCACAGTTCCTCATCTTCTGATGCTTTCAATCCCAGTTCAGTGGTCTGGATGATTTGCAAGCAGAGGCTGTGGGAAGAAGGGGGCTTGTTGCTTCCTTTTCTTTCCCAAGTAAATGTCTATAAGAGAGTATGAGGGAAGCTCCCACCCATCTCCCCTACCCACCCTCCCAAAAAAAAACAAAAACAAACAAACATCAAACATTGACCAGAAAAATTTTTGTAACACCTACAATAAATTCATTGGAGGAAATCCCATTACCTAGAAGCTGGAAAAATGAAACATTTCCTATAGAGCTCTATGTATCGCCCTAATTACCACAGTGTTAATGTGGTACACATAGACATCATTAAAATCAGCAGGAGGGAGGTTTCATCAGGATCCAAATGAGTCAGGAGTTATCACCAGAAAATATTTTATTTTCCACTGAGGTTGGTAGACAAAGTAGATTTAGTCTCTGCCAGAATGAGATTTCTACCAAGAGTAGATAAGCAACATATGAGACATGGATAAGAGCAAAATCAAAGACCTTAGCAGCCAGAAAAGACACAGATGTCTGTGTAGTATCATCAGACAGTATTGTCTTAAATGCTAGGTTCTATTCTATGACTATTATCAGACACCTCTCTCTTGCTAAGCATTCACTCAGTGCTGGGACATATAGCATCTGTCCCTGAAAAGCTCACACTATTTGTCTAAGTTCATTATCCAAGGCCTGTTTATTATCCCTAAATATACACTGGCAGGAAAAGAACTCAAGCAAATGAACAATTCTGAGTAGCATGAATTAGGGTTTATTAGCTTTACATACATGTGCACATGTGTGTAGCACACACATGCTTGTTTTTTTAAATCAAAGGACCTCTTTTGTTTCAAACAAAATGTAGATATAACCCATCCCCTCTAATCCCTTTGCTATATTTGCAAGCTTGCTTTGGAACCCCGGATTTCATACTATGTGGCAGTACAAAGACATATGTGACTTCTTTGGAACTGGGTGAGCATGGCTTGGAGACATGGAGACTCCTCTCCTATACAGATACTTTTCTCCAATGCTATGTTGATTTGAAAGTATTCTCCTCATGATTTTCAATACTCATCACATTCTCACAAATCACTTCAGGTGAAATTATTTCCTAATTATTGGGTAAACATAGATGCTCAAATTTAAAAATACTCCCTTCTAGAAAGTTCCTTCTGCTGTTCCTCCATAGAGAAAATTTCCCCTAACCCCTCACTCCAACCTTCTAGCATCTTGCTGGCTCCTTTCTTTGCCTTTACCATAGGAAGTTTTCAAGTTCGAGGCCAGCCTTAGCTATATACTAAGGCCCTGCCTTAAAACAAATATGCTGAAGATGCCAGATAGTCTAAGTTTCACTTGAGGAGTTTGGGGATTTTCAGTTTTGTGTTTGTATTTTTCTTCTAGCATTTCTCATAACTTAAAAAATAACCCTTCTTCATGGATGCCTCCACCTCAGATCTCATTTGAATCTTTTTTTATTTTATTATTGTGCTGGGTTGGGGTACATTGTGGCATTTACAAAATTTCTTACAATATATCAAATATACCATACTTGAATTCACCTCTCCACCATTCTCCTTTATTCCCCTCCCTCATTCCTGGAATAGTTTCAACAGGTCTCATTTTTCCATTTACATACTGTAAATGGAAAAATACTGTGTACCTGTGTACACAGTATTTGTACCATAGTCACCATCCCTTACCCATTCCCCCCTCCCACTGGTATCAACCCTCCTGGTAGGGCCTGTTCTGCCCTCCTTTTCTCTGATTTTACAAAAGAAAGGAAAAAGAAATGACAGTGTTTCTTGTTTAAGATAGTTACACAGGGAATTTCCTTGTGGCACTTCTATATATATAAGTACTATAGCCCACCTTGATGTATTTCCTCTATTTTTCTTCTTTCTATTTTAATCCCTTTCTTTTATTGCAAACTATACTACCATACTTAGATAACTACTAAGCATTAAAATGTTAATTTATTCTACAGACACCTCAAGCAGACTGAAGCAATAGGGAAAGCAAGGCATATGGCCAGGAGTATAGATTCAGTAACCAAACTTTGGGGTTTGATTTCAAGTTGTACTACTTACAAGCCATATGACTTTGAACAAATTACTTAACCACGCTGAGTTTTAGTTTTCTCACCTATATAATGAAGGTAATAACAGCACCTACTTTGAATGATTGTATTGATGATTAAACGAGTTTGTGAAGTGCTGAGATCACTATCCACATCACAAGAAATGGTACATGTTCAAGACTTTAGTTTATTTGTCCCCCCCCCCATACTCCAAATGACCAATACTCCACTGACTTCCAAAGCTTACAAATAACTAACTACAGGAAGAGCCCATTTTTCCAAAACGACTATTACTTGTTAAGGGGCCTCTTAATGCAAGTGATCAAAGTTCATAGTAATGAATACAGTTTTATAAAGTAAGCTTTGACCTGGATTTAGTCTTTTAAAACTGAAACTCAATGTCATGGAAAACATGACTATTTTATCTTATAGTTAGCAAAATGTAGGCATTAATTGTAATAAAGAATAAATTGTGTTGTTTTCATTTTTAATTTTTTTCTACAAAATACATACTATGACAACCTTCACTTCCTATTTTAATTTTTGTAACACTTCTATAAAGAGGCTCTCCTTTATAAAAATGTTAACGTGCTCCATCAATTTTCCTAACACTTAGGCATACAAATTATTCTCTTTTGAAGCTCTCATCATGACTCTTATTAATTTTCTATAGGTTTTTAAAATTTTTATCAGTACTTTTGTGAATAATTTTAGCATTTACCTGATCATCATAATTTTCTGTATTTTTGTGGTTCTGAAATTTTGACAGCAATATATTCACATAATATCAGAATTATATTATGGAGTCTTTACAATATCCAAAAACCAGAGACAAAATGTCAGATATTGTGGTGATTTGCTGTTCATGGTAAAATAGGAGAGATGTTAGAAGAGTTGGTTTTAATGTTTTAAGTTGACAACAAATTAGTGACTATTTCATGTTTTATTATTTTTGTATCCTCATAGACTTATAACTTCAGAGGTTAAGATGATTAGTAGTTATTTTTCCACACTAATACAAGATAGAAAAAATAAGTATAGCAATCAAAGTATACACTAAGTTCCATAAGAGTAAACAAAAAAAATTTTTTTTGAGTTTATTCTGTCTGGAACAACTCATCCTGCTTCATGAAAAAGCTAATAATGCCTGTTGAGCTAAGTCTGGCAGAACACATAGGATTTCAATAAGATGAGGACCTTCTCAAATTAGTAAAGGCAGCAAAGTTTAAGTTACTTTTAGGGAACAGTGAACAATCTAATCATAAGTTAGAGACCCTAGCATTGTGAGAGGGCTGTAATTATGGATTCTCAGTGCAGAAACGTCTTCCCCACACATCCATATATTATAAGAACTTCTGCACCCATTCATGTATTGATCTACAAGTCAGATGAAGGAGATAAAGGCCATCCATACAGAAGATTGAACTAGTTCCATTCAATGCCATGTAATCTATTGACTGCTCACCCTGTGAATGATATTAAATACGCAGTTGAGGTTAAGTTAGTCAAAGTTAAGTTGAAGATTCTGGGACACTTATTCAATATTTCAATGGTATATCAAAATTTGACCAATAACAGGAACAATAATAATTAGTCATAGTTCTTATACTACTCCTGTAGAAACTACTTTTATAGTTACTCTATTTCCCAGGAGGCAGAAGGAAAAGCATTCTGCTTTGTGGTTATGAAAGAAGTGGCAGAGAAACAAGGAAGCTACTTAAGAATTAATCTCTATTAGGAAATTTCAACACAACACCAAGTGGACATTAGTCTTTGCCTCCATTATGAAAAGAAAAGCAAGGTATCCCACAGCACTAATGGTATGTAAGGAATATTGCTAGCATCAGTAATACCGTTTGAAAGTGGAAATTTAAATTCTTATTTGCCCTACATAATATTTCTCTTGAATTAAAAAAGGAGGCAGAACCAACTAAATCAGTCTCCCCAACCCAATTTTTGTACCCTTCTTTGCTCAGGTCACCACCCATCACCTCATTCTTGCTATTCCTTGAACACACCTACTGTTCTTTTGCCAGAAATAATCCTGCCATGACTATCCACATGACTTATTCCTCACTTTTATCAGGTCTTCAAGCAAAAGTCACCTTCAGTGAGGGCTTCCCATATCCCATTAAATAAATGACAAACCCTTTTCCAACACCTCTCACTTTTATTATTCTCCTTAGCCCTTGTTCAGTATCGAATGTGGTATTTA
Source organism: Castor canadensis (assembly GCF_047511655.1). Taxonomy (NCBI): domain Eukaryota; kingdom Metazoa; phylum Chordata; class Mammalia; order Rodentia; family Castoridae; genus Castor; species Castor canadensis. The sequence continues at coordinate 125,027,365 of NC_133391.1, read as the reverse complement.
TGTTGTTTACATCTATCCCTGGCTAAAACTAGGCTTCTTAAAGGCAAGGTCATGTGCCTTTTGTGTTCACTACTGTAGCTTCAAGAGCTAAAAAGAGCTTGGCACGTTGCATGCATCCAATAATTTTTTGTTGAGTGAAGGAATAAATAGCAAAGTCAGTGACAGCTAGAGTGGCTTAATGGAAACACCTCCACTTAGTGTGAAACTACCTGGAAATAATGGTTTCAAGAACTCCAAATACCTCCTTGTAAAAAGGACCACTGATCTCTTCCCTCACCTTCAAACCTACCAGGAGGGAACAGTTTTTTCAATATATTTTTGTCAAATTTGCACCACAAAACAGAGACATTATAAGGATGAATACTTGCATAAGAAAATGAATATTTGCCCAGCCAGGTCAAAATAAAACTATATCATATAGCCCATGCATTATGACAAGAATAAAATACAAACTACCCAACTAATCTAACACTCTTAAGACCCCAATGGGCTCCAGACAACAGTGTCGTCATTCTTTATTAGCAATTTGAGGCAGAAAAATCATATTTACAGTGAAGCATTAAGTAAGCCTAAAGTAAACTATTGGTGAATGAAGTTACAGCATGATCCAGGAAAACATGAATATGCAATTGTCATGGGAACAGCCTTTCATCAAAAATGACAGCCATTCTTATAAGCATTTTATTTACACTATTGACAGGAAACATGCTAATAGAAATGTAAATATATTTGACTTTAGAACTGGCTCATTAAAGGGTACTGTCATTTAATATTCAATGTCCTTGGTGGTATATTGCTTTACCCACAACTATTTTAATAATCATATGAGTCTGCAAGGATCCTACACTTAAGAAAGTATAAATGCAATGGTTACCTCCAGTCTATCTATATGATTCCTACAGACAGATAAGTTCTCTTTTACCAGTATAAGCAGGGCAGAATATAATCAATTCATCAGACATTCCCAAAATAACTACTCAACTTATTGGCTTTTGTCATAAATTTTATTAATGGAGACAAATCCTTTCTTTCACAAATTAAGCATAAGAATTCTCTGAAAATATTCTTCAGAAAAATAACAATGTCAGCTGAAATTCACATAAGTAATAGTATCAGATTCACAGCTTAGAATGTTTTCATCATTAAGAAAGAATAAGAAGAGTTCTTTACTTCTTACTTTCATTTTCTTTTAATGTCTGGTTGTTGTTGTTATTGTTATTGTTAGCTAAATAAGAATACAGGATGTTTAGAGAGGATCCAAAATGGCGGCTGGGACACAGACACAGATGAGTGAGCACTAGGAATCAGGGACCTTGCTGAGATGCTGGGGACACATTTGGCTGAGGTAAAGCACCAGGGAGAGCTAAAACTTCGGCACCCTGAACCCCTACCCCATGGAAGGCTTCTCCATGTCACGATACACTGAAAGAACAGGCGGTCCACCACAGACAAACAGGACTGGATGCTAAAGGAATGACACCAGAACTACTATGACTGAAATTGTACTGTTCCTGAACAGGGGATTTTTTTTCTCTTTTCTTTAAGTGTTTATTTGTCTTGTCTGCTGTTTGATTGTCCACCATCTCTCCCTATTGATTTATTTGGCTCTCCTTTTTCTTTCTCTCTCTCTCTCTCTCTCTGTCTCTTTCTTTTTCTTTTTTCTCCTTCTTTCTTGGTTATGTTAATTTTACTATTGTAAATACTAATACTAAATTACACATAGACCAGGAACAGAAACAGTATCAGTGGAATAATGGGAAGATGAAAAAGGGATGGAAAACTTTCTCCCCCCAAAAATAAATTACTGCAGGACTCAGAGGGAAATGAAGAAAATGGATACCCAGATCCAGACTCCAACAAAACAAAGATAAACTATACCAAGGAACCCAAAAAAGTCCACAAGAACACCAGGAAAGAAGAAATTCTGCAAATAATCAATGATAATTTCATAGAGATGTTATTAGACATGGTCAACCAAAACATACAGGAGGCACACAAGAAATTCCAAGACAATAAAAATAAAGAATATGAGGAAACAAAAACAAATAAATTAAATCATAGGAGCCCTAAATAAACACCAAAATGAAACAGAAAACACCATAAATAGAGAGATAAATGAATTTAGGACAAAAATTGACAATATTAAACAGGAAGTGACCCATGATATTGAAAACCTCAGAAAAAAGAATGAAAGAAATACAAAACACAATGGCAGGCCACTCCAGCAGACTAGAACAAGCAGAAGAAAGAATCTCACAACTTGAAGATGAAATGGTAATTAAAAGAAAAACTGAAGAACTATTAGTCAGACAACTCAAGTCCTGTGAAAGGAACATGAAAGAACTCACTGACTGCATCAAAAAACCAAGGCTGAGACTCATGGGCATTGAAGAAGGAGAAGAGGTACAAGCAAAAAGAATTAGTAATATATTAAACAAAATAATAACAGAAAATTTCCCAAATTTAGAGAAAACTATGCCCATCCAGGACAGGAAGCCTCCAAGACACCAAATAGGTTTGACCAAAATAGAACTACCCCATGACAAATTATCATTAAAACAACAAGCACAGAGAATAGAGAACGAATATTGAAGGCTGAAAGAGAAAAAACAAATAACATACCAAGGTAAACCCATCAAAATCACAGCAGATTTCTCAACAGAAACCTTAAAAGCAAGAAGAGCATGGAGTGAGGTCTTCTGGGCACTGAATGAAAATAACTTCAACCCTAGGATACTCTACCCAGAAAAACTATCACTCAAAATAGATGGAGCAATAAAAGTCTTCCATGATAAGCAGAAACTAAAACAACATGTGACCACAAAGCCACCACTACAAAATATTCTTCAAGGAATTCTGCACACAGAAAGTAAAAGCAAACAAAACCATGAAAGGGCAGGCAGTACCAAACCACAGAAGGGGAAAAGACAAGAAAGTAGAGAGTAACGTTGATTCAGCTGCACACAATAAAAATAGCATGGTACTGGCACAAAAACAGACATGAAGACCAGTGGAACAGAACAGAGGACCTGGATATGAATCCATACAACTCTACTCACCTTATTTTTGACAAAAGTACCAAAAAAAAGAGAAAAGACAACCTCTTCAACAAATGTTGCTGGGAAAAGTGGTTATCCGTCTGCAAGAAACAAAAACTAGATCCATGTTTATCCCCCTGTACTAGTATCAACTCAAAATGGATCAAGGACCTTAATATCAGACCCCAAACTCTGATGTTAGTACAGGAAAGAGCAGGAAACACTCTGGAAGTAACAGGTATAGGCAAGGAATTCCTCAATAGAACCCCAGTAGCCCAGCAACTAAGAGAAAGAATGGACAAATGGGACTTCCTAAAATTCAAAAGCTTCTGCACAACAAAAAAATGGTCTCTAAACTGAAGAGACCACCCACAGAGTGGGAGCAAATATTTGCCAGCTATACATCAGACAAAGTACTGATAACCAGAATATACAGGGAACTTAAGACACTAAACTCTCTCAAAATCAGTGAACCAATAAAGAAATGGGCAAGTGAACTAAACAGAACTTTCTCAAAAGAAGAAATTCAAATGGCCAAAAAACACATGAAAAAATGCTCAGCATCTCTGGCCATAAAGGAAATGCAAATCAAAACACACTAAGATTCCACCTCACCCCTGTTAGAATAGCCATCATCAAAAACACCAACAACAACAGGTGTTGGCGAGGATATAGAGAAAAAGGAAACCTTGTACACTGCTGGTGGGAATGCAAACTAATGCAACTACTCTGGAAAAATATTTGGAGGCTTCTTAAAAATCTAAACATAGATCTGCCATATGATCCAGCAATCCCACTCCTGGGGATATACCCAAAGGAATGCAAGACAGGTTACTCCAGAGGCACCTGCACACCCATGTTTATTGCAGCACTATCCACAGTAGCCAAGTTATGGAAACAGCCAAGATGTCCCACTACTGATGAATGGATCAAGAAAATGTGTTATTTATGCACAATGGAATTTTACTCAGCCATGAAGAAGAATGAAATCTTATCATTCACAAGTAAATGGATGGAACTAGAAAACATCGTTCTGAGCAAGGTTAGCCAGGCTCAAAAGACCAAAAATCATATGTTCTCCCTCATATGTGGACTTTAGATCTAGGGCAAATGTAGCAATGTTGTTGGATTTGGGTCTCATGCTAAGGGGAGAGCATATACAGGAGGTATGGGGATAGGCAGTAAACCCAAAACATGAAAGCATTTGATGTCCCCACTCCAGAGGAACTAATACAGAAATCTTAAAGTGACACTGGTCAATATGAGAAGGGGATCAGGAACCAGTGTAAAGATCAGTTAGAGATGAATCAACTTGGTTGTAACACATTTGTACATGGAAGCAATGCTAGGAATCTCTCTGTATAGCTATCCTTATCTCAACTAGCAAAAATGCTTTGTCTTTCTTATTATAGTTATGTTTTCTCTTCAACAAAATTAGAGATAAGGGCAGAACAGTTTCTTCCTTGAAGCAAGGGGGGAGGTGGGAAGAGAGTCGGGGTGGGGAGCAGAGGGGAGAAATGGCCCAAACAATGTATGCACATATGAATAAATGAATAAAAAAATGAAATAAATAAATTTTAAAAATTTTTAAAAGAAGAATACAGGATGTTAAAAAAAAAGTCATAGAATAAAATTAACTTCTGTGAACTTCCCATATGTTTGAACCTAGCTGTTAGAGGAAGTAGACTGATAAAAGATGAGATAAGGAGAAAATCAAATAAGATAATTCATGAATGGGTACTTTCTAAAATATAAATAGAAATTTAAAGTATTATTTAAAATGTAAATGGTAGACTTGGAAAAGAGAAACTTCATTTAGACTTTTTTTATTGCAATAATAACACAACATTAAATCTATAACATGTTTTTAAGTGTACAGTATAACATTAGTTATAGGCCCAAAGTTGTATAGCAGACCTCTAGAATTTCCAACTAATTAGCAACTCCCTATTTCCTCCTCCCCAAGTCTTTAGTAATTACCATTCATATATTCCTTGATTTCCTTAATTTCACTGTTTTAAATACTTTACAGTACTTCATGTATTATAAGTGACTGACTTTTACTTAATGTACTATCCTTAAGGTTCATCCAGGTCATGCCAGATTGCAGAATCCATTTCTTTTTTGAGGCTGAATATTCCCTCATATGGACATATCACATTTTTTTCTCATCCATTCATCTGTCAATGGAATTTAGTTTGTTTAAACTCCTTAGCTATTGTGAATAGTGCTGCCACAAATATGGAAGTAATAATTTCTCTTTGAAATACTAATTTCTATTCTTTTGGTTAAATACTCAGAAATGAGATGGCTATATCATACAGTGATTCCATTTTAAATTTTTGAGGACCTTCCACACTGTTTTCCATAATAGCTATACCATTTTGTATTCCTATCAAGTGTATAAAAAGGTTTAAATTTCTCCACTTCCTCAATCACACTTGTTATCATTTGTCTTTTTGATAATAGCCTTCCTAACAGTGATATAATTTTAGTCTATATTTCCCTGATGATCTTGAGGATCTTTTCCTGTATTTCTTGACTATTCATACATCTCCTTTAGAGAAAATTTTGTTCTAGGCCCATTTTTTAATCAAGTTGTTAGGTGTTTTTACTATTGAGGTCCTTATATATTTTAGATATTAACCACTTGTCAGATATGTGGTTTTCAAATATCTCCCACATTCCTTAGGTTACCTTTTTGTTCTATTGTTTGCTTTGTCATGCAGAGACTTTTTACTTTGTCATGATCCTATTCGTGTATTTTTATTTTTATTGCCTGTGTTTTTGGTGTTTTATCTAAGAAATCATTGCCAAGATGAATACCATGAAGACCTTTCTCTGTGGTTTCTTCTAGTAATTTCATGCTTTTAGATTTTATGTTCTTAACCCATTTTGAATTTATTTTAATAAGAAATAAAATAAGCGTCCAATTTCATTCTTCTACATGTGAATAGCCAATTTTTCCACAACCACTTGTTAAAGAGACTATCTTTTCCATTATAATATCCCTAGCACCTTTGTTAAAAATCAGTTAGCCACATGTGTGTGGAGCACATTCCAGTCCATTGGTCAAATTGTTTTAATGTCAGTACCTTTTATAGGCTTATAAAACATTTCAAATTAGGAAGTATGATCCCTCCATCTTTGATCCTGTTTTTAGCTATTCAGAATCTTTGTAGTTCCACATGAATTTTATGAGTTATGGCATCCATATGAGTGTTAGATATGTTCTGTTTCTGTAAAAGTTGTCCTTAACATAGTGTATCATATGGGTATTTCAGCTATATTATGTTTTCTATAAAAACAGATGTCTTTCCGTTAGTGTATATCATCTGTAATTTCTTTCATCGGTATTTTGTTGTTTTCATTATAAAAGTCCCACTTCCATAGTTGTTTATTCCTAACTATTCTTTTTTTGAAGTTAGTACAAATGGGATTTTTTCTCATTCCTTTTTCATATACACATTTTTAATGTATATAAATGCAAGTAATAATTGTAAGTTGATTTTGTAGACTAGAGCTTTACTGAATTTATGTATTAGCTCTAGCAGTTTTTTAAGGCATCTTTAGAGTTTTCTACACATACACCATGCCATCTGCACACATGGACAATTTTACATCTTCCTTTCCATTTGGATGCTTTTATTTCTCTTTCTTGCATAATTGTTTTGGCAAGGACTTCCAGTACTATGTTGAAGAGAAATAATGAAAGTAGGCAACCTTGTCTTGTTCCAGAACTTAAGAGGAAAAGATTTTAGTTTTTCATCAACTGACCATTTTACCTGTGGGCTTTTTATATGTGGTCTTCATTATATTAAGGTGCTTTTCTTTTATTCCTAGTTTGTTGAGAGTTTTTTTCTTTTACTATGAAAAGGTGTTAAATTTTATCAGTTGCTTTTTCTGCATCTATTGAAATGATCATTCTATTTTCATCCTTCATTTTGTTCATGTGGTTTTTCACATTAATTTTCATGTGTTGAAATTCATTAGCATCCCAGGTATAAATTCTACTTAATTATTGTGTATGATTCTCTGCATGCACTATTATATTTGGTGTGCTAGAATTTTAAGGGATTTTCCATTTGTTTTCATCAGGAATAATGACCTATAGTTTTCTTTTCTTGTGATGTTGCTTTTGGTATGAAGATAATGTTGGCTTCATAAAATGAGTTTGGAAGTGTTCCCTCCTCTTTGTTTTTGGGAAGAATCTGGGAAGGATTGGAATTAATTCTTTAAATGTTTGGCAAAAGTTGTCAAAAAAACCATCTGGTTCTCAACTTTTCTTTGTTAGAGAGGTTTTTGATTACTGATTCAGTCTTATTAGTTATAAGTCTGACTTTCTATTTCTTTATAAGTCATTTTTGATGTATGTTTCTGGGAATTTAACCATTTCTCCTAGGTCTAGTTTGTGAATATATTATGTTGATGGTAGTATTTTATGATTCTTTCTGTTTCTGTGACATCAGTTGTAATGTCTCATCTTTTATTTCTGATTTTATTTATTTGAACTTCTCTCTTCTTTTTTAGTTGGTCTAGACAAATATTTGTCAACTTTCTCTTTTCAAAAAATTGACTCATTTTCATTATTTTTGTTTTTCTTTCCTCTATTTCTGATCCAGTCTTTGTTAATTCCTTTCTTCTGATAATTTGGGGTTTAGTAGATTCTTATTTTTCTAGTTCTTTTAAGTATAAGTTTAGATTGTTTATTTAGAATCTTTCTTTTTCTAATGTAGGTATTTACCTCTTTGGAATTCCTTCTTTTTTTCTCATTTATTCATATATGCATACATTATTTGGGCCATTTCTCCCTCTTACCCCCGCCCCCCTCCTAATTAGAATGACTATTATCGAAAAGATAAAAAATAACAAATCTGGCAAGGTTATCAAATAAGGGGAATTCATGTGCATTATTGATGGGAATTAAACTATTACAACCTGTGTGGAACACAGTAAGGAGGTCCTCAAAAAACTGAAGTTAAAATTATCATAAAACCAAGAAATTCCTCTACCACGTACATATCTGAAGGAAATGAAATCATTATATCACATCCCTGCACTCCCATATTTATTGCAATCCTATTCACAGTAGCTAAGTTATGGAATCAACCAATGTGTCTATTAACCGATAAGTGTATAAAGAATTATGTCACATATATACACAAGGCAGTATTATTCAGTCATTGTTTGTGGCATGATCAAATAGGGTTCATTTCAGTAATATGAGGTGGAATCAACAACAGAAAATCTAGTGACATGATTCATTACATTAAAAAAGGATAAAATTGCCAGGTGCTGGTGGCTCACACATGTAATCCTAGCTACTTGGGAGGCAGAGATCAGGAGGATCGCAGCTTGAAGTCAGATCCGTGAGATCCTATCTTGAGAAAAACCTCCACATAAAAAGGAGCTTGTGGAGTGATTCAAGGTGAAGGCCCTAAGTTCAAGCCAAAGTACCACAAAAAAAGGATAAAATCCATATGATTACATATAGAAAAGGTATTTGATGATATTCAAAGGCTAAATAGGAATAGAAAAATTGTATTTCCTACTAAATTGTTTATTCCTCCAAAAGTTTCAAAGATTATATATTTACCAATAACAAGAGCTAACATCATATTAAAGACACAATGTTAAAATTAAAACTAAATCAAGAATAACCTTATTGCCACTATCTTTTCAATGTAGTTTTAAATATTCAAGCTAAAGCAGTATGACCAAAACTGAAATAATCTATACATGAAAGGAAAAGATAAATGTTTATCTATTGGAAGACAGTATCATAAGTACTAAAAACTCAAGTCATTTTTGTAAACAGACTACTGGAATTTTAGCATATTTTGGATAGATGGCTGTATACAAAGTAAATAACTAAACAAAAATCAGTAGATTTTTCTCTATACCAACAATGACCATTTAAAATTTTAATGCAGTGGGCTGACAGAGTGGTTCAAGAGGTAAAAGTACGTACCTAGCAAGCATGAGGCCCTGTGTTCAAACCCCAGTGTCACCCCCCACAAAAAAAGGGATTTTAAAATTTTAATGCAGTTGGTGAAAGACTCAGTCTTGCCCTTGTCGTCAAATCCTATTTGTAGAGTTGGAGAGTGAAACCCGCCCACATCAGCCTCCTAGTTGCATGCTGATGAAATGGATGTAAACAACTGGTCAAGAGATTTCTGGATTGCCCCAGAATGTAATGGTCAGTCACTATTTCTTGCAGACTGAAGAACCTAGCCACAAGCAGGACCTGACATCATAGCTCCCAACCAGCTAGCCATACAGGCTTTTTTATAACTAGATCATTGTGAATGATGAATTAGTTGAGAAGTTTATGAAGCAAGAGACTACTCATAAAGACATCTGCTTTTCTAGATATTAAAACTTATTTCAACTACTTTATATACATAAAATGGCTAAGATAGTAAATTTGTCATATGATTTTAACCACAATAAAAATATTAATGTCACATGTATCTCTTAGGAATTGTCTTAGCCAATATTAGGGAGCTGATTTAGAAAACTGCTCTCTCACCTACAATATTTTTAAATAGTCCAAGGCTGATACTGTAGGCCCTCGATATCCTGGTGAGATTTATAGGAAGAAAGGAACCTCCCTCAGCACTGTTCCCATTTTAAAGAAATCTAGAAGTCTCTTAAAGGGGGACAATTTCTATTTGTATTTCACTGGCAGGATTTTAGTCAGCTGTTATCTATCAGAATGAGAGGGAAGAAAATACAATTTTATACATGGGTTCATTGGTACCCCATGTAAAATTGGGGCTCTATTATTTTAAGATAGGAAGACAAGTATTGGATAGACACCTAGAAGTCTGCTAGCTACTACACTGCAATAAATACAGCACAGCAAAAGAGAAATATTTGGATCGAACAGAGAAGGAATCTTGGAATAAGTATGAGTATACACAGGAATTCAAATTTAATAAGATTAGATATCAGCTTAATGGGGAAAGATGTTATATTTAATACATAAATGGTGCTGCCATAATTAGTCTCTCTGCCCGGAGGAAAACAAAGTTAAATACCCATTGTATCTAACATAAAAATAAATTACTTATAGATTTAATATTGAGTGTACAAAATAAGCAGGAAGTAAATAATGTAGAAGAGCCTTTCTAAACAGATCAGGAAATCCAGGCTTCACACAACTGACTGCATGAAATGGAAAGTTCATAAGGCAAAAGAAACCACAAACTCTAAAGGTAAGCAGTAGATTTGAAAAGATGTTTGTAGCACATCTGAGAAACAAAGTATTATTTTTCCTAACATACCTAAAACTCCTACAAAATTATTCAAAAAATACTAATAATTCCATGTAAAAATAAGCAATGGCTTAAAAACAGGAAAATCATGGGAGAGAAAATCCAAATGTCCAATAAATACATGGAAAGAGAAATCTCATTAGGGAAAATTAATACTAAAGAAATGAGGTACAGTTTCTACCTTCTCCCCAAATTAGTCCTCATTAAAGAGTGCAAAATCATTTAGTGTTAGTGAGGCAAAGGACATTGTCAAAATCATTAGTGGAACTGAAATACCATATTTTTCTTTAGGAAAGTAATATAGAATCCATTAAAATTTAAATGCATGAACCTTTGACCAAGCATAACAACGTATTAGAAGATAATGTATAGCAATTGCAGTGTAATTCACAATGTAAATATTGTGAATATTAATATTTACATTGGAAACAATGTTGGAATAGAGATGTTTAGAGAAGATTTACATTGGAAACAATGCACATATTAATAAGGAAATAGCTAAATAAATTTCATTACCTCCATATTTCATAATACCATGAAACAGCTAAAAAGTGTATTCAATTGATAGAGAAGTTAGATTTCAGAGGAGATATATAGACTATTATCATGGTTAAAAACAAAAACAAAAAGGAAGAAAAAAATCATCCCCCATATTGTTTGGTGTTTGTACAAACATGGGGAACCATGGGAAGGGCACAAATCACATTGTTTATAGCTAAGACTTTGAAGTAGTGTACCTAGAGATCAGACAGATATAAGGCAGAAATGATGACTTTTTATATACACATCGTTGAATTGTTTTTAACTTCCCTCAATGAACATATGTTACTTTTGGCTTGATTTGAAAAGTCCTATTAAGAACTCTCCATGAGACATGTTTTTGTAAAGTTTCATTTTTCACTTTATGTAAGAAAAAAGTCTTCAAGAAAATCATTCCTGAAACAGTAAGTCTACATATCCAGCATGGCAGAATGTTATTATTTAAAATTGCCTTAAAGGTTATTTTATAGTTTAGCACAACTGGAGACAGCTATTTAATGTGTACCCCTTCTATACCAGGCACTATGCTGGCAGTTTAGGATTTAACAGTAAACAATATGCAATCTTTGCCCTTAAGGATCTTACAGCTGAATGAAGAACACAAGTTGTGCTGTAGCAGGGCTAAATATACAGTTGTGTGCTGTAGAACAATGTTTCAGTCATTGATTGGCCACATATAACATGGTGTCCCATAAGGTCATAATGGAACTGGAGAATTCCTACTGCCTAGTACTTTTACTGCACTTTTATATGTTTAGATAAGCAAATACTAACCATTGTATTACAATTGCCTTCAGAATTCAGTACAGTAACATGCTACCCCACTGTAGTGTAGGAGCAATAGGTTATACCATACGGCCTAGGTGTCTAGTAGGCTATGCCATGTAAGTTTGTGTAAATACATGCTACAATGTTCAGATAAGGAGAAAATTACCTAAGGACACATTTCTCAGAATGAATCCCTGGCTGTTAAGTGATGCCTGACTATAGGAGGAGAAGATAACAGCCACAGCAAGGGGTTGGATTAGAGATGTTTAGAGAAGATTTTCCGTGAGGAAGGTAACATCAAACAAGTGAATGAGCATGCACTGAAGGGAAGTGTATTCTGGGTTCAGGGATCAGCAGGTGAACTATTAGAGGTTACAGAGCATAGGCCATTTGCAGGAAGCCTGGTCACAGTGCAATAGGAACACAGAGTATACTGGGACAAATGGCTGGAAAGTAGTTAGGACTTTGTAAACTGTGTTAAAGATTTTAGACTTTATTCCAAAGGTGGCATAACACTTCAAAAAATCTTAAACATGTCAGCAACAGTCATATGTTTCTTTTAGAATAAGCCCTGTCAACAGTGTTGAGATGGATTAGAGAGAACAAGCTTGAAAACAGAAATCCAGGCAAAAGAGGATGGTGCTAGAAGTACGAGGTAGTATTAAGGACAGAAAATACTGGGTGGATGAAGACAAGGCTGAAAAATAGAGTTAATTTAATTGTGGATTGAATGGGAGAGTATGGAAAAGGGAAGGGTGATAAAGGTGAGGGTTCTGATTTGGCATCAGAATAGATAAGGAAACCATTCCCTGTGATGAGGGTTACAGACAACAGTTTCCAGAGGAAATAATATGTCCCATTTGGGTGAAGTGGATTTGACATGCTTATGAGATATATAAGTAAAAATGTCTACAGTGTAGAAAGAAAATCTGACTAGAGGGTGAAATCTGGAAATCATCGCTATACAAAGGAATGGGAATAAATTTTACCCAGGAAAGATGCATAAAACGCTGGAGTTGAAGGGTGAGGTCAGAAAGCCCAGGAGTTAACCCAAAGGGACACCTGGCATAGAAAGACATAAAAGACTAAAGAAAAGCATGTCAGTGAGTTAAGAGGAAAGCCAGGAGGGTATTACCCTGTGAAATGCATAGGTTGAGTAGTTTGGTATAAATTGTTTCCAAGAGGTCACATTAAGCAAGAATTGAGTGGTAGGTAATGGATTTAATAAGAAGGAGTTGGCCATTCACCATGGAAAGAGCAGGTTTAGTGGAGTCAGAGGGATGGAATCAGATTGAGTAAGAGGAGAAGTGAAAGAGAGGGAAAGCCAAGAAGCAAAGGCTTCAGTTTTAACAAGGAGAAAGAGCTAGGCAGGACGGTGTACACCTAGCTTCTAGGAAGATCACTGAGCCCAGGAATTCAGAGGCACAGTGGGACATATACCAAGGCATGTCTTTTAGGAGAAAAGAAGATTACAAGATACTGAACAGTGACAAAAATGAAATGAACACTATGTCTGGTGTGAGTGAGTGTTACCTTGAATCAAGTAGAAATGCCTACAATTAAACTAACAGGAAAACACAACATGGTGTTTCTTGCTATCAATGGCTTTTGAGGAGTAATCTTCTGAAGTGCCAGTAGGTGGAGATAATATCACAAAAGATGTTGGTAAGAATGGTGGCTCGTCGCCATCACCATGTCTACATAAGCAGACAAGACATGACAAGGTAGGTGGTAACCTTCCTCACCGCAGAAAAGGTTTCCTAGTCCATGAAATGCGAGTTACACTGAGTTGAACTGAGTAATTAAAAATGTTTGGGGGTTTTCTCCTCATCTCAGATTTTTACTGTAGTTACATAGTTTGTCAAATGTAACTAAATGAAAAGGTAAAAATGCAATAGCCCAGACCTCCCCTCAACACAACACTTCTAGGGATTATCTAAAAATTAAAATTTTAAAGTAAATTCTGGTTTTGGTAATGCTTCTAATCCATAGGATTGTTCACAAGTATCACTGTAGATATACCACATTTATAAATTTGCTTGAAATTTAACTCATATTTGACAAACAAAAAGGATTTTCTACTATAATTATTAGAACACTGACGACATATTTGCATACTCAAAGCAGCTTTGTTTTAGTTTGTATTTTGCATAAAATTTAGTTGTACTTTTAGAAAGCTTTCTTTTTTAGATAGAACTCTGGAAAAAGCAACAGGAGCAAAATTCTTTACAGTTATTTAAGAAAGATTTTTTGTTTCTTTATTCCCTTTGTCTAAATAGTGTTAGACATAGCTGCAATTGGCTTTATAAAAGCTGGAAAGGGTGATTTATGATTTATTCATATTGGCTTGTTGGCTGGTTGGATGGGTAAATGTTTGGAGCTAGAAGTTAATTTTTCCTGAAATCAGACTTTGGGGTTACAGGGGTATTTTGAGTGATCCAATTTTGTGCGGCATTTTGAGGGAAGAATTTCTAGAGCTACTCTAATTGAATAATAAAAAGATCTAGTAAGTTATTACCTTGATATGATTTTATGTGTGAAAAGGCAACTTAACAACAAAAGTACCCCCAAAAAAGTCCTTTTTAAAGTTAATATAAGAATGTACACCTACATTTTTAAAGAAGAAATTGCATTTAGGGATTAATTTTCCATTTCCCTCCTTCATTTCTAGGACATAATTACCTGCTCAGTATTTCTAAAGTTGGTTTTCTTGAGCACTGGCCCTTTTCTTTTTTTTTTAAGAATCAACTTGTTTTTATAAATTAAACTAGTCATTAAAGAGATTTGAAAAGATAGTAAAACCATCACTTTTCCTACTAAATTTTTTGTTGGGTGTTTTTTGGCATGTAAAAGGTTTTTTTTTTTTTTTTTTTTTTTTTACTGAGTTAATAAACAACTTTCAGATGTTCTGTTTTAATTTCTTATGCAGTAAATATTGAAAATTATAGCCCACAAAACCAAATGGTTAGAGCCATCAGTTGAGATTATAAAGGAGTCTTAAGACCTAAAAGTTTGAGACAGGTGTCAGTTTTTTGACTTCTCTACATTCTTGCATGAAGGATTAAATTCTAGAATCATGGACTAATGCTCTATTCAAGCAGTTGCTTAGCTTTGTGCTTTATGATATTCTGGACTCAGCCCTTGCACAGGGAATTTTGATTTATTATCTGTCATTTCACTCGGCAACATCTTTCTTCAGCTTGGTCTTTTTGCGCTAATGAGGAACTAGCTCATACATGCTTATGTGCTGGCCTCAACTTAACCTTCTGTCCTTTAAATTTCTGGGGTTTTTTTGTTTTTTTTTTTTTGAGATACTGGGGCTTGGCTCTTTTTAGCCTTACAGACTTGAGACCTTCTCAGTAGAAGCCTGCCCACAGAAAGTAGTTCAGGAAAAATGAAGAGAAGAAAGATTGTATTCAACCACTGCAAACTATTAGTAAAAAAATATGTATATATATATAAATATATATATTTATATTTTTATATATATTTATATTTTTATAAAAAAAAATATATATATATATTTTTTTTAAAAACCTAAATCTCTTCATTAAGAAAAGCAATTTCAAGTGGTAAAAAGCCCAGTGGTTGGAAAATTTGTCTCTTGATGAAGTTTTTCATAGCATGACTTATCTGATACAGTGTACAACTACAAAGGTTTTTTACTACAAAGTATAGAATGCCCATATTCTAGGCAATGGAGAAAACAAAAATCTCTTTGCACCCAGCAGACTTCTATTCAGAATGGGAGCCCAGACTAATCTCTCAGCCAGCTGTTGTTCAGTCTTGCTTGATCAAACTTAGCAATTATGTGGGGTTGGGGTAATGAGGCTCCTGTCAGCCAACTGGTAGACATTTTATTACATCTACTTTTCAAAGATGGTGGAATTATCATACCAAAGCAAATCAGAGCTAGAATGTGGCTTTATTTTTGTTTACTTAATAAATTATTTTGCTCTTTTGGTCTCCTGTGGTTTTTATTCTGAGCTACTGTCTACTTTAGAAGCACTGCCCTGAAATTATACTTACATTTTGTATGCTGAATAAGATGTTTTTGACTTTGAAACCTCTATGAAAATAGATAAGACCCAAGAAATGATATTAGACCGAGGCCAACTCACTGTCAAAGATAGATTAGACACAAGCTATCTTCAACTTTGCAATTTTAGCATGTACATTTCATTATAATGTCTGTTAGTGAGTGTTTTCTTCCTAAGCCAGAGGGGTAAAAAAGTTCTTCTCAATATCCCTAGTATTTGGTAACATCACCATCTAATGCTTGGTTTCTAGTTGTCACTTGAAGAAGATAATTCTCTGGTAATTTCATCTCCCATTTAGCTAAAATGTTGGCACTTACATATTGTATAGATGAATCAATTACCTACAGAATTCAGGAAAAAGATCATTTTTGTTTGATTTCATCAAATGAATGCTCTGGGCTACAGATTTTGAGGATATTACCATAGAACCATTTTCTCACTGCCTTAATTTTATTTTAATATGTTCTTAATGTTATATTCTGTGGAAGCTTAAGATCCTTTGAGGGGAGGCAACAATCAAAGCAGTCTAATTCTATGCCATTTGATCAAGGGATTAATTACTTGTATTTAATATTCTAGGTAATTGAATGGAAAGGAAAACTGGTAGCCATTTAGAAATCAGGTGGCAGAGAAACTACAGATGGAGGATTTAGGGGGATGTCGAGAGGTTTCATGAGTACAAACAGCTGCAATGTCTTACAGCAGAACTGGATAACATAAAGGTCTCATTCTCTGCAGTGAGATATGATTTCTACACTCTGAAATAGACATTCCATGGTTTAAATATTTGTGCACAACCACACAGTAGTACGTTAAATGAATGGAGCATTAGAAATGGCAACATGGATTACCCTAATAATCTCTTCTTAAATTTAAATTAAACTTGTTTTTAACTGAGATACTGAAACACAAAGAGTGCATATTAAGGTGGCACCATGTGATGTTTCAATACATGTATACAAAGTATAATGTTATCCTACTGGTGGATATTTGTGCTGTTTCCAGTTTGGGGCTGTTATAAGTTAAGCTGATGTTAATGCTCTTGTACAAATCTTTTTTGTGGACATATGATTTCATTGATCTAGGATCTTGATGTAGGATTAGAATTTGCCTGCTATTGTTTAGGTGTTTATCTTCATTTTTTTTTTATTTTCACTTTACAAAATGGTTGTATCATTTAACATTCCCACCAAAGTATGAAAATTCTAGTTGCTCCAAACCTCCAAACCATTTGGATTTGTCAGACTTTTAAAATTAATTTACTCTGAAGGGTTTATAGTGGGATTTCATTTTTGTTTTAATTTATATTTCTCTTATGAATAAAGATGTCAAGCATATGGTAATTTGTCTACTGACCATTGGTAATCTTCCATTGTGAACTGTCTGTTGTTACAGTCTTCTGCCTACTTTTAATTGAAGTTGTTTGTGTTATTATTATCAAATGACAAGGATTATTTTTATATTTGAGATACAAGTCCTTATTCAGAAATGTATAATGTGAATGTTTTTCCCTATACATGGTTCATTACATATTCATTACTTTAATAGAGCATTTCAATGTATATAAGTTTTTTGTTTTTATGAAGCTCATTTAATCATTTTTTCTTGATGAATAATTACAGTGTTCTGTATAAAAATCTTTTCCTAGACTGAATAATGACTATCTTATCCTATGTTTTATTATAGAGCTTTATAGATTTAGCTTTTCTATCTTTGCTTATGATTCATTTTAACTTATTTTTTTCTTTTTTAAGTATGGTTGCAGGTTGATGTCAAAGTTCCTTTTTAAAAAATAATTCAGTAGCTCTATCATCATTTAGGAAAAAAAAAAATCTTCCCTCCACAGGATTGTTTTTATGCCTTTGTCAATAATAAGCTAACAATTTAAACTATAGTAAAAATTTACTTGTGTATTTTCTGTTCTGTTCTTTTGATATAATTGCCTTTCTTTATCCTGTGTTAGTTTCATTTATCTTTCAAATTTTTAACAATGTATTTCCATTGTCCACTTGTTTGCATTGTTTTTTGATAAGAAATAGAAGTCATTCTTATTGTGGTTCTTCCACATGTATCTTTTTCTCTAACTTTTTTCCCCTTCATTTTTGATTCTCAGCATTTTGACGATGGTATAATAGTCAAAATATATAATAGTCCGTAGTATAATTTCTTTATGCTTATCCTATCTGGGATTTGTTAACTGTCTTGGATCTAAGGTTTGGTTTTTTCATCAAATTTGAAGAATTTTTATCATTATTTTGCAGCATTGGTGTGTTGGGAACCAAAAGCCACAGTCTGACAAGGTCACTGTGGTTTAGTAGCATTCTGACAAGGTTGGAATCTGCAGGTGCACCATGTCTCTATCACAGTGGGAAGGAACACTAAGTGGTTTCCCTTGACTGAAAAGAAGTTTATGCTTAGTCAAGGACACTGGCAGTAAGAATGCAGGGTGGCAAAAACAGAAAGGTTATAACTAGGTCAGAGTGTTTTTGATGTTTAAGTCTCTTCCTCTTTTGTATAAAGCTTGCTGAGAAAAATAAAATTTTGCCAGTGGTCACCAGCCTTCTGGTCATGTGCCTTGTCATTCACTTCCTGAGTGAGTGAGTCCTTTTGTGTGTTTCCTCTGTTCATTACTTTCCTGAGTCCTTCTGGGTCAAGGACCTCTGGGATCCTGGCATTGGTGTCTTTTCTCCTTTTCTGGAACTCAAATTTTATGTATGTTAGACCACCTTATTTTTTTCTGCAAGTCACAGAGTCTCTTTTCATACTTTGTATCAATTTTTTTGTACTGTACTTTGCTCTGTCTTTGAGTTTCCTTATGCTTTCATTTATCGTGTCTAATGTATCATTAAAAGTATATTCAGAAAAATTCCCATCTCAAATATTGTTTTTTTTTTCTTTCAATAATGGCCATTTGATCTAGTCTATAATTTCCATTTCTCTATGTATTCATGTGCACACATTTTCTTTGTAGATCATCAGGCATATTTTAGCTTTGAATGTCAGGTATACTGATTTGAATATCAAATTAATTTTAATTCTAGAACTTAAACAGCTTTAGAGATACTGTTTTTGTGTTACTGGGGTTTGAACCCAAAGCCTCATGCTTACTAGGCAGGCACTTTACCACTTGACCCACTCAATCAGTCCTTTTAGTTGTTGGGTATTTTCAAGATAGGATCTCATGAACTATGTGCCAAAGCTGACTTCAAACTGTGGTCCTCCTGATCTCTGCCTCCTGAGTAGCTTGATTTACAGGTGTGAGTCACAGGCACCCAGCCAATATTTTATAAAATATTGCTAGGCTCATAAAAATTCCTAGTTGCATTATTCACAATATCATTTAATGTCTTTTTAGTGAAAAAGCACAGGTAAAATTGGACAAAGTTTCTCCCATAATAGGGAATTAAATGATTGTTTCTGCATTACAATTTTAACTGTGAACTCAGATTGTTGTTAGTAAATGAAATACCCTTTCCTTGAATATCTAGATATAAATCCATAGATATTTGAAGAGATGAGATATGTCTCTCAGAAGCTAGCCTTAGGAAGCCAGAAAAATCTTCCACATAGTCTTCAACATAATGCACATTACATTAGTCAATCCTAAAGAAAATAAAATAAGCAACTCTTGTATAATCCATACTATGAGCACACATTATTCCTAGCTAGCCTTAATGGGAATAATTATAGAAAAGTTAATATTATAAAGGACAAAGGACAAAAATTTTTTGAAAATATTTATGACACATATATATCAGACAAGATATTATGCTCTCTTACTTTCCTAACTTTGTATAAAAGGAGGAAATATGTAATTCTTTAAAGCTAAATAGTAAAAAACCTTAGTCCAAAGCATAAACCTAAGAGGAAACTGACTCACTCTTCATATGCAAGGAACTTAGGCATTACATTTGAATAAATTAAAAAGGCATGTTCTGAGGAGTCTACTGTCCCTAGCTCTTTTCTCTTTGAATTGCTTGTAGAAATTGTAGTCCTCTACAGCCAAATTTGTAGGAACAAAACAGTTCATTGAACTAAGGGTACACACTGAATTGAAAGTATACTATGCTTCAGCCAGTTAGTTATCAATCATGTTTTCTATACTTAATTTAAACTTAAGAGGCACAGGCATTGGGGTGATATTACAATTGAATTAATTGTACAGAGGTGGCCTGAGATATTCATTTTTAACTATATGCATGATGACAAATATGCAAGTGGTCTGTGATTAGAGGTAGAAAGGTGGAATAAGCCCTTAGAAACATAAAAGGTGAATGAGAAAGCCTGTGTCTCTGACTTCCCAATTCCTGATTTCATAAGCCTACATATATTTCAGTTCTTATCCATTTGAGACTGTCTGTTGAATCCTTAAAGTTAATCTCCCTTCACTAGAACTAACCCAAATAGCTTCCTGTACTCAATATTAGCCACCTAGTTTTTGATTAGACTGAAAAAAAAAATTCAGAACAAACTGGCTTAAAATTTAAAAGTTTCTTTGGAAGTGATTAGTTCCCAAAACAAAAAGGGAGCCTATCAACCTATCTAAGTAATCTCTGTTATCCCTTCCAAAATAAATGATCCAACATAATTGGCCATGCACAAGAAATAAGCAGTAATTTTGCATCACTTCACTACTTCAGAAATCAGGGCTGAGGGATTGATAATACAAAGTATCTACTGGTGCTTGAGAATCAGCACAATCAATTCAAACTCAATAAACTAAAATGGAGTTTGTTCTATTTTGTTCTTCAGTAGCACATGTTAATTAACTTTTCTTTCAGCCAGGCCAAGAGTTAATATTAATTTTTTATTCCTAGGGTGACAGCTATATAATCTTCACAAATAGGACAGTGTTTACTCTTGTGACCTCATTAGGCCTAGATGTTATCAAATATTAATGTGTCAAAACAGAATTTAAAATAATTTATTTCCACTACCTTATTGCAATTTTCAGCCATTTAAAATGAGTGTTAATTGGCTATTTGCACCAATAAGATCTCCCTGGGGAGCAATACACCAACTGGTTCTAAACCTAATAATGTTTTACTATTTGCTCAGCATCTCAAATTTTTCCATGCACTTTCTCATGTAGAATCTCATTTTGTCTTCAGTAGAAGAAGAAGATAGTATTATCTTTTTTGCAGATGAGGGCATAATGGCCAACAAAGTGCAGCATGTTCATTATCTGTGAACTGCACTAACAGATTACCACAGTTTTTGTGGTCAAAACGATTCCAATTTCCTAGAGAAATTTAGTTAGCTAAAATCATTTCAGTTATATACATCCAAAAGCCTTAACATGTAAAAAATACCTAAAGTATGACTTTACCTCATGCTCTTATTTTTTTTTTTTAAGGATTGACTGAGTTTCTAGTATACCAGCTATGGGTCACACAGAAATGCTGCCCATTCTTACAAGATTAAAATCTACTTAAGGAGAGCTGGCATGAAAGAAAATAGAGGGGAATATATAATAGTACATATTTAGGAATTAAACTATTTATAGTAACCTCCCAAAATGTTTCCATCAGGTAAGAATCCTCCATCATTCCAGGTTCCTTTTATTATTTATCAGGACAACAATGTCTAGAGGAAGAAATTGTCCTACAATCATTTGGCCAAGTGTATATCAAGATAACCAAGAATTTGGTATTCCTCTTTATTCAATAACAGGGGACCAGTAATCTGATGACAAGTTGTTGCCTGGAAAGTCAAATATCAGTGTTCCTTTTGAGGTTCTCTCTTGTGTGATCCTGGTCATATCACTTATGGTCAGGATGAATTAGGTATTTGCTTGCCATAAAAATGTCCTTATTTTAAAGAAGCTGTCCAAGGGTGAGCTACTCCCTAAAGCTACAAGAACGTGAGCTATTCTACTAAATGGAGGAAGAGGGGAAAAAAAAGCAAACCTGGCTGGGTAAATCTGCCCAGCAAACAAAACTTCAGGTCAAAGCAATGACTCTGGTTCTAATCCCAGAATCAGCAGTATCAGCAGCATCTGGGAACATGTTAGAAATACAAATTTGGAAACTTTGGAGTTGGGACTCAGTAATCACTGGCATAACTTGCTCTCCAGATGATTCCGATGTATAGTCAAGACTGAGAACTGCTGAGCTAAATTCATGTCCTTTTGGGAAGGCAACCACAGCCCTAACACAGCAAAGGGAAACTAATTAAATAGTTATTTCTTTGACTACTCTGAAGAAGACAGACTGGCTGCCTATACTTATAACCCTAAGACTGTGTACACTTTCCATGAGACACCTGGGGAGGGTGGGTCGAAGGCCTTCATATTTGATGCATTTGTAATTAAGATGACAGAACCTATCAGTTCTGTATGGTACAATGCTTGAGGCTAGTGTTCTATTTTCAGAGTGTATGGAGCAGGAAATTATCCTGAATTTTACCTAATATATTTCTATGGGAAAGTACAGCCCAGTATGACACCTGCTGGTACAGCATACCTAACACAATGTGACAGAGAAACAGAAATGACAGCCAGAGCTATGCCTAACTCTTCTGTCAAGCTGCCCTAAATTTGTTAAAATTCATAGCCATGTAGACCTGGGGAATTCACAAAGTGCTCCCTAGGGATGCAAGTCTCCCAGCCAAGTCACAAAGAACGAGCTAGCAATGAAGAGATAAAAGAAGTTCAATTAAAGGCCAAACACAGAAAAGTCATTAAAACTGAGCCAAGGGAACTATCCCTTAACTTCAAATAAAGAACATTTTATTTATCTGGGATGTTTAGTCACTTAAAGATTAATCATTGGAACATTACTTGTTTATAAGAAATAGGGCAGAATTAGTTCAATTAGTATAATGCCAATTCCTGCTCTCATAGTTGTCATCTGTTATGGTTTTGCTCCCATCAATCCATTGTGAAATTGTACAAAAGTTGTTGCAAACATGTGAAGATATTTTTATTCTAAATGTTTGCTAAAAATAGGCAATAAAATATTAAAATATACTGTCCCATATATGATAGCTAGTTTTCATCATGATGGTTCACTAAACACTGATAAATAATAACTGCTACATGTACCTTGGCTTATTAAACAATGTTCAAAGAACTAGAACATATTAAAATATATGACATTAAGCTATAAAGCAGACAGATGTGTGTATAAGTATGTGAAAACGTGTTTTAGTTATGGCTGTATTTCCAGATTATAATCATGACCATTTCCTGTGATTGTATTACCCATTAGTAGGATTAGTAAGATAGATATGAATCCCATTACCTCAATTTGTCAGTTACATGGCCTTAAGCAAGCAAGCCTTAACTTCTTTGTTCCTCAGTTTCTTCCTCTGTGAAATGGGATGATTATAATTTTCTATTGAAAATAGGACTTATAATGACTTATAATGCAAAGAAAAGGAAATGCATTCTGAATAGCAAAATTGAGATGAACACTTCAATAATATGTCCTCAAATATTTGCATGTTTTACAGATGAAAAAAACCCATCTTATTTTGTGACACTACAGATGACATAAAAAGAACTAATGTGTGGAAGTTACTGGAAAACATATTCCGAACCAAGAAAAGAAAGAATGTTATGACCATTAAAACTGTCAACAATGAATAGGTTGCACCAAAAGCAAGGATAGTCTGTCATGAAGTTTCTAAGGTTAGGTGGCTACTTGCCAGTAGTATAATACAGGTTATTTCCTAAACTGGGCAGAAAGGAGCAGTAGGTGAAATCTAAAGCCCTTTCCAACTCTAAGTCTATGGTACATTTATGAACATTCTGGCTGAAAATTGTATGTTACAGTCACTCCTTTAAAGGTAGTGGCATTTCTGGAAGGCCTCTGTCTGGCTCCTACAGAGACTGGATATAAATTTTTGACCAGCTCTTCAGTTGTTATGGTAACCAGAGAAAGGGACAGAACAGATTGGGCAGTGGCTAGAAAGTTCTTAAATAGCAACTGCTGCACGTGAGAGGAAAGCTGGCAGAACATGTACTAACAGCACCAGAAGGGCAGTTTGCTTGACCTGTCACTTCAAGAGAGAACTACAACTACAAGGTATGACAGAAATATCAAAAATAAATGTTTGCCCAAACAGAAGAAAAGACATAAAGCACTATGAATAGTTTTGGGTGCAAAACTAGAGTTAGAGATTATTGGAAGAGGCTGCCTTGAATCAATAAGTATATAGTAAATATGACTCATAAACAACATATTTAATTTCCAATTAAATGAGTATTTAAATAAGTTGAATATATTTTTAGCAGCCATTTGGAAATAAAGATGATGGCCTGGATGATGCAGCATGAACAGCAGTTGACTCCGTGGTGGAGGGGGTGATTCAAGTATGATGTATTTGATATATTGCAAGAGCTTTTGTAAATGCCACAATGTATCCCCATCCAGCAAACAATAAAGTTTTTTTAAAAAAGATGTTGACTCCCTTCCATCTGTACAATCGTCCTGTCCAACTGGGCAGAGAGGGAAAGAAGGTGACCAGTATCCCTTAGTCAGACACACATATTGGCCAAAATAAAACAAAGCTGAAGCACTGGGGATGCAGCTCAGTGGGGGTGCGGTCTGGCATGTGCAAGGCTGTGGTTTCAAGTTCTGCACCACACACACAGCCCAAGCTAAGTCTGACCAATTGTCTAAATGGGTCAAAAGTCATCTGAATGAGAGAAAAAACTATTTTAACTTAATGAAAATAGAAATTAAGCTCATTTCAAACATAATTGCTAATAAGTTCTCCTTTGAATAAACCTTCATTCATAGGCTTATTTCCTAAATATGAAATAAGGAACTAAGATTAATTTGAAACTATCCCATGGGTGACCAGAGGGATTTATGAACATTCTAAAATTGTATGCAAAATTGGTATCTATCTGCTTTTGCTCAGGGGCCCATATTCCCAGTAGATTTTTGAAAGGGATTGTGACTCATTCAGAGCCCTAAGTGATCTCCATGACAACTGATAAGCTTCAGAAATGTATACCCTAAATCCTGTGCAATATTTTGGTAAAGCTTATGAGAAAAGGAAAAGGATACTTGAAAACAATTGCTAAAATGAAGTCAAGGAATAACGTATGGATTGCAGTGGAAAGTTTTCACACGTTTGCAGTTAGCATACACAGATTAGCTTTCCCTCTTAAGCCCAACTCAAAAGAGAAGCTTTCAAGTTTTTCCTTGTTGCTGGACTACCACTCACAATTAGGTAGATGAAAATGGAAAACTGAGACCTTTTGAAACTATTCCAGAAATGGGGGAGAGGGGATAAAGGAGAATGATGGAGAGGGTGAATTCAACTATGATAAATTGCAAGAACTTTTGTAAATGTCACAATGTACCCCCAGTAAAACAATAATAAAATTAAATAATGATTACATGTCATTTAAGTATTGTAAAGTTTGGAAGCCCAGCTCTGAACTAAATCAAGAAGGCATAAGAAGAAAGTAGTATTTTGATATACAATTTAATCAAAATAATGTGGGATATAACTCCAAAGTTAGCCTTTCTACAGGTTTATTTAGCCCACAGGATTTCAGAAAGCCAGATGGATAAATATAAATAGAGGCAGAATTACCTAAACATTGGAAACAAGAAATGGTGATAAAAGAAACTTCATGAATTCTAAAAATGCATAGAATTTTTGCTCAGTTCTCTGAAACTGAAATCATCTTTTTCTCAGATTACATCAGTACTTCTGGTCAAGAAAATGGCCGAGAATGGAAATAAATCTTTGTCTCACTTAGCAAGATATTAACAGTGCCACAGAAAAAAACTTTTCCTGGTTCATATGGATATTGAGCACCCGTGTTTCTGAAAAAGAGTTACCTGTTTCTTCATGGCTCAGCAATATAGACACCCTTTCTTTTTTTTTTTTTTTTTTTAGGGCTTTTTAAAATTTATTTCTTGTGAACACTGTGGTTAATTTGGAAAATTCCCAGTTGTACAGTGGCTCCCTTGGCTGTATGCATTTGCTTTAAGGATTGATAGTTCAGACTAATCCGAGCAGGCTTTGACTACAGATGGCAACTTCTGCCCCATACCACTACATATTCTTTTATTTTTATTTTTATTTTTATTTTATTCATATGTGCATACAATGTTTGGGTCATTTCTCCCCCCTTCCCCCACCTCCTCCCTCTCCTCCTCACCCCCTCGCTACCCAGCAGAAACTATTTTGCCCTTCTATCTTTAATTTTGTTGAAGAGAGAGTATAAGCAATAATAGGAAGGAACAAGGGTTTTTGCTAGTTGAGATAAGGATAGCTATACAGGGAGGTGACTCACATTGATTTCCTGTCCATGTGTGTTACCTTCTAAATTAATTCTTCTTGAACTAACCTTTTCTCTAGTTCCTGGTCCCCTTCTCCTATAGGCCTCAGTTGCTTTAAAGTATCTGCTTTAGTTTCTCTGCATTGAGGGCAACAAATGCTATCTAGTTTTTTGCATGTCTTACCTATCCTCATACCTCCCTTGGGTGCTCTCGCTTTATCATATGATCAAAGTCCAATCCCCTTGTTGTGTTTGCCCTTGATCTAATGTCCACATATGAGGGAGAACATATGATTTTTGGTCTTTTGGGCCAGGCTAACCTCACTCAGAATGATGTTCTCCAATTCCATCCATTTACCAGTGAATGATAACATTCCATTCTTCTTCATGGCTGCATAAAATTCCATTGTGTATAAATACCACATTTTCTTAATCCATTCGTCCGTTGGTGGTGGGGCATCTTGGCTGTTTCCATAACTTGGCTATTGTGAATAGTGCTGCAATATACATGGGTGTGCCTCTGGAGTAACCTGTGTCACAGTCTTTTGGGTATATCCCCAAGAGTGGTATTGCTGGATCATATGGTAGATCAATGTTTAGCTTTTTAAGTAGCCTCCAAATTTTTTTCCAGAGTGGTTGTACTAGTTTACATTCCCACCAACAGTGTAAGAGGGTTCCTTTTTCCCCTACATCCTGGCCAACACCTGTTGTTAGTGGTGTTGCTAATGATGGCTATTCTAACAGGGGCGAGGTGGAATCTTAGTGTGGTTTTAATTTGCATTTCCTTTATTGCTAGAGATGGTGAGCATTTTTTCATGTGTTTTTTGGCCATTTGAATTTCTTCTTTTGAGAAAGTTCTGTTTAGTTCACTTTCCCATTTCTTTATTGGATCATTAATTTTGGGTAAGAATTTAGGTTTTTAAGTTCCCTATATATTCTGGTTATCGGTCCTTTGTCTGATGTGTAGCTGGCAAATATTTTCTCCCACTCTGTGGGTGGTCTCTTCAGTTTAGAGACCAGTTCTTTTGTTGAGCAGAAGCTTTTTAGTTTTATGAAGTCCCATTTATCTATGCTATCTCTTAGTTGCTGAGCTGCTGGGGTTCCATTGAGAAAGTTCTTGCCTATACCTATTAATTCCAGAGTATTTCCTACTCTTTCCTGTACCAACTTTAGAGTTTGGGGCCTGATATTAATATCCTTGATCCATTTTGAGTTAATATTGGTATAGGGTGATATACATGGATCTAGTTTCAGTTTTTTGCAGACTGCTAACCAGTTTTTCCCAGCAGTTTTTGAAGAGGATGTCTTTTCTCCATCATATATTTTTAGCTCCTTAGATACCCTCTCAAAAGGCCTGTGGGCACAGATGTTTCCTGTAGGCCGTGAGATTCCTTCACTAAAGTACTTTCCAGTTAAGGATAGAATATGGAAAACCCTCATGCCTACAAACATGACTAAGCCCAGTGCCTCTCTGCATGTGTGCTTATTGCTGAATCCCAAGCCCTATTTTCCCCATTAACAGTTCTTTTTCCCTCTGTGGCCATTTATGCTCTCTTTCTGCTCCCCAAGTCCTAAAGCTCCAGAATTCTGCAGCTGCCTAAAGCACTCTTGCTTCCTTCAATCACCAGCTATCTTCACTGCTACCTCTGGGCCTCAGTCCCTAAAGGAGATGAGGCCATTCTTTCTTTCTCCTTCCACTTTGAGAGCATTATACTTCTTCCTGGGCTAGATTTCCCAAGAATAATGGAAAATAGGCCTTTCCCCACTCCAAATACCTCAGTGGCTATTTAATGTTTTACATCGCACTCTCTGTACTAAATATTTCCAACTAATTTCATATTTATTTGTTCCTTCTTCTTTCACCAAAATATGCACACTAAAATTGTATTTATTTTGGTGATTCTGAGGGTTGAACTCAGTGCCTCGTACTTGCTAAGCAGGTGCTTAACCACTTGAACTGTACAACCCCAGCCCTTTGGCTCAATTTGATCTCGCACCAGGCCAAGATCCTTCCACCTACAGCTTCCTGCTAGATGGGGATTGCAGGCATGTACTACCATGCCTGGTTTATTTGTCTTACTAACTTATGGCTCAGGCTGATCTCTAACCATGATCCTCTAATCTCTGCCTCCTGAGAAGCTGAGACAACAGATGTGAGTCACCATGTCCACCCAATCCTAAAATTTAAGCACTAAACTAGTTGAGACCAAGCAATAAAAAACTATGATATGGTATTTTCATGGCCTTAAGTCTATAGCACTGCTGATACGTTTGATTTAGTAATAAAACTGTAAAACATCTAGATTTACCCATGATAATTCATCCCTTTATTCCATTGTTAGTCCTACCAATTATTTCTCATCTGATAACTGCGTATACTATTTATTTTTGTTTTCATGTATTTAAATTTAAAGCATTATTCTGTGATTGAGAAATGTTTAACTTTTTAAATTACACTATAAACTTCGGGAGAGAAAAAAATGTTTATCTTGTCTAGCTCTCTTTGGATCTCTCTATTCCTTTTTCTATCTGAATTTTGTGGTTGTAAGTTTTTGTACTCTGATGAAAATATTATATAACTTCTTGAAATGCCCTTCTATACTTTGCTGTAGATCATTTTTACTGGTAAGTTTTCTCTGATCTGATTGTTCTGCTTGAGCAAGACAAGTTCTGTGTCTGTGTTGCTTGTCCACAGCCCTCTTATGCTTGCCCTGTTCTCTGTGTACATGGAAGGTGCTGCATTCCTTTCTTCAGATTTATAGCTGGGGAGCACACTGATGTGTATCCCTCCCAAATGAGCTCTGAGCTCCTGGCAGGCTTTCCTTTCGCTCGCCTCTGCTCTACTGAAACAGCATCAATACCTGCACTTACTTACTTCTTGGAGTTGTGCTACTCTGAAATTCAACTCCAAAACAAGCCCTTCCTGTCTCAATCCTCACTCAAAGTATTTATTGATTTGTTTGTTTGTTTGTTTATTGGTGATACCAGAGATTGAACTCAGGGCCTTGTGCTTGCTAGGTAGGCACTCTATACCTGAGCCTCGCCCCAGCCCTATATTCTATGTTTTAATATCACAGTCCCCATGTTATATAGCACCCCAAGTTCTAAACCACTTTTTCTTCCCAATGCTTGCCCAGGCATATTCTGGTGGATGAACATATCTTAGATGAGTAGCAATATGGAAAGAAGGAACAGTATTTGAAGCATCAGGGTGAGAAAGGGAGGGAAGTAATTCTGCACTTTGGGATATACAGACAACTGCCTAATATTCTGAATTATGTAGATCTTGGGACTCTGAGTCCAGGAAAGGACAACAGTAATGGTAGGAGGGGCATTCCTTCTTATGGTTTAAGTGTACACTATTTCATGACTCAGAGTCCAGATATGCCATGAAATGAACTATTGTTATTTTATGCTTATTGGTGTTAATTTTTGGAGGTGATGTGAATTTACCCTTTTCCTTGCTTCTTGCTTTTACTGGCAAGTTAAGAAAAATGGAGAAAGAATATAATTGAGGCTGCTAGAAAAAAACCATATTAAGTAAGGAGTCTTTCCTATAGTAGCTTAGCTTCTCAAAGTGTCTTGTAATTTTAATCCTTTTTCCCAAGCACAAATAATTCTGAATTTAGAATTATACATGGGCCCATTTACTATGTCTAATAGGTTATACATTCCAAACATGACCACAAATTTTCTCATATCTCACATGCTTTTCTGTAATGCAACCTTGAAATTATTTCATCAAAAATGGAGTAGTCAATTTCTCCAACCTCTTGAATCTGAGCTAGGCTTATCTAGCTTTATTTAACCAATAAAGTATAGCAGAATAGTACTGTTAATATGCATAGCCTTTTCTGGCCCTGCATTTCCCTTCTTGTTTCTTGGAAAACTCTCTTGAGATGCTCATGCTGAGAACCTAGTTTCCATCCTATGAGAAACCAAATCTACCTGAGAGGCCACAAGGCAGCAACTCCAGCTGTGCTTCCAGAGGGTAGGTAGAATTGAGGCAGGTCAGAATTAGGGAAAGTTTGGGACTGACACCCCTTCCCTGACTTGGCTTAAGAGCTCCATTTTAATTACAGTAAGTTAGAAAGAATGGGAACTTCCTCCCTCATTGGTGGGGCACCTGAAAATTAACATAGGTGTATGAGGGAGTCTGCCCAGCTCCTCCCTCTGGCTCAAAGGTCAATGGAGTCAGGTAATAACTTGCCCATGCCCCTTCCCACTCATTGATTATTGGATGGTAATCACCTGGTTCCTTCCTTCCCATAGGTTAGCATAGGCTTTAAAAGCACCTGGAGAAGAGACGCATGCTTTCTGCATCCAAATTCCACCTGGGCTCCACCATGCTGCCTTTTGTATTTCCCTTCCCTAACTTTTAATAAACTGCATTTACACCCAGGTGTCCTTCCATGGATTTTTCTCAGTGGGACACAAAGAATTTGGAAGTCTTCTGATCACAGACTCTACTGTGCTGCTAACAGAATGACTATCAGCCACAAGAATGAGTTGTCTAAATTATCCAGCCCAGAAGAACTTTCAAATCACCCATGCCCCAGGAGCCATGTGTTTCAATTGGAAGAGAACCTCCCAGCTGACCTCAGTTAATCCACACAATCACAAGAAAGCATAGTAATTTTGTTTTATTCCACTAAGGTTTGGAATGCTTTATTATACAAGAGATAATGAGGAGTTACCAAGATGGTGGATTGCTGATAGACCCCAGAACACTGAGTTCTCAGGAGCCTGCCAGAAAACCTCAGTTTCCTAGTAGTAAGGATAGGGGAATCTGGCTACCCCACCAAATAAGATGTCAATTTACAGGCAGACCAAATCTACAATGACCAGCTTTTAAAATAGGATTTTACAGCACAAAACAGTCCAAGACAAACAGACACACTGTGGCTGCCATGCTGCTGTGCTGCTGGTCAGCAGTTTCTTTTTTCTTCCTCTCTCCAAAGTTTAAAAAAAAAAAAACTAAATGCAGAGGACTTCAGATTAAGCCCTGAAAGTGCCTGTACTGGACCCTAGAGGAAAGGATCAAGAATCTCTGACGCAGAGACCCTGTCCTGTCACCTCCAGTACAACTGAGAGATGCCTACAACCCATTCAGGTTAGCTTACTGCATGTTCATTCCTGGAGGAAAGCACATAGTTCAGCTCACAATCAATGTGATCGCAGACCTCTTGGACAAAGCCATTGGCCTAATAAATGGAATGAAATCTCTCTCCCAGTCTGGTAGGGGAGGGGAAGCCCAACCCTCCACTCTCTTTACAAAGTGCTGGAGTTGATTGAGCCTGTGTGGGGAAAGAATGGCTCAACCTGTGCAGCCTAGGGAAAATAACAATACATCCCACCACCTTAAAGAAGCTAGCAGCAAGCTGAAACTAATTGCTTTCCCAGAGAAAAGCTTTTGGACCAAACAGCTCAACTCCAGCTCCCTGTCTTGCCCAGCAAACTGGAGGGCCTGGCAACTTTTCACATATCAGTTCCTCGCAGGACCACTTCAAAGATCCTGACTGCCACCCCCCACCCTCTCACCCAGAGAAGCCAGTGCTTAAACATCTTGGATGAAGTACCCCAAAACCAGTTCAGTAGAGAGGGGGACCACCACTTGCCATCTAGTCCAGCATGTCTATTCTAAGGACTGGCAAAGACCCAGAAAAAGCCCCTGTCTAAAGGGACAGCACCAAGAATGAGACCAGCTGCCTAAAACCTGAGGATTAGAAATCGGAGGGAGCACCCAGTGTGTTCATTGCATACTGAGAAAATCCACTCTTCTCCACAATAAGAAAGAAATCTGGAATATATATTTCTTATCCCTCTCTTCCATTTTGTTGAAATATTAATTTGTTTAACCCTCTTTCATTCTATTTTCTTTGCTTCCCCCCCATTTTTTTTTCTTCCTTCCCTCTGCTTATCTTCCTTTCCTTCTTCCCCTTCCTTCCCCCGACTGTCCCTATCTCCTCCACACAAACCATTCGCCAAGTAGTCTATTATACCAACTTATACATTACTCCCATCCTTCCTATCCCTCTGCAATCCCTGACAATAGCACCCTCCCCCACAACGACTGATCTATACCTTTACATACGTTAGTGCATTGTTCCCCTGTAACCCCCATACCTCATACCTTGTCTCTTCCCTCCCCATCCCCTCTCCTCATCTCCTCTTTTATCCCCATAATTTTTGTTGCCTAAGTTTTAATCTCCATGCAAATAATTTTTATTTCCCCAATACTCCCCTATTTTAGATAATACTGCCAAAATTTTTATATACCATGTAAATAACTGGTTTGGCATCAAATCTGTGAATTTGTTATTGCTAAGTTGTAGCTCCAAGTCAGTGAAAAGAAATGATACAACAACCTAGCTAACAACCAAGCTAACCAGAGCATAGAAATTCACTCAAGGGAAAGATAACAGGTGATTTTAAACCTCCAACCAACTAATCAACAATACATGAGCAAATCTCAGAATAGAAACATGGATAATTTAAAAAGGCAGTGACTTCCTCAAAAGGTTAACAATCACACAATAGAGGACCTGATGGAGAGTGAAGAAAATGACACTTTAGTTTCTGAGGTCAAAAGAATGATGATAAGAATAAAGAGCTTAAAAAGGACATGCAAAAATTCAAAGAATCCCAAGAGTATAAAAAATTGAGAAGACACGGAAACAGCTAAATGAACTCAAAGAGAATTGAAAAAAACATTGGAACAAAACCAAGGAAATTATTTATTAAAGGGGATAAATGAAATAAGGAACCAATACAAAGTGTGAAAGAGAAACTGAGCAAAGTTGTAGAAGTCTCAAAAATAAAGAATCCTATAGCATATTAACAGAAGCAAAGACAAAAACCACATGATTATCTCAGTAGATGAAGAAAAGCCTTCAATAAAATTCAACACCATTTCATGATAAAAGCTCTGATGAAACTAGGAACAGAGGGAATGTACCTCAACACAATAAAGACTACATATGACAAGCTTATAGTTAATATCCTACTAAATGGGGAAATACTGAAACCATTTCTTCTAAAGTCATAAACTAGACAGGGGTGTCTACTCTCTGTACTCTTATTCAACATGTCCTGGAATTCCTAGTCAGAGCCATAAGAAAGGAAGAAGAAATAAAAGGAATACAAATACGGAAGAAAGAAGCCAAACTACTCCTATTTTCAGATGACATTACCTGGAAAACTGCACCACATAAACACATATACACATCATAAACACCATCACCAAAGTAGCAGGATACAAAATCAATTTATGAAAATCAGTAGTCTTTCTCAATATGAGCAATAAGCAGACTGAGAAAGAATATAGGAAAACAGTTCTATTTACAATGGCCTCAAAAAAAAAAAAAAAAAACCCTGGGAATAAACTTAACAAAGGAAGTAAAAGACCACTACAATGAAAACAATAAACCATTGAGAAAGAAGAAAGAACTCAAAGAAGACTTCAGAAGATAGGAAGAGGGCTGGTGGAATGGCTCAAGTGGTAGAGTACCTGCCTAGCAAGTATGACATCCTGAGTTCAAACCCCAGTACTGAAAAAAAAAAAAAAAAAAAAAGAAGAAGAAGATGGAAAGATCTTCCATGCTTATGGATTGGTAGAATCAATATTGTGATGGGTACATAACCAAAAGCAATCCACATGGTCAGTGCAATTCTCCATCAAAATTCCAATGACATTCATCACAGAGCTTGAAAAATCAATCCTAAGGTTTATATGGAAGCTCAAAAGACCACAAAAAAGGCAATTCTCAGCAAAAAGATCGATGTGGAAGGTATCATAAAAGCTAATTTCAAGCTGTACTATAGAGCCATAGCAACAAAAACAGCATGGTACTGACACAAAAACAGATATGAAAACCAATGGAACAAAATAGAAGACCCAGAACTGAATCTATGCAGCAATACAAACCTGAATTTTTGCAAAGGCACCAAAAGCATACAATGGAGAAAAGACAACCTCTTCAACAAACGTTGCTGAGAAAATTGGACACCTGTATACAGAAAACTGAAACTAGACCCATGTCTTTCACCCTGTTCAAATATCAACTCAAAGTGGATTAAGGAACTTAATATAAAACCTGAAACTTTGAAACTAGTGCAGGAAACAACAGGGAATACACTGGAACTTATAGGCATGGGCAATAACTTCCTAAATGGTACCCCAATGACTCAGCAACTAAGAGAAAAGATTAACAAATGGGATTATATGGGACTAAAATTCTTGTGCACAACAAAAGAAATGGTCACCAACTTGAAGAGGCAGCTCACAGAATGGAAGAAGATCTTTGCCAGCTGTACATCTAACAAGGGATTATAACCAGAATATACAGGGAGCTCAAAAACTAAACTTCCAAAGAATTGTCGAACCAATGAAGAAATGGGCAAATGAACTGAACAAAAATTTTTTGAAGGAAGAAGTACAAAACCACATAAAGAAATGCTCAACATCCCTGGTCATTAAGGAAATGTGAATCAAAACCACATTACGATTCTACCTCACTCCTGTTAGAATGGCTGTCATCAAGAACACAAACAACAACAGATGTGGTAAGGATGTGGGGGGAAAAGGAGCCCTCATACACTGTTGGTAGGAATGTAAATTAGTATAACCACTATGGAAAACAGTATAAAGTCTCCTCAAAAAGGTAAAAATAGAACTGCCATATGATCCAGCAATCCTACTCCTAAGGATATACTCAAAGGAGTGTAAGTCAGGTTACAACAAAGGCACCTGCAAACCCATTTTTATTGCAGCATTATTCACAATAGCAAAGCTATGGAACCATCCAAGGTACCCCACAACTGATGAATTGATTAAGAAAATGTGGTGTTTATATACAATGGAATTTTATTCAGCCAAAAAGAGGAATGAAATTTTGTCATTTGCAGGTAAATGGATGGAACTGGAGAACGTGAAGTTAACCAGGTTCAGAAAGCCAAAGTCTGCATGATTTTGTTTTTTCTTTCATATGTGGAATATAGGCCTAATATAAATACAAGGAATGTTATATATGAAACACAATGCATGTACAGGTGTAATGCCAACTCAAAAATTCCACTGAACAATGAACAGACACCTAAAGAATGAAGGACAGAATGTGAAACAGGTCACGCTGAAGGGAGAGTACTAACAGAAGAGGGAGGGTAAAAGAAGGAAGTAACGAAGTTAAATATAGTTGATGTACTTTCTATGTAAGAATGAATATAGAATATTTAAACCTGTTGAAATCACCGTAAGAAGAGGACTAAGGTAGAAAGGAGAAAAATGGAGGGAAGGTACCAGTTTGGGACATAACACATATATACATGGAAATGTCATAATGAAACTCCATGTGCAGCTGTCTTAAATAAGCAAAAATGTCTTTTTTTAAAAAATGAAGGACAGAAAGGTAGAGTGGGTCCTGTCTGAGGGGAGAAACCAGGGGAAGGGGGGAGAACTT
Organism: Castor canadensis; assembly: GCF_047511655.1. Classification (NCBI taxonomy): domain Eukaryota; kingdom Metazoa; phylum Chordata; class Mammalia; order Rodentia; family Castoridae; genus Castor; species Castor canadensis. The sequence goes on along the minus strand of NC_133391.1, from coordinate 124,991,992 downwards.
AAGGAAAAGGCAGGGAGGGCTAATGTGGTAGAAATATTATCTGCCCATGTATGAAAATGGAACGATGAGACTTGTTGAAACTATAGGGGGTATAAAGGAAGATGATGGAGGGGTAAATCTAGCTAAGATATATTGTAATCACATTTTCAGATGTCACAGAACAACAATATTATGCTAATAAAAAAACAATATTATGCTAATAAAAATACATTTTAAAAAAAATAGATAATGAGACTACGTCTTGTGAACACAGATCCTGTGAATCATCACCTGTTACACTCTCCTCAAGCTGATCTCTATGTGTTTCTGGGTTAACTGTGGAAAATATACAGTAGACCAAACAGAATTTTAAGATTAAGGGTAAACTGAACTAATATAATTATTATTGAACTAATGTGATTATCTCCTTATCACGAGATTAGTAACTTAAATACATCTGCAACATACATCTGATACCTTTTTGCAAGTAAGGTAACATTCTCAAGTTCAAGGAACTTGATATGGATTCTTTGCCAAAGTCATTTTTTGGCCTACCATGATTGCTGTAAGAATAGGAGCAATAAAACGGAGACCCTATCACCTTAAAATTTTAAGGTAGATAAGTAAAGCTGATCATTACAAAGCAAGTGGGTCAGTGCATTGTATACAGTTTCGAAAAACAGATGGCAGCTTGTACTGCAGTATGAGTTCTTTTGTAAGATTGATGACCAAGTTTGAAATAGTCTTTGGATTTGCCTTCTATTCAGTGGTTGTGCTCATTGACTATATATACTAATGTGAGAGAAACATAGGCTGAATGAGTACTTGCAAATTAATTCAGATCAGGTTCAGTTAAGGATTACAAGTTTATTAACCAGGTTAACTCTATCTAATGATGCAGGTTGGCTTTATTGTACTACTTCAGAAGTCCCCTGGCAAACTGCTTACACTGGATACATATTAGCTGGTGTTTAGCCAATTTCTGACTCCTGGCCAACCTGCTCCTAGAATGACCATAAATGTATTTCTTATTTTCTTCACTTGAATTCTGTCTCTGCATTGGTCCAGCACTATCCCAGTATGAAAAAACAATCTAAACTTCTTTAACAGAGAAGATCTCACAGGAAAAGCTCGTAGTTCAAACTCTCTCACTAAGAGTTGTAAGAATTAGTGAAATGGATGCCAACTAAGTATGCCAAGAATATTGGCAGCTGGTATGATGTCTGCTGGCAAATGCACTGAAACACCCAAGTCTGTTAATTTTGGCAATTGCATTGCTAGCAGATATTTAAAACTTATGAATTCAATTATCATTAATTAAAATATACAGTGTCTGAGCCAAGAATGAACAGATAATGAACTCCCTCTGCTAAGCCATCCATACAATCTATTAAGGGCTTCCATTGGTCAAAAAAGTTCATTTAAAAATTCTAATGCTTAGTATCTCACTCTCTCTCTCTCTCTCTCTCTCCCTCACACACACACACACACACACACACACACACACACACACACATACAGAGAGAAAATACAGACAGTTCTTCTTTAAAAAACAACACAAAAATTAAGACATGTCAAATTTTAGAAAATCCTTTCTAGACTTGGGGAAGAAAAGCAAAATGGAAATATAGAAGATATTTGTTATATCCCTGCTATGGAATAAATATTTGTGTGTCCCCCCCCAAAAAAAATTCTCTGTTGATATCCTACCTTTACTGTAATGGTATTTGGAAATGAAGCATTTGGGAGATGATTAGGTCTTGAGAATGGTCCTAATGAATAAGATTAGTGCCATTTAAGCAATGGGAGAGCTTGCTCTCCGCTCTGCTCTCTACTATATGAGGACATAGCAAAACACAGCTTCCTACAAGCCAGAAAGAGTACCCTCATCACACACTGGCTCTGACCCTGCCTTCATTCTGAACTTCCCAACCTCTGAAACTATGAGAAATAAATTTGTGTTGTTTAAGCCATCCAGTCTATGGTAATCTGTTAAAGCTGACTAAGGTAACTACATTTCTCCATTAGTCTCAAAATAGGTTTATTGATGATTGTATTCTGAGTCAAAAAAACTAAAGACTTAAAAAATACTAATTCCATAAAATAAAACCAACAATTGTGTTAGAGTATATTTGATGGGATTAGTGACACATGTAGAACTTGTAATACAGAAGATCCCAATTTTGCACGTGTAACTAGTTTATTGAATTATTTGAACAAATGCAGCATGTTTTTCTCCACCAACTGATCCTTTCATACATTTTCTATGAGATGTATTTTACTGATGGCATGTATGTTCATCAATGAGGTCAAACTTCACACTCGGTCTCTAATTTCATTTACACTAATAAACTCGCAGAGGGTTAAGATGTCTGCCTTACCTTCCTACAGCTATTTTAAATCCTAAAATAAGTTTGTTGGGACCTCTCTGTATTGGTTCAGTAATAGGAAAATCTTCTATATTACGTTTGGCCACTATATCAAAATACTACAGTTTGGGTGGCTTACACAGAAATTTATTTTCTCACTGTTCTGGGGACTGGAAGTCCAAAATACAGGTGCCAGTAAGGTTAGTTTCCCCAGAAACTTCTCTCCTTGACTTGCAAGTGGACATGTTCTCCAGTGTCTTCACATGATTTTTCTCCGTTAGACAAGCATCCCTGAGTCTCCATATCTTTTCTTACAAGGACATCAGTTTCACTCAATTAGAACTCCCCTCTTATGACACACACCACTTAACCTTAGTTACCTCCTTAAATGTCCTATCCACACATATGTCCACATTTTGAGAGGACATGCTCATCCATTTCACCTTCATTTCCCCTATTCCTAGAGAGGGAAAGAAAAACTTCTCAGCAACATTAAGTGCAATAGAGGAAGCATCTCAGCTCCTGTTTGGCCAACTTTTAGTAATCTACACTGTCTGATCGCTACTTATTCTCTTTAGGAACTTTGTATATGTTTTCTGCTTGGAGGATTCCACTGAAATTCAGAGAGACAATAAAACATAATCTAACATCTAGTAACCATATAGAATTCTCTTTTCTTTGACATCTTGATCCGGCTAGTGAATACACTCTCTCCCTCCTCTGGATTTGTATGGCATTTGGTTTATGACTCACACCCAATACTTAACCACTCTGTGTCATTTGACCTTATAGCCTATAGATGTCTGTACCACTTTCTCTGTGCAGACATGTATCTGTTTTTATCCTATTGGTTTTGTTTTGGTATTGGGATTTAAACCCTGGGCCTTACATGTGCTAAGCATGTGCTGTACCAGTAAGCTACACCTCCAGCCCTTCTACCTATTTTTAAATGAGAATGCAACAGGGTAGTCTCTTTCATTATCCCCTGATTTAACCATGTGGTAAAATACTGAATCTGAATTGTATAAAATATAATAAGTTTACCACCTGCTTCAGTTTCCATGACTATCCTTGGAGCTGATACTCTGGACACTTAAGTGCAATTCAGTCACAACTTGTAGACTAGCTCTGAATGACATGTCTTCCTTTAGTGTCTTCTGGTATTTTCTGAATCAATGATTTCTCACTGAAAAGAGAAAATGAAATGATAAGGAGAAAGTTAGTTCCCCACACAATTACTCAGCAAACCAACTGAAACCTAAAAGTATAAAGAAGGGCATACAGAATTCACTTCAAGTAATGAGAAGAGAATTGCTCTCAGCATCCTCACTTAATTGTTCAAACAGCACCTACAAGTGAAATAAATGCACTGTCACTTCTGTTTTTTTAATAATGAATTTCCATTAGGTACTGAGGAAAGAGAAAGGACCTCTCCATATCCCTTAATTGATAGCACTTGTGGTCCAAGCATGAAAACTTTTTCTTCTTGATTGTCTAAAAGTGAAACACACTGAACAAAAAAAAAAAAATGATAGCACTTTGAGCTAAAAACAAAGTCACAATACCAGCCAATCAAAAGGAAGGTATTTGTTTGGTTTCATGAAGGATAATCTATTAAAGATGATTTCAAAAAGCAGAACTATTCTAGAGGAAAGACTAAATTATATTTCATTTTCCTTATAAAAACTATCACAAAGTACTGTATACAAATAAAAAAATAAATATTTTAGAGATGGTTAGGTAATTAATTTTAAAAATCATATTTTTCTGTACTTGTGGTTATTAAAGAATTTGTTACCATTAACTTTTTCTCTCAGTTTCTCTTATTACTCTGGATAAATACTCTCTTTTTTGCCTAAAAGTTTGTACAAATAAGTCATTTATTAAATAATATAGTTTTATTGTTCATTTTTATTTAAAGAATAAACACTATAACTTTGAAAGGTCAAGACAAAAATATTTATTATATTTCACTTATCTGGAGAAATAATTTATTTTTTAGAACATGTATTAATTGTACACATTACTGGAATTCAGATATTTTTACACATGAATGCAGTATGCTCTAATCATAGCTAACCCCGTTTTACTTACTTTCCCTTGGCATGCCCTCCCTAACCTCTAATTACTATTCTACTTTCAAGCTAACTTCTTTTAACTTCCACATATGAGCAAGAACATGTTGTACTTGTCTTTTTATGTCTAACTTATTTCACTTAACATATTGCTCTTCAAGTCCATCCATTTTGATACAAATGACGGGATTTCATTCTTCACATTTCTTTATTCACTCATCTGTTGATGAACACCTAGGCTGATTCCATACCTTTGCTACATTGGGCTACAAAAATAAATAAAAATGAACAAAACAAAAACTCTTGTGCATGCAGATATCTTCTTGGTGTGCTGAGTTCATTGTCTTTGGATACATAACAAGTAGGATAGCTATATCATATAACAAATCTAGCTTTAGGGTTTTTTGTTTGCTTGTTTCTTTTTTAGTAACCTCCATACTGCTCTCCACAGCTGTACTAATTTACATTCCCACCAACAATGTGCAAGAGTTTCTTTTTCTCTACATCCTCACTTGGGTGTCATTTTTGTTTTCATTTTTATAATAGCCAGTCTAACTGGGTTGAGATGATGTCTCATGTTGTCATCTGCATTTCCCTGTTGGCTAAGGATATTGAGCAATGTTTTCATATGTTTTGGCCATTTGTATTTCTTTGTTTGAGAAATATCCATTTAGATAATTTTCCTATTTGGATAGTATTACTTATTTTAATTCCTTATATTTCCTGGATATTAACCCCTTTGTCAAATGAATAGGTAGCAAATATTTTCTGCCATTCTGTTGGCCCTCTTCTGATTCTGTTGACTGTTTCCTTTGCTGTGAAGAATCTTTCTAACTTGATGTAAACCCAATTGTCAATTTTTGCCTTTGTTTCCTGGGGTTCTAGCCAGAAAATCGCTGCATGTATCAGTATTGAAATGCTTACTGTATTTTTTTTCTAGTAGTTTCAGAGCTTTACCTCTTACATTTAAGTCTTTAATGCATTTTGTGTTGATTTTTATAGAAAACAAACAATAGGGGTCATTATATGGCAATTTTTTTTGTCTTCTTACAGTTTTGTCATAAAGTCTATTTTTGGGTGTAAGTATAGCCAAACCTGCTCATTCTAATTTTCCATTTGTTTGATTATCATTATCCATTCCTTCATTTTCATTCTGTGTGTATATTTACTCATGAAGTGAGATTGTTGTAGACAACATAACATTGGGTCTTGTTTTTATATTCTTTCACCCATCCAGACCTTTTAATTGGAGAATTTAGAACATTTATAGTCAAGGTAATTATGGATATGTAAGAACTTCTGTCATTTTTGTGAATTTCTTCTAATTATTTTGAATACTCTTTGCTCTTTCTTCCTCTCTTATTTTTAATTGTTACTAGAGGCAATTTATACTGGTTAACAAGAGTTTGATGTTTTCATACATTTCTTCCCAATTGCATTTCAGGACATCATACCAGTAAAATGAAATCACCTATAATCGGAACACTTACACCATTGAAAGCGTGGGAGAAGTTACTTCCTCAGGAAGTTACTTGAGGTGACCAGAGGTGGCATATAATTTAATGTTTAAAGGATGAGTAGAATACTTGAAAATTAATTCTAGCCATAATAGAATAAAAAAGTCAGCAGAGACAGATAAGTAGTACTAGAAAAATGAGAGATATTTTAAGGAACTAAAAGTAATTTGTTTTTCAAATGTTTTTGCTATATCAGCCCTGTCAAAGTAACACTTCATGGAGAAAGAGTGATTGTGGTAGGAAGAAACTAACTATATTCTGGAGGGTTCCATGGGAGGAATCATATCATTTTACTCTTTCAACTCCTCTTCATATGTGATATATGTGTAAATGTGAATAAACAATGATCACTTTAATTTAAGTAAAGTCATGAATATGGTGGCTAGAGGGAGGAAGCAGAAAGCGTGCTTCCTAAAGTAAAATCTTAGAGAGACACTGGAGATACACCTTACAGGAAAAACCACTGAGAAGAGACAAAACTTTGACTCCTCCACACCTCCAGCCCACGCAGAGCATCTCCACTTCACATTAAAGGGAGAAACCAGGAGGGCCCCTGTGCCACTGCCAGATGCCCGCACCCAGACAGCTTGGAAAGACACAGACCACAAGGTGAGCTAAGTGGTATGCGTTACTCCCACAGACAACCCTGGGCCAGATCAGCATAGCTCCCTGGACAGACTGACTCCCCCCTCAGGGAAAAAAGAGAAACTGAATAATAAGCAATAACAAAAAAGACACGTAGCAAAGAGGGCGGGGCCCCCTGAGCACCGAAAAGAGGGGGAAGGGAATCCCTCACAGAACTGTAAATAAACAAGCCGGCCGGAGAAGGCAGGAGCAGTGGCACACGCCCAACAACCGGAGTGGGAAAGCTTGTACAAGTGGTGGTAGGAAGAAAACTCCACAGGAGAGGGGGGAAGGCCTGAGAAAGCTGGTGCAGTGTCACCTCCACCAGTGTGCTTGGAAAGGGGAAAGCTTGTAACAATGGTGGTTGCACCCAGGAGAACTATAAGTAAACATAGCCTGTGAGGCCAAGTGAGTGTTAAGCTCACTCCTGAGATCTGCATAAATAAAGCCTCCAGCAACAGCAGGCTGACAGTAGCAAGCAGGTGAGCTGCGGCCTCAGATAGTCATTAACAAACCTGTCTCCAGACTCTTTATTTTTCTCTCTTCCTTTGATGAGACAACAACCAAACTACACCTGCATGCTGAAAAACTTACTGAAACTGTATTGCATTTGAACTTGGGACATTTTATGGTGTTTATTTTATTTTGTTTTGTTGGTTTTTATCCCCTTTGATGAGACAATGACAGAACTACTTCTGAGACACCATCTCCAGGACTGGAGGTGGAGTGACTAACACCAAAATTATTAAGACTGAAACTTTATTGCATTTGAACATGGAGATTTTTTTTTTCAATCCTCTCTGTCTCTCTAATGCCTGTTTAGCTTACAGTTGATGAGTACACTATCTCTTCCTGTTTATATCTTTGAAACATTTGTTTGTTTATTTGTTTGATTTGGTTTTTTTTTACTTGTTTGTTTTTCCTTTTTTTCCTTAACTTCTTTGCTTTTCCTTTCCTCTCATACTTCCATCCTAAACATCACCATTGTTAATATTACAAGCTAGAAAATACTTAATTGCACAAAGTAGAGGGACAATAACAACACAAAGGGCAAAGATGGGAAGACAGAAAAAAACAGAGAAACCATTTTCCCCACAGCAAAAATTAGTACAGGAACCAGAGGGAGATGAAGAAAACAGATACTCAGATCCAGACTCCAACAAAATGAAGATAAACTATGCCAAAGAACCCAATGAAGCCCACAAGAATAATTTAAAAGAAGACATACTACAGGTACTCAATGAGAATTTTATAGAAATGATACTGGATATGGTCAACCAAAATGTACAGGAGACACTCAAGAAATCCCAAGACAACAAAAATAGAGAATTTGAAAAAGCACAAGAAGAAATAAAAGAAACCATAGAAGCACTGTATAAACACCAAAGTGAAACAAAGAACATGATTAATGAAGAGATAAATGAACTCAGGATGAAAACAGATAAAGAGGAAATGACTCAGGATATGTAAAACCTCAGAAAAAAGAATGAAACAGAATTGCAAAACAAAATGGAAGGCCATTTCAGCAGAATAGAACAAAGAGAAGACAGAATCTCAGCACTTGAAGATGAAGTGGTAATTAAAAGAAAAACTGAAGAACTATTAGTTAAACAACTCAAGACCTGTGAAAAGAAAATGCAAGAACTCACTGACTCCATCAAAAGACCAAACCTGAGAATCATGGGCATTGAAGAAGGAGAAGAGGTGCAAGCAAAGGGAATGCATAATATATTCAACAAATAGAAATTATACCATGCATTCTATCTGATCACAATGCAATAAAACTAGACCTCAACAAAAGTAAAGACAAAAAACATGCAAACAGCTGGAAACTAAATAACTCATTGCTTAATGAACAATGGGTCATTGATGAGATGAAAGAGGAAATGAAAAAGTTCTTGGAAGTTAATGAAAATGAAAACACAACATACAGTAACCTATGGGACACAGCAAAGGCAGTCCTGAGAGGAAACTTTATAGCCATGAGTGCATATATTAAAAAGACTGAAAGATCCCAAATCAATGACCCAATGATACATCTCAAACTCCTAGAAAAATAAGAACAAGCAACCCAAAACAAATAGAAGGAGAGAAATAATAAAAATAAGAGCTGAAATCAATGAAATAGAAACAAAAAAAACCATACAAAGAATTAATGAAACAAAAAGTTGGTTCTTTGAAAAAATAATCAAGATCGACAGACACCTGGCAAACCTGACTAAAATGAGGAGAGAAAAAATCCAAATTAGTAAAATCAGGAATGCAAAAGGGAGATAACAACAAACACAATGGAAGTCCAGGAAATCATCAGAGACTACTTCAAGAACCTATATTCAAATAAATTCAAAAATCTTAAAGAAATGGACAGATTTCTAGATACATATGATCATCCAAAACTGAAACAAGAGGATGTTAATCACCTGAATAGATCTATAACTCAAAATGAAATTGAAGCAGCAATCAAGAGTCTCCCCAAAAACAAAAGTCCAGGACCTGATGGATTCTCTGCTGACTTCTTTCAGACCTTTAAAGAAGAACTGACACCAACCCTCCTTAAACTGTTTCACAAAATAGAAAGAGAAGGAAAACTGCCTAACACATTTTATGAAGACAGTATTACATTTATCCCAAAACCAGGCAAAGACACCTCCAAAAAGGAGAACTATAGGCCAATCTCCTTAATGAACATTGATGCAAAAATCCTCAACAAAATAATGGCAAACCGAATTCAACAACACATCAAAAAGATTATTCACCACGAATGCAGGGGTGGTTCAACATATGAAAATCAATAAATGTAATAAACCACATTAACAGAAGCAAAGACAAAAACCACTTGATCATCTCAATAGATGCAGAAAAAGCCTTTGATAAGATCCAACACCATTTCATGATAAAAGCTCTAAGAAAACTAGGAATAGAAGGAAAGTACCTCAACATTATAAAAGCTATATATGACAAACCTACAGCCAGCATTATACTTAATGGAGAAAAACTGAAACTATTCCCTCTAAAATCAGGAACTAGACAAGGATGCCCACTATCTCCACTCCTATTCAACATAGTACTGGAATTCCTAGCCAGAGCAATTAGGCAAGAAGAAGGAATAAAAGGAATACAAATAAGTAAAGAACTGTCAAAATATCCCTAATGCAGACGATATGATACTATACATTAAAGACCCAAAAAACTCTACTCAAAAGCTCCTAGACACCATCAATAGCTATAGCAAGGTAGCAGGATATAAAATCAACATAGAAAAATCATTAGCATTTCTATACACTAATAATGAACAAACTGAGAAAGAATATATGAAAACAATTCCATTTACAATAGCCTCAAAAAAAATCAAATACCTAGATGTAAACCTAACAAAGGATGTGAATGACATCTACAAGGAAAACTATAAACTTCTGAAGAAAGAGATTGAGGAAAACTATAGAAAGTGGAGAGATCTCCCATGCTCATGGATTGGTAGAATCAACATAGCAAAAATGTCTATACTCCCAAATGTAATCTACATGTTTAATGCAATTCCCATCAAAATCCCAATGACATACATTAAAGAGATTGAAAAATCTACCATTAAATTTATATGGAAACACAAGAGGCCACAAATAGCCAAGGCAATACTCAGTCAAAAGAACAATGCTGGAGGTATCACGATACCTGACTTCAAACTATATTACAAAGCAATAACAAAAAAAAACAGCATGGCACTGGCACAAAAACAGACGTGAAGACCAGTGGAACAGAATAGAGGACCCAGATATGAAGCCACACACTATAACCAACTTGTCTTTGACAATGAAGCTAAAAATATATGATGGAGAAAAGATAGCCTCTTCAACAAAAACTGCTGGGAAAACTGGTTAGCAGTCTGCAAAAAACTGAAACTAATCCATGTATATCACCCTATACCAATATTAACTCAAAATGGATCAAGGATCTTAATATCAGATCCCAAACTCTAAAGATGGTACAGGAAAGAGTAGGAAATACTCTGGAATTAATAGGTATAGGCAAGAACTTTCTCAATGGAACCCCAGCAGCACAGCAACTGAGATAGCATAGATAAATGGGACTTCATAAAACTAAAGTTTCTGCTCAACAAAAGAAATGGTCTCTAAACTGAAGAGACCACCCACAGAGTGGGAGGAAATATTTGCCAGCTACATATCAGACAAAGGACTGATAACCAGAATATATAGGGAACTTGAAAGCTAAATTCTCCCAAAACTAATGAACCAATAAAGAAATGGGCAAGTGAACTAAACAGAACTTTCTCAAAAGAAGAAATTCAAATGGCCAAAAAACACATGAAAAAATGCTCACCATCTCTAGCAATAAAGGAAATGCAAATTAAAACAACACTAAGATTCCACCTCACCCCTGTTAGAATAGTCATTATTAGCAACACCACTAACAACAGGTGTTGGCCAGGATGCAGGGGAAAAAGGAACCCTCTTACACTGTTGGTAAGAATGTAAACTAGTACAACCACTCTGGAAAAAAATTTGGAGGCTACTTAAAAAGGTAAACATTGATCTACCATTTGATCCAGCAATACCACTCCTGGGGATATTCCCAAAAGACTGTGACACAGGTTACTCCAGAGGCACCTGCACACCTATGTTTATTGCAGCACTATTCACAATAGCCAAGTTATGGAAACAGCCAAGATGCCTCACTACTGACTAATGGATTAAGAAGATGTGGAATTCACATTGGAATTCACAGTGGAATTTTATGCAGCCATGAAGAAGAACAAAATGTTATCATTCGCTGGTAAATGGATGGAATTGGAGAACATCATTCTGAGTGAGGTCAGCCTGGCCCAAAAGACCAAAAATTGTATGTTCTCCCTCATATGCAGACATTAGATCAAGGGCAAACACAACAAGGGGATTGGACTTTGATCATATGATAAAGCAAGAAAACACAAGGGAGGTCTGAGGATAGGTAAGAAACCTAAAAATCTAGATAGCATTTGTTGCCTTCAATGCAGAGAAACTAAAACAGATACTTTAAAGCAACTGAGGCCAATAGGAGAAGGGGACCAGGAACTAGAGAAAAGGTTAGTTCAAGAAGAATTAACCTAGAAGGTAACACACATGCACAGGAAATCAATGTGAGTCACCTCCCTGTATAGCTATCCTTATCTCAACTAGCAAAAACCCTCGTTCCTTCCTATTATTGCTTATACTCTCTCTTCAACAAAATTAAAGATAAGGGCAAAATAGTTTCTGCCAGGTAGCGAGGGGTAAGGGGGGAGTAAGGAGGGTGGGAGGAATGGGGGAGAAATGACCCAAACATTATATGCACATATGAATAAAATTAAAAGTAAAAAGTAAATAAATAAAATAAAATAAACCTAGGAGAATGGAAAAAAAAAATAAGTAAGGTCATGTTGCCCTAAGTATATGTGGGAGTAATAACTAGAATGTATGCCAATGAAAGCATCAAAGAATGTAGCACAAAGTAGTATTGTAGACTTCTGATTTCTGCTTAGAAGAAAGAGCTTTGAAGGCATTACTTTTCCTTGTAATTGAAAAATTAATTAAACAAACATTTGAAACACAATAGCTTTTCTTATATCCATCAGAGAATTGGTGGTTATAGGGCAATCCAAACTCTGGAGAGAAAGAAATGAGCCCAAAAAGTCATAGCCAAACTCTGACTCATTTGCTTATCTGGAGCAAATGTTGGTGGTATCATTAACTGAACCCTTTCAACAATAACTTTAATGACTTGCTGGAGACTGAATGTAGACTAGCATTATTGCAGGAAGGCTCAGGCAGAGAGGGGACACAAAAGCTTTTGGGAAGCAGGTTTATTAAGCAGGCCAGCAGCAACTCAGCAGATGATTCGCATCCCAAGGCTGAGCCCCGGGAACAAAGGGGGATTTCCTTATGTATCATTTACAGCAGGTTACAGAAATGGAGGGGGGTACAGCTTGTCCTATACATGGTCACATACTATTTCATTGGCCATTTTAACCTCTTGGGCAAGGTGACCCTTCTCTGGTCTCACCCCAGGTACTACTTGACATTCCTCAAATCTGGTTATTTTTGCTTCACTGTTGCACTCGTCATCTCTCTTCCCTCACCCCCACCCAGCCTTCCTGCCACATTTCCCTCTTTGATGGTTGGACCCACTTCTGGGTCAAAGAGCATCATCTTAATCTAGGGATTTATATTTCCACAGTTTCATTACTACATGAGCAGCTGTCTTTCTTCCTATAGTGGCTTCCATAATGGTCCTGAAGAACAGCAGTATCGGGGTATTAGGCAAGGTAAATCAGGCATGCTCCTAAGACAAGGAACAGTACCCCTATTAAGGTCTTGAACCCACCTTGGGTTGAGAACAAGCCCCAGAACAGGTCATTGGGACTCCACCCCTTCCAGGTCTGCACAGGGACATGGGCAAGCTTTTTTATATTGTCTGTAATCTCTTTAATTATCTTTCTCTCATCATCAATCAGTAAACAGCAGTTACTCAGATTGAACTTTCCACATACTCTTTCCTTCGAGGCTAGCACATGGTCCAAAGCCAAATGGTTTTGGTAGATGGTGCATATTTTAGTTTGTTGTTTGGCTAATATGTTCAGGGCTTTTCCTGTTTCATTAGTTATAATCTCAGCCATTGCCTGAGGCCAAATGATGCAGCTGAGCATATAGATTGGAGGGGCAATAGCCCCAGGAGCCATCCTCTGTCCATGTTAGCAGGACCATAATATTGAATGATCTGCTCTGGAGGCCATTCATTGTCTTTCTAGTCCTCTATTTGTAGGGCATCTTGCCTTTTTCTGTTTACCCTTTGCTAAAATATACAGACTTCTAATTTTTTGCCTTGTCTGAGGGGGAGCAAGAAGAAAGAAGGCTGGATGGTGCCCAGCACACAGGATCTGAACCGTCATTGGGAAAGATTGTGTAAGCTCAGTCCCACAGATCCAATACAGCCTCTTAGGCCCCCACCACTCTATGCCCACAGTCAGATTATTTCAGGCTATTATAAATTTAGGGAAGTTAGCCAGCAGGTGAGGTTGGGGCTCCATGTGATTGAGATCCCCCCATTGCAGTCTCCCTACAGTATTATTGTAAAACTTTTGTTCCAAGCAGATCAAGTCCTCTACCAGGGTGGAGAATTGGCTCTTTGGACAGGAGATACAGTAATTCCTGATAGTAGAGGTTTTTAGGAGCCAAATGCTCTCCCCATGGCTAGGGAGAGTGGTTTCACTAATGGGCTCATGTGGGTATAGTTCGTTTGCCTCCCATGGCCAATGGTCTCCCATAGTTGCTCCTCCACAAACATAACATGAAGTCACATTTAGAGTTTGGGTTATGGACTCAGCTAGTGAGAGGAACAGGCTTTTGGCTTTAACTGAGATGGGAAATTCACTTTGCATGTCCTTGTAGGAGTGAAATACCTGGTATGAGGAGCTATCATGGGTAATATTTACTAATTTGAGGTGCAGTGGAGTCCAGGGATCAAGCCCCTTTCCATGTATCATTATACCAATCTTATGTCCCTGTTTCCAATCTGAAAGCTTAAGTATAGTAAATTTATGGGGTTACAGGTGCCAAGGCAGAAATTAGAGGTTGCTACTCCTTTTTGAAGGAGGGCAGAGGGTTCTGCCTTTTGTCAGGTTGCCCATGAAACACAACTCCAGTATGGGCAGTAGTTCCAGCTTGCATCATTACATGGCCCAGAGTTGTCTCCCCAGAACATATACTTATCATTTGACATGTAAGTGTTCTCCCAGGCCAAGCCTCTAGGTCAATAGATGAAATTTTTAGCTATTATGGCATACACATCAAAGTATATAGATACTGGCTTTTTGCACTTGTAAATCTCTGTGTCAGGCTAATAAGCTCCCCAGTGCTGGTGAAGCTTCGGACCTCTAGCCATTGCTCCCAAGGGTGATTGATGGGGTTAAAACAGACAAACTGACCATCCTGAGAGCACACTGAATAGGTGGTATGGTTGTGGGTGCATGACCCAAAAACTGTGCCTGCACAATAGTAATAAGTATGGAAAACTAGAGTTTTGGTAACAATAATTCCTCTCAGGTAGTGTGCATACATGACTCATAGTCCATGGCTGGGGATCCCCAGGTAGAGAGCTGACCAAGATTAGCAAGAAGAAAGCACAGAAGGAACTCATCCTCAAAGGTGAGATGGGCAACTCCTTAAGTTTCTGCCAGGCGTAGACTAGTCAGCTTCTGGAGTGACTATAGCAGGGCTGATGCCTCATATTTGTAGTCTCCTGTTGTCTCCTGGGAAGCAGGGTCCTGTTGGGGAAGAGCATGGGTGTTCTAGAGGGTGATCTTGTATGGTGAGGCTGGGTCCAGGATGCACTCCCACTTGAAGGAAGCTGGCTTCACTCAGCTGTGGTAGATCTAAGGAGTGATCTCTGCTACCTTAACTGTGGTGGGGGTGGATAAAACAATAACCAAAGGACCCATCCAGTGGGGTTTTAGAGGTTGAACATTCCATTCCTTTACCCAAACAGCATCCTCTAGTTTATAAGGGTGATGGGAGTTGTCAGGCTAACAGAGAGTCTATCTCTTACCCAGTCATTGATTTTTGAGAGAGTCAACCAGAGGGCCTGCATCTGCTGTCTCAGGGTGAGGTCACCCATTTCCTTAAGGTCTCCTCACAGGCCCTTGACTAAAAGGGGTAGGTGCCCAAAAAGAATTTCAAAAAGGTAAAGACCCATCCACTTGGTGGGGCTAGACCTAATCCTGAGCAAGGCTATGGGCAGTAACTGACCCCATTGTAGGTGAGTCTTCTGGCATAGTTTTCCCAGTTGCAATTTTAAAATCCTCTTCATACATTTTACTTTTCCTGATCTCTGGGGGTGATAGGCCGTGTGAAGCATTCAAGTTATTTCTAAGCCCTCAGCCACCAACTGTACTTCCTCAGCTATGAAGGCTAGCCCATTGTCCCATCCAATAGACACAGGTATTCTGAACCAAAGGGTGATTTCCTTTAACAGGCACCTGGCCACTTCCTGGACCTTCTCAGTCCGGGTAGGGAAGGCTTCTCCCCATCCTGAGAAGGCACAAACACCAGCAAATATTCACATCCTCTGCATCTCAGTAAAGTCCACAATCAGGTTTTCGAAAGGAGTTCCTCCAACACTTTGCACCTGGGGTGGCACTCTTGGCCCTTGTCAGGGATTATTTTTGGCACACAGACTCTATCTCTCACATACTGTCTTACTTACACTGGAGAGCTTGGGAACATAAAAATGCTGGGTCAAGGTGCTCTCAAGATCTGTCTACCCTGAGTGAGTTCCTTCATGGAACTGCTTGACAAATGTGAGAGCCAGAAACTCTGGAATTGCAATGCAGCTGCCAGCAAATTCACACCACCCACCTGGCAGGAAACTTCCTCCTTATGTCTCAAACCAAGCCTATTCTTGTGAAGTATACCGTGGGTCCCATTCAGATAAGGGCCATGGGAAAAAGAAGTTGTCAGTGAGGCTGAGGTTTGTCTTCCTGTGAGGGCTGCTCCCAATTAACTTTTCTGTTTCCCTGAACAGCTGTTTTCTTCCCCTTTTGTGCCCTGGGCAGTGCATGATTGCTGCATGCTTAGGAGCCTATACAGCTTCTAGAAATTCCAGAATTTCTTGTCCATACTTAGCACTTTTTCCTCCTGAGTTAATGAGCCCCCTTTCTTTATATAGGGCTCCATGGACATGAATGCTAGTAAGGGCATATTTAGAGTCCATATAGATGTTTACCCATACTCCTACAGCAAGCTGGAGCACCCATGTGAGAGCATTGAGCTCAGCCTTTTGTGCAGAAATCCCGACTGGCAGTGGATGTGCTTCAATGACAAGGTCCAGAGTCACTAGTGCATATCTGGCAAAATGTGTGCTGTCCTGGACAAAGCTGCTGCCGTCTGTGAAATACTCAATGTCCAGACGACTGATAGGCTGATCAGTCAAGTCTGGCCAACTGGAAAACACATCATCCATAGCCTCTAAACAGTTATCCTCTGGGGGACCTGAATCAACCAACAATTGGGTGGCCAGGTTTAGAGTCTTAACAACCTGTAGTTGAATATGTGAGTTTTCACATAACATGATTTGATATCTGAACATTTGGGAGTTTGTCAGCCAATAATTTCCCTTATATTCCATAAAAGTCAAAAAAGAGGTAAAGAACTCTGTGAGTTCTTGTCCCAAAGTAAGTTTGTCTGCTTCAGTCACTAAGATGGCAGCAGCCACCAGGGCTCACAGGCAGGGTGGCTAGCCTCAGGAAACTGCATCAAGCTGCTTTGATAAATAGGCCACTGTGTGGTGCCAGAAACTTAACAGCTGGGTCAAGACTACTATAGCTGTCCCCAGTCTCTCATGTACATATAGGAAGAAGGGCTTCATCACATCTGGCAAGTCCAGAGCAGGGGTGTTTGTGAGTGCCCTCTTAATTTCTTTAAAGGCCTTTTCTTGCTCCTCTCCCTATATTATGTTTTCCCATTCTCCTCCCTTTGTGGCTTCATAAAAAGGTTTTGCCAAGAGAGAGTAATTGGGGATCCAGATATGGTAGAAACCTGCAGTCCCTAGAAATTCTCTGATCTGTTGATGGGTCTTAGGGGCCAGAATGTAACAGATAGCCTGTTTCCTCTCAGGGCTCAGTCTACATTGTCCTTGTGATAGGTGAAACCTGAGGTATTTGACAGTATCCTGGAAAATCTGAGCTTTCTTTCAGGAAACCTTATATCCTGCCTTCCACAAAATGGAGAAAAGGAGATAAGTTCCTACCATACAATTCTTCTGAGTTGGTCCAGCCAACAGAAGGTCATCTACATACTGAAGGAGTGTGCAGCCATGCTCATTGGCTGAGAAAGCCTTTAGGTCAGACACCAAGGCAGTCCCAAATATAATGAGAGTTTTTGAGGCCTTATAGCAACTATGTCCAAGTCAATTGTCCCTTCCCTCCAGTACTAGAACTTTCCCATTGGAAGGCAAAGATGGGTTGGCTCTGTGGGGGCAGGTGGATGCAGAAAAATGCATCCTTGAGGTCCAAGCAGGTAAAGAATTTTGCCTCAGCTAAGATAAGGTTCAAAAGCTTGTGTAGGTTTGGGACCGCAGAGTATAAAGTAACAGTTGCTGAGTTGACTGCATGGAAGTCCTGAACTGGCCTAAAGTCTTCAGTCCCTGATTTTTGGACAGGCAGTAAGGGAGTGTTCCAGGGAGACTAACAAGACCAAAGGATCCCATACTTTAGGAGTCTTTCAAGATGCTTTTGGATCCCAATTTGGGCCTTGCAAGGAATGTAGTATTGTCTCTAACTAACAGGAATATCTCCCAGCTTTAATTCTACCACCACTGGAGGTATGTTCTGAGCCAGTCTGGGGTGGAGGTATTGTCTTCAGTCCATGCTCCTGGAATCTTAAAGGGAAGCTCAGACATCTCAGGAATCTTTCTTAGGGGTGTAGAGTTGCCATTTCTCCTTCTGCACATCCCCGAGAGTTAGAATCTTGGCTTCCAGCCCTTTCAGCTTTAAGGCTGCCATGCCATCAAGTCAAAAGTTATTTGTGCCTTTAGTTTGCACAAGTCTCTGCCCATCAAGGCCAGGGGGCAATCAGGAAGGTAGAGGAACTCATGCCTTACTTCATGCTTTTCTTGTCTGATGCTGCTTCCCCTTCTGAGGGTAGAGGTGAAGGGGCGGGAGGTGGTGGCAAAGGTGTGTACAGACACACATAAGGAAGTGGGGTGTCCTTGGGGTCCCCTGCTAATATGGGTTTCACTGGTTTTGTACAGTCTTCCCTGCACTTGGAAGCAGATGCCACCCTGGCTACCATGATCCTACATGCTTCCTCTAGGTGGGGCTTTAGCCACATGGGCAGACTGAGAACTGCATTCTGCCAGCAATCAATATAAGGAAACTGATCTGGGTGTCCAGGCTCCCCTACAACCACTTCAAAAACTTTATTATCTATGACCTTACCTAATGAATCCTCCGAGGGCCATCCTACACCAAAACCAGGCCAGTCTATTTCACAGAAGGTCCTAAGCTGGCCAGGAGTCAGTTTGACTCCATAATCTCCCTTAAATCCCTTTTTAAAGTTCTTGAGTATGCACCCCAGGGGGTTGTTCTCACTCTGACCTCTTCCCATTCCTTCTATTACCAGATGTCAAGAGAGAGACAGAAATGGAAAGGAGTAGGGTTGTGGAGAGGAGAGGAGGTAAGGTGTCCTCCTTTCTGGCACACAAGGCAAAACAAATAACACCACTCATTTTGTCCTTCTCTGGTCATTCTCCTCGCTAGGATGTAGGCACCTCTTAGCCATAGTGAGGCCGTATAAACTCTGGACTGGGTCCCTAAATGGGCCGTACACTATAGACTATATGAGGATCACCACAAACCATGGATCATGACTCTGCACTTGCTTCACAGCTGGGCTGCGTCTCAGGCTTGCAATTTCATACACTCTCACACAGCGTAGTACTTCCACCCCACTCCCTGAATCTGAGAGACATGGTTTCATCCCCAAAGGGGGTTACTCGAGTGTCTCTGGGAGTTGATCAGATTCCCTGTCTACCTCCTAAGGCAGGGCCTAAATTCCAACCTGGGTTCTTCCCAGTCTGGTGAGCAGGGCTCCCAAGTTGGGTTCTGAGCCCTTCCAGGTTCCTTTGTGCGACAGAAACTTGCATCCCTGGTTTGCTGGGATAGAGGCTTCTGTCCCTTGGATCAACACATCTGGTGGCTCCTGGCAAGGGCAGCCCTCCCAGTGGGCCAGGGATGCTGAGTAGGCAACAAGGAGGTAAAAACACCACCTCCAAATCCTGGACACGAGCCCCCAGAAATGTTGCAGGATGGCTCAGACAGAGAGATGAGGCACCATAGTTTTCAGAAGCAAGTTTACTAATCAGGCTGGCAGCAACTCAACAGATTCACATCCCAAGGCTGAGCCCAAGAACAAATAGGGCTTTCCTTATATACTATGTAGAGCAAGTTACAGAAATAGGGGGTCCAGCTTGTCCCTTACATGATCACATACTATATCATTGGCCATTTTAACGTCTGGGTTGAGGCGACTCTTCTCTGATCCCAGGTGCTCCATGACATTCCTCAAATTCATTTTGTTTGTTTGTTTGTTTCACTGTTGCACTCATTATCTCTCATCTCTCGCTTCCCCCTCCCTGCCTTCCTGCCACAGCATGAGAGTGTGAAACTCTTGGAGACCATTGTCGTCAAGCAGTCTCACACTTTCGTGAGTTTACCTCCAAGAACTCCACCAGCTTCTTGTAGTGAAGATCTGAGAAAGATCTTCATGACTCTGGCAGAAGGAAATAAAAAGTAATAAATGAGAAAAAGACCCAATGTTTTCTACCAAAGCCTTTTCCCAGCTGAGGAAAGAGTATTCTTTTCCTTCCTGTCCACTCCAGCCTTTCTATCTCATCTAAAAGGAAAATTAAAAGCTAAAATAAGGAAAAATAACTGAGACATTCATAGATGAGAGACACAAGTTTTTCTGTCCACTATTCCTTACCACCACACCAACAGGTCTCCAATATGACATCAGTGAACTGTAGAAAAGAGCTTCAAGATTCAGACTTTCTCTTAGGATAAGTACACAAGCAAGCCTAATGTCAAGAAGAGAGACAAAACAGGGGACAGTAAGGACTTTAAAGACCCTGAAACCAGTATCTACAGCAAGCATTAAACAAGGCACGATTCCTAACCAGATTATCATCAAGCCTCACACTAAAGGCTTATTTACCTCACTTCCTATTCCTCATATATACATGTCAGGCTTTCAACATAAAGTTACATGTCATACCAAAAGACAATAATAAAAACACAATCTGAAGAGATAAAACAAGCATTAAAATCAAACACAGATATGATACAGAGGCTGGAATTATCAGAAATGTAATTAAAATAGTAACTGTGATAAACACGTTAATGACTCTAGTGGGAAAAGTAGACAATCTGCCAGAATAGATGAGTAATGTAAGCAAAGAGGTGAAAATATGAATAAATAAAAGGAAATGCTAGAAATTAAAAATAGCATAACAGAAGTAAAGAACAGTTTTGATGGGATCACCAGTAGATTGTACAAGGCCAAGTAAAGAGTCAGTGATAGTGAAGATAAGTCAAGAGGTAATAACTCAAGGGGAGGTGTAAGTAATGCACAATTCAACTCTTAATGAGAGTCTGTTGGCTGCTAGGCAGGAACTTTTAGGCCAAACTCCTATATTTGGGGGTAGGGGGAGCTGCTGTCCCTTTAAATGACTGCTAGTATACCTTCAAAGTAGTTTTTTGTGGTTATTGTAATTGTTTCAGAGAAACTTACAAGGAACTAGCCAAAATCTCAGAATCCCTGTGCCTTACTCTTTTTGGGTAATCTAAAGTGAACTTTGCTTGTTACAATGCTAGATTCTACACTCAGGAGTTATTCCTGCCCACCATTTTTTAACTTGTAAAGCATAACCTTGAACTGAGCATTCCCAGGAATGTGCCTGCCTCTTCATGTGATGATGACTCTTTCCTATATGAATACATATAAATCGTTCCAATAAAAGCTCCTTGCTTTCTTTGTCCAGCAGGATAGTTCATTTGAGAATTATCTCCAGTGTTCTCCTTACTTGCCACAAGGGCTAAACCTTCTTCACCCTTCTGTCTCTTGGTTGTGCTTATTGTCTTTGCATTCACCAAGGGGTGAACCCATTGCATTGGGTTACAAGCCTAAGACAGCATTTTTTTTCACAGCTAGTATTTTTTTACTGACCATTTTACTGATGAAGTAAGCAAGGCCAAATTTGACACTTTGTTTAGCCCTCTTGCACACCTTCTATGTCTTCTTCTCTTATGACACAAAATGATTTACAGGCCTTACCTTAAGCATTTATAAATTCATATAAATGTAGTTTGCTTTATTTTCCCTCTTGGAGTACATTTGCATTGTAAGCATAATCTAATTGTGAATGTAAGGCTTTGCCTTCTATAAGAAAGAGCTGACTCTAGGGATAAGATGGGCAATAGAGGGCCTTGTTGTTAGTTCTGGAATCACATCTCTGCCCCATTCATAAAACAGCCCTGCTGAGAACTGCGATGTGCATTGATCTTCATGTGTGGCTGAGAAAAGAGATCTGAAAATAGCAGTATAGGACAGTGAGCAATGGGTTCCTGCCATGTCTGCTCTGTCAGAAAAACCTCATTAAGTTATTGCACCCAAAGACAGGAAGAACCTGAAGAGAGTTTCAAGATGATTAGAGTGAAGCCAGTGATGAGAAAATCAAGTCTTGTGTGAAAATGTTACATAAATTTGAATTGTTATGCTGAGGAAAGAAATGAAAATACGGATTTTAACATCAACAGGCAAAAAGAAAACAGCAATTGACTGATGCTTTTACAGAGGATAGAATTCAGAAGATGGCATTCAAGCATAGTGGGATCAATTCAAAGCATGTGTTGTTACATCTCTAAATGAGCTGTATTTAAATGAGCTACCTGAAGGACAGTAGAAATAGGCACTTCTTGACCACTATGTATGCTTTCATTCTTTTCTAAAGGCCAGAGGATATATCTAAACCAGATCGTAGACCTTGTATTCTGCTAACAATTTGGTGTTTTGTTTTTTCTAACATCAAGAAAGTTTGGTAACTAATTTACTCACCTGTTAAATGCAATTAGAATGAAACTTTTTCTGAAACTATTCACTAGCAAGTCATTTTCATTAACAAGCCAGTCTGTCTTATGTCTTGTCCAAAGAGCATTTGATTACTGACAAGTCAAAAGAAGCACAGTGTAACAGGTTCTTATCTGAAAGTAATCCCACAGTATACAACTCTAGTGTAGTAACACAGTGTTCCTTCACTGGAGCCCTCCTTAGACATGCAAATAGGATCCCTGCTGAGGAGTACAGCCAAGTACCTCCAAAAAAGAAAGGGGTTCCCACCAGCAGACTCTCTTTTTCTGTTACTTTTTTTTTTTTTTTTTGGTGGTCCTGGGACTTGAATGCAGGGCCTACAACTTGAGTCACTCCGTTAGTCTTTTTTTGGTGTGTGTGTGAAGGGTTTTTTCAAGATAGGGTCTTGCAGAACTATTTGTCTGAGCTGGCTTTGATCCACAATCCTCCTAATCTCTGCCTCCAGAATAGCTAGAATTATAGGCATAAACCACCAGCGCCCGGCCCAGACTCACTGTCTTGACAAGCTTCCACTGTAACATCTCCTTTACTGTGTTTGGTACTTCTTGAGAGGACCTCTGCTGTTGTTGTTATTTTAAGGACTATTATTGCTTCCCTCATATTTCATCCAGTGACCTAGTCTTATAAGACTGTTCATCTTGCTTTTTGTCAATTTTTTTAACTGACAAATTGTTGAAATTAGAGAACCCATTTTAGCTAAGCAGCTATTAACTATTTCGTGCAGAATCCAAGAATATTTTCAACTTAAAATATTTTGCCTTTCTGTCCTACACTCACAAAAATTATTGACCTCAAATCACTATCTGTTTTATAAGTGCATCTCTCAAAACTCTTAGCCAGGATCTGGGTGTGATGGAACATACCTGCAATCCCAGCTACTTGAGAGGCAGAAGTAGGAGGATTGTGATCTGAGGCCAGCCTAGGCAAAAGAAAAACAAACTAAGACAAAAGGAGCTGCAGGCATGACTCAAGTGATAAAGCAGTTACTTAGCAAGCTCAATGCCCTGAATTCAAACCCCAATACTGGCAAAAAAAATTAAAAAATCCTCTTAGTCAGGTTTTTAAAATCACAAATTCTGATTGAGCAAAGTATTTTGTATTTTAGAAGTTTTACAAATCTTAGACTTGGTTCAAAAAAATCTATGTAACTCTGTCACCCAATCTACTGAGAATAATATGTCAAAAGGCTAGCAAAGAATAAAGGTATGATTAAACATCAACACGAAGCAAAAGGAATTAATATGAATATTCATAAGCAGAACAGAGCAGTGATGAGAGCAGAAGATGACAAGAATGAAGCCTGTTAACAAATGTAACAAAAACAATCCAGGAGAATTAATTGAATGATTGCTCTCCATTGCCATCAGTGACTATATAGTGGGAGATGAAGGAAATTAGCAGATACATCTGGTTTTGTTTAACATTTTCTCCAAGATAACATCAAAGAGGTGCTAGAATACTCAATGTCCATAATAAACTGGTTTGCTCAGAGTATTTAAATGTGAGTGTTCCCCTTACTCAGTAGTGCAAATCTGGCAGAATCTTCAGTTATTAGATACAGATTCAAAACATATACTTAACCAGAATAAAAAATAAACAAACATGTCTATTTTAAGTTGTTTTAAATCCTATTGTGAAAATACCCACAATAGAAAAAGATTGATAAAAAGGAAAAGACAGGAAGACATAACAAAAAGTAACCACATAAACAATTTCTTCCAAAGCACTACAGTAAGCAACATGAAATAATGGAAAAATTACAGAGAATGGGATCCTTGGTTCCCACCCTACCTCTGCTTCCAGGACATCAGTTTCCTCATGCCCATTATCAGAAGGTCACCATAGACTAGGGATCCAGAAGAAACTTCAAGTGTAAAGGTCCACAACCCTAGATACTTCTGTACTGAAAAATGAACATTTGTGTGGTTTACAATTACTCCTTCCAACATCTCTGTGAGACAAGACCTGTCTTCTTCAATTTATTAATGAGAAAATGCAGTGAGTAAAACAAGATTGAGGAAGTAAGCAAGGTTACTCTTAACTACAGATATGAGATTAACTCGATTCTTTGAGGTAAAATCCTATGTTCTCACCACATTATTCCGAGGTAACATAGGATATTACTTTGAAGCCCTGTAGTAATCCCTAAAATGCTAACCAGCAGAATAAAGGTTTGAAATGCCTTTCAGAATCAGCAGATGTCCCAGCCTTTAATTTTACTGAGAGAATATCAGCTTTTGAATAGGAACTCCCCCAACTCTTCCATTACCAAATTTACCAAACTACCCCAGGCAACTCTATCTAAAGTTAACTCCTTCATGTGAGCTTTGGATTCTATCTCCATCTACTCTTTTAAGAAACTTGCTATAAATTATCACCCTCCTCTTTACATATTCCTCCTCTCTGTACGAACTGAGTCCTTACCAGATTTTAAATACATTCACGTCTCTAGGGACTGGTGGAGTGGCTCCAGTGTTAGCGTGCCTGCCTAGCAAGTGTGAGGCCCTGAGTTCAAACCCCAGTGTTGTCAAAAAAAAAAAAAAAGAAAAAAAAAGGCAACAGATTGGGCTGGCAAGGTGGCTCAAGTGGTAAATACATTCAAGTCTCTAAACATACAAAATCCCCTGTCAATCTCTTCTCTTTCACAGCCTCACTTCTCAATACACTTAACAAAATTCCTCTTTCTACTTTCTCACTTTTAGTTGACTACTCAATCCATTACCAAATGACTTCCATTTTTTCTAATCCAGTAAATCCTGACCCATAATGACTCCCAAAGTTTTATATTCACCCTTGAGCTCCGTCTAAATTTGACTGCCTATATTGACATTTCCTCAAACTTCTCATGTGCACAACCTTTCTCCTAAAACCCAGTCTTCTTTTAGTTCCTGACAACTAAATAATTGAACACACTAATTATGCAAACCAAAAGCCTTGGAATCATCCTTAGCACTTCCCTCTCCCTCACCGGTTCCCATCTAACCATCCACAGGTCCTAAAAATCTCCTGAGTCCATCCCTTCTCTCCATTTCCAGTAACACCCCCAAAATAAGTTCCCAGGTACTGTTGTGATTTCCTAATGGTTACCTAACATCTCTTTTTAAAAGCAGCCAAAGTGATCCTCTTAAAATCCAAATCTTATTACTTATGCTCTTTTCTTAATATGTATCCATATTTTGCTATTGCTGCTAGAATAAAGACAAATTATTCATTGTTGTAAATACTGCTGTAAATGACTTTACTCCTATTTGCCTCTCCAGCCTCATATAGCACTCTGTGTTCTCTCATTCTTTCCATTCCAGATATAGTGGCCCTCTTTCAAACTCTTATTTGTACCATCCTCATTCCCAGCACAGCACATTTGCACAAGCCATTCTTTTGTCCTAGGAAACTTGTTTGCCCTTTTTCGGCTGGTTAATACCTACACATTTGCATCTCTCAGTGATGCAACATACATAGAATATTATGAAAGTAAAAGGCACAGATGCCATCCTGGGAGAAAGCCAAAGAAGACTTCTTAGAAGTCTTGGGTCTCGGTCTCATAAGGGAGCTGAGTCAGGTGGAAAGAGAAGAAAGTTCATTCCTGACAAGGAGCAGTAGAACAGAGATTGGAACTGTTGGTGCCAAAAATTAAGGGAATAATAGAAAGGAGATGAAATTGTAGAAGTAAAGGTCTACATGGGCTACAATGGTTATACTAACTTCATTTAACAATTCAATATTTTGATGTATCTTTCTAAATGATTGTCTTTACCTCAAATATAATCTCAGTGTTATTTTCCCTTTACCAAATATCTCAAACTATCCTTCTACACTAGCAGTTCTCCCATAGAACTTTAGAAGTCTTAAGGGAAGAAAATAAAGAATATTAATTTGATTTAATTGAGCTGCCCATAGTCACTAGTTATAGAATTCATACTTAGCCTCCCTTTCCTAACTCTCACACCAAATGTCATTTCACCAACCTAGTATTCCAGAATGATTTAGGGACTTGTTAGAACATGATTACTTGGCCCCACTACTAGGGTTTCTGGTTCATTACATCAGAGATGGAGTTTGAGAATTTCTAACAAGTATCCAGTTGATATTGATGCTAGTGGCCCAGGGACTAGACTTTGAGAATTGACATACTAGCCAGTGTCTCTCAACACATTGAATATAAACCCAGTCAACGATATTTGACTCTGAAAGGAATAAGAAAGAAAAAATGAGGCACAGAAACATCAGAACTATGGATAACCTATGTATCATTTATATTTAGTTTGGGAGCATTTTATTTTTTCTTAGTAGCAAACATAACTTTGAGTAATTAATTTCCTGAAGTCTCATTTTCCTACCAGTAAAATAAAGTCATTGAACCAAATAAGCTCTAGAGTACCCTCTAGTTCTGAGCTGTTAAACTACTATGACCTAACTTCTGAATTATATTTTGTTGAGGTTTTTATTAAATGACTTTTTACTCCATAAATATACATTTGGGTAAAAATAAGATGAGAAAAACAGTCTAAGAGTCTTCTGCATAGTATCTAAGAGTTAAGCCAAGAATCTTATTCATGGTTCACAAAAAGAGGTTAAACCAACAAGTTAAATGTACATTCCTATGAAAAATGGTTTTCAATACACTATCAAGACAAAATTATGTAGTTTGCCAAAATTCTTGAACTTTTAAAGATTTAGCAAGTAAATATCTTAGGAATGTTTCTAAATGATTGTCTTTTTAAAATAAATTTTTATTAGGATATATTAAACAGGGGGGAGATTCACAATGACAATTCTGATTAGATTTATATTGTATATTAGTTACAACACCTTCCCTGTCCCTAAATGATTGTCTTTACCTAAAACATAACCTTAGTGTTGTTCCACAAAATAGAACAATTTACTGAAAGGATACTAGAATAGCTCTCTGAAATGAAGAGCTACATGCCCTGGGAAATGCAAACAAACTTGGTGACTGGAACCAAAGGCCCAAGCACAGTCAATTCTCTCTTCCTTCCTGTCCTCCCTGGGCTCTTCTTCATGAAGCTTCATTCTTTCCTACTGCAGCAAGGCTTTCTCTATATTGTGTGGAGGTTACTTGCTGACCTACTAGGTAAAAGAGTTTTTCCTCCTGCCAGTTCTAACTAATAAATTTACAGGAAGGGACCTAGACAGGTCCTGGTCAGATCATGTGTCATCTCTTGCACCAATCACTTCAGCGAAGAGGACATAATATTATCATCAGCCCAAAATAGGTGACCTTATACTGGTTAATGTGTCCAAAAAGAAAGTACCTGAATTGCTAGCTTCCTGGTTATATTGGCAGAAAAGTCAAAGATAGTGGATATTTTCCCTAGCAAACAAAGCAATTCATCCACTAACGTTCTAATAACTAGTACAATGTTACAAATCACACCACATTCAGTGATATAAAACCACTATTGTATTTTTCAACCCCAATTGACATGTGATGACTATGTTGGAAGTTAATTCCATTATAGAAAATTGTTATTTTTTTAAAAAAACTGTATAGCTCTTATATGTAAATAACATTAAAAACCATGAGTATTAATGTATATATAGATTTGATGCCTCAACTTTCAGTCAGTTTTATCTTTAAATCAAATTTGAAAAATGTTATCTTGCTTCTATTAATAAAAATAATTTTAGAAATCAGAGAGGCAAACACTGAGAGAATTGATGGCTACCTGGGATGTGTTTATAAAATGTGGTAAACACAAGGACAATGAAGGCCAACTGTACATTCATTACTTTAACATGTTCAACAGTGAGGTCAGGTAGTCAAGAATTAATGGTAGTACTGAGATCAAGGGCTGTAAAATGTCTTCATAGATATTAAGTTACACTTGGTGCTCTGTTATCTCAAATTGCTTTTGTGTTGCTTTCTTATGACCTTCCTGTTACTATTTTGGTTATGCTAAAATCCAAGCATTTCTAAAGAATTATTTTCAGGTCAACAGTATGAAGGAAACTTTATCCATGTACCTGTAAGAGCATCATTTTCTTTATAGTTTAGAAAATGCCATTAACAATAGATCATACTACAGAAAGACAAATAATCCCAATCTACCTTTTAATAATCCAATATGAAGTGCGAGTTTCCCTCCCTGAATATGTACTTTGTCCACCGGCATTTTATTGACACTAACTAGGTAAAGTTTCTTATGCCTTATAATAATAAAATAGTGTACTACACTAAACTTTTTTGTATGAATGACCTATCTTAACCTTTAGTATTCATTTAGTATATTTCATACCTTAATAAGACCTCAAACATTGATCTGATTATTTACATTTACTGTCATTTGATATTCTTTCATTCAAAAGAAACACATTTGGGACAATAGAAAGTGATGTGGCCCAAATAATAAAATTGACCCTCTTTTGAGTCCTGGTTTGGGCATCTATTAGCTATATTCCCTAATAAAAGGTATATATTAGCACTACATCAATGGTTTCCAAACTTTACTGCACATTACCATAAACTGAGGAGCTTTTAAAAGTCCCAGTGACAAGGAAACAGCCATGTCAATGAAATCAAAATGTCTTTCCAACATTTGGAAAATCTTGGAACCACTTTACAAGTTCATCCCTGAGGTCCTTTCAACTCTAGAATTCTGAGATCTTGAGGCTTATTGTAGAAGACAAAAAATTCAATTAAAAAATTCATTGGGAGGAAAGTAGGGAACATATGGGGAAAATCGAATGTGTTTAAGAATGATGAAATAAAAAGAAGCCTTCATATGAAGCCTGCAGAAAAGGATGAAGCCTCTTGAGAAGAAAATTACTAGAGTGGATTTTACCTGTGTCTATCCCTGACCATTTCCACCAGAAAGGAAGAAATGAGAACATAGACCTCAAGAACAAAGTTACACTGTAGATGATGACCATCCAGTATAAAAGAGATTGATCATATTATGTGGATTATCCGCAAAACACAAAATAATATTCTCTTGTCATTATTAGCCCCTCTAATTCTCTACCCTCCCTCTGTCTTCTCTTCTTCCTTACTATAGAAGTCAAGGTAGATGGTATATCTAGGGTTCCCATAGTCATGATCTTAGCTGTTTGTGGATATTAAGTTCAGGATTTTGTCCTTTTAATGGACAGAGGTAGGAGAGTGGTCATTTAATCTTGCTTAGGGTAATCAGTTTAATACCTGATGGATCTGTGGGGTAGGAAGAGAAATAACAGTGGTGTTAGGAGGGCTTAATTAATAGGCAAACAAGTCTATTAAAACTTCTGATTTGAGTTAGAAGGATATATAATATTATTCTAAGCAACATTTTTCTATATTTACCTTCATTCACATTTCAGGTATATGGGTCAATAAAGCAGCATAATAGATGAAGCTATACATTCTCCTAGGCTCTTGTCTGTGGATCAATGCATTGAATCGAGAGATTTTTCCCTGTGACATGACATGACATGGTGATACACACCTGTAATCCCAACTACTCAAGAGGTAGACATCAGGTGGATTATGGTTCAAAGCCATCCCAGGAAAAAAGTTAATAGGACTCCCTCCTATCTCAACAAATAAACTAGGTGTGATAGCAAAAGCCAGTAGTCCCAGCTTTGAGAGAGGCATAGGTAAGAGGTGGTCCAGGGCTGGCTTTGGGCAAAACTATGAGAGCCTATTCAAAAAACAACCAAACCAAAAAAGGACTGGGGTGTGACTCAAATAGTATAGTACTTGCCTATCAAGTATGAGGCTGTAAGTTCAAACCCTAGCACTGGCAAAAGGAAAAAAAAGATCTTTCCATGAAGGGGAATGTGGACTCACTCATCGGTAGTTTCAGGAAATGCTTAGAGAATAGAGTTGGACTCATGAAAAGTTTCCCAATGCTGCACATCTCAAAGCAGGATCTATATATAAAAAAAATATATTGGTACTGGTTTTATCCAATTTACTTTCTATTCTAGACAGATGTTTAAATATGAATGAGATGTAACTGAAAAATAAATATTTTAACTTAAAAAAATAAGACTGAACATATTCGAGTGAGTTTGCCCTTTTCAGAATTGTTACTGAGTCCAAAAATGCTACCACAGAAAAAAGGATAGGATCAAACTGAGAGCAATAAGAACAGAAAGGTCCTAGGTGGGTGGAAAAGGTGCTGCTCAGAGCCAAGAACATAAAAAAGAGAGATTGTCTTTTTCTTAGTCTGGGGGAAGGGGATGGGGATACGATGGCTGGAGGAGCACAGAGGGCAGCAGCTCCTGAGAGCAGATGTAGAGATGGAGGTGTTTGCCCTCCTGCCAGAAACCACCACCCACAGTGTCTTAATTACAAATCTGCCAGTAAAAGTTGAAGTAGGAGTACAAGAGAACCTCATGTCTATGTTTTGTCCTATTGGAAAGAAAAAAAAGAGTCAAGGTAAAAGTTAGGACTCCTTCTCAGGAATTACACAAAAATTTGAGGCTATGGAATAAAAATAAAATCAGTTTTAACAATAATAGTAAATAGCAACCACACCTTTGAACACTTACCATGTGCCAGATTCTGTTTTCAATACTTTAGACTTTTATGTCCCGACATAAACATAGCATTATTGTTTTTCCCATTTTTCAGATGGAATAACCAGGACACCAAGAAATTCAATGACCAGTCCAAAAAATACACACAGAAATTGATGGAGACAATGACAACTGGATGAAAATGGCACAGAAAAAGGAAAAAGATAACTGAGCAATAAGAATCTCATCACACGTCAGCTTGGGCTTTTATGATAGATACTAAATGCAGTTTTTCTGGAAGTTTTACCTCTCTTCACCATATAATTATGTTTGGCAAAAAAACTAAATACGAGGACTTCCGTTACTAATAAATAAGGAAATTTGTTGACATCTATAATTTACACAGTTATGTGCATGTGCAGATACCTTTAATCCCCACAGCCCTATAAGAAACTTAATATGAGGGGACGATAGCTCAGATTTCCTGAGAAGTGATTGAGAAGGTGCTAAGCCTCAGTGTTCCTACAGATCCCTCAGGGATTTATGACTCCTGTGGAAACAAACTGGATATCTCCTCTAGGAGTTTTGAAGTCCTTGTTGTAAGAAACTTAAGACTTGAGGAATCGATTAGATTTCAATCTATCCTTCCAACTGAAGATTGGTATTTTAGGGGAAAAACATATAAAGAAGTTAATGACTACATCATACATGAGATCAAAGAATGGAATTTGAATTTATAGAATACGGTTGAAGACTCTTTAATGCTAGGTTGTTAGAGGTGAGTGCCCAAGAAATGTGCTTGCCAAATTATTTGAGATCTGGCCAAAAATGTTTTAAACTGAAAGTTAAAGAAGAGAAAAGTTTCCTAATTTAAAACTGGAAAACATTTGGATTATTCAGTACTGGAATATCCATCATAAGGACTTGCCTAGTGTGTGAAATGACCTGGGTTTAATCCTTCCAAAAAATGACCCCAAGCCTCCCCCCATACCCCCCCAAAAAAAGAATTTGTAGATTGACAAAATGGAAAAAAAGTAATTTCTTATAAAAATTCAATCTTAGGTTTCAACATGGAGAGATCAATGATTAGAAACAATTCACTAAAGTAAAGTCAAAAGCATAAACAGGAAGTTGAGGGCAACTTATCCAGGAAACGAAGCAGAAGCACAGAGGAAAAAGCAGTCAGATTTAAAGAGTCTGGAGGTAGTTGTTGCCATGTTAGGTGGAGATATTTATCAGTCTGGATTTGGAGGCTTGGGGATTTTTTTTTTTTTTAGGAGAGAATTAGTGTCAATTCCTTTTCTTTTTTATTATTAGCACATATTGACTATAAAAACAGTGGGTTTCATTGTGACATCTTTGTAATGCATACAACACATTTTTATCATACTCACCCCCTCCCATTGCCTTCTCCTTTCCCTCATCCCTCTCTTCTTCCCTAACAGTACTCATTCTACTTTGGTATCATGCTTTTATTTTCTCTAGATTCCACACATGAGAGAA
This sequence comes from Castor canadensis, assembly GCF_047511655.1. Taxonomy (NCBI): domain Eukaryota; kingdom Metazoa; phylum Chordata; class Mammalia; order Rodentia; family Castoridae; genus Castor; species Castor canadensis. Next base: position 124,959,794 of record NC_133391.1, on the reverse strand, counting down.
AACATGATACTATATGTCTGAGTCTGGCTTATTTTGCTTAGCATAATAATCTCTAGTTACATCTATTTTCCTAAAAATTAAATGATTTCATTCTTCTTTATGATTGAATAATACTCCATTGTGTATATATGCCAGAATTTCTCTATCCATTCATCCATTGATTCCATAACAGCTATCATAAGTAGTACCACAAAAAACATGGATGTTATGTTTGTTTACTTTTATTTCTTTGAGTGTACACATAGGAGTGATATACATGTGTCATACAGTAGCTCTATTTTTAGTTTTTTGAAGAACCTCCATACTGATTTCCATAGTAGCTGCACTAATTTACATTCCCATCAGTGGTGTATAAGGGTTCCTTTTTCCTCACATCTTTGCCAGGATTTGTTGAGGTTTTTTTGTTTATGCTTTATTGATGGTGGACATTCTGACTGGGATGAGATGGAATTTCAGTGCAGTTTTGACTTGTATTTCCTAGAGGGCTAAAGATGGTAAGCATTTTTTCCACATAATTATTATCTATTTATACTTCTTTCGAGAAGAGTCAATTCATTTGCCCATTTATCAGTTGGATTATTTGTTATTTTAGTGTTACGTTTTTTGAGCTCTTTATATATTCTGGCTATTAATCTTCTGTCAAATGAATAGCTGGCAAATATTTTCTCCAAATTCATAGGCTGTCTCTTCAATCTGTTGTTTCGTTTGCTGTGTAGAAGCTTTTTAGATTCTTGTGATTATTTCCAAAGATATTGGAAGTCTTATTCAGGAAGGTGTTGAAGTATTTTCCCTGTGTTTGCCTCCAATAGTTTCAAGATTTCAGGATTTACCTTATGGTCTTCAATCAATTCTGACTTAACTTTTGTACAGGCTGAGAAGTAAGGATCCATTTTCAATCTTCTACATGTGGATCTCCAGTTCCCCAGTACCATTTAATAAAGAGGTTGTCTTTTCTCCAATGCATGTTTTTGGCACCTTTGTCAAAAACAAGATGGTTGCAGATGCTTGGGTTTTATTTCTGGATCCACTATTCTAATCCATTAATCATCATAATTTATTCTAATACTGTGCTAGTTTTGTTACTATGTATTATATTTTGAAATCAAGTATTCTGATACTTGTACCAAAACTCTTTTTGCTCATGAATGCTTTGGTGATTTGAGATCTTTTGTGCTTATTGCACAGGAACTTTAGTTTTTCTGACTCTTTGAGAATTTCATTGGAATTTTGATAGAGATTGCTTTGAATTTGTAGATCCATTTCAATGACATGCCCATTTTCACCATACTAATTCTTCCAATCCTGGAACACTGGAGAACTTTCTATATCTTAGCATCTTCTGCCTTATCTGTAAGTGTTTTGTAGTTTTCACTGTAGAGGTCTTTCACTTCTTTGGCTAGGTTTATTCTTTGGTATATTTGAAGCCATTAATAAATTGGATTGTTTTCTTTCTCAGCAAGTTCATTATTAGTATATAGAAAAGTGACTGATATTTGTATGCTGATTTTGTATTCTGCTACTTTGTTAAATTTGTTTATCAAATCTGTCTTCTGTTGGAATCTTTAGGGTCTTTAAAGTATAGCATCATATCATCTGAAAATAGGAATAATTTGAATTCTTCCTTTCCTATCTGTATTCCTTTTGTTTCAGAGAGAAAGTGGAACCTTGTAAGACTCAGAGACCTGAAACAACCACAGAGAAAGAGAAACAAGTCACCCAGGCAACTGCCACACTGGCTCCACAGACAGGAAAGGGGAAACTTCCTCTTTGGAGGGGTAAGGGTGAAAGGCAGACAGAGTCTTGGCTACCTCTATCAGTGCAGATTCTGGTAATTCTAGTGACTGGAAAGTTTCACGATCCTCACAGGTTTGTAGGCCAGTTAGATAAATAAGTTAAAATCTTTAAGGAAGCCTTGTTTTGGGAAAGGGTCTCTATTATCTCCAGGGAACCTCCAGGATACTGTAGCTAGAAATAGTATTTGAATTTGGGTTGTTCTAGGGATCAGAAATCCCTGAATATTTCTATCTCTGGGAACCCACAGACATTCCATTGAATTGGATCAGGCAATAGCTGCCTTGCAAACCCTATAACCCAGCAGAGTGACATAATGCTAAATAAGAATAAGGAGAGTGAACATCTTTGTTTTGTTCCTGATCCTAGGAGGAAAAGCATCCAATAATTTACCATCAAATATAAGGTAAGTTGTATTTTTCATACATATCCTTTATTATGTTGAAGGAGTCTCCTAGTTTGCCAAGAATTTTTATGAGGAATAGATATATTGAACTTTGTCAAATGTGTTTTGTCTTTTGCAATGACCACTTTTTTTCTTTTTGGTTTGTCAGTCTAGTGAATTGCATTGAATTTAGAAAATAAAACCAAACTTACATTACTTGAATAAACCCACTTGGAGTTAATACACTGTTTAATTCAGATAGCTAAAATTTCATTTTGAAATTTTCACCTATGAGCATAAGGAATATTGAGGTTTTAACATTCTATTGTATCAATCATGGTTCCTGACAGGAAACAAGGTATATCATAAAGCATTGACGTGAAGAGACTTAAATAAAGGTCTTATTTGTATAAATGTATATAGTGTAATTATTATAGCCCAAGGATTGTTACTACCTCTAGATCTGAAGAGAAGAAAAGTGATCAGAGATGGCAAGAGTTGGACCCACAGAAGATGTGCTGAAATCATGGAGATGTGGTGGTACAGTGATTGAGAAACATGGCGTTCAATGTGGGGAGAAGAGTAGGGAATAAGTATCTCAGCTTCCTTTTCCTTCTACCCTCTGGTCACCAGCCAGTGCTGCTAGTACACAACCAGAAGCCCTAACACAGGAAGCCTAAATAACAGTCTGCAGAAGCTAGCTTTCCAGTAAACTTTACAAAACCCAACAGAGAAAATACAGCATGAATTTGGGGGTAGTGTAGTAGCAAGTGGAGAAGAAACAAAACTAAAATCTCAGAGAAGGAACTAACTAAGGGTACCAGGTGCCTCTACTGGCTCACTAAATATGCAAAATGCTCTGACACACACTTACTCAGGTGTGGTCACCTTTTCACACATTGCCCTATTTCTTTTACTTTATAGCATGTCATTATCAAAATTATTGTTGCTAACTATTTGTTATGAACTATCATCTCCATTAGAATGCATATATCATAAGAGCAAGACATGTGATTTCACTCATTACTGAAGACAATTCCTGGCACAAAGGCAGTATTCAACAGAAATTTCTTTTAAGGTTAGTTGCCTAAATACAAGTTTAAATGCCTGCTGTTTTCAATCTGAACTTCTTCGAATAGGGAGGCTATAATACACTTCCTATATGAAAAATTATTTAACAGCTAGACAACACTTGCAAAATAAATAGCTAATGGGAATAAAACTGAAACTGGATTAGCACAAAACATACAGAGGAGCAAAATTCCTAGGCTAATGTTTGCCTAGAAACAGATGTGAGATTAAGCCAAGGAAAATCACTGCAATAATTCTTAATAAAAAGATTCAGCCAACACCAGGGAACTACACAGTTAAATCTCTTTGTTGGATTCTCATTCCAAACTAGTATAGGGAACCAGAAATCCTCAACATGAATAAAATTCCAAAAGCCCTTTGATGTTAGTCTTGCCAAAGAGCAGCCGTAAAGAATGAAGTCCGACAGCTCTTCAGATAGAATCTGCTTTGGCCAACTAAAATAATGTCCAATGAAATCAAAACCTAGATGGCTACTTTATAACTCAAAGAGGAATAAAGAGAAATTTTCCTCTTTTATTTGAAGTCACCTAGGCACTAAATAGCATATGAAATTATTCAATATTAATTTATTCAACATAAAATGCCCCAAATGAAAAGTCATTGTGTTTAGCAAACATATCATTTATTCATTTAATATTTATTGAGCACTGATAACATGCCAGGAACTGTCACTAAACATATACAAATCAGTAAAGTACAATTCCTGTCCTGTAGGGGATTACAGTCACATAGCAGAAAGAATACGCAAGCTAGTCATGTGATGAAGGCTGTAATATAGGTATAAACAAGGCATGAGGAAAACAGAAAAAGGAGAGATGAGCACTGCCCAGACATCAAGAAAGTCTTTGTATAGAGAATGATATTTAAATTGAATCTTAAAGGATAAGTAGGCATTTTCTAGTTGACCATGAGGATGTGGGAAAGGGGGAGGTGGGGCAAGCACTCTGTAACACTGCCAGTATTTGCACTTGTGTTCGCAATCTTGTGGCTGCTAGTAGTTATTTTAATTGTGAACTAAGGAGAAAAAAAAGAAATGGAATTAATTCATAATTCATAAATGATACAGTAAAGCCATGTAAAAACTAGATGATAACAAAGGAAGCTATATAAACTAAAGATTCACAATAGTTCAAAAAGATCAAAGTAGTAGGAGCATGAAGTCATTACATAGTGCATATAATTTTAATAACTTATGCCATATTGAATTAATGTTCATAATTTTATCTTATCAAGTATTATATCTCTAAATATGGTCCATCTGGTATATCTCTGAAAATTTTATCACTACCCTAGGTTTTCCTCCAATTTCCTCTTTGGTATTTATTCAATACACATCATAAACTAAACATTTCCAAATAACAGCTCATGTCCTCCTCTCTATCATCATTCCTCCAGGCTTCCCTTCCCACAGACTCCAACTGTCCAATTGTTCAGCCATTCAGTCATACTTTAACCCCGTTTTACACTCTTCATTCATCAGTAAATCTTATATCCTCAAAATATATCCAGAACTTGACCATATCTTACTAGCTCCATTTTACTATGCTGGTCTAGGTCATTGTTCCTCTTTCCTCCTAAGAGGTCTACTTGCTTGTTCCTTGCCACACCTACAGTGCATTATTCATACAATCCTCAGAATGATCTATTTAAACATGTCATTCTGTGTTCCCCTGTATTCAAAACTCTCAAATAGTTTTGAAGGTGACATATATATGTTGTCTGGCCATCCATGTGTATATATAAATACTTGAATGTATGTACATATTTCAAGTCCCTTTGTAATCTCATCTTCTTCCCACTTTCTGTAGTCAGCTCTCTGACCTATGTCCTACTCATACCCTATGCTATAGTTTGGATCTTGAATGTCCTTCAAATGCTCATGTATTGAAGGCTTGATCCCTACTTGTGGTGCTCTTGGGAAGTGGTGATACCTTTAAGAGATAGGGAATTAGTAAAAGGAAGTTAGGTCATTGAGGGTGTACCCTTAAGAGGGTATTGATTGGGTGCTGGCCCTTTACTGTTCCCCTTTTTGCTTTCTACTTCCATGAAATGAGAAGCTTCCTCCACTTTGTACTCTTGTCATGATGTATTGCCTTATCACAGGCCCCAAAGCAGTAGAACCAAATGACAATGGAATGAAATATCTCAAACCATGAGCCAATATAAACCTTTCCTCCTTATAAGATTTATCTCAGGTATTTATTGCACTGACAGAAAGGTGACTAACAAACCCTCAGTCACTCTGCTCCAGTGCTTCAGTCATGCTGGCCTCCCTGATGTTCCTCAGACCTTCCAAGCAGCCTCCTGCCTTAGTAGTTATTGTTCCCTTTGCTGCTTCCTTCATGGCCCCTCAGTCTCAGAGAGATTTGCCCTGGTCTTATCTAAAGTTGAGATGCTCCTCCCACTCCCTAGCTCCATTCCAAATTTGATTTTTCATAGAATGCCTGATTTGCCATGTGTTTTGATTAACTTTCTTGTCCATGTCCTCTCAGCTGTTTGAAAATGCCACAGATCTTTGTCCATTGCTCTGACTGCTTTGTCAACAATATCTCGTATTTCAAGCACAAAATCTGCCAAATAAATAGTGTTTAAATTTAAATCTGAACTGTTTCCCAATCATGGGTCAAAGCCTTGAATCTGATGTCACAATGTTCAGAAATGGGAGGTGATTGGATCATGAGGGATCTGACTTCATCAATGGATTAATCTATTGAGAGATTCACAGCTGAAAGAACTATTAGGAGGTGATGGAAACTGTAGCAGATGTGGCCTAGTTGAAGAATTAGGTCACTGAAGTGCGCCCTTGAAGGCTATATCTTGCCCCTGGTCCCGCGCTCTCTCTCTCTGTGCTTGGTGGCTGTCATGAGGTGAGCAGCCTACTCTGATATATGCCTCTTCTGCCTATCATATTTTGCCTTGGGCTTTGCTTCAGGCCAAAGCTACAAAGCTCTGAGCTGATATGAATTCTTCCTCCTTTTAAGTTGTTTTCCTCAGGTATTTTGTCATGGTAATTGAAAGCTGACTAATACTAATAATATTTAAGTTTTTAAAATGCAACAATCTAGCCTCTAGAAAAGCATGCAATTCTTCTGTATTTCCAGAATTCATTAAACAAATATTTGCTGAACATTCAAGCCATAAGGGGGCAGCAAAACTTCACCAGCCATCTTGCTTGGTCAGCAATTCAGAGGGGCAACTAATGGAAATTAGGCCCACCAAGCTTGGCAGAACATCTGAGCTAAAAGAAGGACCAAAGACTAGGTTAGAACTGGATCTTTATGAAAAAGCAGAAAGGAAAGCCTGGGAAGAGAAAGAGACAAGGCTTGGCCAGCAGAATGAAACTCACACAGGAGATCTACAAACGAAACTTAATCAGATGCCAGCAAATTTGGCTAATTATCCCAGTAGACTTTTTGGTAGTGGCCACAGGGAGACATCCCTTTCAGATAACTATAGCCATAGTTTGAAAGTCAAAATGTACCTACCTGTAAGAAAACAGGTAGAGAATTAATAATAAATGGTACCTTTTCCCTTCCTCCATTTGACTATATGAATGAGAAGACTTGGGGTAAGAAAGGAGACTACATTCTGAAAGGAGAGAGGAAGAACATCAAGAATCACAAAAGTGAAGGACAGCTGAAAACTGAGAAACAGAAAAGCAACAGAGAAATGTAGAAAACAGTCTGCAACTTCAACACTGCTCCCTGGGGAATCGACAGGGGGAGCCAAAGCCAAGACCAAAAGGTAAGCCAGGTGGCCCTGGTGACAGACTGGGAGACCCAGCTGCAGGTTAAGCCCACACTTCCCAAATGCTTTAAACCCAGTGCAGGGATTTGGTGTGACAGTGACTTCTGCATGGCAGGCTAACATTGGAAAAGAAAGGCATGTAGTTGCCTCACATATCTCAGAATGCTATAGCAAGGCTCCATCTTTAAAAGGAGCCTTTTGTTTAAGACTGAGGTTCTCTGGGGACCTGAACACAAGGAGTTATCATGGCTCAGGGAGTCTGAGGTCACCCTACCACAGTCTCTTCATGAGAAAGAGCCATAAGAGGATTGGAGGAGAAGGAAACAGTCTGATGTGGGCCCTCTGAAAAGTTTACACAGTGGAGAGTTTTAGCAGTGATGGGAGCAGTGGTCAGAGGCTCTGCCTTCTCTAGTGAGGAGTGAGACCCATCACCTGAGGATGGCTAAGGAAACAGAGCTCTGAGTCCATAGCTGGTGGAGTGCTTGGCCTATAGCTCTGTGAGGGTTGTTACTGGGCAGTAATGAGACCTTGGAGCCCAGGTCCCCAGGATCATGTGATTTTCCCAGCCTCCTCCTTCCCAGAGGGTGGTCAACTGCTGGGCAGGATATGAAAGTACCAAGAATGGCAGGCAGAGTGCCTGATTCCAACTTTTACCGACTAACTCAGAGCTGAAGGATGTACCCATCACTAAAAGGAATTAGGATGGGTATTAACAGAATCAAGTACAATGAAACCCATTGCATCTCTCAGATTCACTTGCTTTCATATTAAATTTATCCTATCCATATACAGCTTGTCCAGGATTCTGACTTGACATAGTTTCCGGAAAATCTTACAAAAAAAGTGGATTGGTGAATGAAACACAGTCCCAGTTGCTGTTTGGGCTTGAGACTATGCCTTCTAATGAGGCAGCATACCTAGAGAAAATGTTCACTTCTTTAGATTCTGCCCCATTTGCTATCCTGGTCACCAGTAAATCTAATCTCAGCATGTCCTGACTAGGACAGCAGTGGGTATGCTAAATAGAAGAGAATTATGAGTCAAAATTGCTCTAGCTTATAGATACCTACTAAAACTAAAAGAGTTGGCATGAGATCCTGATGATGCAGAATCAAGAGGAAGAAGAGGAGTTGAATAAGGGATAGTTTCATGTAAGAAAATAAGGCAAGTGAGCCTTTATCTTCCAACAAAGGGAATAAACTAATCTTATAAGGATAGAGCATTTAGGAGAATTCAGGAGTTTAAGATTCTCAAAGGTTCTCACATAGACTACCTAGATACCTCCATCTCAAATCCAAGGTCACATTCCTATCAGGACACTAACCTTGGTGTAGGAAACTTGCTACTGTATTAGTGCTTATACTCTCTCTTCAACAAAATTAGAGATAAGGGCAAAATAGTTTCTGCCGGGTATTGGGGGGTGGGGGGGAGAGGGAGTGGGTGAAGTGGGTGGTAAGGGAGGGGGTGGGGGCAGGGGGGAGAAATGACCCAAGCATTGTATGCACATATGAATAATAAAACAATAAAAAACAAAGGAATTCCACCTTCTTGAAGTTCTTTTACTCTTACAATTAGGTCCTGAGACTTGCTTTCAGTATATGTCCTCTGGCTGCAGGAGATAAGGGTCTTTCAGTGCTGCCACTGAGTCCCTCTACTCTTCCTTCTTTGCTTTAAATTGATCACTAATAGATAAAAGCTTATCATCTCTATTATGGAAATTTAAGCAAAAGCCACCAGATTTCATAATCTTTATAGTTATTTCCTCACATTGTTCAACACCCCTTATACATGGTACTGTCACTGAAGAAAGGAGAAGGAAAAATGAGAAGGGGAAGTCCTCGATCCAAACTCCCCAAAACACATGCACATCACAGATCCTTGAAATTCATGATGAAAAGCATTTTGAAGGGTTTCACAAAAAGGAAAGTCACAAAATAGAAGGTCAACAAAGATTTATTTAGCAAAGCAAGACAGAACTAGGGAGAAAGAGAAGGAAAAGAGGAACACTTCCTGCCTGACACACAGGAGGTGGGAGCAAGACGCTAAAAAATGACTGTCCTGGTTCCAGGTATATTTATACCCTCTGAGCTGTGGGATTAGTGCCTGAATCTTCACCTACACACAGAGGTGATCACCTTACAACCATCAGTAATTTTGTGAAATTCCTGTTTTGGGGTTCATGGAGGAGGTCTACAAATATATAAAACATGGAGCTAATGGATGTAACATTTTGGTCATTCCTTTCTGATCAAAGAATTATTTCACTAGGCATATTTTATATTCTCAGGTGGCATATACTCACCCAAGGAGATTACTACTCACTTAGCTACAAAAGAAAGGGGAAATGATGGAAGGACTACAGAAGTAGGAATTTAATTCCCTACTTCTCCAGTAGTTTTTAGCTTTATTTCCTACTTCTATCTTAATTCCTGAATCTGGCATTTCTCTCAATCATATGCTCCTATCTACCCTGCCTCTTTATCAGGCAGTAGATCTCTTTTCACCTGTATGTCATCCAGGTTCACCATAGTGAGCTAAATAAAATATTAGCAATAACGTGATTGCAATGTGCCAGGAACCATCAAATTCCACCATCTGTTGGCAATAACATCTTTATTGTCATCTAACTCCAGAATGGATGACATAACTCCAGAAACCCATCCTTAGTATTTGCATTCTAAAAACCACCTCCTAGACTCATAAAGTGTTTGAACTCAAAGATGCATGTTTTGTTCCATTTCTCTGACACAGGGATCTTGTTAAAGTGGTTTCTGGTGAGGGCTATGAAGAGAAGAATAGAGAGAGGAAAAAGGATAAGGCTGAGAGCAAAAAGCTGCTCAAGAACGTGGTCTCTGCTAGTGAGTTACTTTAATTTCATCCCACAGGGAAGTTCTGGAGCTCAAATTACACCACAAAGTTGATCTCACCTTGAGATAAGGGACTAGCCTTTTGTATCACATGGCAATTAGTCATTGGTCAAAGTCTGCCCTGCCCTGGGTTTGGGAAATGGGGTGGTGATGTGAGCCTAGTCTCCAGGATGGTGGCTCCTATTTTTGATGAGAGTTTTTAGAGAAGAATGTAGTTGTGAATTCTGTCTACTGATGGACCACAACTGAGGGACAAGAATACCTGTCAGTAATGAGATCTGGACAGACACGAAGAGCATCTATGACAAGGCCTTAAAGATTATCTGACTCTGCAGTGTTCAAACGTTTTTTTCTTTTGTATCACATACAAAAGAATTTTTTTTTTTTTTTTTGCAGTACTGAGTGTTAACTCAGGGCCTACACCTTGAGCCAGTACACCAGTCCTTTTTTTGTGATTTTTTTTCAAGATAGGGTCTTGCAAACTATTTGCCTAGGTTGGCTTCAAACTGTGATCTCCTGATCTCTGCCTCCTGAGTAGCTAGGATTACAGGTGTGAGCCACTGGCACCAGCTTCACATATCTCTTTGAGAAGTCATTAATAGTGAATTCCACAGAAAAGCTGACATGCCCGTAGATTTTTGCATATAACTTAAGGAGGCTGACTAGTTAAGAGATAAATAGTTTACATGACCTGTCCAAATGTATACTTTTAGAGCAGAGTGAGATGAACAAACAAGTTTTAAACACCAAAATATTTGATGAAAAAATTTTATAATGTATTATGCATGCTTCAGATATCTGAAAGCTTCCAATTACATAAGTTCACAGATGTGTTGAAGTCATAGCCACATGATTCTTAAAAATATTTTTTTGCATTTACATATTGCTGCTTACAATTTAAAGCAACCATAAAAACCTACTGGAAAAGAGGTTTTATGCTATTGGGATTAGAGAAAAGGGTAAACATTAAAATCTAACCAAGGCTCAGAAGTGCCTCATTTTTATTAAAAGCACAAATATCAAGATTTTTGACTTAAGTGTTAGGAGTTGCTAAAGCATGAATTAAAGTTTACGAGTTCAGAGTGTTTTTTAAGAATGTCTAAAAGTTTTTAATTCTCTGGCTTTTCATTAGTGGTGTTCTTTATAATGTTATAATGTAGGTATTGATATAAACAAGGGGATTTTACTGTTTCAAAAACTTAAAGTAGGTCTTATTCAGTGTTAGGATTTTTTATAGTGGAGGAATCTTGACTAGATTTTTTAATAGTTTTGCATGTCAACTTTATACCTTGGAATTCACTAGGAGAAGACTGAGAAAGAAGTTAGCATAATTATAAAATATGATTAATATCACTGACAAATTGAGCTCTTTGAGAATATAATGTTTCTAATTTAATATTTGACATCAAAGTAAAAACAAAAGATATGTTTTTAACAGGATAGTATGGAGTTGGGAATGATGGTGGTGATGGTTTCAGAATGGTGATTTGAAATCCAGGGAAAATATTCCTAGTTCTGGCATAATAAGCTTTGTTTTTATAAAATAACATGCACACAAACTTACATACTGTACTTACATGCACATTACATACGCAAACTTCTTTTACTTTGTGTAGCCTTACACTGGACGGGACCTCAGGTCTCTCAATTTTACCACTGAAGATGCTCAAGTTTATGGTATGACAGAGGCTCTATTCTCTCTAGTGCATTATAGAACTGGTCTCAAACAGAAGCCTGTCCTACTAAGGATGCTCTTGGGAGAGTGACATTCATATTTTTTTGCAACAAATATTTGGAGTGTGCTCAGGTTGTATTTCCCCAGTGACCTCCTCCTTATAGGAAAACAGGCAGGGAACTCTAGGAGACAGAGACTAGTTTTCATACTTGGAGGTATGCTTGCTGAACATCATCCTCAGCTGAGATCTCCATGAGAAACTGAGTAGGTGGGAAGCTATTGCTCCATCAGAAAGGACTCTTGTGCTATTTTTTCCTCTATGTTTTGCCAATAAATGAAATGTACATCCTTTAAATGTGGCTATTTTCTTTCTACCAGTCACACCACCATTCCATTATGATGACATTCCATGCATAAAACCAAGTCTTACTACCTTAATATTGAGCTAACCAGTTAGGAGTTAAGAAATGAAGTACCATTTGTTGAAAGGGCACATGGTAGTGCTCAATAAATGCTAGCATGACTTCCATTAAGGAAAGCATTAGTTTTTTCCAATGCTAGGAAATAATTTAAACCATTTAATTTTCGATTTCAAATACAGACTGTAGTGTAATTTACAATTTCAGATACAGACTGTAGTGAGCACTAATTGGTCACCTTGATCATGATCATTTTCTCTTGTATTCAATTCAATTCATGTTTACTTCCTTTTGGCAAATTTTTCTATTTGACTTTGTTTTTTTTTTTTTATCTCCCTGTCCCTTTGTTCTCCCTGGTTCCTCCATGGGCTCTTTTTCAATTGCTATAATAATGCAAAAATGAAAAGTTCCTGTCATAAGGGAACATCAGAACATACACAGGATTCATAAGGGAATTTCTTCTTTGTACCCCTACCTTAAGCTATGAGAACATCTGCAAAAATATTTTAATTTCAATTCAGAAAGTCTTTATCAGTTAAGTTTCTAAAAAACTAAATTACAATTCTGAAACCATAATCAAAGCTCAAGTTCTACAGAATTTTTTAGAATTATTATATGTATTTGTTACCTCTCTCATTGCTGAACAAATACCTGAAGAAACAACGTAGGGGAGGAAGGATTTATTTAGGCTGATGGTTTCAGAGGCCTCAGTGCATGGTTGTTTGGCCCTATGTGTTTGGACAGAACTTCATGGCGACAGGAGACTGAGGTGGAGCAGGTTGCTCACCTCATGGCAAACAAGAAGCTGAGCACAAAACGGGGACTGGACCAGAGCCAGGTATAACCTGGGCATGTCCTCAGTGACCTACTTCCTACTGTCAGGTCCCACCTTCTAATGTTTCTACAACCATCTAAAATAGCACCAACAGCTAGGAACCAAGTGTTCAACAGATGAGCCTATGGGGGACATTTTATATTCAAACCATAAAAAGCCATCAACTGAAAGGATAAAACAATTAATGAGATAGTTAAGCATTTTGAATTTAAAATTTCATTTTTAACACAAAACAGCAATTCACTAAATATGATCATATTTTAATTTTCTAAGAATTGGTTTATAATACTGACATTTAAGCAAACAAACACTTTTAAAAATTCATAATCATTAGATACTTTTTGGTAAATAGTAATAGTTTGGTTCAAGAGTTATGTGAAGACAATAAGTCTCCTCCCACAAGTCCTGTGGGATGGAATATTACAGTGAAGGCAAGACTCAAACCAAAATCTATCAAACTACAAATAGTAGGGACTGAGTAGGCAGAAAAAAAGTGACTAACCTATGCTGTAAACTCAAAGGCATCTTTCTAGCACTTTACAGGAAAGGTTCACTCAAGGCAGATGAAAGAACATTCTAGTTGCAGGAGTCTGCTCGCCTTCTTATAACACCAGACAAATATGTCTATACTTGAGACCTGATGGAGCTTTTAGTCCTAGAGTCAGGCTACTCTCAACATCAGGGTCTCCTGGAGTTACTAGGTTCTTATTACTTTATTCATGCAGTTGACCGTGCAGTGTTTTGCCAGTCTGCCTACTTGGAACAGCACTGCCAACATGAATGGAGAATCATTTCCAATGTTCATATAAATAATTGCCAAGCCCTTTAGTGTCAATCAATGTTACAAGTATTAACTAAACACCTCTGGAATATGGACTCTCATTAATTATTTCAACCATTAATCAATTGTCCTAGGGTACAGATTAAAAGTATTTGATATCACTTGAATGTGCCCCTCCAATTTCATACATTGAAAACTTAATCCCCCAAATCATAAACTAATTGTATTTGAGAAGTGGGACCTTTGGGAGATGACTAGGTCATAAAGGCTCTGCCCTCATGAATGGATTAACCTGTTCCTGTATTAATGGTTTATTGCAGGTGTGGCTTAGTTATAAAATCAAGTTCTCACCAAGGGCCAATGGCTCATGTCTATAATCCTAGCTACTTAGGAGGAAAAGATTGGGAGGGTCACAGTTAAGGCCAGCCTGAAAATATAGTCTGTGAGACCTCCATCTCCAAAATAATCAGAGCAAAATTGGACTGGAAGTTTAGCTCAACTCGTAGAGCACCTGATTTGCAAGTGTGAAATCCTGAGTTCAGACCCCCATCCCACCAAAAAAAAGTAAGATCTCTCTAGCATGCTTGCTCTGTCTGACCATGTGATGCCTGACACCATAATCCAGCAGGAATGCCCTCACCAGCTGCCAAGCAGATACCAGCGCCATACTCTTGGACTTCCTAGCCTTCAAAACTGTGAGTCAAATAAATCTTCAAACTTTACCAATTATCCTGTCTGTGGTATTCAGTTACAACAACAGAAAACATATTAAGACCCTAATATTTAGCACACTATTTTCTTCTTAAGGATTAATAGCCTTTACTTACTTAATGTTTGCCCTTCACTTGTCCTTTTGTATCACTTAATTGTTTTGAATAATTGATACATAATGAAGCATTTTCAAGGCAGAATATGTCTATTCACAGTGATTCCAGCTTAATTCTAGCTTCCTTATTCCAATGCTCACTCTCCCCACCCCATCTTTGTTTTTGGAAATAGCCTCTCAGGAAACCAAATTTTATGTCTATTCATTTATTATTTTCTTTCATGGGGTGGCTCTGAGACACTGAGAAAATAGCTGAAATCAGTGAGAATAGCCTCATTCTCTTTAGAAAAGATAAGAAATGTAGTAAATATCCCAGAGTGAAAGTATTTATGTGATGTACATTCTCCTACTGTCCTAGGAAAAGCAGGCCTAGAGTTCTCTAAAGAGTTCATTGTTGGTTAGTAAAGTGATGAGAAAGTTTCGAGGTAGATACTAGAAAACACTACATTTCTCTGCAGAAATTTAAAAAAAAAAAAAGATTGAAAAGATTGAAAGACCTGAGGGAGAGTGGGCTAGTAGCCCAGAAGCCAGAAAGGCTGGGCTGAAACCCAGAGAAAGGATGATGAATCTGTTGATTGTGTGACCAGGAGTAGAGACTCATGCAGGGATACCAAAGTGAGATATTTTATTTTTTTAATTTTAATTTATTATTTTATTTTAAAATATCATATTATTATTGTACTGGGGATATGTTGTGGCATTTACAAAAGTTCTTACAATACATCATAGTTGAATTCACCCCTTACATAAAGTGAAGTAGTGTGTGTGTGATATTATATGATCATTCTGAGATCCACAACCCTACAAAGACTGCATGATACTTAGTGTGGTTGGGTTTCTTGTGGAATTAGAGACAAGAGCTGACTGAGAAGAGGAACAGTTGAACTGTGGGTTATCTAACGGTGAATGTGAATCCAGCTCTTAGATTTGAAGCAGTACACAGGAAATGGTGAAGATACAGCCATATTCTGCACATAGTGAGGGCACTTCAGCTGCCTGCTCCTCTTAACTTCATACTCCTTACCAGAGTAGACACACAAAACTCAGTAACGGGAGTTGCCTAGTTTCACCAAAGAGAAATAAGAACATATGTTTGGCACATAGCATTCTTTGCCTAGTCATTTTACAAGTGAACATTTAAAACATTTGATGCCTTAAATATTTATTATTTCTTCTTTTTTTCCTACATTTCCAGCTACCTAATTTCATCTTCCAGGTGTATCACACCAAAAGTGCACAGCAGAAATAGGAAAGATAAATATATTAAAAAAAAGAAAGTAAAAAAGCATAATAAGTGTGGCCAGAAATGTAAAAGATATGCTAATAGCCTGGAGAAGTATCACAGCTTAGAGAATTGTTTCAAATCCTAACCAGCATCTGCTTGTAATTCAAGGTTTCCAAATCTGGCTCTTGATTCATATTTATCATCATCCATTTAATGGCCACCTAGTGGAATAAACACATGGAAAGCATGTTATAAAATTTTAGACAGCACAAAAGTAAAAACAGATAACACTCCCAAATTAATGAACAGAATCCAGATTTTAAAAATATTGATGAATTTGTTCCAAAAGTAAAACTGGTCATTCTCATTCTCACCCTAAAGATGATCTGCTTTCAGTCTATTGAAAGTGATGCCTTTCCTAATAAACTTTACTATCACTTTCACAAAAAAAAAAAAAAGAAAAGAAAAGAAAGGAAAATGAAGAGCCAGTATGATGGTTACCAGCTGTATGGATTGTCAGCCGAATGGAGACTTGTGTGGGAGCCTCTGAACAACATCATCACCTGCCTATTAATATGTCTTTCTTAGTACTTTAGGGCCTTAAGTGTCATATAGCCAACATCAAAAACTTGATGTTCCTTTAAAAAATATATTTCTCATCTGGCCAATTATGCAAGCCAGAAGCATAATATATTCACTGTAGGCACCAACTTCCCTATACCAACTATTTCTCCTTAGGTCTCTCAGATATGAAAGTAACTCCTTTTCTGCCACAATCTCAACATTTTCCCTCCAGACTACTTTAGTAGCCACCTAATGGGCATTCTTAACTCTCCAATTAATTCCCCACAGACTTCCCTCAGGTAACATTTTTAAAACACAAACCTGACCAAATTTACTCCATTTCTTGAATTCTTCAATGAATTCTTACTACTTTAGGGATAAAGAACAAAATATTTGTCATTGTGAAGCCTTACACAATCTAACACCTCTCTACCTTGCCAGCCTCATTTTCTATTATACTCTCACTCTGGCTGTGTACCAACCTTAAGGGCTTTCTTTCAGTTTATTGAATTTATGATTTATGGCACAATCTCAGGACCTTTGCACCGGCTCTTTCATTCTTCTACAATATAACTCTCAATCACTCATGTCACCAAATTGCCCACTATTGTTTTTTCAGGTACAACTTAATTATTACTTCCTCAAAGAAGCCTCCCTGTGCTTCCACACATAGTCAAATCCTTGAGTGAATTCTCTCCTCCCATCTTATACCTCCTTTATTCTGCACTTATTACTCTAATTTTACCTTCATTTGTATGATTATTTGGCTGTCTGCTACACGATGCTGAAAACTTCACGAGAGTAAAACCATTCTTGTTACATTTACCATTGGATATCCAAAATCTAGCACAATATTTGACACATAGTAGGTGTCTAATAAATATTTGTTTAATGACAAAGCAACACATCATACTAGTATTCATAAAATTCTGTGTTTTGTTCCCAATCTGTAATGATTTAGAAGGATTGGGATACAGAGTTTGGCTCCAGGAGAAAGCTACTGCCATCTTCGACTACTCTAATGGACACACAATTGCCAAGGATGCAGACAGCTCCTGCGTACTTTGCACTGCTACTTGCTGCTTCTGGATTGCTTGTGACTTTGTGTTTCCATGTGGCTACCCTATTTATTGTTGGTGATGGATGTAGTTTCACTGACCATCCCAAACACTGAAAACTTCACGCACTGACTGAACAAAATGCTCTAGACTTAATACTGTACCACTCCTTTTTTTCTGTTGTTTCTTTCTTTCACTGTCACTGTCACTATTCTATTGTTGTTTTGTTTTGTTTGTGGGGTTTTTTCCTTTGGCAGTACTGAGGTTTGAACTCGGGGCCTTGCGCTTGCTAGGCAGGCACTCTACCACTGGAGCCATTCTGCCAGCTTCACTAGTGTTTTGAATGAAATTGCACTCTATTCATTATTTCTCATAATCTCTTGAGAGAATTTTTCCCTTAAACTTTGGCTCCAGTAATATAACAAAATAGTTATATTAATTTTCAGTATAAGAACAATATCTCCACATGATCAGAAAGGGCACACTAGTCAGTATTTAACCTTTTGCCCTCCACAGATGCTAAGGCTAAACACTATCTCCAGACTATAAATTCTGCCTGGATAAGATAGTGGTAAATTTCTGTACATCCCTGGTTTGTAGGACACCTTCTGGCTCTAAAATTATATGATTCTATTATGTTACAGATAAGGAAACTAAGGTTTGGGAAGATTAAGTAATTTGACCCAAAGAAGTACATGTAGTTAGTGAAAGAGTAGGCTGAGCTCATCCATCAGAGTGGCTTTCATGCCAACCAATTGTGCATATTCCAAAGAATGGAACTGTTAAATAGATAAAATGTCTAAGTTCGTAGATGCAGTGTAAGTAAAACTTTGACATGCAAGTTGTAATCAATCAGATCAAGCCTCAAACCCTAATTCTTTTTGTTAAAGAATTACTAACATATGCTTCTTTACTTCCTGAGTAGCAAACAGTAAAGTTAGCAAATGAAACTATTAGACTAAAAACCTGTGAACTCTTCAATAAAGAACAGAAGTGACAGCCACTCATAATGTTAAAGAATATGGACAGAGAACTGTGTAAAATGATATGCACAGTGTAAATACTCCCATTTTGGTAAATTTGTAAATCTCATTTTTATGATGTCCAAGTCCATAAACATTAGATACAAGGACATACTGCAGGTTTAGCATTCCAAAATAAAAGCAACAGACCATCAGACCTTGCTCCTGCCAGAGAGTGAGCCAGAGTGAGAAGTTATCACATATTTGAGAGATTATCTTTGCTTGGATTACTTTGGGAAGGCAGCACATTTTCCTTTGGGAAGGAGTCACAGGTTTTATTTTGTTTTTCTCTCCCCTCCCACTGACTTACTACTAAATAAATAACAATTGCTTTTACAAACCAATTTCATTTCAATTCTAAAACTAAACCACCAACATTTAGAAAGGAGCCCATAAGAACATTTGAAGATGGAAGGAATGTGTAGCCTTTTTGAATTCTGGGATAGAACTGATGGTACAGCATTGCTTTGAAAAATTAACTTAGCAAAGACAATTTAAGGAGAGGATCATCAGACTCTGACTATTACAAGACTACTTTTATAATCCAGAAGAAACTATTTAAATGAATAATTAGTGTTAAAAATGTATCTCCCTTGAGGGAAAGTGTATAGCCATGAATGCATATATTAAAAACACACAAAGATCACAAATAAATGATCTAATACTGCATCTCAAACTCCTAGATAAACAAGAACAAGCTAAATCCAAAACAAGTAGAAGGAGAGACATAATAAAAGTGAGGGCTGAAATCAACCAAATAGAGACCAAAAAAAAAAAAAATCCCAAAGAATCAGCAAAACAAAAAACTGATTCTTTGAAAAGATAAACAAGATTGATAAACTCCTGGCAAATCTGACTAAAATGAGGAAAGAAAAGACCCAAATTAATAAAATTAGAAATGAAAATGGGGAGATCACAACAAACACCAAGGAATCCAGGGAATAATTAGGGACTACTTTGAAAACCTATATTCAAATAAATTGGAAAATCTAGAAGAAACGGACAAATTTCTAGATACATATGACCATCCAAACTTGAACTAAGAGGATACAAATCACCTAAATAGATCTACAATAAGCAATGAAACTGAAGCAGCAATAGTCTCCCCCCAAAAAAGTCCAGGACCTAACAGATTCACTGCTGAATTCTACCAGACCTTTAAAAAAGATCTAATACCAACACTCCTCAAACTTTTCCATGAAATAGAAAAGAAAGGAGCACTGCCAAATTATGAAGCCAGTACAACACTCATCCCCAAACCAGATAAGGATACAAAAAATAAAAAGAGAGAGAGAGAATTAAAGGCAATTTCTTTAATGAACTTAGATGCAAAAATCCTCAATAATATTAACACTATTATAAAATATATCAATTTATTATATAAATGTTTTATATAGTAACAATATGTTGGTTAATAGAGTCCTGCTTTACTGCCACCAAAGAGCATTTTCCAAAAACTAAATGTGTTCTATTATGATAAAAGTAAAAATTAACATGTGTCAGTATCAGTATTGAATTACAGTATCAGAATTTCTCATTTTTTTCTAATGTTATAGAATACATCTACTTGAAGACAGAATAAACGACCTTTTCCAAGGTCTTGCCCCTTCTCTCCCCTGTTACCTACAAATCTCTAGGTGCATTGCCTTCCTTCTTCAATAATTTTACTACTGGCTTCATACTTTTCTACTACAGGAATATCCACACATGTTGGGATCAATTTCATCCCTGCCCAACCTGGGTCCCACGGGTTGCTGTTTCAGCTATAGTTTTATGACACCTTCATGCATTTGGCTCTTGTCCTTTGGCCGTAGTTGATGTGCCAATCCTAAGACTCATGCAAATCGCACCATTGTACTTTGTTTCTCTCCAGGGGAATAGGGATGGAATCCAAGTATAGCTCCAGAACTTTGCTAGAATTATTGGGAAGGACTTCTTTTTTAATGTACTGGAGTTGCTAAGCTGGTTGAATTTAAGTCTACTGCCACAGTGGCCAGTCTTGTCACCCTGTAGACTGATTCTACCTAACAATAAGTCAAGACAGAGGAAAAATAAGGCCAAAAGATGAAAATATATCCTGATGGCATCATTTAAGCACCCAGATCCAAACAGTCCTGAGACTATCATGGACTTGTTTCTATTAAATTAATGCTTATTTTCCTCACACTAACTTGAGTTGGGCTTATGTCAATCCACTGAAGTGAGTCCTAATCAATGCACAACTCTACAGAAACTATTTTCTTAAAGGTCATCATCAATACTACTAATAATAGCTGTACTATCAAGTGCTTAGTTTATGTCAGATACCATTTTAAGTACTTCATTTGTATAAAATCATTAACATCTCATGACAACTCTATAATGTGACTATTATTATCTCTTATTTACAGATGAAAAAACTGAGGCATGCAGAGACTAAGGTTACACACTTCTAAGTTGGGATTCAAGCCAGGGTACTGTGGCCCCAGAAAGCCACATCTGTGCTGTTCTACGCAGCCTCGTGCAAATTTAGTGGCCAGCTCCCAACCTCCTTTGCCTCTTAGACACATGAGATACTCTCCACTTGTTTGTCACTCTCACAGAAAACCTTTGTTTTCCACTCCTTGAAACTGGAACTTTTTAAGCTTTTCTTCTTCCCCGCCTTCTAAAGCTAGAATTTTCCCTAAGGACTCTCTACTTTTCCCTTAGTAAATTCACAACTTCAAATGTCACCTTTGTGCAAATGATTCTGAAGGAAAACAAAATATTTCTTTCCCAAATATGAAGGATTGTTAAGATGGGAATATTAAAACATAGGGGAACACTTTCTTTCTGTTTGCCTAAAGCAAGAAGAAAATTCAAGACCACAAAAGGTCTTTCTACATGCCTCCTCTCTTTCTCCCCTTAAAACAGAATGTAAATTCTTCCTCACAATGCCCACTTACTAACTCAGAGACAGCGGCACCAGAAGAATCTGCCAGCAGACTTTCTTCCATAAATTTACGTTCCTGTACTTTTGCTACCCCTAAACTCTGCAGCCGCTTTTCATTTGTTCATTTAGGAATAAATTCCGTAAAATTTATTATTCTTTGTTGAAACATCTTTTGTTTTTGTTTTTGGTGATATGGGGGTTTGAACTCAGGGCCTTGCACTTTCTAGGCAGGCACTTTATCACTTGAGCCATGTCCACTTGGGTTTAGTTATTTTTCAGATAGGATCTTGCATTTTTTTACCCAGGGCCAAGCCTGAACTGTAATCTTCTTACCCATGCTTCACAAGTATCTGGGACCACAGGCACACACAACCATGCCAAGCCTGCCGGTTGAGACAGGGTCTCACTAACTTCTTGCCCAGGCTGTACTCAAACTGTGATGCCTCCAATGTCTGCCTCCTGAGTAGTTGGGGTTACGGGTGTGCACCACAACATCCAGTCCCTGAGAATATTGTTTAAGAAGATTCCTAAGTCACTGTCTCAAATTGCTTTTCTCCTGTCATGTGCACTGCACCCCTTAATAAGCTTGCTTGTTTTTCTCTTGTTAATCTGTCATTTGTTGTGGGAATCTGCCCCAATGCCCTTGAATCAAACTGTCACCAGGAAAAGGGATGGGACAAGGAGAGTTTGGGGGAGCTGTAGATTGGTAAAAGAATTTACTGAGACATAGAGTGGGAGAAGGTGAAGACTTATTAGGATGCCATTAAAAGAAAAAACAAATGTTGGGTGGATACACATGCTGGGTGGATACACATAGACAGGATTTAGAGTAAGTTTTATACCTCAGGTTAGGCCACTTTTGACTGGCTGTCTCCATTTTTGTGGACCTTACTGATGACTGGTTGTCTCCTCCTGGGATCATGGTTTGAATTTCTTGAGCCTGGCAACAACTCTGTTTCATCTGGGCCTCCCAGGGGGCTAGATCCATCCCCCACATTCCATCTGTCCCTTGGTATTCCTTTGTCTGCCATGTTCCTTAACATGGGGGACCTCTTCCACAGAATCCTGTTCTGAGAGGGTCAATTCTCCACCCAATTCCCCATCACTGCTCAGATCCAAGTCTCTTGAATTCAGCAATGAAAAGGATTTTGAGGATATTCACCAGAGAAACTCACAAGGTAAGAGATCAAAGATTTATTGAGCAAAACAGAAGAAAGCAAGAAGAAATAGAAAGGGTAAAGGGAGCACCCAGAGGGTAGAGGTGGTTGGCTCAATGGGTGCTCTTCTTTCCAGGAATATTTATACCCTCTCAATTAAAACAGGGGTGTAGGGGGGGGTACTAAACTTTCTCTAGGTAAGTGGTCACCTAGCAACTTTTCAATTATTCCACTATTGTAGTGTTTTGATAGTATCACCCAAAAATGGGGACACTGAGTCTCAGGTGATTTTACCATCATAGGTCTTGTAACAGAGGTGTGTGTCTTGCTTCTTGTAATCTTTGAGCATTCTTTCTTTCTTGGTTGAAGAACTACTAAACCAGACCCTCTAGTCATCAGCCCTGTAACCTAAGGAAATTGTAACTCACTTAATATCCAAAGGGAAGGAGTGTGATAGAAGGCATTCATGAGTGTCCTTTCTTAAAGGCTTATTATCTTAATTTGGCTGCCCTAGTTCCTGTTTCTGGCTCAATTGCTGATTTTTTTCAGGTACCCTGACTTCCATGTCCCCATAATTCTATATATCCTGCCTCAAAACCTTTTATTTTCAACTGCTTGCTGTCCCAAATCACTTAAATGTCCTTCTGGGGCCCCAAATACCATTAATTATAGCACACAAAGTTGGGTTTGTAGGAAAGGTTATAATTTCCATATTATTTAATTCAGCCTTGGCTAGAAATTATAACTGAAGCTAGAGGTTATAAAACTCAACCACTAGGGATAACAGTTAGCCCTCTATATCCCTGGAGTTGCAAAGTTAACCAACTAAGATCCCACGTCAAGGAATTCTGATTCTATTATACCAGAATATGCCTGAAAACCTTCTTTGTACAGACTTCTTTTGTCATAATTTCCTAAAAAAAGAGTATAAAACTATTTACACTGCATTAAGTAATTTAGAGATAAGTTAATGTATATAAGGACATGAATGTGGCTTGCATGTAAATGTTAAACCATTTCATATAAGGAACTTGAGTATCCACAGATTTTAGTATCTACAGGGGTTCCTGAAAGCAATCTCTCATGCATCTTGACATATGACTGTACAAAAATTATTGACATGTATATGTAAGGACTCAGCTAGCCATGAGTGAGATGAAAGGTAATGTTGGAAAGTATTTAGATAGCAATTACGTAGTAGTTAAAATGAACCCATACTTATTTTGTATCTTACAAAAAAAAATGAGGTTGTTTCTGTCTTCTTACTAAGAAGTGAAATATTTTCCCTAAAATATTTAAAATCAGACTCTTCATTTGTGACATTGTATGACATTTATTGAAAAATGGTTATAAATTAACAAGAGGTCATTGTTGTAGTTCACTAGACTACTGCAAATTAAATCCACTCCAGGGCTATGATTTTCAAGCTTGACCATTCATTGGAGTCCTGTGAGGGCCTGTGAGGGCCTGTGAGGTCCCACCATGAGAAATTCTAATGCATTTTATACCAGAGTGATGTAATTGTCATAGAATGATTTCAGGGTATTGCCATTTTTACAAGCACTACAGGTGATTCCAATGTGCTTCCAAGACAGAGAGCCAAGGTTAAAAACCACTGTTCCAGAGGGTACAGTTCTTAGAGTTAATAAGTAAATATGGGGCACCTAATTAAATTTGAATTTGTAACAGCCGAATACTTTTAATATGTGTTTTTATACTGAAAATGAATTCATGGTTTAATCAAAATTCAGTTTTAATTAGGCATCATGTGCTTTTATTTGACAAACTTGTTATCCTGTCATTTCTCTGACTTTATTCTGTGTCTTCACAAGAAATAAGAGATTACATTCCTTAATCAGAAATCCTCAAACCTTTTTCTCTTCTTTCTTCCTTCAGGCCAACTTGTAACACACATTGTAACTCTATCCATAAATGACCTCTTACATATTTTTTTTCCTCCCTGGAAGCTATTCAGGTCTCCTGGACCTACATTATTTGAGATTTCACAATAATACACTTTGGTTCGAATAACTTTACCCATTGAGTTGAGAGCTTGTGTGCTGTTGTCCTTCAGTTCTGAAACCTATATCCTTGTTTTCTTTGGTAATTATAGTTCCTCTTTGTTCTGCTGTTACATATTCAGACTTTCCTTGCCTAATTGTTTTGCTGTAGCTTATAGTACAATGTGGAATAGAAGTGACAAGAACTTCTATGCTTGTCTTTTCTCGATTTTTATTAGGTCAAGAAAGTTCCCGTCTACTCCTAGTTTTGAGAGACAGAGAGAAAGAGAGGGAGAGAGAGAGAGAGAATTTTATCATGAAAGAAATTGGATTTTGCCAATTTTTTTTCATTTGTTGAGAGGCTCATGTTTTTGCTTTATTTTTTTTCCTTTAGTTCATTAAAAGGGGTACTTATTAATTTTCTATGTTACACCAACCTTGCATTCCTGAGCTAAACCCCACTTGGACATGGTGTATAATCCTTTTTCTACATTGCTGGATTTGGTTTGTTAGTATTTGTTGAGGATTTTTGCATTGATATATACACAAGGTTCCTTGGTTTGTAGTTTTCTTGTGATGTCTTTGTCTGACTTTGTTATCCTTTCATTGGCATTTGGGGGGGGGGGGGAGGGGAACGATTGCATACAGCCCCAGTCTTGGGACATGACTCCAAATAAGCCACTTTAGGCAAATGAAAACTTCTGTATTTAGCAGAGAAAGAAAGCTACATAATCTTTTGGGGTTAGCTCCTAGTTCCTTTTCCATTTCTCAAGCCAACTAATAAAACGTGTGTTTCACATTCCAAATCTTATTTATAATCTTTTGATGATCTATTTCTGAATCTAGATTTTATGAGTCTCTGGCAAGTCCACATTTACTCCAAAGGGCCCCCTCACTCCTTGAATAAGCACTTTGATTTGCCTCCAGTCACCAACTCACCTCCCAACTGTAATTTGCCAAGAGCCACGTATGTTAGTGGTTAATAGAGCACCTGCGTGGAACCTTAGGCACAGAAGGAAGGTAAGCTACATTTCTAGTGCTATCAAAGGGGAAAATTAAACCCAGGTTAGTAGTGCCACTTCGGGAAACGTCTTAGGCTTGGAGGTGGGTGGCTGGGGTGCCGGCCCACTTTGGCAGGTGGGCTGGGAGCTGAGCACCTTACCATGTTGGGTGGGGACCCGGGAAGCAGCACCGACTTTCCGGGCTCGGGTGAGGGGTGCGCAGAGGGAAACTTTCCCACGGCTCCGCGGGCGAGTGCCGCGCGCCCGGGGCGTACGCGGGGTCAGGGCTGGGCGCCGCCCACGCGCGGAGTGCTGGAGGCCGCGGAGCGCGGGGAGCGCGCGGGTGGCGCGTCCGAGGCCTCGGGTCGGGGCTGCCGGCGCAGCTCGAGCGCTTTCCGCGGGGTTTGGCTCCTGTCGCTTCCCGTCTCCCCGAAGCCGCATCGCCACCGCCGGGGCCGCCGCAGCCGCCAGTGCTGGAAGCCGCGCTGCGAAGCCAGGCGCGCCGGGAAGGCGCGCCGGGAAGGCGCGCGGAGCGGGCGGGCGGCTCCGGACGCGGACGTCCGCAGGTAAGGGCGGCTGCCGGGGCCCGGCGGCGGCGCTTCCCCGAGGGCCCGACCTTGGCCCACCCGGCCCGGAGCCTTGGCCCCGCGCTGGCCCGAACGAGGACGCTGGGGGCCCGGCTACATCCCGCCCCGGCCTCAGGTCACGCGCGGCGGCTTAACTTTCGCACCTGAGGTTCCCGAGGCGGCTTTGGGGTGCGCCTGGCCCCGGGATGGAATTACAGGGATGTGGAACCCAATCCTGGGCGGCGCCGGGGCGGGGTGCGGGGCCGCGGGGGCGCGGGGCTCCGGCGGCCTGGAGCGCTCGGACGAGCGGGCTGGGAGCTTGCGGGGATGCCGACTCACACCCCCTCCTCCCGAGCCCTTCGCGCAGATCCACTTTCTTTTGTCTGGCCCATCTCGGTATTGGTGTCTCAGCTGCTTTTGTTGCAGCCTTGAGCCCAGGCTGGGCACACTTTCTGCTGGGGAGAGCATGCAAGGCAGCTCTGAAATGAGGGGAGGCGAGGGTCCTTAGAGGGAAGTCATTTTTAGTGCGGTAATTAGCTGGAACATGTAGGTGTGATGGGTTCTTTTGAGATAACACTCAATATTTTTGTAGCATCTAATAGTTTTAAGTGCACCCCTGACAGCATTTATGAGTTAACTTCAAAGGAGCTTTATGTGGGCAGGTTACTTATTACCCATTTTATAGACCAGACAGCTGGGGCACCCACGAAGAAAAGTGATTATATCAAAACTAAGCAGTCTTTGTGGAAGCTGGAGTTAGAACTTGCCTGGGACTTTGTGGTCCAGTTCAGTCTCTCAGCCTCCAACAAAATTTAGTACTCCAAGAGTGCCAGTCAGGTACTCATTCTATTTTAACTTACTCATTAATTATTTATGTCTTTCTTTAAAAAGTACAGTTGAATCTTTTCAGACTCCTGGAATAGTACCCTTAAAAGTGGTACTTAAAAGATCAGAATCATTTTAGTTGTTGAGTAGGATCACTACAGAAGAAGTATGGAGTAAAATTTCTTTGTCATTTGCCTGTTATATCTTTCATTTACCGTACAAATACAGTGTCACCAGTAAGCCAAAGTATTTGGTGATAATCATAAGTAGAGAACCTAAGTAATAATAAATAAGTAGAATGGAGGACAGGCTTCAAGGTATTCCTGAATATCGAGCAGCAACTTGTAAAGAATTGAATATACAGGAGGCTTTTCATTTTAGAAAATTAACTTGTACAGTAATTGCACAATTACTGTTTCTGTTCTTATCTCCCCACATTAACAATTAACGAGTTTTCTTAGGGATTGCTCTTAAATAGTTTTGTCAATGGATCTTTTATTGCCCCATTTTTCTTCCTCTCTTTTGTTTTTATCTGTTTGTTTTTCAAAATGAAGAGTTTTTTTCTTCTAAAATTCAAAAAAGAATCTTGAAAAAACCAACAGGTTTTTGAAGGTAGAGCTAAGTAGAACATTTGAATATACCTGAGGTCAGATCACTGCCTCTTTAGTAAATAAATTTCACGCATTAAGCAGGAATTTTTCCAGGCAAGTATGCAACAAATTAATAACCATTTTTAATAGGCCACTGTACTATTTTATGACACATCTACCAGAATAATAATAATGCTTTTTACTTATGTAATGCCTTTTTTATCAAGAAGCGTAAAGCTTTTAAAAAATTTAAATTTTGCTAATTACATTGCACAAATTTTAGTAGTCAGTGTACCTAGACTTAGTTGCTGCCTCATGGGATGGATTTTTCCCCCCTTATGCCAACTCCACTCAGCTCTTTGAAAAAAGAACAATAATATGTCCTTTCTTTCATAGGGATATTTGGAGAATAAATGAAGTAATGTCTAGAAAATAGTTCTTCAACACCATGGAAGACAGCTACTTTGTATCTTCAAAGTGTGACCATACAGTCATTAAACTCTTTCCTCCCTTAGACATGTTACCTTTTTAAAGTGATAACCTTTATAGGCTAAAAACTTACTCTAATAGTGCTACTGCTGTTCATACTTATTTTGAATCTTTTGAAATTTCAAGTCAGTTTGAGAGTAACATAAAAACATTACGATTACTTTTATAAACACTTGTTTGGACTTTATTAAGTAAAAAAGCTGTATAATTCAACTTCAGCACTAATTTTATTTGCTCACCTTGGTACAATGATTTTTGCATGATTGTAAAAATTAGTTCTTCCTTTAAGATTTTATCATTATTAAGGAAATTTAAGGACTGGAGGGAATGCTCAAGCAGTAGATCGCCGGTCTAGCAAGTACAAAGCCCTGAGCTCAAACTGCAGTACCAGGAAAAAAAAAAAAAAGGAAATTTAAAAGATTACCTGATAATTATGAAGGCAATTTAAAAGCAGTTTAGGGCTGGGGATGTAGCTCAGTGGTATAGTTAGGCATACCTAGCTTGTATGGGATCCTGAGTCCCATCCCCAGCACCACACACACTCAAAAGTTTAAAATAGTGACAGCATTATTAGAATAAGTTTACAACCTTCAAGGAGGGCTAAGCTCAAAGGGACAATGCTCACCTCTAGGTGAAATTCTACACCCATGTGTACATTTTTGTGCTGTTAAACATTTTGAAACAAATTAACTTGTTTTATAACTTATCAGTTACCTCTTTGTCACATTGATGTTTTTGAGAATCAGATATTTTACATGTATGTTAAGTATGTTAAGTAATATTTTAAACAGATCACATATCTTACTGGAATAGTATTAAGTTGGTAGTGTATTTCATATAGAAATTTGAACTTCACATAAATTCAGGTATAACTCTTGCAATAATTTAATGTCATAAAATTTGGTTCAGTATTATATTTTGAGTTTAATACAACTAGGACAAAGTAGTCACATCCAAATATAAAATTGGTATTTTAAAAAATAATTATTAGCAAGCTGTGTATGCAACAGATTTTCCTGATCACACCATTGTCAAAAGACCAACGTTAAATAAATATAGCCTAGAGATCTAATTGGCTTTTATTACCCATTCTAGAATCAGGCAGCATTTCATTCTATAAAATAAAATGAATACTCCTTGGAACAGGCAGGGGATAGGTTTTTATAAGGTGGGAATTAGGAAGAGAATAATTTAAAACGTACACCACGTTACTGGTGTTAATGTAGAAGTACTTCCTTATCACACTAGTTCGGGTGGATTGAGTCGCCTTGGATTGATTGCTACACATCTCTGTTTTCAGGAAAACCAGATTTGTTTTTGTCCTTTAAGTTTTGATTATATGGCATTTGATATGCATAATTTAATATCAGTTTGATCTCTCAGGCCTGGTACAGGAGCTCAGTCCAAAACAATGGTGTCCTGTACATTTTATTTAAGTCCACTTACAGAGACATTATTTTCTTCATTTCTGGACTCAAAATATTTATAACTGTATAAAAGTATTATGTATTGCCTTAGTCCATTTGGCCTTCTATAATAAAATACTTGAGATTAGGCAATTTATAAAGAACAAATTTATTTCTTGCAGTTCTGGAGGCTGGAAGTCCAAGCTCAAGGTGCAGGCAAGTTTGGTGTCTGGTGAAGATTCTGGTCTCTGCTTCCAAGACTAACACTGTATCCTCACATGGCAAAGGGGGAAAGAATAGAAGAGAGCCTAAGCTAGTTCCCTCTAACCTTTTTATAAAGCATTAATCCATTCACAAAGTGAGAGCCCTCATGACTTAATCACTTCCCAGAGGCCCTCCCCCCTCAATATCATCACAGTGAAGGTGAAGCTTTGGCATGAATTTTGGAGGGGACACATTCAAACTGTAGGATCTGTCATGTTTTATAAGTGCTGGAAGACCCCCCCCAAATCATCAAGGAGGAGTTTATAATAAACACGTGAATTTGTTTAATGAGGTAACAGGAGTAGGGGGTTTCCTATACAGTCTAGCCGTAGCTGGGAAAAAGTGATAATATTGTGGCTACAAATACACTTTATTCCAGTAAATACAGTGTACAATCAGGGACACATAGAAGAGGTACCTTTTTTTTTATATCCAGTGGGGAAAAATGACATTATTTAGCAGCCACATCTCTCTCTTAATTGAGAATAAATGGTAACTTTGAGAGAAATCAAAGATTTTGAGATGTAGACTGTTGAAATGACAAATTATCAGCAGAAAAACAGTTTGCCCATAGAATGACCCTTTCTGAGATGAGCAAGTATGAAGGTCAAGATCTAGTTCCACACCTGTCTGCCTCTCGCACACCTGTCACCTCCATCCATGATTTGTGCTTCTCCTTTGGACAGAAGGTAGAGAGAGGCTGATGGAGGAATGAGGATATTTGTTTTACATAAAACATCATTTTTTTCTTACTCTAGAAGGTTAACACTTCATTTTTAAAGTTTTATCAGTATTTCTCCTCTTCAATTCAGCCCCATAAAATTGCCTAGAACAAAGTATTTTGTTTCGACACTAATATGAAATAAAGTATACGAAAACAGAATCATATTCATCAAAGCAAGAATATAGATAATGTAAACATTAACTGCATAATTATTGAGGCATTTTCTTTTCTTAGATTTTAGAATTTTTTGGAAGAATGACTTGAATGATTGAGTCTCATATAAAAGAAAACTGAGAAAATTAGAGCTGCTGCATTTTCATTTTTATACATTTATGTATTTTATAATTTTTATTTTGGTAAATCTTTTATCTTGATAAATGTCTCAATAGGAAGTAGAAATGATAGGAATTTTCTGCTTGTAGTAGTATGAATGCCCTCACATTTTGTAATCCTTTTACCTGATTAGCTCACTGATGGTTTGACAGATATAAAATCTTAAAAACAATGAATAGACCGTTTAAAATAGATATTAAAGGCAATTTCAAAATATTCTTCATAACATAGCTACAATAAGAATAACAATCTCAGTAAGAATTGCCTGGCCTATTCAGAAACCTGTGCAAAGAATTATCTGAGGGGCTAAAATTGACATGGATACCAATTTATGACAGTGTTACATATAGACATGTGAACCAATGATATGTATAAATTGGACTGTCTACTTGAGGTTTAGTGAAAATAGAAATTAAAATTAAGGTTTATCTTTCTGACCAAATCCTGCTGAAGTTTTTGGTTTTTAAGGTATAATGTATGCTTTCCCAGATCATTTGTCCTCTGGGAGATATATAAGTTTTATATTAAGTATTTGTATAGCTGCACCTCCAGTAAGGCTGTACAGTCATAAATAAAGCTTCCCCAGCTCAAGTCAAGAATTATACTTATTGTTGACCAGGCATCTACCCTTCTCATCCCTGTGTTTCGGGTTATTTTTTTTCCTTCCTTGAGATGCCCATTCCTCTCCACTGTACCTGTGTAATGCTCTGTAAATTCTTTCTTTTAATGGCCAGTGATTAATGCACACCAGTAATCCCAGCTACTCTGGAGGCAAAGATATGAGGATCATGGTTCAAGGTCAGCCCTGGCAAAGTCAGAGACCCTATCTAAAAACAAACTGAAAACAGAAGAACTGAGGAGTGGCTCAAGTCATAAAGCCTTTACCAGCCCAAGGCCCTTAGTTAATTCCCCAGTACTGCAAAACAAACAAAAAATATCCTGTATTGTTACTATATCATCAAGAGAATATTTTAATTATAGTTTTGTAAAAATTTTTGTGCTGTCTTTATTTCAGAAAAGGCACACCTGTTTTTCTAGTATAATCCAACTAACAAATCCAAGAACACTTAATTTTATGATTGATGCTTTTTATATGAACTTCGACTACTGTTCCTTATTTTTTGTGGTATTTGGTATAGTATTATTAAATGTCTTAATGATTTATTTTTTTCATGTTTCTCTTTTTCTTCACCTAGATTGGCACAAAGGATGTCAAATATGTGGTTTCCATATTTCTATTAAGACAGACTTTTAAGGTTTTATTTTTAAAAATTGTAAACTATTTCAGATATATTGAGAGCACAATATCCTAACCACTGTGTTCCCATTACTTAACTTTATAAAGTATATTAACATTTTACTATTTCTTCTGATTTTTAAAAGAAAAATCCAGCTAAAACTTAAGGCCCCTTAGGTCACTTCCTAGAGATTACCATGCTCTTCATATTAGTGTAAATCATTCCCTTGCATGTTTTTATATTTCTGCTATATATGTGTTTGGCTTTTAAAGAAATGCAGCATTACTTCACATTGTTTAAAACTTTTTATTCCTGTTACTAATCTGTATTATTTTATGAGTTTATTTCTGGTAGTCCTTTTAAGTTATTTTTAATATTCAAAATTATTTGTAATATTTTGTATAAAAACATAGCTTTAGTTTATTAACTTTTAATAAAAGTTATATGAGTGAACAAAAATTTATTTATCAAGTCTGTTGATGCATGCTTTGATTGCTTCTAGTTTTTTGTTATTACTGCAAAGTGGTGCTAAAATGAACATTCTTATATGATATGTTTCCTTATACACATATAAACCTAAAAGTAGAATTGTAAATTTCTCTGTCTCTCTCTCTCTCCCCTGCTCGTTCTCTATTTCTCTCTCTCTTCTGTCTATCCTACTAGAGCTTGCCAAATTGTTTTACAAAACACTTATATTTAGTTATACCTTCCATAGCAGATTATTTTAGATTCTTGTTACTCTGTATCATTTTTGTGCTTGTTATTATAAGACCTTTTAAGTTTTCTCAATGTGCTGCATGTGAAATCTTATCTTGTTTTATTTTTCATGTTTTCTGGTAAGGTTGAATACTTCTCACATGATTGTTCATCGTTGAGTTTCCCCTTGTAGGAATTTTATTTTCCTGTCCTTTATATGTCTCTGTTAGGTATTTTTGAAAATTTGTGTTGAAGAATTAATTGTAGATAGTAACCATTTGCTTATATTCACAATTCTTTCTTCTAGCAATTGGGTGGATTCTTAATTTTGTCATTTCTCATACTGAAGTTAAAGAAAGATCAATATTTCAATTTATCAATGTATTCTGCTGTTTTTTGGAACAGTTTTATGACCCAGCATGTAGGCACAACCTTGGTCTTTACAAATTTTTCACCTTTCCATTTCAATTTTCAAAAATTCTTTCTAAATCAAGTAGGGTATGAATAACTCTGAACCACAAAAAAACAGAAGGAAGTGACCTTAAGCAAGAAGCACATGGTTCTAGGTTGAGAGGACTTTCTCTACATCTGTATCTATGTATCCCACCGTTGCTTCATGATGCAGATTGCCTCATAGACATAGGCCAAGAAGCTTCATTTTGCCCCTATAGTCAAGTCCCTTTTACATAGGGCATTTGCCAACCAGCAAACTGGCAGGAACTGCTGGATTTTCTTTTATTTTCCAGAAGTTAAGAAAAACAGTAGGCAAAAGGGGAGTTTTGCCTAACTGCAATTGCAGTTTTATTTGTATTTCTTCTTCTTCTTTTTTTTTTGGTCAAGGGTTATATCAGTTGCTCTTCCAGGGAAATAGGAAGGCAATAAAGATAGTGCAAGATGTGCCCTCTGAAAAATAGATCAGAGAGCAGAAAGCCGGATCTTGATGGCATATCAGAGATAGGGGAAATGGACTGAGTGCTTTGAACATCACCAAGAATGACACAGTAAATCTGAGCAGGGGACAGAAAAGTGATCGTGGGTAATTTCCTCAACCCATTTAATACCAAGTCTGGGCAGATCTCCCTGTGATTGAACAGGTGGAAGAAGAAAAAAACATAAGGCAACATAAAACAAAACCTCTGAAATACTGTAGAGCAAGAGAAGATTTATTTTTGAAAGTAATTACCACATTAATTCCTTAACTTGATTGGCAGTGGTTTCCTGAATTCAGGTTTCTGCAAAAAGTGAAACATTTGACATTTGGGGACTCCTTATAAGATTTTGTTAGGGGAAGTGCAACTTTTGCTTTCTTAAAGAATGTGATTCTCAAAAAAATGACTTTAAGACACTTCAGAAAATGAACCAACCTAATTTCATTAGGGGATCTGCACTAGTCACATAGGAAGTTTTATTTCCAAACTATGGGTTCTGGATTTACTGGGAGTCATGACTGACTATTCAAAATGTACAAAATATTACTGTCTGGAAACATTTAAAGAAGATAGGCTAAGCTCCACATACTTCAGCAGCCTCTGAAGTCTTCACTTAATGAGAAGAATGAAGAAACTAGTAGTGCAGCTTGGCCATTTTATTATATAAGCCAAGTTTTCATCATAGTATCTAAGAGTATTGTGAGTTTGAGGACAATCCATGCTGAAGGACTGTATGGAACAGCTGAGTGCAGAGGCAGTTGCAGGAAGGAGAATAAAATTTCAAAATGGCCATATCGTGATGTGGATTCCATAAAGAAAGAAGAGAAAGTACAGAAATGCAAGCAAACGTTAACAGTGGAAAAGCCACCCATATCTATATGCACTGTGCAGTTTTTTTGGACTCTGTCAACTTCATGGACCTTGTTTTAAGAACGCTGATGTCACATGAGAGCTGATCAAGACTGAGTGTAGACTTTGAAGTTTCACCTTGGAGCTAGTTGCTGCTTGCCTGTTCTGCTCTTTTACTATAGCTGCTAGGATAGCCTTGGGTAGAAGAGAACAGCCAGTGATGTTGGTTGCCTCCTTTGTTCCAGTAAGTGACTTTCCTGAGAACTCTGTCAGGACCCTATGCCACTTCACCCCCCACCATCCTTAAAAATCTCCACACTAAACAATAAGAACACCCTCTTCACAAAATGTCATGAGTAATTTCAGAAGTTGCTTTACTTCTCTAGGCCTTAGTTTTCTCATCTATAAAATGGAGCTAATAGTCCCCTTCTTATAGAAATGTCTTGATGATTAAAGGAGCTAATGCCACTTAATAAGTACTGTTCTCACAAATAATAGCCAGCTTTTAAAATGGCACTACAAACCCCTTGACTTCATGGTTTATAGATGGAGATTTTAGTTGAAAAAATATGAAGGGTATGCCACTTTCTTATCTATTGTTAATTGAAAAGAGGGAAAGTACACATTTTTTGATAGATAGTTTAATAAAGAAGATTATAAGTAGTGTTAATACTTTCAGTCACATAGTCACTAAAGCACATATGTCATGAAACTCAGACTGTGTTCTGTAATGGTGTCTCTAAAAAGTCAATCTCTGTTATAGCTTTATGAGGCTAATGAGATCATCATCCTTTGGTAGTGTTTGCTAAATTTGTCCTGGTGATGCTAATAAATTGTGCCCTGACTGTAAGCAGAGTAAGAACAAGATGACTTTTCTGTCTTGCTTCTGCTTTCTTGCTTATTTAGTCATTCATTCTACTAAGAAAAACCCAGCACAGTACTAGCACTGCAGTACAGTCAGCACTCTGTATCTATTTGTTCCATATCTACAGATTCAACCAACCATGTAACACAGATATTTTTTATTTTTGCAAAATTATCATTAGTTTTATTTTGGTGTTTTTAAATTTTTTAGTTGTTTATACATTTATTCATACATGTATACATTGTTTGGGCCATCTCTCCCCCCCTGCCTTCCATCCCCCACTCCCACCTCCCCATTCTCTTCACTTCCAGGCAGAACCTGTTCTGCCGGCTGCTTCTCCAATTTTGTTGAAGAGAAAACATAAGAGATAATAAGAAAGACATAGCAATTTTGCTAGTTTGAGATAAAGATAACTACACAAAGAGATTCCTAGCATTGCTTCCATGCACATGTGTATTACAAC
Organism: Castor canadensis; assembly: GCF_047511655.1. Lineage (NCBI taxonomy): Eukaryota > Metazoa > Chordata > Mammalia > Rodentia > Castoridae > Castor > Castor canadensis. The sequence goes on along the minus strand of NC_133391.1, from coordinate 124,924,201 downwards.
CCACACTGGTTCATCTCTACCAGACCTCTTCACTACCTCCCGGTCACCTTCTTATAGTGGCCTCTGCCAGTTTAAGATTACTTTATTTGCTCCTCTACAGTGGGTACATCAACCATTTTCAAGTTTTAGGTTTCCTTCCCTTTCCCTATTCCTCCTGTATGCATTCTTTCTTAGTGGAACACAGATATTAGAAAAAAAATGTCTTTATTGAGCATGTATAGACTTTTTTCCTTGTCATTATTCCCTAGACAGTTTACATAATATTTGCAATGTTTCAATATGTAAGTAAGCTATAAGATTATTTAAATTATGTAGGAGGATGTGTGTTGATGATGTGCAAATATGATGCCATGTTTTTTATAAGGGAGTTGAGCATCTGAGTATTAAGAACCTGCTGTGGGTCCTGAACCAGGTATCAAGGGATAAAATTGTTGTGTTTGCAACTCAGTATAGAAGGCAAACATAGATGAAGCAATTAGCACTTGATGAATGTTTTGAAAGAAACCCAAAAAAAGGCACTTGAAGGAAAATAGGAGGACATGCCTATATTAAGGAAGACCCACCACCTATCAGAAAGGGGCATTTAAGGTAAGACCTAAAGAGATAATGGTGATATTTTCTCGAGGCTGTAGATAGCTATCCATCATATTTGCATTTTAGGGATCTAGGGATAAGAATAGGAGGAGGGAGCTGGATAAATGGAGGAAGTGAAAGAAAGACTCGTGGACAGTAGAACAGACTGGGGCAGCAGCTGTCTGCCTGGTCAGCAGAGGATTGGGATCAGGAGAATAATAGGATCCATTCTGCATTTTCAAGAAGAATGTAGAGAATAAAATGCTTCAGATTTTCATAAAATAAGCTTTGATAATTAGAACTGTAATTTGTTACCTAGAATTTTTGAGGTCTCACCTTTGCATATGTACTCATGTATGAAAATGGAAAAATGAGGCCTGTTGAAACTATTCTAAGAAGGGGAGGATAGAAGAGAATGGTGGAGGGAGTAAATTTAACTAAGATATATTGTAAGAACTTTTGTAAATGTTGCAGTGTATCCCAATACAACAATAATAAAATTAAAAATTTGAAAAAAGAATATATGGAATGGAATCTCTTCTGTGTTCTGTAAAAGCAAGAACTGCTTCATTTTCCTTTTTGAAAGACCTAGCAAGGAAGCTTTGGCTTCCATACACTTTAATCCTCTTTCCTTCCCTTCAGGATCCTGAAGGGAACTTTTCCGAACTTTTTATATCAAATTCTAAGAATCATAGCTATAACTAAAATTAGACTGCCAGATAACTGGAATTAGTTTTTCTTGCAATGGTTACTACAAGTAGAGACTTCCAGTTACGATGACATGAACATGTAAGCTACAAATAACTAGAACTGCTCTTAGAAATATCTGACTGAATACTGCAAAGATGTATAAATTGACTTGGAGTAGAGGAGAAAGAGCCCTGGTAGCTAAAAGACAAGGGAGGAGAGCATGGCAAATAGACTCAAGGCATAGGAACACCCTGGTGTGAGGTGAGGTTGCTAGCTTCAGGAATCTAGGATGTTACATTTTAATGACCACCACATACACAAAAATAGGATGGTATAAAGAATCCTCATATATCCATCAGCTAGCTTTAACAGTTATTAATATTTTTCTCTTCTTGTTTCTGTTTTAGTTTAGGTTAAAACAAAGAGCCCCAAGCAGAAACCTCCCTAAAAATGTTGCTGGGCTTGTGATAGCTCTGGAGTACCTGGCAGGCAGAACATAAACCTCTTTCTGGAGAGAGAGATCTCATGGTAAAGATGAACTTGTATCCAAAGTCTTAAAACCAGTGAGGAAGATCAGAGTTAGAGACACAACCGAGGGAATCCATAATTCTATCTGTATTTACTACCTTCATTGCTAGGACCCTGACTATTTTGGCTATTTTGCTGTAGCAGTGATTTTCTATTATAACAGTTGGTATGGTAGAAGAGTTAGTTGGTAGTTTTCATAACCATATTCTTGCTTTGATTCAGAATATCTTATTTAAAAGCATTACTTTGTTCTACTTTTTCTTTTTTTATTTTAAGTAATTTTGGGTTAGTTAGGGGCATACCAGGGAGAAGACAGAATCTTGTAAAAGCACATTGCATACCCGGACAGGCATTTTAATTCAACCAAAATTATAAGAGAATGTAAACCATAGTTTAGTCTCTGAATTGGAGTTGTTCACATGCAGTTTAGCTTAATGGACTTAGACATTAGTTTTGGCTTATTCATGAATTTAAATAAAATGAAGACTGTGGTTTAGGCCTGATATGTTTGAGTTTCCTTTTAGTGGTCAAAGAAAGAACAGAATAGGGCAACTTGTGGTATTGCAAGGAACTATATAAGGTAGATTTCACCCTTTGTGAAAGTTTACAAGTAGGAGAAACACATGTATACAGTAGTATGATACCTGGTGGCTCAGTGACGTGAGTACTAAATAGAGGCTCAGGTAGTAGATGAACTACTCAAGGACCATTGAGGAAAGGACTTTAAACCTTCTTTGTGGGAGTGGGTGGGAAGCCCAACTTATCTGGCTTCCCAGTTAGTGCTTTATTTATTAGGCGATACCTACTTCTTTTTTATCTCCATTATCTAGCAATATTTTGGGAGCCAAAAATCTTTTGAAGTAGTCTAGTGTTGTTGCCTCTGTATCTTTAAGACAGCCTCTTTGTGTAACTATTTCTTTGACCTTGAAGAAAGGATTTTGAAGAAAGATTATCTCTGCTGCTACCTTCTCATCTGAATCTTTTCTTCATTATTGGTACTTTGACCTATTAAAAAGAAGATATCCATTTAGTAAAAGTATGGCAAGTTAGACAAATATTTACTGATTTTTTTTGGTTAAAACCATGTTTCATATCATACTAATATGTTTCACATGTAGTAATTATGTTTTAGATGTTATCTCCCCTTCTAAGGAGTCAGGCTGAAAAGTAACTGACCCCAAGCTCAAGCCTAGACCTAGATGTTTCCTTTTGAGCACACTCACAACTTTCGCCTCATCTTTCCTGCCCAACTGGCCTAGAACCTCTCTTACCCTAAGTACTCTCTTACTTTATGCTTTCACAGTACAAGTCTTTTTTATTCTTGGCATTCCCTGACAAACTAGTAGTTGTTCACCATGTATTTACTGGATGAGTTAATATTTATATCCTGAAAACACAACTTAAAATTAACTGAAAAAATCACCTGATTTGATTTTCATTTTTCTGTTTTCTAAGTGCCTGAGCCATGTGTGTGTGTGTGTGTCTAAGAGAGGAACAGAGAAAGAGGCAGGCAGATAAGGCAATATACAAGAATTAAGAAGGATATTCTACTTTAGTTGAAGTGTGTGACAGGGAAGGGAGCACCTAGAGTTTCTACAGTGGTATCACATTCATGTTACTTTTTCTCATTAAGCTTGGCTGTACATTGTATGATGCCTAGGAACTCAGCAAGCCCAGGGGACATAGAAGAAGAAAAAGTAAGGAGAGTGAGAGGTGGCTAGATAAGGATGAGGTAGTTTGGTTATTGAATATTATGTTACTAACAAAAATTGAGCACTTTCCAAGAAAAATATTTATAGACGTGAAAAACAGTGTATACATAACTGCAAACTTAGAAGTGTATAGCATAGATAATTATTCAAGAGCATTGAGGTCTCTACAGTTCATGATTTAGATAGTTTTAGGGTTATAGAGGCTTTCAGTTCTTTTTTAGTCACTGCAACTAACAAGCCTAGAATTACAGAACTGACAGTTTGGAAATAACCTGATCCATTCTCCTATTCGTGCAAATAAAGTGTCTGATATCATTGACAAAGATTGAAAGCTAATATAAAAGGGATCCTGAATTACAAGGCAGCCTTCACTAAATAATGCATGTGCTAGCAATATCATCTGAACTAAGGAGGGCCCATAAATTCCACAGGAATCTAGTCATAACTGTAATAAGTTATCTTCATTCCTTCTTCACATAAGATTACTTTTTCTGTCCTGATGCATTCTTAAATAGTTCAAAAGGAAAATTAATGATGGTTTGTTGTTTTGAAAAGTCAATAATTTACATCTTTACAGTATTTCACAGATTGCATTGGTGTCAGTCCTCCTTAGCTGTGGCCTACTTTGATTTGGATGCATTTTATTTCAGTTCTTCTGTGATCACAGCTGACAGCAGGAAGATTCAACATCAGGAGGAGGCTGATATGATTGCTATCTGTGCAGCTCATTCCCAACAGAGTAATTTTGTAGGATGTTCTGTCCCAGTGAAAGTCACTGGTTTCAAAGCCCATTTCTGCAAGGAAGTTGCAGATTATTTCTAAAGTTACTGTGTTCTAGGTAACAATGAGATTTCTTTGATATTAAGAAAATGCTATGTCTTACTATCTATAAAAGCAGTATTCCTTCTGTCTTCATGGATCTATAATGTACTGAGTACTTACAGTAACACAAACTTTCAGTGATTGAATATGCCACAATCTAAAGTATATCATGCTACTTATAAACAAAAATAAAATAAATATAAAAGTAAAATGAATAAAGCTGGGCAGCTTTTTTAAAAAGAAGAAGGAAAAGAAGTAGGAGACTAGATGACTGACCAGCTACTGTGGAGATTGAGTCCAGGAGGTCAGGACCAGACTGGGCAACATAGAAAGACCCAGTCTCAAAAAAAATTTTTTAGAAATAGTATTGCCCTGAGATAGTCTGAATTGGTTAAATGGTTTAAGCATTTTGTTGTCTAAAAGTGGTATGCATTGTTCTTTTTATACATTTGCCAGTTTTTTTAATCTTATCTTTTATCTTGTTCCAGTTTTGAAGAAATATACAGATAATTGATAAGGATGTTCCAAATACCTTGGTTATTTCATCTTTTGATTGTCTTTTTCTGCTTGGTTTGATTTTCTAACAAGTGATTTATATCTTTTGAAAAATTATGAATTCATATTCTTCTATTTTATGCTATGACTTTATGAGAAATACCAATAAAATGAATACTCTAATATCACAGTGGAGAGGACTGACTCAAGTTCTATATGTACTGTTATGAACTGAATTGTTTAATTCCCCCCACAATCCATATGTTAAAGCCCTAATGTTACTGTATTTGGAGATAAAGCCTTTAAAGAGGTTAAAAGAGGCCTTATAAAGGTGGGACCCCTAATCTAATAGGACTAGTTTCCTTATAAGAAGAGGAAGATGTGTAAGAAAGACAGGTGGTCAGAGGAAAAGCCATGTGAGGAGCTGGTAAGAAGGCAGTCATTGCAAACCAGGAAGAGAGGCCTCATTAGAAGTAAACCCTGCCAGGAGTTTGATCTTGGACTTCCAGCCTCCAGAACTGTGTGAAAAGAAGCTGACCAGCCTGTCATACTGAGTTGTGGTCAACCTAGCATACCAGTACAGATTGTGAAGTGGGATTTTGGTGTAACAAATACTGAAAAATGTGAATGTTACATTGAGATTACGTAATGTCTGAGGCTAGAAGGTTATTAATACATCTGTTAGAAAAAAGTCTAGATTACCTGGGTCACATACTAAGGGGAAAATGCACATGGGAGGAATAGGGAAAGGGAAGGAAACCTAAAACTTGAATGTAGTTGATGTGCTCACTGTAGAGGAGCAAATACAGCAATCTTCAACTGGCAGAGGCCATTTGGGAAGGTGACCAGAAAGTAGTAAAGAGGTCAGAGGTCTGGCAGAGATGAACTAGTGTGGGCTGCAGTATACAAGTACATGGAAGCAACTCTAGGAATCTCTCTGTATAGCTATCTTTACCTCAAACTAGCAAAAACGCTGTTTTTCTTATTATCTCTTGTGTCTTTTCTTCATAAAAATTGGAGAACAAGAGAGTGGATCAGGTTCTTCCTGGAAGATGTTGGGAGGTAAGGGGGAGGTGACTCAAACAATGTATACACATGTGAGTAAATGTAAAAATGATAAAATAAACAACAACAACTTCCATTAAGTACAAAAAAATATATAGATGTTAAATATAATGGTGGTAAAGTGTTCAGATGACATACTATGAGAAATTAAAGGAAGAGGTAGTTCTTGTTATAAAGTGGCAAAAACATTGGCTTAATTTTATTCTGGTATTTTGTGGAAGGTAGAACTTGTGAATGGTGACACTGGGTATAATAGATTTCTAAGCAAAGTGTTGAATTCTCTCTTCTTATAGTGATAAAAGGAGGATGAACTGTAGAAGGAACTGTTAAGCAAAAAGAAACCATAAATTAGGATATAGAAATTTCTCAGCTTATCCACATTGTAAAAAAAATTAGAAAGCAGCCAGATGTGGCACTTCATGCTTATAATCTCAGTTAATTGGGAGGTGTAGGTAGGAGAATTGAGGTCAGAGGTCAGCACCAGGTAAAGTGCAAGACCCTATCTGAAAAATAAACTAGAACAAAAAGGACTGGACGCATTGCTCAATTGGTAAAGTACTAAACACGAGGCCCCAAATTCAAACCTCAGTACGGCCAGAAATTTAAAAAAAAATAGCATATTCTGAAAAGAACATTCACCATGTGGCCAGACAGTTTCTCTATGAGGAGATTACCCATAGTTTAATCAGCCATTTTAACAGAAGTCAGAAATAGAGATGGGATTACAGCAGCAGAGATAGTGCCAATTTGGATTAAAGAGAACAGGTGAAAAAAATAGCAAAACTTTCAATTTATGGGATTCTACAGGATAGGACATTAGACCAGTCTGTCCAAAAGCATGCCATGTCTTTTAAAAAAACAAGCCAAGAATGATCCTGAAGGTGACTTAGAGATTGGCAGAACTGCCACTCTGCAATGACACTTTACTCAGAGGCCAAAGCCTGTCTCCTCCTCAGAGTTGAGGTCACTGCCTCAGTCTCAGGCTTATCCCATCCTTGGCCATAGGGGCAAAACTGCTGTCCAGAAGGCAAAGCCACTGTCAAGTGGACCCATAGGGCAGAGGGCTGAGCCGAAGAGGACTACTGTTCAGCTTTAAGAACTAATGGAATTCCTTTGATGGGTTTTGAACTTCCTCTCTCTTTATGATTTCTCTTTTTGGGAGAGGAATGCCCATCCAATTCATGTCTCACCATTGTATTTTGGAATCACATAACTTGTATTGTTTCCGAGTTTTTCAGCTGCTCAGCAACTTTGCCTCGGGTCTTACCCATATCTGATTTAGATGGTATTAGGTGAGGCTTTGGATTTAGAGTTAAGCCTTTGGGCTATGGGGTGAATATTTTTGACATGTAAGAATGACGTGAATTTTGGAGGACACATGGAGGAATATTATTGGTTAGTGCCCCTCCCCTACATATGCTGAAGTTCAAACCCCCAGTGTAGCTAAATTTAGAGATAGAGAGTCTTTAAGAAGGTAATCAAAGTTAAATAAAAACAAAAGCATGGAACTCTAATCTGATAGGATTCTACTTCTTACAAGAAGAGAGAAGGCTGGGCACTGTTTGCTCATACCTGTAATCCTAGCTATTTGAGAGGGTAAAATCAGGAGGATCAGGACTCAAGGCCAGCCTGGGCAAATAGCTCACAAGACCCCATCTTCAAAATAATCAGAGCAGAATGGACTGGAGTTATGGCTTAAGTGGTAGAACACCTACTTTGCAAGTGCAAAGCCCTGAGTTCAAAACCCTGGCCCCACCAAAAATTCTTTTAAAAAAAAGGAAGAAAGAAGTTCCTATGTGTACTGGAAAGGCTTACAACATGGTGCAAATGTGGTTTTCTGCAAGCCAAGAAGAGAGACCACACCAGAGATGACCCTGCTTGCATTTTTTTTTTTTTTGGTTGTGTTTTGGGTTTTTTAGTGAGTCTCTCCCTGTGTAGCCCAGGCTGGCCTCCTGCCTCAGTCTCCTGAATGTGGGATTACCTTCATCTGCCACCACACTATAGGCATTTTGATCTAGCTACACAGGAGGAATATATAGGAGGATCACAGTTGAGGCTGGCCCAAGGTAAAAACATAAGACCCTACTTGAAAAAATAACTTTAAAAACAGGGCTAGACGCATGGCTCAACTGGTAGAGGGTCTACCAAGCAAGTAGAAGGTCCTGAGTTCAAACTCCAGTATAGCAAAACAAACCAAACTAATGAAATGCTAGGAAGCATTAATTTGAAATTGTCTGTCTTTACTATTCTGGTAGCAAATTGAGTACTTCATAAAGTTCTATAGAAGAAATACATTAAATACAAAAGAAATGTCTTTTCTGTTGTCTGGCTTTGTATTAATCAGCTTTGCATTGCTGTGGCAAAAGTACCCAAGATAAACAACTTAAAGGAGGAAAGACTTATTGTGGCTCACAGTTTCAGACCAGCAGTATTTGTTGAAGGGGCAATCATTTCCCCATCATATGTTTTTGACATCCTTGTCTAAGATCATTCAACCTATGTATATACCTATTTCTGGATAGCTAAAATAAAACAACCTGATTAAAGATGGGTAAATGTCTTCTTTTCCAAAGAAGACATACAGATGGCCAGCAGATATATGAAAGGGTTCTCAACATCATCAATCATCAAGGAAATCTAAATGAAAATCACAAAGAAATATTACCTCATATCTGTTTGGATGACTTATCAGGTAAGTATTGGTGAGGATATGGAGAAATTGGAAAATTTGTAGAATGTAGAATGGCTCAACCACATGAATAACATTATGGAAATTTCTGGAAAAAATTATCTATCTTTTTTCCAATTTTCAGAATGTGGGTTCTGGAAGTCAACTTTGGCATTTAACCAGTTCTTCGGAAGTAAAGGGAACTGGGACTGTTTTATCTACAGTATACATACTGTATATAGTATATTATCATATACTATATCACTTTTAGAACAAGAAAGCAAATGTTAAAGAGAGATTTTGCACACTTTCTCACCAGTTTTTCCTTGAAGATGGGTAAGTAATCTTCCTGTGGGCAGGGGTAGAAAAATACATCTGTGTGCCATGTCCCATTGGAAATACTTGACTTCCACCAATTATTAAAAAAACATAGATCTTTTTAACCTGGGCTATATGAGAATTTTCACTATAGACATTGTTCTGTATTGAACATTCTTGATCCACTGTTCTAACTTAGGCAAGTATAGGGTTGTACTGATGAGAGAAGAGAGAGAGGAAAAGAAAAACACTTTAAAGTTAAGTTATTACAACTTTTTAAAATCATTTTATTTTGTAGTGCTCTGTATCAAAGCCAGGGCCTCACACATGCTAAGCAAGCACTCTACCACTAAGGTACATTCCTGATCACCTGAAGTAAGTTTTATATTGAAATATACATAAATAAACAGAAGCAGAGCACAAGTGTACTAAATGAAATTACACAGTGAGCATGTCCTTATAACCAATACCCAGAGCAAAAGCACTAATAGGATATTAGAAGTTAGTGTATTTCTAGTATCATAGAAGCTTATCCCAATACCATGATAGCTTATTTTTAATTTAATATTGTTTTCTGGCAGATTTCTTTGAGCAGGAAAGTTTTCCTTTAAGGAAATCTGTATAGGAAAGTATTTTCATGATTTTTTAAATTCTTACAATGTAAACTGGTGAGAACTGTACATGGTGGGGTGAGATGTCATTTGGCTAATTAGTTGGATTTAAGTATTTTAAGCCAAACATATTTATTAATATAGGAAAGTTAATAATAAATTTATTAATGTGTTCCAAGTACATAAAAAGCATTATAATTAAGATAATCATTATGAGCCAATAGCTATTAGCTACCTTCTACATAGCAAGGGAATAAAGAAATATATCAAAGGGGAGTGTGTGTGATATTATGTAAGTATTTCTTATCCAGACATGTGTTCTTACAAGTACTGCCTCAGCATTAGGGAACAAACTTGCTAACCACAGTGGTTTTTATAGTTATAACAAGGTAGAAACATCTCTGGACTGAAAAAAGAAGTCTGGTGTCATGTGTGAAGATTACCCCTTTCCAAACCTCATACCTCTTTTTTACTTCTGCTATTGCATTACTTAGAAGTTCTGATGCAAAGTTGGATAATTAGGAAGTAGCATAAGCATGTTCTTCCTGGTTTTCATGGAATGCTTTAAAGTTTCACAGTTAGTAGTGTAATTTCTAAAACTTTTGACATGCTCCCTGTTAATCAGGTTAAACAGGTTTCCTTCTATCTTTAGAGTGCTAAGTGTGCTTTTAAAATCATGACTAAGTGAAGAATGTCACTAAAACTTAGTTTTGAATATTTGAAGATGAGCATGTATTTTTTTCTTTTAATTTGTTGAACATACTGAATTTATTTTTTCATAGTTTGAACCATCTTTGAATTCTTAAAAATAATATTTCTTTTTCAAATTCATTAATGAATTCTGGATACTATTTTGTTTAAGATTTTAGTAGCTGCATTCATAAGTAGATAAGTCTATAATTTTCTTATTCTTGCCATGTTTAATTTTATATTTCCTTATCTAGTTAATATGTCAATATTTAATTAGCATTATAAAATTATTCTTTCCTGTTTTCTGGAGTAGCTATATAAGTTATAAAGATTATATTGTGGTAAAATTTTCTAGTTAAATCATTTATGTCTATAACCCCTCCCAATTTGGGGGAAAATATTTGAGTTGTATTTCAGTTTTTAAAATTATTTTGGTTTAGAATATGTTTCCTAACTTTAGGTTAACTTAAGTTATAATTTTGTACACTTCATCTCAAGTATGAATTAATGAATAATAAAGAATAACAGTAAAGGCTAAAGACTCAGGAGTGTGGAATTTTACTGGTATTTTAATCAAATACTGGTATTTTATCAGCATTTTGCTATAAAGAGTAGCACATAGCAAAATGCAGACAACTAATGCAACTTCTTCATGGAGGTTATAATTCCAGTGCTTAGTGTTATACAGAATTTTAGCCTAATCTTTTATAAATGTGTTGCTTCATAGGGACTTGTCCATCCATTTAAAATATTTTAAAGGGTATTATTGAGCAATAAGATTAACTTTGTGGGCAACATTTTGAGAGCAGCTGTTTTGTTCTAAAAATTTAGTCCACAGCATCTAGTGTCTCAAATGCCCTTTCAGGGGATCAGGTCAAAAGTATTCTCTTGTTAATATTAACATGTTATTTACCTTTTTCACTGTGTTAACATTTGCACAAATAATACAAAAGCAATAGTGGAAAAAGTATTGATATCTTAGCTGAATCAAGGCAGTGATGACAAACTACTAGCAATCATTGTATTCACTACCACAAACACGCAGTTAAAAAAAAGTTTATGAGTATGGGGGGGTTCCTCAAAAAACTAAAAACTACTATAAGTAAGATCCTGCTGTACCACTCCTGGGCATATACTGAAGTAATCAAAATCAGCATGCAATAAAGACACCTGAATACACACCCATGTTTACTGAAGCACTACTCAACAGGAGCCAGTTATGGAATCAGCCTAGGACCCCATCAACAGATGGATGGCTAAAGAAAATGTAGCATGTATATACAATGCAGTATTATTCAGGCATAAAGGAGAATGAAACTATATGTTTTCAAGAAAATGGGTGGAACTGGTGATCATCATGTTAAGTGAAGTAAGCTGGACTCAGAAAGAAAATATCACATATTTTCTCTCATATGTGGAATCTAGACCTAAAAAAAATGACATGAACTGTTCATGGGGGAAAAAGTAGCAGGAAGGGAGAGGGGGAAAGGAGACAGTAATGGGGGAAAATATGACTGAAGTACATCATATACACATATGAAAATATCATAAGCCATTTAAAATTACAAAAAGGGGGAAAGGAGGAATAGAGAGGAAGAGGGTGATTTTGATCAAAGTACATTATATGCATATGTGGAAATATCACAATGAAACTCCCTGTACAACTAGTATATGGTAATAAAGTGTCTTAAACCTTTATTGAAATAGTAACTATTACTGGTTTTATTAATCTTGATTCTTAAAAATATCTTTTAAACATCTTTTGTGAAAAACAATGGGAAGAACTAAAAAGCCCCTCTGTCATCTAATGAGGACATCTTTTCTTGAGGAAAAGCCCATGTACAGTGTTTTAGTTGAGCTGGTATACAACCTTCCCAATGCAAACCATTTTTACTCAAATGATTGACAAACTATTTGTATTCAGATAGGGATTTTTGTAATGTTTGTCACAGTGGTAAAACTTGAACGTTAAATGAAAACTGGAAATTTGGAAAACTTTTATCCATTACTATTACCTTGAATCTTACCCAGTAATTAGATTTTTTGTAAAGACTGGTGTTAATACTAATGAATGCGATTTTTTTCTGCAATATGGTACTGATAACATTTCTCAGTATTTGAGAGATATAATTCAGTGAACCTTTATTTTCCAAATGTCCAATGCATTCAGGAAATGCCAGAAAATGATGGGAATATCATTATAGATAATGAAGCATAGCAAGAAGAAATCTATGAGCAGGCTGTATTAAGAAAGTTAAGAAGATAATAGCAGACACCTTTGTTAAAATGGCCAAGTGTGGAACAGGAGATAAAGAATGTCTAGTTACCATAACAAAAACTAATAATAAGTAGAAAGACCTAGCATCCAAGCAGGGAGCTCTCCATTTTGAAAAAACATACATTTATAACCCTATAGGTACTGGAGCAAGACATGAGGAACAGGATTTGGAAGGAAAGCAGAAGACTAGGGTATCTTTTCTAGGCCTTAACAGTCTATAATAGTATGAACATGAATATCAGACCCTAAATGTTTGTTATCCTCCTCTGTTGGTTCAGAGCCCAATCTCTCCACAGAATCCCTCAAAGTATTTCTGGGGGTGCATCTCATACATATCCAGCAATATGTTAAATTCCATATTATACTGTACTATTTCCCTTTCCCATCATCTCTTGGTTCCTTCTCTGCTTATTTCAGTAGTTCTCTAGGGTGTGGTCAAAGTCCTCAGAGTATTAAAGCCATGTGGTTTATACTACCTAAAATTGTTTAGATCCCCCTAACTGCCATAGAGTTCAGAAAACAGTTTCAGTTGTTTTACTTCTACAGTTCTTTGTCTTCCTAAGGCCAATACTAGTGGCTAAGGTGCTGAGGTGGGGATGGATTTGAGTTTTCAGCCAACAAACTGCTATTCACATTTATTCAAAGACTACCATCTTATTAATAGGATGGGTTACCCTGTTTAGCTCTTTATTTTAGCATACGTTCTCTGACAAAGCATCTCAGTTCTCCTGTAAGTAGATCATTATTTGGTAGTCTCCTGTTCCCCTTTCATGCTCAGATATATATACACACAGCTATTTCTCTTTCCCAAAAGGACTCTTATTTGATTCATCCCACTAATTGGCAAGACACAATTATCATGCAGTATTAGAAAAAGACAGTGTAAGCTGGACTCACTGCCATACATTGTTCATTTGATTTCAACAAACATTTGTTAAGTTTCTTATTTGGTGACAGGTATTATGTTTGATTGTGAGATTTTTCTACCTTTATTTGAAGATAGAAAAACAGAAAAAGGTATTTTTAGGGAATTAAGCAAAGATTTGCATAGGAGTATTCTTTGAAGTATGCCAAGACCTGAGAATCAGGTTTTAAGGTCTGAAGAGACCCCTCCCCCCATTTTTTTAGAAGAAAGATTGAATTATATTTATTCTCTCTGGGAAATGTAATGTTATATAAAGAGACAATCAAAAGTACATAACCAAAAATGGGGAAAAAGTAAGAGAATTGTATAAGTTTATCCAGGAAGTTAATTGATAAAACTATTTTGACTGTAATTTTAACCTTATAGTATTTTGTAATTTTTTTTGTTTTCAGATAACTTTAAATTTGTATGATTTGTGAATTGTAAGTTCAGAGAGATCTGTCTTCAATCCCTTCTTTATTCAGATTTCATCAGTTACACCTACTCATTTGTATTTAGTTCTATATAATTTTATCATGTGTATAGATCCATGTGACCACTATCACAATCAGATACACAAGGAGGATATTTGCATATTAGGAGTTCAGGAGATCATTGAGGTTATAGTTTAAAGAAAGTAGTTCAGCTAAGATGGGTTCTGAAGATGAGTCAATGGAGGTGAACTAAAGCCTACCTGCTGGAAGGTTAAAGCTGGATTGACTGGAGGAGGGGCTTGCTGTGCCTCTCAGAGTTCCTTAAATTCTTTAAACTTGGTTATGGTCTGTCTAGGTTCCCTTTCTTACAGCTGTTGCATTTTAGTTAATTTTTTTTTACATACATCTCCATCTTCACTCTAACCACACTATAGAGTCACCTAGGAAGTTCTTAAAAAATTACCTGTTCCTACCTCCTGCCCATCTAAGTAAGTCAAACATTTTAGGAATAGGGCCTTGGTATTATATTTTAAAGTTGCTGATGTGCTAGGATAGAGAACTACTGTTCTATATGTTACGCAGGGAGTACATGTAAGACAGAAATTAAGTTCTATTCATCTTTGTGATGGTGAGTTTGACTCATTGTCCAATGTATGGTTAACTTTCAGTAAAGATTGCATGAGTGGAAAATGAAAGAGCAAACAAATGAGGAAATGTGAACAGGCGATTGGGTGGGGCATTGTGGGTAGCCTAGTAAATTAACATTGCCTTTCTTTGTAATTAATAATCACCAGGCAAGTTATTAGTCTGTACCTGTTTTGTTTTAGTGTAAAACTAATAAATTGATCTAAATCAGAATAGCAGCATAAAATATCAGGTGTAAAAGTAGCCTCAAAAATTAATGTGACCTTTCTGAGTGTTACTGTTAGATTGCATTTATCACAAGATGTAGTATAGTAAACTGTTCTGAAAACAATATAAAGAAGAAATTACTGCATTCATGATAAGGGATTTTTACTATCAATTAAAGTGTTTTTTCTTTTATTTTGTCATTTTTACATTTACTTCATATGTATACATAGTTTGTGCCACCTCACCCCATACACACCCAAAAACAAATAAAGTCTAAGGAAACCCTGCTCCAGAAGATTTCAGGTTCTTGCATTCCTGGAACAGAGAACTGGACAGAGACCTATATTGCCAGTAGAGTTTTATTGAAAGGAAAAATGAAAGTACAGCCACCCCAGACAAAATAGCCGTGGTCCCTGGCCAAATGGGATGGAAGCACTGATCTTTGTAAAAAGGGCAATTGTTAAGTTGTAAGGGCAAACAGTGGAAAAATCTGGGTAATCTTTGAAGAAGGAGCTAGGATGCTTGACAGTTTTGATTGACAAGGTCTTTAATTTTATGTATGAGATGAGACCAGTATTCATAAGATCTTAAGTAGAGGGCTTTACCTCAGAGACTCTTTTGTCTTTGGGGAACTTTCATCTGCAAAGAGATTTATAATTAAAAAGCAATTTACAACTGAGGAAATGTTCAAGGATGGTGGTCGGGGGAGAAAGAGGAATGTTAGCATAGAAAGATGACCTTTTGCTGAGGTCATCCCATGACCTCATGAGGTGTCCCATGGAGGGCTAATTTCCCTGTCCCTAGCCTGTCTCATAAACACTTCCAGTTTTCATAGAATTAACTAAAAAGTGAGCCATTTCATATTTTAATGTTGTAGCTGTTTAAACCCCCCATTTACAAGAATATAGTTCTTTGTCATGACTCTTAAAACCACTGCAGTAACTTATGGAAGTGACACTTTAGCTGTTGCTTTTTGCCACTGTTAGTAAGAGATAAATGGAAAGCAACAGACATAAAATGTTCTGCAAAAAGAAAATAAGCCAGTAGTTACTAACATAATGTATCATCATCATTAAATGGAACTTTAGATCTTAGACATTGTTTATGGAGTGCCCCAACCTAACATCTAGTAACTAGTAGGCCCTGTTTCATCTCACTGAACCCACTGAGACTTGCCCCAAAAGCTGTGGTAGGAAAGTTCCTACAAGGGAGTATCCAGGAATGGGGCCAGTTGGGATTGGAAAGAAAGGAGCAGTAAACCCCAGGGTGATCAGTGTAAAAAGCATTTACTGTGGAACCTTCCAGAGTGTTGCAGCTTATCTTAACAATGGATAGTGAGAGAAAGGGGGTGTTCTACTTAGAGAAAAGGGATGTGATACTTAGGTATTTCCACACAAGGGGTCAAGTTAGAGAATTCCTGTAAAGGTTTAAGGAATTGTGGCTCAGGTCCAGGCCAGTTACGTTCAGTGGTTTGACAACAACTTAGTTCTTGGTAATGTTCAAAGCGCTTGCCTGGTATTGAAAAAAAAGCAAAAACAAAACAAATCTTGCAGCTGGCTGTATCACAGAGCAATTAAGGCACTCTGATTTTTGGTCAGGACATAGAAAGTGGGGTGGGAGAGTAGGGGGGGTGCGGGGACTTGGGATCCTATAGCACCTCAGTTAGTTATAGTTCTTTCTGTTGTGCTTGTAGCTGTTGTTGTACTGAGGATTTGGAAATCAAATTTATCTACATGAATTTTAGAATGTTACTTTTTAACATTCTAAAATGGCATTAATATTTCCCCAGATGAAAAGAAGTGGAGAATTGACAAGTAAAAGTCATAACCAAGAGGAAATAAGTATTCTTCGTTGTTGGAAATGTAGAAAATGTATAGCAAGTTCTGGTTGTTTCATAAATTATCTTGACAACGAAGTAGTTAAGGTGAGTATTGCTAACTTCAATCTTTAAACAGTTTTCTAATACAGGAATGCTATAGGGATACCCACCCACATGTGCACTTACCTCTTCATACTTAGCTAAGCTTTTATTTTATCTGACCTAGTGAAAACATTCCAAAATGGTATTCAAAAGGCATTGTTCACCTTCCACAGTAACAATTAATTTTAGCATTAACTGCTAATGTTAACATGCCCTTAAAAAATTTTAAATGCAATATCATAGATGTAAGATGAAGATAACAGTCCATATTTTTACCCTCACCGTGAGTGGATCTTAGTGACCACCACACAAATTCAGGATCCTAATAAGAAGTGGAAAACCTATTGTACAGTTATTTTTTTAGTATCTAATATTGGTCTAGAAGATACAAAATTCATTTATATTATAAAAGTAACTCATAAGAAAGCCTGAATAATACTTAAAAGCATTTTGATTGGTAATCCTGACAAAAGTAAAAGTTTGTTTTTAAAACACAAAAACAAAAATTCCTGAACTTCTCTAAGTATATCAGAGAAGTACATGGTAGAAAGTAATTCATGGGCTTTTCATGGAATTCTAAATTCAACAGAATGTGGCTGTAATCACTTATTATTGTTTCTTTCTCTGCTTTAAGAGCACACTCAGGTGTTTTGTGTGTTTGTTTGTTTTTTGAGGTATTGGGGTTTGAACTCAGGGCCTACACCTTGAGCCTCTCCACCAGCCCTTTTTTGTGATGGGTTTTTTCGAAATAGGATATCTTGAACTATTTTCCCACACTGGCTTTGAACTGGGATCCTCCTGATCTCTGCCTCTTGAGTAGCTAGGATTGCAGGCATGGCCACAGGTGCCTACAGGTGTTTCTTTTTGTTATTATTATTTGTTTGCTGTTTTAATTGATTAGCCATACTTGATCATGATTATTTCCTCTCCAGGCTAACAGATTAGCCAGCCTGAACTGATGATAGTAGATAACTTTGATTGCATATTTACTGTATGCCAGATACTTCTTTAAAACTGACGTAACCTTTTCATTGGATTAAAAAAATTGTAACTTTTCATGCTAACATTTATGATATGACTTATATACAGTAAAAATTTGCACACAGTTTGATAAATTTCATCAGTTTTGGTATGACTCAGGTCAAAATATGCAACATTTCTGTCACCCCCAAAATTTGTCTTACTGATTTTCAGGCAGTATTCTTCCTGTGTACAAGGCAACTACTATACGGATGTCTGTGTTAATAGACCAGTGCTGCCTATTCTTGCCTTTTCATCAAATGAAACAATATAACATAATGTTTTAAAGATTCATTTATGTGTCAGGTATGTCAGCAGTTTGCTGAGCAGTAGGCTGTTTATGCATAAACACAATTTTCATTTTTTTTGCTTGATGGATATTTGTACTCATTACATTTTTAAATTATATATGCTTATTCCAGTTTTATGCTATCAAAATTCTTGTAAAAGTCTTTCTGTGATTATATTGTGTTTTTTCTTTTTGATATATACATAGGGAAGAAGTTTTGGGGCCACAGAGAAAATATATTTTGTTGCTTTTAGAAATTATTACTAGGTTTCTAAAGTGAACATTTACTTCCAGTAACTGTATAAGAACATTCCAGTTGCTCTATCTGGAATGCCAGTACTTTTCAGTTTTATGATTTCAGCCATTCTGATAGATGTGTAGTGGCATATCATTGTAGCTTTATTTTGCATTTCCTTGATGACTAATGATGTGAAGTACCTTTTATGTGCTTATTGGTTAGACACTGTTTTATTGACAATTTATATACTCTTTGAGGAAGATAATTATCATCTCCACATCACAGAAAAGCAAACTGAGGCACAGAGTCTTAAATAATTTGCCCAAGTTCACCCTGCAACTAGTTAGTATGTGCAGTGGGACTGGGCAGTGAAGCTGCAGAGCCAGTTTTAACCACCACACTCTTTGCTGCCTTTTTTCCTCCTCAGGATGTCATGGAATTTCACGCACTCTCAGTAGAGTGGCAGGTTCTCTAATTTACCTGGAGAACTCTCATTGATTCATTCATTCATTCAGCCAGCATTTAATCTTTGAGAACATTTCAAGACTGCTCTAGGAAATACTGAGAGATGTAGTGGGAGCAATACAGAATAAAAAAACATTCCAGCCCTCTAGGAGCATTAAAGTTTAGTTGAAAATAGGCCAACCAGTGTAGCCTGATTTGATGAGTGCTATAGTAAGTTTATAATTAAATATGTAAATGTTTTCTTTCTGAGCTTTTTCCAAATGAAATTTCACTGTAGGTAGGTATTCTGGAAATTGCTGTTAACTTAGTATCACTATGTGGGTGTGTGGCTTTAGTTTATTTTTACTTTTTAAATAGTGTTCCAGTGTATGGATTGATCACCATTCATTCTGCCATTGATAGACATTTGAATTACATCTAGTTGTTTTGCCCTTACAAATAGGGCTCCTATGAGCTTGTTTGTCCGTGTGTCTTGGCACACCACAGGTGAAGTTGTGGCATCGTAGGGCATGAGCTCATTCAACTTTGCTGGACAATGCTGAGTTGCTTTCAGATGAAAGACTCAGCAGCAGTCTGAGCATTGCTGTGATTTCATATCTTCAGCCAGCATTTAAAGTCTTGTTTCCAAAAGCCATTTATATTTCCTTCAAAAAGGCTTTCTTTTTTTGTCTGTTTTTAATTAGGCTGCTATGAATTTTGGAGTTTTTGTATATTCTAAATATTAATACTTTGTTGGTTATCGTATTTTAAATATCTTTTCCTGCTTTATAAACACATTTCATCCTTGTAGTATCTTATATTTTTTTAAATTATGTCTTTTGAGACAGA
This sequence comes from Castor canadensis, assembly GCF_047511655.1. Taxonomy (NCBI): domain Eukaryota; kingdom Metazoa; phylum Chordata; class Mammalia; order Rodentia; family Castoridae; genus Castor; species Castor canadensis. The sequence continues at coordinate 124,904,800 of NC_133391.1, read as the reverse complement.
CTTTCAATACCTTTGCCCAGGCTGGCCTTAGACACTGGATCCTCTTGCCTCTGCCTCCTGAGTAGCTGGTATTATCGACATGTGCCACCATGCCTGGGTCTTGCAGTATCTTTTCATAAACAGACATTTCACATATACAGACACTTCATGATATAATTCAGATGAATTTTTAAATCTTTTTATTTATGTTTTGTAGGTTTTTTTACTTTATTTCTTCTATTCCCTGAGGAGAAATTTTTTTCCTTCTCTTCTACTTGCTGCCAGAGTTGAGACAGGCAAGTTTCCTTGTGTGTCCTTTTGAGCAATGGATTTATTTCTTATTAATATACTGAGGTTACAGCCCAGTGTTACGTAGAGGATTCCTCCTTAGGTTCTCTCTACCTAGAGCAAGGCCTGGGCTTTATCTCCTGTCTTGCACACTCCATGCAGACACAAGAGAGCTCTCAGAGAAACATGGGGGATCAAGACACTGGGGAAACTATATTGAGAGTGGTTGAGTCCAGAAGCAGACTTCTTTGGCTCTGACCTTTGCCAGGAAATGGAAGTTTCCTCTCTTAACTTCTCAGCCCTCACAAAACTGGGAAATAGCACTAGTATTGTCATGACCATGCTACATAATAACCAAGTATCTCCAAAACCAAGCATGCTACAAGAAATAGCACAGATGCGGCCATCTTTCTGCTATTATATTATATGGGTTTATCTTTGGTGGAAACTGAGTTGTATGTGAAAATTGAGCTGTAAGGGAATCTGGGACATTTAAGCTTTAATTTCTCAACCACTGGAGATAGTAAGGCATGAGACCAGGGATTTCAAAGAGTCTTGAGATAATCTACAGTGTCCACAGGGAGAAAGAGGAGCTTCCACCCTGCCTTTAGGCCTGAGTTACATGAAGTATAGATAAGAACCAAAACCAAAAGCAAAATAACTCCTAAAAAATGTCAAACTGAAAGAACAGAAAGTGTCTCCATTTGTACAATCTGTGGCAGGGAATGGTGTCCTCAGTTTTAGTTTTGTTATAGTTTGGACATGTCAGGTTTACATGACCTATAGAATATTTGAATATGTTAGGAAACTGGCTCTTTCTATGGATATGGGATTCAGACCAGAGATCTGAACTAAAAGTGTAGATTTGGGAGTCATCAGCATATAAACAGTGAGTGAATCTATGAGTATAGCAAGACCACCATGCAGTGTGTGGATGGAGCACGAGAGAAGAGGACCTAGAAACATTTATAAAATAAGCAGAAAAGAAAATAATTGCAAAGGAGGAAAAAGGAGCACTGAAAAGAAATACCATTGAATACCCAGTATTAATGGGAGTCAAGAGAAAAGAATTGGTATTTAGTGTCGAAGTTGTAAGGAGTTCTAGAAACCAGATACTGCCTTGACTGATGTTGTACATTACCTGATTCTAGAGAAGGCTATTCTGAGAAAGTTGCTCCCTACATGTGTGCAGTGGTGGCTATGCATAGCGCCCTGTGTAAAGACCCTGAATGAGAGTTAAAGGCATGCATTGCTTTTAGCAAAGAAATGTTCATTATAGTTGGGTGGGTATCAAATTCCAGCATGCTGAGGAAACAGAACTGAGGAATGGTCCAACACTTATGGTAAAGTCCTTTAATTATTGGGTGTGACTCTGTCTGTCAGGTTGTGAAGTATTTCATCTTTATAACACCACTGCCAGTACAGTGCCTGCCATGAATATGATTGATGAATGTTGAATTAATTATTAGGTCATCTACCTCCTTTACCTTTTTAAAGATAATTTGCTCATTTTATCTCTGGCTTTATTATTATAGTGGTATCTTTCCTTTAGTGGCTATAGTAATGAAATAAATATTTTACTGTTTATTACATTTCTGATGTTTTATTTCCATTTCTCTAATGTCAGCATATATTTTATAGTCCTATGACAAGAAACAGCATAGATAAAACCATCACTTCTGATTTTGTGCCCCACCCCCAAAAACTTCATATGCTGAAGCTGCAGTGTGTATATCTGGAGATGGGATTTTTAGAAGGCCATTAAGGTTAAGAAGTCATAAGGATGAGGCTCTAATCCAATAGGCCTAGTTTTATAAGAAGAGAGAGATTATATAAGAGTACAACAAAAAGAAAGCTGTCTGCAAGGTTGAAAGAAAGCTCTCACCAGAACTGGAATATGCTAGCACCCTGACCTCAGATTTTCAATCTCTAGAACAGTGAGAAAATATATTCCTGTTGTTGAAGTCCCTCAGCCTGAACAATTTTATTATGAGCAGACTAAGATATCACAGGTCCTGTTATAGGCACTGAAAATTCAAAGATGAGCTGAAAAGAGATGATCAATCCTTATGAAGTTCTCAGGATTTATGGCTTAATAACAATATTATATCACACTGGGATAACTGCAATTATAAACCAGTTATAGTTATAAGAAACGTATTAGTAACTTAATGCTAAAATTGAAATTTTTAATATTTATAATATTTATCAATCATAGAAATACTAGATATTGGTTAATCATGTAAGTATCCAATTTTTATCCAGCAAAAGAAAACATAAAGAGAGCCATGAGAGTAGGACATGGAGTGCTGGACCTATCTATACAGGGAAGGCTTTTCTGAAGAAGTGACTAAGTAGAGATGGGATGGATGAATGTAAGAAGGTGGTACAGGAAAGTAGAACATTTTAAGCTCAGGACAAGCATATCCAATGTCCCTGTGCTGAGTTCATAGAGCTAAAAGAGGTTGCTGGGGTTAGAGGTGAGAGATCAATGCAGGTTGGCAAGCTGTAAGGCTACAAAGATAGGTACTGGTAGATCAATTATGGTCTTGCAAGTCAAATTAAAAACTTTGATCTTTATTCTAAGAGCTGAGAAGTCATTTAGAGGAAGTCAGAAGACCTTTGAATTTTAAAACTATCATTTTGGTTAAAGTGTGAAGGTGCATTAGAAAGGTGACGAGGGTGGATGCAGGGGCTTGTCTGCTGTTAAGTCTTTTTTTCATTCATTCTGACCTTTTGATTAAAAATTTTTTCACCATTGAAGTATTTTGTCAAAGTACAAAAAGAAAAACCAGGCAGTATAATAGAATTTTGATTCTTTTACATTTGCAACGCTTTAAAATGTAATTAATAATTATAATCTAAATTATATTCTTGTTACATATTTTTCCCTGTGGTGTTTACAGATACAGTAGTTAAATAATATTGACTCATTTTTAACAAATTAGCTAAGGGACTATCATTGCTTACATTGGAAATGCTAAGTTTTAAACATCTTTCAAAAATATTATTTAATACTATTAAATTATAATTTTTTACATTCAACCTTACTAGTTAATTAAAAATCTTAACTGTCATGCAGTAATAAAAATTTAAATTAAATGATATTCATTGAACACAGCAACTGAAGACATTTTCTATCCTTAAGAAAAAATAGTGGTGCATTAGTACCCCCTGCTGTTTGAACAAATTATTTCACTTACAAATATTTTGTCAACATTTTCCTGACCTCATTATGTGAAATTGGCTGTTTGTTTCTTTCACTTCTTTCCTCTTTCTCCCACATGAAAATTCTGAGACAAGAAAAATATACCTCATAAGGATCTTTTATCCTGGTGGAAGAATTTTTCTAATTTTTCCCACAGAGATAGCCACAATTTTAAAGGCTTTAAAGTCCTCAAATCAGGTTGCTTCTAGTTTGCTCATTCATCTTAAAATATGTCTGTTAAAACTTGCTTTTGGGTGGGAGGTATAGCTCAATGATGGGGCACTTGCTTATCACTGGACTCCATCCCCAGCATTGCAAACAAACAAAACTGTTTGGTGTTTGCATTTGTGTGATTTTTTAAAATTAAGTGACTTGAGACACATGAATTTAAATTTGATGATCGATATGTCCCATTTTACCTATTAATTTATATTGTAAGCAAATATCACAAGTATCATATATATATATTTCTTTTTTCTAAGACTGTGTATATGTAAATATAGGTGAAGTAGTTGGCAGTCTCGTTTATGATTGAAGCTTCTGTGTTTATCCCGGTCTTTTTTTGCCTGAGCTCCATATCTAAGTTTTTAGAAATGGAAGCAGAAAACTATACACTTAATCCAGTATGTTTCTCTTAACAGTATCAATTGCTGCAACTTATTTTCCTCTCTTTTTCTTTTGTTGTATGGTACTGGGGTTTGAACTCAGGGCCTTAAGCTTGCTAGGCAGGTGCTCTACCACTTGAGCCACTCTGCCAGCCCTTTTTTGTGTTGGGTATTTTTGAGATAGGGTCTTATGAACTATTTCCCAACCATGACCCTCCTGATCTCTGCCTCTTGAGTAGCTAGGATTACAGGTGTGAGCTACCAGCACCCAGCTTTCTTATTTTCTCTAGCTGGCATAAAAGTATACTTTAACTTTCAACTTTTTGAGAAAAATGTTTGCTTTATATTAATAATTCTGAAATAAAGGAGAATGGGCTGAGGTGTCAAAGAGCAGGAAGGGCTGTAGGATTTTCTCTAGATCCTTCTCTATATAAATTAGTGTGGTATTTTAGAATAATTCCAAAATAAGTTATGCCTCAGTTTTAAGTTTGGTTTTTATAAGCTTTGGGAAGAATAGCAGCATAATGAGTTAACACATACTCAGGCTAGAGATGTGAGAAAGTTTATTGCCCTAAAAAGTGTAGGAGGTAACAGTGGAAACTGACTGCTTGAAGACATGAGTTCTGAACCAGACTGACTAGATGGAAGTCTTGCTTTGTGGCTTACTATGTGCCTTTGACAAGTTGCTTGAAAGTTATTTAATTTCTCTTGTTTCAGTGTCCCTATCTGTAAGATGGGGAAAAATGCTGGGGCATAATAAACACAATATAAATGTTATTTTATGTATGTGTTAGTAAAAATCAGAAGAGTAAGTGTTGTAAAATTTCCTTCGCTTATCTACACCTCAGCTAAAGTTTATATTCATGAAGCAGTTAAAGAATTTATGGTGGATAGTATGGTTTCTTAGTGTTATGATCAGTGTTTTATAAGTAGGATGAATAGCTCAAGGGGCTGAATACCTGCTTAGCAATCATGAAGTCCTGAGTCCCATTTCCAGTCCCAACAACAACAAAAAAAAAACAGAAGAAGATTAATCCTTCAAAAATTTTGTCCATACTTCCATTTTGTTTCTGAGGCAGACTATTTAGATAAATGTACACTGTTTCTGTTGGGTCACTTCAAATAGATTTCCCAAGGTTCTTTTAAAAAATAGATTTTTGTACTTCATTTAAATTACTTGTAATGGATCTTGGCTTACATAGAACCAAACTGCTGAGCATTCAGATTTTTAAATGAAAAATTTTTAACAGTACAGAAAGTGAAAACAAGCATGCTGTTATAAATGCAAAGAATAAGTCTTCAGTAGTTATAAGAAATAATTTGAAAACTAAGAGGATGAGGAAAGGTAAAGATTACAGTGAAAAATAAAAACAGTTGACATATAATGGGTGTCTTTCATTCACCTGGCATTTATTAAGTGCCTGTACGGCACTGTCTTATGATCCCAGGGTAAAAAGGACTAAGTGCATTCCATAAGGAGCTTAGCAACTAGTGAGTTGGACTGGGTATTAAAGCAAGAAATGGCTGCGCTGTTTAGATTAGGGATTTTCAGGAGATGAAAGATTACTTCCAGCATGAAAAACAGGGCATGTGTCGTAAGCATAAACAAAATGAAATTATATTTTAGTTATTAGGATGTGTAGACGATAAATTGCAGTCATCCTTGGGAATCTGTGGAGAATTGGTTCCACACCCCCAATAGATCCCTAAAGCCTCAGATTCATGAGTATTTTATATAAAATGGCATAATATTTGCATGTAACCCATGCAGTCCATTTGTGTACTTTGAATCTGGATTACATGTAATACCTATATAGTGTACATGTTACATAAACGGTTGATATACGGTATTGTTAAGGAACAATCACACTATTGGGGATAATAACTGCACACTTCAGTGAATGTGCAGCTTTTCTCTGAATATTTTTGATCAGTAGTTGGATAAATCCCTGCATGTAGAACCACAGGCACAGAGAATTATTGATTTGGAAACTAATGGTGTATTTAGAAAATATTTTTTCTTCCAGCCTTCGTGCTTGCAAACAGGTGCTCTACTGCTTGAGCCAGCTTCCTGTCAGTTCATAGAGTGAAAATTTGTAGACCCACAAGAGATCTCAAACCAGTTAGCAGTTACCTAGTTATTTACAAGTGAAGACACTGAGACCCACAGAGGCAAATTAACTGGCCTAAGGTTACACACATAGTAAGGGGACACATATCTTCAACCTGGTCTGCTCAGCATTTTTCTGCCATATTGAGAAGCCATTTTTTTGCTATTATTATATATCACATTAATTTCTAAAATACTTCAGAAAGCCAGTGACCTCTCTATTTAAATTTTTATTGGCCTTGTACAGCTGAAGTTTAGTCAAGGCTTTTTTAGCTGCCTATATCATTATTCTTATATGGGAGAGAAAATATCGTTTGCTCCCCCCATCTAAGTTCATGGCCAAGGACCCCATAGCAAAAGATATTTCAACAAGGGAAAATCATATTGATTTATGTAATATGATTTTTATGTGACATAGGAGCCTTCATAGGGAAATGAAAATCCAAAGACACAGTTAAACCTGGGTATTTTTATGTTACATTTGATGGGGAGCAGACAGTCATGAGAAAATATGATAGGTTTCAGGAAATAAGTTCTTAATGGAAATAAACTGGAGGAACTTAGCATCCTTCATTTGTTCAGATTATCTTCTGTGGCCCTTTGTGTTGATGTAGAAGGGTGTCCTTTCCACCAGACATAGCAGGGCACCTTTCACATGACAGTATCATGACCTAATTTAGAGGATGTCAAAAAGAAATCTGCCTGCCCTCTGTTTTACCTGCTTCAAGAGAAAAGAGCAGGAAGAAGCCAGAGAGACCTACCCCTTCTGCTGTTTTTTAGTTTGCTAAGGTAGCATGTTTTAGGGTAGTGTGTCCTAAGCCCTGCCATTTTTCTCCCTCAGCCTTCTGCATGTTTGTTGAACATTCTGAGAGAGAGAGAGCACAGCAACTTTACTTTGTCCGTAGTAGAACCCAGATAGAATCAGAGATGAAGGCTGAGGAAAATTATCATGAATGGCATTATTTTATCTCACACCCAGAAAAAAAAAAAAGAATAGGGCTGTATTTGTCCACTCAGTAGTTTGCTGCTAAATTTTAAATTTTGCTTGAAAATTAAAACCACATGAAGATTCCACCTCACCCCTGTTAGAATAGCCATCATTAGCAACACCACCACCAACAGGTGTTGGCGGGGATGCGGGGAAAAAGGAACCCTCTTACACTGTTGGTGGGAATGTAAACTAGTACAACCACTCTGGAAAAAAATTTGGAGGCTACTTAAAAAGCTAAACATTGATCTACCATTTGATCCAGCAATACCACTCTTGGGGATATACCCAAAAGACTGTGACACAGGTTACTCCAGAAGCATCTGCACACCCATGTTTATTGCGGCACTATTTACAATAGCCAAGTTATGGAAACAGCCAAGATGCCCCACCACTGATGAATGGATTAAGAAAATGTGGTATCTATACACAATGGAATTTTATGCAGCCATGAAGAAGAATGAAATGTTATCATTTGCTGGTAAATGGATGGAATTGGAGAACATCATTCTGAGTGAGGTTAGCCTGGCCCAAAAAACCAAAAATCATATGTTCTCCCTCATATGCGGACATTAGATCAAGGGCAAACACAACAAGGGGATTGGACTTTGAGCACATGATAAAAGCGAGTGCACACAAGGGAGATATGAGGATAGGTAAGACACCTAAAAAATTAGCTAGCATTTGTTGCCCTCAACGCAGAGAAACTAAAGCAGATACCTTAAAAGCAACTGAGGCCAATAGGAGAAGGGGACCAGGAACTAGAGAAAAGGTTAGATCAAAAAGAATTAACCTAGAAGGTAACACACATGCACAGGAAATCAATGCGAGTCAACTCCCTGTATAGCTATCCTTATCACAACTAGCAAAAACCCTTGTTCCTTCCTATTATTGCTTATACTCTCTCTTCAACAAAATTAGAGGTAAGGGCAAAATAGTTTCTGCTGGGTATTGAGGGGTTGGGGGGGAGAGGGAGGGGGTGAAGTGGGTGGTCAGGGAGGGGGTGGGGGCAGGGGGGAGAAATGACCCAAGCATTGTATGCACACATGAATAATAAAAAAATAAAATAAAATAAAATAAATTTTGCTTGATAAATTCACTAAATTGGACAGGGGTTGATTTTATTTTAAATCACAGATACTTCCTGAAAAAAAAAATTTTTGTTCTTTGTGGGTTTATTTTTGGTGATGGGAGCAAGGGAAGGAGAGCTGTGTATATTTTCTAGTTAAAATTGAATTTGAATTTTACTTAAGTATGAAAATTGTGAAATAAATTCTGTAGTGAGTACTAACACCATTTGTTATACATAATAGGATAGACATGATTCAGTTGATGCTGAAAATATCTGCCATGTGTGGCACATGAATATCGAGGCCCTTCCAGAATGGATAAGCTGTCTAATACAAAAGGTAGGTTTTTTAGTTTTGGAGTAAAACAGGAACATACAGCTGTCAGAGTATTTTTGTCCTCCTTTTAGAGCTGCTTTTCTTAAGTAAGGTGTTTTATGATACGTGAGAAGTTGTGTTACTCTTGATTACACATGCAGACTTCTTCATTTCTATCATTGATTTTATTATTATTAATTATCATTACTCTTATTCTCTGTCTCAGAATTTAAGCTTCATATATCCCCTTCCTTGAATGTTCTTCTCACAGATACCTGCTTTGTTCCCCCATTTTCATAGTTCTTTATTGTCAGTGTCATGTTGCCTGACCAACCTATCAGTTGTCCCTCCAATTATGCCTCTTCACCCCGCCTTTCTCCTTTCTCTGATTTATACCCCTATCTATATTCTAGAGACTTATTCACACTATTAGTAATACACACTATTAGTTAATATACACAAGTATAAATATATGACATAAAATTTGTAAGTATACGCATACAAAAAACATTCACCCTCTCCCCACACACATAACAGTTTACTTATCTTGTTAATTGCTTATTCCCCAATAGAATACAAGCTCCATAAAGTCAAGAAGTTTTGTATTTTGGTTGTTACTGTAGCTTCAGTACCTAGAATAGTACCTGTTAAGTGAATGAAATACCTCCTATGTATCATCTGTATATATACACGCATACCCCTATATAGACATACACAAATGCACATACACATATAAAATAAGATGGATAATTAATGACTTATTGGTATAATCAAAGTGAAAATGATCTTTCATGAAGTATTGGAAGAATAAGAACTCCTCTTGTTAATAAATTATTTTCACAATGCAAACTACCTGGCTTAGAAAAGTGTAAGTAAAATTATTTCTGGAAAAATATAATTACATTTCTCTACTGGGTAGCCTACTTTTTTTCTTAAAAAAAAACCTAACATTTGATAGCTATCCCTTGCATCCATCTTTACATTGTAATGAGTTCCTGGGAGAAAGCCAGTGCACTGCTTATAAGTGTCCTGAATTTTACAAAATATATTAGGACACTAAAGATATCCCAATACCTTTGTGGAAAAGATAATTTTAAAGCAAGTGCCTTTATTTTTTTAACCCAAGTATAGAAAATACACTATCCAGTGCATGCAATCAATATCTCTTGGTTGTATGTAAAAACCCAGAAAGAGCTTTATTCTGTTGGTTGGGTAAAGCTCCCTCCCCCGTGCTTGGTATGCAGGAAGGGTATCAAAACAGACACTTTTCCGTGAGATTTTACTTGCAAATTAAGCTCTGTAGACTGATTTGCTTCCTGGTTGCACAGAGTATTTTTCTTTTCATTAGTTTACACTGTATCCATATTCAACCTATTGTTTAGAGACTGTCTTGGAATTCTTCCTCTGCTGTGGATGGGCATGATTTGCAGTGTGTTATTCTAGAACTCTGTAGCCTTATCTCTCTTTATTAGAGTGCTTGTTTCTACTTGCTGTTCTGTGTACTAATCAGAAAAGGGGAGAGCTAGCCTTTTTTGTAGCATAGAGAACTTTCATGTAGTTGGCTTTTTTCTTTTCTTTTTTCACTTGCATTCTCTTTGATTACTTTACAATGAAAGCATTGTCTTTATTTTCTTTTATTACCTGTAGGCACAGTGGACAGTTGGAAAACTGAATTGCCCTTTCTGTGGGGCCCGTTTAGGGGGCTTTAATTTTGTCAGCACTCCAAAATGTTCCTGTGGCCAGCTTGCAGCTGTGCACCTCTCCAAGAGCCGGACCGATCATCAACCAACACAGGCAAGTGGACTAATGAGACCATCGCTGAAATACATGTCACATCCTGGAGTTCAGTCAGGTTGTGACAAGGAAACTCTGCTGACAGGTAGTGGCTCCCAAAACAGAAACCACAGGCTTTTAAATATGGCCCAAAATAATAATGGCCTTGGAAGATTAACAGAAGCACTCTGCCTGGAGGTACGGTCAACATATTTTGAGATGAAGAATGAAAAATGGCTCTTCAAAACATTAGATCCAAAATACCAGCTTTTTGTTCCTCAGCTTGTGACTGGCAGATGCACCACGAGAGCTTTTCATAGAAAATCACATAGTTTGGATCTGAACATCAGTGAGAAGCTGACTCTATTACCCACTTTATATGAAATACATAGCAAGATTACTGCCTATCCCCGGCTAAATGAAACACAGCCTACTGACCTTTCGGGCTTGCCTTCACAGTCTAGTAAAAATAGCTGTTCCTTTCACAATCCATCTAGCTTTGATCCTAATATGCTGCTTCAAAGATTTTCCGTGGCTCCCTGTGAGACCCAGACACAAAGAGGAGAATTTCAGTGTGGTCTGGAAGCTTCTTCAGTGTACTCCAATCATGCCAATACTAGCAATCTGACTTTCCTGATGGATCTGCCCTCAGCTGGGAGGAGCATGCTGGAGGCCTCAGACCAAGAAGACCACCTCTCCCCGCTGGACTTCCTGCACTCAGCTAGTTTTTCATTGGGCACTATTAACCAGACGCTGAATAAGAGAGAAAGGAACAAGTTGAGGAATCTAAGAAGGAAACAACGAAGGCATGAAAGGTGGCTACAAACGCAGGTAAATCTTTTCTTAATGAGTGTGCTAAAAATTCCGTATTCATAAATATTGGGGTTTGGGAAATGAAGCTAACTGAATACCTGTATTATAAAACCTTTGTTTTAATTTTTGAAATGATATTTCTCAATAGGTACACTTAATAATCATGCAGCCCTGTTACATCTGGCAATGTGTAGCCCTGTTTTTATGCTTCAAATATATCTAGAAAAAGCCTCTTTTGGACAGTTTTCCCCAATTCTGCTAATATTTTAGAGGAACATTCACCTCATGATATTAAGACTGGAAGGTTTGTCACAAATTTGTAAATTTTTAAAATTTACTATGTGATTTTTACTTCAGGTTGAATTTTTAAAAATGTGTCTATAAATCTAATCAGGCAACAGTCATGCACTTTTAAAAAAATTTATCTTCCTGGATATTTTCAAGAACCCTTATTTAATTATGTGCTTACATGATCCAGATGTGATTGATTATGCTAAATTGTAACAACTATCGAAAGGATAACTTACCCGTCCTGCAATTTTGTAGGAGTGTTTGCTTCTCTGTTATTTGAACAACATGTGTGTCCCCTGCTAATGTGCCTCAACGTCTTGTGTGTGAAAGGATTGAACACACAGTGAGGTGCAGGGAAACCAGTCAAAGCCAATCGACGAAGTGCTATGAAAATTTGGAAGTTTGAGGACTGGGATATTTCCACATAAACTTATTTTTTGCAAATTTCCTTTATTACTGCTTATTACTTATCTATGGTAATTCTTATTAATTAGTATGTTGAATATTAACAATGTCTAGAGAACTAAAATGTATAAAGTCATAATTTCATATAATAGTTCACTCTTTTAAAGACAGTTAAATGAACTCATTATGGCTTATGATCCTAGCCATAAACGCAATAAAATAAAATTAGTGCAGTGAGTGCTTCAGACAGAGTTAGGTAGGTTTTTCATCTTTTATTTACATAGTATAACTCATAGAGATAACTTTAACTCTGTTTATTGTATTTTTGACTAATAATAATATTCTAGTTTGTTTATTCATAAGTGATAGTATAATGTGATATCAAGGTACTTTATAGAAGTAAGTTTTAGCGTTATTATACTTCGTAGCATAATTTATTGAATCTGTAAAATTCAAAATGTTTATTAAGAATTTCACTTATACCTAAATAAATTAGAGATGATCATATGTTAAGTGAATATTCAGGAAAAATACCTTAATAACTATGTGGAGTGCTCTGAAATTGTTATTTTGCAAATAGAAATTTAAAAGAAGTATCAAAATTATATTTACTGTATACTGATAATATATGCAAATAACATCTTTGCAATTTAAAAAATTTAACTCTTAGGACCTTCTGAAAACCTCAGCTCTGTTATCGATCATTTTACAGCATAGGAATGTTCTATTTACATAGTTCAGAGCAAAACAAGAGCTCTAGGGTTTTTTGGTATAGATGAATTTATTTTTATTCATTCACACACATATATTTAAATTGATCAGAATTAATGATTTTTAGTTAGACCTGTGCCAGGGCACAGTCCTAATAGGTTTGATTGGTTGCATCAGAGTTACAAGCAAACAAATGCCCACTGTCTCTCTAGCAGACAATTTAAAAGATTAGAGAAACAAAGAAACTTTGTGAGTTGGAGATACAAGTACACACTCTTGTGAGAGCGAGAAGGAATAATAGTAATTTTTAAGAGTCAGTTGGAGGTGTGGCTCAAGTGACAGAGTGCTTGCCCCAGTATCACACACACACACACACACACACACACAAAATGTAATCTAGTTCAAGCAAAAAGGACAAATCCTAGCAAGAGTTAATGTCTAAAATAAATGGCACAGTTATGTGCCTTATTTTATGCTAAATAAAGATTCATTCTGTAAACATTTTTCAAATGCCTGTTTGGCATACAAAGGCTTTAGGTAATGGTTTCAGTGCAGATTCGGCCTGTTTTTTATTTTATTTTATTTTATTTTGGTGGTGCTGGGGCTGCAATCCATGGCCTTGCACGTGGTAGGTAAGTTCTCTACCACTGAGACATATCCCCAGCCCCAGATTCTGCTCTTTTTTAATGAGGAAGACAAGCCCACAGAGATAAAGAAGCTATTATTATTGATGATAATTTTTATGTTTTAGCATATTTTCTTAATTAAAACAAAAATCTGGTTACTTGGATACCTGTTTTTTCATCACTGAGTTTTTGGAGGTCCTCGTGTATTCTGGACATCATTCCTTGCTGGTGCAGTTTGCAGATGTTTTCTGCCATTCTGTAGGCTCTTTATCCTGTTGACTGTTTCCTTTGCTGTAAAGAAGACTTTCAGTTTGATGTAATCCTGTCTGCCCATTTTTCTTTTGTTTCCTCTGCTTTTGAGGTCTTATCCAAACAGTCTTTACTCCTGCCTGTGTCTTGAAGCATCTTTCTTGTTTTCTTTTAATAGTTCAAGTCTTTCATTTAAGTCTAATACACTTTGAGTTGATTTTTGTTACAAATGAGAGATAGGAGTCTAGTTTCAATTCTTCTACATATGGATATCCAGTTTTCCTAGCAGCATGTATTAAAAAAAAAAAAACCCTGATCTTTCCCAGTGTGTGTTCTTAGCACCTTTGTTGAAGTTCATTTGGCTCTAAATGCATGAGCTTACTTCTTGCCTCTGTATGCTCTCTGTTGGTCTGTGTTGTCTGTTCTTATGCCAATACCTATTGTTTTGATTACTATAGCTTTGTAGTATATTTTTAATTCAGGTTATATAATGCCCCCTGCTTTGTTCTTTTTGCTCAATATTGCTTTTGCTATTTGAGTTTTTTATTTTTTGCCTATTTGGTTTTTTCATGTGTGATTCCATATAAATTTTAAGATTGTGTTTTCTATATCTGTGAAGAATGTTATGGTAGTTGGACACGCATTGAATTGACATTTTAACAACAATTATTCCAGTCCATGGACACAGGATGTCTTTCCATTTTTTGTATCACTTTCAACTTATTTCGTCAGTGTTTTTATAGTTTTAATTGCGGGGTTATTATTAATGATAATGTTTAAATTTCAAATAGTTAGGAAATCTCAATTTCTAAATTTTACTTGACCTTTAAAATGAATTTTTACATAAGCTGGAAATCTTTCAGTGGCATATACCATGATAAAAAGTGAATTTTTAAAGCTTAGAGATGTAAATAAGGCTGACGTTGGGTCTGAACTACGGCCAGCTCTCGGTGTTAGGTTAATTAAGCATCAGTGTTGGGGAAGGGAATAGCACTGAGTCACATGTAGCCAGCAAACCTCACTTTTATTCAACATGGGTCTTTTTTCATGATGTACTGGGATTTAAACTCAGGGCCCTGTGTTTGATGCTCTAACATTTATTTGAGTCATCCCCCCAGACCTTCTTTTTTCTTAATTACCATGGAATAAAATTTATTTATTCTTGGCATATAGATACAATGTAAACACATGTCTAGATTCATGTAATGCCACCACAGTGGGGACACAGTCCTTCATGCTGTACACCTTTAAAATCATGCCTCTGTCTGCCCTTAATCCCGGAAAAATCGTTGTTCTGTTCTTCATTAATTTTGTCATTTTGATAATGTTATAAAATAGTATAATGTTATAAAAATAGAATCATAGGGTATATAATCTTTTGAGACTGCTTTCTTTTCTCAGAAAAATTGCCTATGAGATTTAGTGATTTTTGTACATTTATATATAGTTCTTTTTTAATGTCCAGTTGTATTCCATTTTATGAATTAACCATGGTCTCTCTATTCAGCTGTAGAAGGACAGGTAGGTTGCTTCAGATTTTAGCAATTACAAATAGAACTGCTATAAACATTCATGTATGTATTTTTGTGTGAACCTTCATTTTCATTTCTCTAGGGTAAACACTCAGGAGTGGGATTGCTGGATCATATGGTAAGTGTGTATTTAATTATGTAAGAAACTGTCCAGTTGTTTTTCCAGAATAGTGGTACCATTTGTATTTGAAGCAGCAATGCATGAGATTTCCAATTGCTGTGAAAGCAAATGCCTGGTATTTTTTATTTTAGTCATTCAAATACTACACATATTTAGTGGTATCATTGTATGGTTTCAATGTACATTTCCCTAATGATGTTGAGTATATTTCATGATTATTTTCAATGAAGTGTCTATTCAAAGCTTTTGTACACTTTTAATTGGATTATTTTCTTCTTATTCAGTTTTGAAAATTCTTTATATATTTTGTATACAAGTCCTGCAGTAGATATTTGATCTGTAAATTTTTCCTCTCAGTTCATAGCTTGTCTTTTATTCTTTTGACAATTTTCTTTTTCTGGAAGAGCAAACATTCAATTTTGAAGATGTCCAAATTTTCAACAAAAGTTTATTGTGTTGTGCTTTTAATGTTATATCTAAGAACTACTCTATAACTTAGGTTGTAAAGACTTTCTCCTGTGGTTACTTCTAAGTTTTATAGTTTTATGTTTTGCACTCAGAATTATGATTTATTTTGATTTTTTTTAAATATGAGTTTTAAGTCAAGACCCATTATGTTTCATAGAAATGCCCAATTGCTCAAGCACCGTTTCATGAAAACATTGACCTTTCTCAAAGGAAATGCTTTTGCAACTTTGGCAAAAATCAATGAGGTGTATATTTCTGGGCTGTTTCATTCATTTTATTCTTATCTCTATCTTTTTGCCAGTGGCCCTTTTTCTTACTGGAGCTTTATCATTAGTCATAAAACAGGATACTGTAAATCCTCCAACTTCATTGTTATTTTTCAAAATTGTTTTAGCTACTCTAGTTCCTCTGATTTTCTAAATTTTATTTGAAAATCACATATAACTCATACTGGAAATATATATTTGGTTGTTTGTGAATCAGAATTATACTAATGTTCCAAACATTGAAGAGTTAGTCCATATTATTCTCCTTCTCCTCAAGCAGAAAATTAATGGTTTATTGAAATGAAAGCTTCAGGAATGAAAATGTGACATTTTAATTTAATGATACATATTTTTGATGGTTTTACTGTGCATGGAAATATAGCCATCAAGTGGTCTTTTTAGGAAAAGATACAATTAATAAGAGTAAAAGAACATCATAACCATCAATCATGTACCGACATAGATCAGTGTTATTGTTCACTCTACTTTGTCTCAAATTATTATTTCACTATAAGTTTACTGCTTTCTTCACTTGTGAATGAAAAAATCATTTAGGACTTGCTCAATAGTTGATACTTCTAATTTGCTTCAACCTTCCAGGAAGTCATCATTTAGTAGCATAATGAGCTATCACTATACAGTCAATTTAAATAATTAATTAAATGTATTAGCCAGTCACCAGTAACTCATGCCTGTAATCCTAACTCCTTGGGAGGCTGAGATCAGGAGGGTCACAGTTTGAGGTCAGCCCAGGCAAATAGTTCATGAGACCCTAACGCCAAAATAACCAGAGCAAAATGGACTGGAGGTGTGGTTCAAGTGATGGAGAACTTTGCAAGTGTGAAGCCTGGAATTCAAACCCCAGTCCCACTAAAAAAAAAAGAAAAAGGAATAGGTATGGTGTATAATTAGAAAGAATTGACACCCTTACCTTCAGTAATTATATACATCTAAAATTTCTAATGCTTAGCGTACTACTTTGTACAGGAATTTTATAGAAATAAATGGTTTTTAATTTTAAGATAGTTTTAAGTTTATAGAAAAGTTTTGAAAATAATGCAAGAGTTTAATGTATTGCCCCACACTCAGTCTCCCCTCGTAATATATTACGTTAGTGCAGCTCATGAGCCAATATTTGATGTGTTATTATTAAAGTCCTACATTATTCAGATTTCCTTAGTTTTGCCTAATGTTCCTTTTGTGATCTGGTATCTCATCCAGGATGCTACATTACATTTAGTTCCCTGTCTCATTTGGCTGTTACAGTTTCTCACTTCCCTTGTTTTTGATGACCTTGACTGTCTTGAAAAGTACAAAGCTAAGTATTTTACAGAATGACCCTTACCTGGAATTTGTTAGAGGTTTGTCTCAGAATTAGACTAGTGAAATGGGTTGTGTAATGTGTTCCCCAAACCATCTCACGTTCAGTGATTTGCTAAGAGGACTCATAGCATTCAGCCTGTCATCACATTCACAGCTATGTTTTGTTTCAGTGAAAGGAGACAAACCAAGATAAGCAAAAGGAAAGAGTGCCTGGGACAAATCTTCAGGACACCAGGCACAGGCTTCCAGGAGTGCTCTCCCCATGGAGTTGCAGGGAATGTACTTATTTCCCTCAGGAATATGTTGTGACACATGTGAAATGCTGTGTGCAGGGACATTTATGAACTCCACCCCTAAAGTTTTTATTGGCTGATCATGATCATGGAGGTACCTTTTGCCTAGCACATACCAAAATTTCAAACTCCCAAAAGGAAAGCAGGTGTCCAGCATAAAGCACATTGTTTGTATAAACAATTTAGGCATGGTGAGCAACTCATTAATGAGGATGGTTGCAGCCCACTCCAAAGTTAAGCTCCTGAATGACACCCCAGGGCCAACCTTGTAGTGCAAATAGGCCTGCTGAGTTAACTCCTCTTTGCTTATAGATTTTGGGAAGGAAGATTACAGAGATCAAATGTCATTCTCATCACATAAGTATATATCATCAATATGACTTATCATCGTTGATTTTAACACAAGAATGTTTTCATGAATGAGAGGAAAACATAATAATTATCATATATCCCTTATAAAGTTTCCTGTTGCTACTGTAATAAATTACACAAATGTAGCCTAAAACAGCACAATTTTATCATCTTACAGTTGTGGAGGTCACAAGTTTGAAAATTGTCTTATGGAACTAAAATCAAGATGTTGGCAGGGTGCATTACTTGTAGAGGCTCTAGGGCTGAATCTTCTCCTTGCTTTTTCCAGCTTCTGGCTTATGTCCTCGTGTTGCCCCCTTCCAGCAGTGGCATCACTCCAACCCCTGGTTCTTTCTCACATCTCTCTGATTCTTTTAAGGGTCCTTATCATTACACTGGTGCCCCTAAGTTAATCCAAGGCCATTTCAAGGCCCTTAACTTAATCATAACGGCAAAGTCCCATTTGCCATGTAATGTAACATTCACAAGATCCAGAAATTAGGACATGGACATCTAAATGTGGATAGTTACATGGACACAGACAATGATGCTGGTAGCCAGAATCATTATTGTGCCTACCTCACCCAACTGTATGTCCTGAAGGCCAAATAATTTTCTAACACCATTTTATGAGAAAATTTATCTCTATTTTACAGACATGGAAACTGAGGTTTAGAGAAGTTGAATAACTGCCATATGTCCACAAAACTAAGTGTTTATGGTCTTAACCATTAATCTATAGATTGATGAAAGGTTTTTGTATTATATTTTTCCTTGATGATTGAGTAAAACATTTTACTATCATATACCTTTAGTCTTCATTCATTCTTTCCTTTATTTAATCAATGTTCATTTAATGGTTTACTCTTTGTCAGAAACTGGGCTTAGTACTGGGGATACAGCAATGAATGAAATACCAAGGTTCCTTCATCAGTGGGGAAGAAACATGTATTCCAGAGTTCACGTTCTTATGCATTTTCAAAAATGCCATATTAAGAGAATTTTGGCTGGCATTGTACTTATATGGGATTGTTTTGGCCAAGACCTTGGGATGCAACTGATGGTCTTAGAGCAGTCACAAGAATCAAGATTGATTGGGAGAGGATAGGAAGAATATTCAAAGGTAAGGAAGATGATTAAAGAGAAGAAGAGGAAAATGGTTAGCTGACGAATTATGATGCACTTGTGAGAAATTTAGATATGATTCTGAGGATGCCATGTAGCTGCTGGAGAGTTCTGAGAAGCACTGAGCCCAGAATGCAGCTGGAGGTCAGTAAATGGTTACTCATTGGAGAAACTGAACAAATAAATGATGTATCCAATGTTTCAGGCATGGTAAATGATTTAAGAGTAGAGGCTAACAGTGGTTCTTAACCCTGGCTGCTTTCTGAAATCCCCTCAGAAACTTTAAAATATACCAGTGGTCTAGGTTGTATCATATTATGCTTCAGGTAGTTGAGGCTGTGTGTGGGTGGCTGAATGGGAGCATAGGTATCTATTAAAAGATAGTATAAATATTTATGTCCAAGTAACATTTTGTATATTCAGATAACTTTCCTTAGCCTGGAATTGAGAAAATGTGAGTTGTGATTAAGAACAAGGGGCAACAGAAGAGAGGATGGGTGATGGTAAGAGTTGATGACAGCAAGAGTTAGCAATTAATGAACTTCACTTTATTCTAGTTACAGTATGAAGTGTTTCACTTATATTACCTGATTTAAATGAGCCATTAGGTCACTGGAACATAGGGAAGCTCTGGGAAGGTCAGGCTTTCCCAGAGATAGGAGCACAGATCTCCTCAGGCACTGGGGCTGGGAGAGGTAGAACAAAGATGCACACTGTCTTCCCCAAGTGCTGTGGTTTGAATGTGTCCCTTCCAAAATCCAGCTATTGCCAGTGAGGTAGTAGTATTAAAGAGATGGAGCCTTGAAAAGGTGATTAGGTCATGAGGGCTTCTCCTCATCAATGGGACTAAGGTCCTTATAAAAGAGACTATTTGACCTTCCATCTTCTGCCATATGAGGACACGGCAAGAAAGCCCTCATCAGACCCAATGCCAGCACCTTCATCATCGATCTCCCAGCCTCCAAAACTTGAGGTAATCATTTTTTATTCTTCATAAATTACATGGTGTCAGATACTCTGTTATAGCATCATAAACAGATTAAGACACTAAGTTACGTGTAAGGCTAACTCATTTGGGAATGAGAAAAATCAGAATTGTCAGTGAGCTAATCCTAAAGTGACACAAACAGAAAACTGAAATCTATGCCGTAAGATGGAGCTTACTGCTAGCTGTGTTTGATGAGCAGAATTAGGTAACTGCTTCAACTCTTTTGATCTTGTGTGCACTGGGAAAAGTGTTTCTCCTTTTCGTTCTAAACCTCCACGTTTGGCTTCATTTACCAAAGCAACCAAGAAAAAAATGAAAAAAATGCCCATCTGTTTTATTCCCTCATTGCCACATTTCTGTCTTTATATACTTTTAAAACTATAGCCACTTCCCGACGTGTCCCTTGCTTGTTCAAACCACCTTAAAACTTGTCCCATGCTGAGATGCTAGTCTCTCCTACTCTTCTCAAACATGAAGGCTCCTCAGTCAGCAATGTGTGCCCCCAAGCTGGAGAGGTGCCTAGAAGACTCAATTTTACTTGGTGTGGTCAACTGTTACTAGTATCTCCTAGACTTTCTTTTACAGAATAATTTTAAAGTTCATTTTTAATCTTAGAAATAGTATAGCAGTGTTATAAAAAGTATAGAAAAGTGAAAAACATTTTTAAAAGTAAATCATTGATGTGCCAAATTTAAGAGAGTGGTTATCTATTAAGGGAAAGGTAAATGTGATCTCAGTGGCTATATAGAGGGCTGCAACCTATTAATAATGCTTTGTTTCTTAAACTGGGTAATATCACCACAGATGGTGTCTTTCTATTCTATTTTGTATGTCTCTGGTATTTTATAAAACATTGAAGAATGAGTTACAAATCATACTATTCTGATAATATCATGCCCCTTTATTCAGTACTTTGTGCAAAATCTTAGATCACTCACCTTTGTTCTCCCTTTCTGTAAAGAAGGGAAACACAGGTGATACAGGCAAGTATTTTTTTACCTGAGAGGCTCAGATTTTTAACAATGCTTTTCTAGTATACCCACAGAATAAATGCCTAATAATAATTTATGACCAAAATTTTTCACTAAAAATAATTATGTATCAGTGTTACATTAAAATAATGTAATTCAGCTCTTAAATTCTGTGCTTTTATGATCCTCTGTAGTTAGGTTATCTTGTAAAGGTGAAATCTAACACCAGAGGGCACCAAATTTCCTCTTGGAGCAAACCAAAACTCATTTCTTTCCATCAATGAATTTCAAATACTGGGGTAGAATACGGAATGGTATACTTTTAGTCTCTTGACAGATGAAAAAATAAAGAGATTTTGTGCTTTGTGAGAAAAGAGTTTGCAAAATCATAGTAAGACTTCACCTTGCTGCCATTCAGCTAAGAATCTCTCAGTGCTTGTGCTAACCTGGGAGGGCATTTGTTTGTTCAGAGGGAATTAAAACAACTAACCTGGATTAATGCTTGGGACAATTTATTTTTAAGGTCCTGTAAATACATCACCCATTCTGATTTTAAGTTTCAGGAATCATGTAAAGTTTTCTGAAAGTAGGCATGTCCTCTAAGTTCAGGATAAAATTAACAAGTGTTGTATTTTAAGTGTGGAGTAGAATGCTGAGAGAAGAGTGAAGTGAGGTAAGGTCACAGGCAATCAGGGGGAGCCATTTATCCTTGATGACCAGAAGAGTTTATCAACTTGGATTTGATAAACCATCCCTCCTCAATTCTTGACTAAAAGCATGTTTAAAACAGTTACCAGTACACCAGCCAGTGACTTCATTAATTATACTTTTTGTACAGTAGAACATTTAAAGATTTAAGGTCAAAAATGTGCTCAAAAATTAGTTTTGTTGGAGTAAAATCAAGGTGTTGACAGGGCTACATTCCTTACTGGAGACTGTCAGGGAAAATCTGTTCTCTTGCTTTTTCAGGTTTCTAGTCTGTCAGCGTCTTTGCTCGTGGCACCTTCCATCTTCAAAGCCCATTGGAGTCCTTTCCATGATACCACACTCTGATTCTGATTTTTCTGTTCATTCTTCCTTATTGAAGTCCCCCCTCAATTAATCCATGATAATCTCTTTGTTTTAAAGTAAACTGATTAGCAACCTCAATTCTGTCTTAAATCTTAATTCCCCACTTCCTTTTAACATTATCACAGGTTGCATAGATTAGGATGTGGGCAATTTTTGGTGGGGTGTTGTCGGGGGGAGGGGGCTGCCTGCCAAATGGTCTTGGTGGAATCTTTAAATCAGGTTAGTCTTGAAAGAGAACAGGTAAATGTTTATAGGTCTTAATGGTTTCTAGACAAATGGATATTTTCACTGATCTTTAACATTTCCACATTCCTCCTTTCTCTGTGTTTTCATAATTCATTAATTATGTATTCACCATTAACATCAAAATTTTACAGAAATGATTAGATTAGTCCATTGAGTCTTGACTAAGTAGGATGGAGGGCAATGAAGTTTGGGCAGAGGAGCTGTGTCAGGAATGATAAGAGGCATAAGACTTTTGTGGACCATGTAAGAGCAAGTGCCACTTAGGTAAAAGGTATAGGACTGAAAATAACACTAACTTACTAAAGCTCTGAGTGAAGAAGCATTAGATAATAAACCACATATTCTTTGTACATAAACAATTCCCAAGCAGCACAAGGTTATTCCAAGTCTTCCAGATTAGTAGAGTTCATTTCAGTCAATAGAAATAACATACACAGACCAGAGGTGTATAATGATAAAGAAGTTAGCTCTTGTTTGGAGTGCCCATGTTTCATTTTTTGTACTTTTAGATAAACCAAGTCCTTAAAGGCCAGTTTTTCTAATATTGTTTTGAACCAAATAAGAAGAAAGACACCACCAAAAAAGATGTCACAAAAATAGATATCTTAAAGAACTCTCATTCAGTTAATTCATTAGTTATATAGGTCCCAAATCAGTATGCTAAATATAGAAGCTATTACTTTGAGTTAGTCTTTAAACTAATCAGTAATAGTTTAGCTAATAGTGTATGTTATAATATGTTCAAGAGTTACTGCTTACTTATAAGTGAACTGTTGAATTCTCTCTGCTAGCAGGTACTGGAGCAGTTCCTTACTTTCATGCAGTGCCACCATCTAGCCTAAGTTGGATAAATATATTCATTATTGGGGTTAACCTAAAGAGGAAAGAAAAAGTAAAGCAATGTCTCAGCTCACCCAAGAAAGCAAAACATCTTTATAACCACAAGAATCCCTCTGTTTATTGAGCTTTGTTTTATTGGACTTCAGAGATTTAAAAAAATTTCTAACAAATTGAAGGTTTGTGGCAACTCAGATAAAGAGTATCTAAGCCATTTATCCAATAGCATGTATTCACTTCATGCTTCTGTGTCATAGGTTGGTAACTCCTGCAACACTTAAAACTTTTCATTACTATTGTATCTTTTATGATGATCTGTGATCTTTGATGTCACAGTTGTAATTGTTTCAAAAATCATGAACCATACCCACATAAAACGGTGAACTAAATCAGTGAGTGTTGTATGTGTTATGACTGCTCCACCCTGTTTCTGTCTTTGTCCTCATGTTTCCCTCTTCTCTGAGACACAACAATATTGAGGTTGGGCCAGTCAATTACAGTGGCTTCTAAGTATTCAAGGGAAAGAAAGAGCCCACATCTCTTTAAACCAAAGGCTAGAAATGATTAAAGAGGAATGTTGAGAGTTTAGATAGACTGAAAGCTAGGCCTCTTGTGCCAGTTAGCTAAGTTGTGAATGCAAAGGAAAGGTTCTTTTCTTTTTTTACTTACCTTCCTTCCTTCCTTCTTTACTTTTCCTTCCTTCCTTCTTTTCTCTTCCTTTCTTCCTTCCTTCCTCCTTTTCCCTTCCTTCCTTCTTTTCTCTTCCTTCCTCCTTTTCTCTTCCTTCCTTCCTTCTTTTCCCTCCCTTCTTTCCTTCTTTTCTCTTCCTTCCTTCTTTTCCCTTCCTCCCTTCCTCCCTCCCTCCCTTCCTTCCTTTCTCCCTCCCTCCTTCCCTCCGTTCCTTTCCTTCCTTCTGTACTGGGGTTTGAAGTTAGGACCTTGAGGTTGGTAGGTAGGAGCTCTACCACTTGACCCACATCCCCAGTCCTTTTGCTTTTGTCTTCAGATAGGCTGCTCTTTCACAGGCCAGCCTCGTACCACAGTCCTCCTCCCTTGACCTCTTGGCATTATAGGCATGTACCATCACAGTTGGCTTGTTCTTTGAGATAGGGTTTTGCTAACTTTTGCCTGGGCTGGCCTTGAACCAGTCTTTCTGTCTCTACCTCCCAAGTAGCTGGGATGACAGGCATGTGCTACTATGCCCAACTAAGAAAAAGTTCTTAAAGTAAACTAAAAGTGCTACCCCAGTAAACACATGAATGATAAGAAAGCAAACAGCCTGACTGCCAATGTGGAAAAACTTTTGGTAGTCTGTACAGAAAGTCAAACCAGCCACAAAATTCCTTTAAGCAAAAGCCAAATTCAAAGGAAGGCTCTAACTCTCTTTAATTCTATGAAGACTGAGAGAAGTAAGGAAACCACAAAAGAAAAGCTTGAAGCTAGCAGAGGTTGATTCCTGAAGTTTCAGGACAGAAACCACTCCATGACATAAATGTGCAAGGTGAAGTTCCACGTGCTGGGTTAGGAGCTGCAGCAAATTATCTAGAAGCTCTGGCTAAGCTCATTGATGAAGGTGGCAACCCTAAGCCAGAGATTTTTCAATGTGGACAAAACAGCATTATGTTTAAAGAAGATGTCTAGGAGTTTCATATCTAGAGAGACTTTTCACTGGCTTCAAAGGACAGGCTGACTCTCTTGTGAGAGGCTAATGCAGCTGGAAACTTTTAAGTCAAAGTAATGCTTGTTGACCATACCAAAACTGCCAGGGCTCTTAAGAATTATACTAAATCTACTCTGCCTGTGCTCAGTAAATGGAACAACAAAGCCTAGATGACAGTACATCTGTTCACAATGTGTTTTACTGAATATTTATGCCTACTTTTGAGACCTGCTCAGAAAAAATAGCTTCCTTTCAAAACACATTACTGTTCATTGACAATGCACCTGGTCACACAGGAACTCTGATGGAGATGTACAATGAAATTTGTGATATTATGCCTGATACCATAATATCCGTTCTGTATCTCATAGATGAAGGAGTAATTTTAAATTTCAAATCTTTCTTTTTCTTTTTTAAAAGGAGCATTATTTTTAGATAATAGCTGTACGGGGGGATATGTCATGACATATACTGATATGTTTACAGTATATATTATTAGGTTCACCTCCTTCATTGTTCTTCCTCATACCTCTCCCCCTTAGAACAATTTCAACAGGTTTCATTATCCTGCTTTCATATACAAATACAAAATACAACCACCACACTTGTCCTTCACTTTTCCATTTGCACTCCCCGCCCCCTGTTTACCTACCCCTGGAAAGGACCTGTTGTACCTTCCCGTCCTTCATTGTTTTTAAGTGTATATTGATAATCCAAGAGGATTTTGCCTTGGCCTTTTAGCCATGTATGTATCATGCTTTAATCAGATTAATTCCCTCATTATCTATTCTTTCTCTGTTGTCATGCTTCCCTATTACTGAACAGCTTACAGCACATTGGGCCCTAGGCCAAACTCTAACCCTAACCCTAACCTTAACTCAAACCCTAATCTAAAACCTAACTCTAATAGGGCCCTAACCCTATTAACTTCATACACAGATGCAGTGTTTCAATACTTTTCATTCTCTAATATTCTTTCCCTTTCCTGCCTCCCACAGTCCCCTCAGACAGACCCACTGATACAATCATGTTCTCTCATATATATATATATACACACACACACATATCTACATACATGTATGTGTATATAATATCATAGATGTATTTATGTGTACATTTATCTTACAGGTCTAGCCTCCACATATGAGAAAAAGCATGTAACCATTGACCTTTTGGGCCTGACTTACTTCACTTGACATGATGCTCTCCAGTTCCATCTATTTACCTCATACATTTTGTAGGCAACAGTTGTCATACATAGTGATAGATCTGAGCAAAGTCAACTGAAAATCCTTATAAAGGATTCACCATTTTAGATTCCATTGAGAACATTGCCTGATTCATGGGAGGAGGTTAAGAAAAAAATCAACATGGACAGGAGTTTGGAAGAACTTGATTCTAACACTCATAAATGACCTTGAGGGTTTCAAGATAAAAGTGGAAGAACTAACTGAAAACGTGGTAGAGAATTAGCAAGAGAATTGGGGAATTAAAAGTGAGGCCTGCAGATGTGACTGAATTAATGCAATCTCATGACAAAACTTTAATGGATAGGGAGTTTCTTCTTATGCATGAGTGAGGTCGTTTCTTGTGACATCATCTATTCCTGCTGTCTCCTCCACTGATAGCAAAGAATTTAGAGCACTTCATAAACTCAGTTGACAAAGCAGTGGCAGGGTTTAAGAGTATCGGCTGCAGTTGTTAAAGAAACTCTGCCGTGGATAAAATGCTGTTGAACAACATCATGTGTCACAGATAAATCTTTTGTAAATGGAAGTCAGTCAATGTGGAAAACTTTATTGTTGTCTTTTTCACTGTTGCCTTATTCTAAGAAATTACTGTAGTCACTCACACCTTCAGTAATCACCATCCTGATCAGTCAGCAGGCATCATTACCCTCTACCAACAAAAAGATTACGACTTGCTGAAAGCTCAGGTGACTGTTAGTATTAACAATAAACTATTTTTAAACTGTTTTAAATTTCTATGATTGATACATCAGCCATTCATATATATAATATCTGTCATATGTAATAAATGTATGTGAAATACATGTTTTTATCCATGGTTCCTGGATCATAAACGTCACAGCCTTTGTTATTTCTTAAGTGAATAGAACAGTAAGCATGCCTTTTGTTACAGTGTTTACCTTTAGCTGTTGGCTCCTCAGCAGCTCTGGAATAGCCTTAGAGCAGTAAAGTGAAAGAGTCTTTTGCTACCATATTGAGGTACTTTAGGTCTCAGAATTAGGCCTCAAAAAGCAAAGACTCTCTCTATGTCTCTCTCTGACCTCTCCTGCCCTCCTTTCATGGCTTCTTTATTATCCCAAGGCAAGCTAGAAAAATTAGAATTTCTCTTCTCCAAAGCAAGTCATATAAACTAAAAATGTATTATAATCTTTGCATTTTTGTCTTGGAATTCTCCATAAAGACATTCTCTGACCTGTCATATCTGATAGTAGATCTTAAGACCGGCATTTTCGAAGTGGTCCTGCCCCATACCCAGGAGGAAGGAATGCTGCACAGAGGCCATGAAGAATCTGGACAGCCCTTGTTGAGTTTCCCCACTCAGTCAGGTAGCATTAGATCATACACTTTTGGTCCAGTTACATCTCTACATGGTTGTCCATGCTTCAATCATGCTTATGTTGTGAAGTGTCATAAAAAATCATAAAGAACAGGATATGGGGAGTTTCTGGAAAGCTGAACACATAAAGGCTTGTGGGAAGGTAAACAGGAGCTCATCCACTTGCAGGAGGTGGAGCACCCCACCTGCAAGGGAACAGAAGTGCTTTCACTCAAGACTTTCGCAGACCTTTCTCTATGTAGTTCTTCATCTGGGTGTTTATTTGTATCCTTTAAAACAAAATCAGTAAATCTGAGTTCTGTGAGCCCTTCTAGCAAATTAATCTAACCTAAGGAAGGAGTCAGAAGTTCCAGAGGCCTGAACATTCCACTGGTGTCTCCATTGTAGGGCAGTTTGATGGGACCAAGTCCTCAATCTGTAGATCTGATAAGGTCTCTGTGTAGTTAGTCTCAGAATTTAATTGACTTAGAGGATACCCAGCTGGTGTTTGCTGCAGAAAGGCTTGCTTCCTTGCATGTGGGAGAAATTCCCACATATTTTGAGATCACAGAAATGATCTGTGTTATAAGTGTATAATAGAAACTGAGTTTGAGTTTCTTTTTCTTAATATCTTACACATACTACAGTATAGTATAAACAATTTTATATGTGGTGGGAAATTTAAGATTCACATGACTAGTTATATTGTGCTATTAGCTTTATTATTGTGGCCTGGTACCAAACCTACAATATCATCAATGTATGCCTTATTATGAGTAGGGATGAGTAGGGTGCAGTGTTCATTTTTATTCAACATGCTTGAAGTTGTTGGAGAATGTTCCTTTATTTTGACTAATCTCTATGTTAGGACGTTTTTCTTTTTAATAACAGATTTTATCAAAGTTTAAGGTTACATACTTGTGAAGTCAAAAATCTTTGTGCACATTGCTTGATTGTCATACTGAGTGCCAGAGGTGTCCTGTCTATTGGTAGTAATAAATATTGAAAGTGTAATTGCATTCCCTTCACAAAGGTCCCAGAGTGTAGAAGTTTATATTTCTAGCCTTTTGATATAACTTGCTCTTAGGAACATGTTCAAGAAAGGTTTTAATCTCTTTGGATTGGTTTCTTTATGCCTTAAAGGAATATATAGTACACTGGTTCTCAGAGGCTCATCTGTAGACAGCTGCATCAGAATCATCGGGGGAAATTTTTTTTTTATATAATTCCCTCCAAGGTTGTGGTATTCTAACTCCAGGATGGATGCTAGACAATTTGGAGGGGTGAGGATAGGTAAGACACCTAAAAAATTAGCTAGCATTTGTTGCCCTTAACGCAGAGAAACTAAAGCAGATACCTTAAAAGCAACTGAGGCCAATAGGAAAAGGGGACCAGGAACTAGAGAAAAGGTTAGATCAAAAAGAATTAACCTAGAAGGTAACACACATGTGCAGGAAAGCAATGTGAGTCAACTCCCTGTATAGCTATCCTTATCTCAACCAGCAAAAACCCTTGTTCCTTCCTATTATTGCTTATACTCTCTCTAAACAAAATTAGAAATAAGGGCAAAATAGTTTCTGCTGGGTATTGAGGGGATCGGGGGGAGAGGGAGGGGGCGGAGTGGGTGGTAAGGGAGGGGGTGGGGGCAGGGGGGAGAAATGACCCAAGCCTTGTATGCACATATGAATAATAAAACAATAAAAATATAAATAACCAACACAGAAAGGGCTGGGAGTACAGTTCAAATGGTAGAGCACCTTGCAAGCAAGAGGCCTTGAGTTCAACTCCCAGTACCACACACAAAAACATATGTATGAAAATCTAGTCTTTTAAAAAAGTAATTAAAGGACTTTGGTAGAAGAGAAGACAAAGACAAGAAATGTTTGATTTTTGATTCACCTGGCTGATCAAAAAGAGAAAGCCCAAATATTCCTTTCCTTCTTTAGCAAGAAGCAAGCTCAGTGGCTCTGAATTAATTCAAAGGGAAGACAGTGGAGGACTAGTAGTGTGGCAGGAAGGCAGGGAGGCAGAAGAGAGATGAATGAGTGCTACGGTAAAACAAAGGAAAACCAGAGTTGGGGAAGGTTACCTGGAGACCAGAGGAGAGCACCTCGCCCCAGAAGTTAAAACAGCCAATGAAATAATATGTCATTATGTATGGGAGAAGCTGTACCCCACCCCATTTCTGTAACCTGCTCTAAATGGTACATAAGGAAAGCCCCCTTTGTTCTGGGGCTCAGCCTTTGGACTCAGATCCACTGAGTTGCTGCTGGCTTGCTTAATAAACTTGCTTCCCCCCCCCCAAAAAAAAAAAATAAAATAAAATACCCTAGTTAATTCCAATGTGCCTCCACTGTTGGTAACTCTTAGGTGTTTGTTCTAAAGTCAATTGACACTAAATCTTAAGAGATCACTTACTCCTTAATGTTAATAGACTCCATCAATCAAAAATCATTAAGCCAAAATGATGAATGAAAATTAATGCATCTTTGCAGTGAGTGGTATGCTACATTTAAAGCTTGATTTCAACGATAGCACTTTTACTTTGGAACAAAATAATGGGAATAATAATGACGATGACAGATAACAGCAGTAATATCAACTGAAGGAGTAAACAATTACATTATGCTTGCTATGTACCAAGTACTGTCCTAGTCTCTTTGTATATATTATTCAGTTATCATGGTAACCCTATCAGGGTTTATTAAACTTTATTATTGCCATTTTACAGATGAAGTTATATATCTTGCCCAGGGTCACCCAGCTAGTAAGTAGTGGAGCTAGGATTCAAATCCAAGCCATGAGGCTTAAGAAGCTGTGCTCCCATCACTACTCTCCATCCTTTGCTTTTCTCTTTGTCTCATGATTCCTTTGTGTATACTGAGGAGCAACACAGTGAAGTTGTTTTAAGTCCATGGGCTTTGTGGGCAAATTCTGCACAGCACCCGGTAAGTAATCAATCACTTAGTGAATTATATCCCCTCTAGGCCTTGGTTTCAACAAAGTTTAAAATATATTGCTTATAAGCTGTTGGTAAGAATAAATTAAGAAATGTTTACAAAATACAAGCAAATGTATTTTACGTAATTTTTGCCAAGTTGTTGGTAGCTACCATTATTATAAGTTTTAAGGCACTAAACAGTCTAAAAGTGAAAATGAATGAAGCCTAAGAAAGCAGGTCCTGTCTGGAGGTGGTACCAGTGGGAGGGGGAAGATATAAGGAAAGGGTGTAGGAGGGTGAATATGGTGGAAACATGTACACATGTATGTAAGTGGAAAAATGAGACCTGTTGAAACTATTCCAGGAATTTGGGGAGGGAGGATGAAGCATAATGATGGAGGGGGTGAACTCAACTGTGATATATTGTAAGAACTTTTGTAAATGTCACAGTGTACCCCCCAGTACAATAAGAAAAAAGAAAATGTATGAAAAAGAAAAATATTATTGGCACCCAGGACTATCTAGAATGTATTTGCAGGTTAAATTTTAGCAATTGCAGTTCTCTGTAGATAAAGAAAAAACTCAAGTGAAACAATAAAAATCTGTTGTTTGCTATGCAGAAATAGTCTATATGGGCCAATTTGAAGCATCAGTTTTTTAAGAATCTGTGGCTTCGATATTTAGCATAACCGGTGTGTCATAAAAGTGAAAAACACATATGCAAGCACAGGGAACAAGGGGTCAATCCCTAGGGACAGTCTGCTAAGGGTAGTGCCAAAAGACGCTAGAGTGAATTTGATAAGGAAGTGCTAAGAGTGTCTCTCGACATTTTAGTGGCTAGTGGTGAGAACTCCTGAGAAGCAGAAAACAAATCTGAGGAAAGCAGCTTTTAAATTCTTGATGTCTTTGACAAACTGCTTAAATAATTTCCTTATATGAAGTCATTTCGATACAAATAGTTCTTTTTCTGAATGCTGTGACATTTGGGAAGGTATCTCTAGCAATATCACACCACTACCTATGGAAAGGTGTACATCCTTATGATTTCCCATTGCTTCTACCTAAATACCTTCCTAACCTTACTTCATTTTCTTGTTGCTTCCAGGATCACTGCTTATTACCAGATAAGGTTTTTCTAATGTGGACTATTGCAATTGCCTCCCAACTGGCCTCCTTTATGAGGCTTCCTTTCTTTTCAGTCTATATTAATGTGACTATTGTATCTTCTTCCCAAAGAACTTTGACTACAGTTCCCTGCTGGATACATTAATACCTAGGTTCCACTCAAGGCCTTTTCTGATCTACTGTCAATTGTATCCCACAATTTGTTACATATAGTCAATATTTTAGCTATGTTGGATAGCTTACTATACTAAATATTTTTGATATCTTAGCTTTCTTTTTTGGCTACTTGTCTGGATTGGGCCAAAACATCCTTTGGGAATGCTGATCATATCTTGAGGTGCAAGCCAAACATCTTTTTCTTGCCATCTTCTATTACTTACTTAGGTAGAAGTTTTTGTTTCTTTAGTATGATTCCCAAATTTTGTCTTATTTCTTGTATGGTATATTTCTGTAAGTCAGTGAAAAATTATTAAACTAGATGTCTTTGAATCCTCCATGGATAACATCTAACACAGCACTTTGTGTATAGACACTCAATAAATTTCTGTTAAATGAGTGGCTATAATGCAAGAATCCTTCAGTGAACTTTTGTGAAAAGGCAGTATACCGAGTGCTTTCATGGACTCATTCATATAGTACATACTTGTGTTAGGCTGACTTCTAAAAGTTTCCGTAATTGTGAGCTTCTTGACTCATGCCAAGTGAGAAATCCACACATTTTAAATGTGGAATGTGTGTGAAATGCTGATGTGAAATTATTTTTATAATGGATTATCCTGTGAGTTAAAGATCCTTATGTGTTGATTCTTTAATTCAAGTTCTAATGCGAATATTTGTTATTGAGAGGAAACAAAGATATGATGCTATGTGATGTTTTGTTTCGTTGTCTTTTTAAAATTCATAAAAAAGTATTTTGATCACATAAAGATTGTTTTTGGCAAATATAAAAGAAAGTATTACTTTAAAATCTACCATGTGCATTAGGACTACTATATTAGTTATCTCTTACCATATGAAAACTGAAATTGCCAAATGAGTTATAGTTAACCACGTATATGTTATACCAAAACTTAAGGGTTTAACACAATATCAGTTTTATTTCTTGGTCAGCATTTTTGTTTGTTGGGCTAGCATTAGCTATCGTTTCTTCTGTTGGTCCCACCCGTATCATCTGGTACTCTTTTGGACCTGGAAGATCCAAGGCAGCCTCCTCATGTGCATGTCAGGAGGTTGGTGTTGGTAGTCATCTTGGCTTCTCTACTGAAGGCAAACAAGAATTCAACAGCCTTTGAAGATGCAGTCACAGAATGTCAGAATTGGAAAGACCCACTCTGCCCGGTTCTTTTATACCCCGTGCCCTAAATTATTTCCTGCATTGCAAATGAATGACCTGAACTCTTTCAGAAAAGTTGTCATTTTGTGTGGATTGTAATGGGAGGAGCAGCATAATATTTTAGAAAGAGAGCCAGAGGTTCCAGCAGATGGAGTTTTGAATCCTAGCTCCCATGGTAATTTAGCTCTGTGGTCTTTGCAAAGTACTTAAATCAGCTGAGCCTTGATTTCTTCTACATACTTTGTGCCTGGCCCACAGAAAGTAAGAATTAGATGAATAGATGCTTTTGACATGTCTCTTCTTTCCTATTTGTTATCCAATTAGCAAGGTTTTTTCCTTTTAATTAAATACTAATTAAAGATTACTAGTATGGTCAGTGACAAAATTGTGACCTCAAGCATTCTAACTCACAGTCTTATTTATCTGGGTTTTCTAGATGACAGTTATCCTTCCTTATTGTACCTTAATTCTAAATAATGTTTTAAAGATACTGTTTTAAAATGCTATGTGACAGTATCCAGTGAAAAACAAAGTAATCTATAAAAATATGTTTATAAATAAACTCAATCACAGTCATGAACAAATATTGTAAGAAGTCATGAAAGTTTTACTACGATTCATAAATATCTTTCTTGTTTTCTTCTAAATAGCGCCCAAAAAAGGTATGTATGCTTCTATAAAAAGGGCACTTTTCTCCCTTAAGGTAAATATATTCATTTGCTAAAAGTAGTCACATTCTGAGACATTTTTACACACTCATTTTGTGAAAAACAGCTATTCTACTGAATCCACATGCAATTACAAAGTTTTCTAACATAGACAAGTCTACTTTGTTCTTACTATTTTACCTGATTGTTCTGTCTAAATTTATAGCATCATTTAATCAGTTTCCAAAGCAAGGAATGTGGTAGTCTTTTATAATTCTCTTTCCTTCATTACCCACATGTAATTAGTTACAACACATGTAATTGGACATTAAATTTGATTTCTTCTACCTTTAAGCTACTTCTGTTGTTTAAGCACATAGTTCAAACACTGTCTTCTTCATGAATTATAGGTAACTATACCTGATCACATGTCTTGCTTAAATAAATCTATGGATC
Organism: Castor canadensis; assembly: GCF_047511655.1. Taxonomy (NCBI): domain Eukaryota; kingdom Metazoa; phylum Chordata; class Mammalia; order Rodentia; family Castoridae; genus Castor; species Castor canadensis. The sequence goes on along the minus strand of NC_133391.1, from coordinate 124,871,050 downwards.
ATCACTTATGAAGAATATGTCCACACAATTTAGCCCCTCCATTTCCATTTTCATCTCCTACCATTTCATTTCCCTCTCTTTGGCCCAGATTACCCTCAGTTCCCTGAAAACGACAAGTATTTTCAGCAGTCTACAACTAGTCCCTCTATTTTTATTTCTTTATTCTGTAGTCTTCATTTAAGAACTTACCAATCCTTCAAGACTCAGTGCAAACATTAAATAACCAATTTACTTGGCCAAACTCAGCTACATACCATCACTGAGGCTCTTTATAAACCCCTGATTATGACCTGTAATACATCATAAGATTTGTGTGAGTGCTCCATTTAGACTGTGAGCCTTTCAATGTCAAGTAGTCTCTCATAGTATTTAATGAACCCAGCCATAAAATATGCACAGTAAATAATTGGTTGGTTGATGGTATATAAAGTATTTTCCAATTCTGTCTTCTTTTTCTTCTTCCATGATGTGGAAGTATTTTGTTAAAGATTACTCATGAATCTTAAATCCTCAAATAATGAAAAATAATAACCAAGAGCAAGTTATATTCAAGATAGCTGTTTTGGGATAAGAGAGAACCTTCCCAAGAATTATTTACTCTGAGTTTCATTATTCCCAACAGAATCCCATAGAAAAAAGTTCTTTATTTCAAAGCTAGTACTGAATATGAGAAAAGGTTTTAATGAACTATAAAATAATAATTTTTGCGGTGGTAGGAATTGAACCCAGGGCCTTGTGCAAGCAAGGCAAGCGCTCTGCCACTGAGCCACATGTCCAGCTCTAAAGGAATAATTGTTTCTATGTTTCACAAAGAAGATGAAATATTATGAAATTATGAGTTGCTAGTGGTAGTACTATAGAGTGGCTACGTATACTAATGATGATGATTGTGCTTTTTATTAAATTCAGAATCCTGAGTTCTGAAGCTGCTATTTATTAGTGGTATGATTTTTTTAAAATGCTAAGCCCTTTATATACATTATTTCTGAAAATAACTGTCACATAATTATATTTATTTTATAGACAAAGAAAGTGAGACCCTGAGAGATTAACTATTTTAGTTCAAGCCTGTATAGGGAAGAGATCCTGAATATATTCCCACATTTCTTATGTTCTAATTTTATAAAATACTTACTTTTAAGTCATTTGTGTTATGTGTGTCATAATTTATGTTGTCCAAATTTCATCAAGCATGCTTATTCATTCTCTCTCTCTCTCCCTCTCTCTCTCTTTCTCTCTCTGGCAGTACTAGGGTTTCAACTCATGGCCTCATGGCCTCATGCTTGCTAGACAGGTGCTTTTACTGCTAGAGCCACTCCACCAGTGTAAGCATGTTTATCCTTGCTGCTAAAGCAGCAAAGCATTTTGAAAAGCAAGTATCCTTCAAATTTTTACTTTCAGTTAGGTATGGTAGCTTGCACCATTGGGAAGATTGCAGTTTGCGACTAGACCAGGCAAAAAGTTAATGAGACCCCCTTCTTGACAAATAAGCCAGAATAGGTTCATATCTGTAGGAAGCATAGATAGGAGGATGGTGGTCCAAGGCCTTATGGGAGCAAAAAGCACAGCCCTGTCTGAAAAATAACCTAAAACAAAAAGGAATGTGGTTGGCTCAAGAGGTAGAGTGATTGTCTAACAAGCACAAGGTCCTGACTTCACTACCACAATACTGCCAAAACTAAAATGAAAAATAAAATTGTGCTTCCAGATAAAATTTCTTTTATTATATTTCTGGCATTAAATAATGTACAAATCTTTCAGGGTTATTTTTATATGAATCTCAGGATTGAATTTGTTCTTTCTGAAAAGTGGCTACAATCAGACTATATTGAAAACTTCAAGATGGTTTCAGATATGAAAGGTGATATTTGGGTAACTGAATGATGTAAGTTGTTTATTGTTCATGAACCATCAAGTGCTTCTATCCAATGAAATGAAAATATTCAGTGATGTTTCACCAAAACTGTTTCAGGAAGGTGAAATTTTGAAATTTGCATAAAAATTAATTGTTCATACATGAAGCTTGTAAGTACTAGGAGGGAGGTAATCACTGTAAAATGAATGGTTTACAGATACATACATGAATATATGCTTGTGGACACATACTTTTTATGCAAAAAAGGGAACACTTTCCACAAGTCATTTACTAAGTACTTTGACAATTGCATGAAACTCAAACTATTGTCAGTCACTCAGCTTTATAAAGAAAATAAGTATCATTGTAGGTTTGAACTATAGCCTGTTCTCCATAGCAGTTAACATAATTATAATTTCAAATAGTTGCAGCTCTTTTGATAATCACTAGGGGATCAAAATTAATAAATACCTTTATCCTTCACACTTGTGATATTTAATAGACTAGAGTTAGAGCAGGCCTCAAGAAAAGTGCATCCAAGGAATACCTGGATATCATACCTCTGAACCCCAAAATGGGGCATGACAGAACCCCCAGGGAATTTCCAGGCTATACAGACAGTATTTTAACAGGTGATACCAAGTTGAAGGGCAGCAGCATGCCAAGCCAGCATGTGCTCCATGTGGAAGGAAAGAAAAGGAAAAAATAGTTATGGAGAGGGGCAAGGGTCATGGGAAGCATGAGGGAAAAAGAGCCTGGTGGCACAGGGGTCAGTCAGGCGAGGGTCAGAGAAGGAAAGAGTATGAGGGATCTGGGTTTCAGGCCGGGATTTCTTCTCCATTTCCCAAGAAGATGGGGGCGAACAAGGTAGCATGTAATATGTCCACAGAGCATATTAGGGAAGCTGACCAGATAGTGTGGGAAGGGAATAGATAATGATCCCAGTAGGATTGCATGCAAGGGTCCCAGATGTGCATTAATTCTTTTTTTTTTTAACCTGTCATTAATCAGTATTGCCTTGAAGGTGTTCTTACATTCTATGTATAAGATCGACTAAAATAAAAGGGATAGTCTTTTATCCCTGAGGATGTGTGGCCACTCACATTTTTTTCTTTTCAGCAATGGAATATGTAAAGTTCTCCAAACTCTTTTAGCATACCAAATTGATTTCTTGTCTCCCTACTGCATCAAAACCTGCAGTTTGAAAAACAGTCTCCTGATTATTCTTGATGGATTGTTACTGTGCCTCTTAACTTGGAGCCTCCAACTCATGGTTCTGCTGAAAATGAGTCATTTACTTTGTGAGTGTTAAAAGTCCTTTGGTTTGCTGCTGCTGCTGCTGCTTTTATCCCAGCATTGTACAGCAACACTTCTCAGTGGAATTATCACAAAGAGCTAAGTAGAGAAAAATAAACCAGGAGTTCAGTTCAATTCAATACAAATCTGTTGATCAAGCCCTTGCCATGTGTTGGGTACTGTGTTAGGTACTGAGCATGTGAGAATGAGTTAAACATGGCCTCTTAGAGGATCTAGGTTCATGTAAGGAAGCAAGTGTAAAGAAAAATGAAAATAAAGTGGAATGGTGGACATTTTACCAGATACAGAAGGGGTGCAACGGAGGAAGTGATCAACTCTACCTGCACAGAACTGAAAATGTTTCACAGGGGACATGAAGCTTGAGCTATCTGGTAAGATCAATAAATATTCTTTTGGAAGATGAAAAGGTGGTTGCTGCTTAGACAAAGTGGGGAGCAGCAGTCCAGACAGTGACAGTAATGTGAGGAAAAGTAGAGGCATGAATTTGCCTGGTTCTTGCTAGGAACCTTACATAGTTCAGTCTGACTAGACAAGAAACTAGTAAACAGCAGGGTGGGATGTGGGGGTAACTCAATGGCAGATTTAAAGGCCATGCAAAGACCTCAGGGTTGAGAGGCATGGACTCAGGTTTGTACTTTAGAGATTACTGTTCTGGAGCACACTGTGGGGAGTGAGACAAGTTGTCTGGAGACCTGGAGATCAGAAAGCAGAATATCAAAGTAATCTGGTGAGGGCTTTAAATAATACAGTAATTGTAAGGATGGAGAGAAACCTAAGAAGAATGACAGAGTGACTAAGACAAGGTAGAATTTAAACAATTTCTTACCTAAGGGTACTTCTTTCAAACCTGAATAATTCAAAACCATACTGGGTATGCTCAGAGCTGGGAATTGGTCATTCTTAGCAGTTCATTCAAACACCAGATTTCTGGGAAAATTCTCTCAGCCACAGATAATTAAAAGTTTGGATTAATTTGGTATTATTACCTAATAATCTGTTTATATCTTCTGGTTTGTTCCTAGAGTAATATGAGGCATACAAATATAAATAGACTCCTGCTTCTGTCCTTTTGCCATATTTTCATTATACCATCAAAGTGACTGACAAGCCACCCGTTTTTAGCCAGAGAGATTCTGAGTGTTTTTTTTTTTTTGACCTTTTTTAGACTTTTATATTCCTTTAAATTTTTTATTTTGCTAAGAACACTTAACATGAGATCTATGCTTACAACAATTTTTAAGTCTATAATACATTATTGTTGACTGTAGGCTCAATGGTGTACAACACATCTTTAGAGATTATTCATCTTTTTTAAAAGAAACTTTATAGGCATAAAACAAACTAGTGACTCCTTGTTTTCCTCTTCCCCAGTTCCTGGCCTCTACATTCTACACTTTGATTCTGTGAATTCACCCACATCTCATCATGCAGGGTGTGTCTCTCTGGGACTGCCTTGTCACAGAGAGCATAATGACCTGAAGATTCATGCATTGTTGCATTTTGCAGAATTCTCTTCTCTTTAAAAGCTGATTAATAGTCTACACATATACGTTTTCTTTATCCATTCGTTTGTGGATGGACATTTCTGTTGTTTCCACAATTCGACAATAGTGCTTTAATCAACATAGGAGTTCTGATATCTCTTTGAGGTCCCAAATTCAATTCTTTTTAATATAAATACTCAGAAGTGGACTTTCTGGACCATGGTAGTTCTGTTTTTAAGTTTTTTATGGAACTTTCATGCTGTTTTCCACAATGGCTGTACTATTTTGGATTCCCACCAACAGTATACAAAGGTACCCCTTTTTCCACATGCGCACTAACATTCCTGTTCTTTTAGGTTTTTATTTGTTTGTTTGGTTTTATTTTTTAATAGTAGACATCCCAACAGGTATGAGGTAAAATCTTAGTGTGACTTTGATTTGTATTTCTTTGATGAATTCAACAGTTTTTCATATACTTGTTAATCATTTGTAAATCTTCTTTGGAGAAATGTGCACTCAATCTCTCCTCAGTTCATTGTTTAATTATTCTTTTTTTTAAACTATTGCATTGTATGAGTTCCTTATATATTTTGGACATTAATCCCAATTAGATAAGTGGTTTGCAGCTATTTCTTCTATTGTATATATACATTATACCTTTTCACTCCTGATTGTTTCCTTTGTTGTGCAGAAACTTCTTGTTTTGATTAGTCCCACTTATTTATTCTTGTTGCCAGTGCTTTTGGTGTCACATCTATGAAATCATTACTAAGACATCTATGAAATCATTACCAAGGAGTCCCTAAAAGTTCTGACTGTTCAAATCAGTGCTTTTTCCTACTATCAAAAAGTTGGTATTTAAAACATGTATATTAATTTTACAGTGGTAATTATTGCTTTATGGGTATCTTGTTTTGGTAACATTTATTCTCCTACCAGTTAAACATAATGATTTTTTAAGGAAAACATTAAGGAGAATTTTGACCCACCTATTGTAGGTCTCCCAACAGCATCCTGATTGCACAAATTTTGTTAGTAACACACTTTATGACTGTTGGTCATGGTGGGGTCCACAGACAAATGGCACCAACCTTACTGGAGAACTTGTTGGAAGTGTACTGTCTTCAGCCCACTCTGCCTACAGGATCTGAATCTGCACATAGTGCATTCTCCAGGTGACTCTATGCTCTTACTTGCCTGAGAATTGTTACTTCTGGCTGCTTTGTTCCCTTCTTTTTCATCTGTTTAGACAGTCTGCTTGTTCTTGGTCGTAACTGCTTACTAGTGCTGTATGTTGCATTTTCCAATAAGTAAGTACTGTTCTTTGGAAAAGCTTACTTTTAAAAAATGAGACTGATTCAAAACAAGAATGTAGTAGTCTATCATAAGTCATTTAAAATATTGCTCCCCAGGTGAGTTTAGAACCATTGTATTGATTGTGGCCTTTTAGAGCTGGCTGAATTATTAATTTGGCTTTATTTGGCAAGTAGAAATATTTTAAAATCAGTGGTCTTATGAAATATGATACTGTCTGTCATAGATCTGCTATCTTAAAGATATGCTAGTAATAATGAATATTTTATATTGTACCTGCCTGGATATAAATGAGTAACTATTAAAAAAAAAAGACAAACCCAGGCATTATCTTCTTTGAAAATGCTTACTTTGCAAATTCTTTGTTTCAAGGAGAGCAAATCCGCACTGTAAATGAGAGACATGATAAAAGTTCTGGTTGGAGTGTAATTGTTTGCTGAATATAACAAAATATATTCTTAGATATTGCCATTTCAAATCTTTAGTGGTAGTGCTCATCTGTATATAGGTATCAACACTATTTAATCCTAGGAACAAACAGAACATTTTCTAACATAGACATGTCCTGCATATTCTTGCCCCTCAGTGTCTGAACTCAGGAACCAAGTAGATTTGAGTAGAAAGGAATCCTGTGTCCTTCTTCCACATTGCATCAGCACAGACATGCACATAAGACTATAGTATTTAGCACCATTTCAAATTTTGCTTGCTACAAAAGGTTAACCATTTTTCCATAGTGTAATATATATAGAAATACTCTACAAATGATCTTATTTTTACAAGCTTAAAATACAGATCAGTATACCAAAGGCTTCAGTGGCTCCTTGGTAAATCTGGTAACTTTTGCTTTTTCCAGCATTTCTAGCACAATATATAACCAGGCCCAGCAGGCCATATGCCTTCATGATGTAAATTACTATAGCCAAATGGGGAACATTATGATTCAGCACATTCACTACCGGTATATACCCAAAAGTAATGAAATCAGTATGTCAGAGAGTCACCTGTACACCCACATTTATTGTAGCACTAGCCACAGTAGCTGAAATATGAAATCGATGTAAGTGTTCATTAGTGGATAAGTGGATACTATGGTATACATACACACATACAGACAGAGACAGAGAGAGAGAGGGAGAGGGAGAAAACAGGAGAGAGGGAGAGAGGAAGAGGGAGAATGGGATACTGTTCAGCCATAAAAAGAAGAACAATGTGGGTGAAGCTGGGGGTATTTTGTTAAGTGAAATAAGCCAGACACAGGAAGACAAATACTTCTTGATTTCAGTAATATGTGGAATCAATTAAAGTTGATCTCATAGATATAGAGAATAGAGTGATTACTTAGAGTTGAGTATTGAGTAGATGTTAGGAGGTGGGTATTGAGTAGATGTTGATCAAAGTACACAGAATTTTCTTTAGGTATAAGGAATAAGTTCAAGAGGACTGCTGTATAACATGACTACAGATATACTGAGTGGAGCTAAACTATTCTCTCACAACATGATAACTATGGGAGGCAATGTCTATGTTAATTAGCTGGATTTAGTTATTCCACAATGTAGATATACTTCAAAACATCATGTTGTATGTGATAAATACATGCAATTTTATCTGTTACTTAAAATAAAAATAATTTTTAAAATCAGGACTTCAGAAAGTGTCAAGTCTTATAGGAAAACTATTTCAGTGCCAGATGAGTAGTTGAGTGTACAAATGGGCATCAGAACCAGCTGGCTAGAGCTGAGTGGTCCCAATCATGGAAAATCTGAGAGTTTCCTGTGCCTCAAAGGAGACAAGGACAACCCAAGAGCAAGAGGGTGGGTCTGAAGAGGCTTCATAATGTAGTGAGCTGATGGGTGTGGTGGCCAGAGCCCTGGGGTATGCGGGCATTAGCACTAGATGCTGGGGCACAGGAGAGGACAAGGAAAGGCCAGTTCATTCTCAGCAGAGCCACGGTTAACAGAAGACATGGGAGAACCACTTAGTTCCACACACACCTCACACATCTCCACTTCAGATCCTCAGATAGCCTCACTTCTGTGAGCTCTGCCTGTCCCTGCGTCCTCTGAGAGATCAAGGTGGGAGAAGTGAAGGAGAAACAAGAAGAGAGTCCAGAACTTATCACATAGAAACTGAGCTTTAACTGGAAACAAGTGTTTGGCCAAGATGGCTGCCTTGGTTACACAGAGAAGTGAGAGCCAGAGAGCAAGTTAGGTTCACTTGCTTTTTTGTTACATTTTTTCCATATCTAAATTTGGTAACTCTGAAATTTAGACTTGATAAACTACGAACAGTTCTGAAATTATAAGTGTCCATTCTTTCTGAGACATGTCATAGAGTTTATATCTCCTGTAGAATATTTTATGAGAAATTTGTTAGCTCAGCTTTCCATTTCTATGAATTTTCCATGTTATTTTTATCTCCTTTATTCATCATCTCAACTGAGGTAGCAGTCTCTCTATGTTAGTGAAATACTAGCACCTCCAACACCTTTTTGAAGACTTGAACTCAGGGCTTCATGATATCTAGGCAGGTACTTTACCACTTGAGTCACACCCCCATCCCTTTTGCTTTAGTTATTTTTTTAGATAAGGTCTTGCATTTTTGCCTGAGAAAGCCTCAGACCATATTACAGATGTGTACCACCACGCTGAGCTTATTTGTTGAGATGGGGACTTGCTAACTTTTGCCTCGCCTTGCTTCAAACCACAGTCCTTCCGCTCTTCATCTCCTAAACAGTTGGATTACAGGCATGAACCATTGTACTCAGCATACTTCTTTTTCCTTAAAGGTCAAAAATTTAAATTTAATTTATAGGTATCTGTTCTAGTTTAGAAATAAATAAGATTAAAATTTTATCCCATGGGATTTGACATTTTATTATTAAGGTTTTATTACAGAGGTTGTATTTTTTCAGTCTATAAAAATAATACCTGATTGCAGAGTCTTAATTCCTCATTTTTGTGTTTTATTTATTCCATGAACCTGGTAAGTCAGTGGAACTGTTAGAGTTTTTTTTACACACAGATAAAGCTGAAGATTTATAAGATCCCAAAGTAAGTGATGTAGTTGGTATAGAATAGCTTTCAGGTTTCTCTCAGACTTTTATTCCGGAAGTACTGTTAATAAGTGGAATTTCCTTATTTTAACTCCCACATTCATCTATGGAGGTAGGAATAAACCCTGAATTAAAGTATTACAGGCATATGCTACATTTTAAATAAACCTGATATGTCAAAGTCAATTCATATTATGACTGAAATAAAGACAAATTCTTAATTCAAAGTAGTTGCCATAAACATCCTTGAAATAGCAAGTTCCTGTAACTTAACAAAAATAGACATTTTCTGTCAACCAAATATAGTGTATTAGTTACTTTTGCATTGCTGTTACCAACGTTCTTGACAGAATAACTTAAAGAAAGACTTTGGCTAGTGGTTTCAGAATGTTTGGTCCATGACTGTTTTGACCCAGGCACTTGGGCATAACTTTGTGGTGGCAGAAGCACATGGTGGAGTTCTTTACCTCATTGTGTACAGGAAGTAGGGTACAGCAGGGGCCAGGGCAAGATAGAGCCCCTGAGGACACGCCCCTGTGACCTACTTCTTCCAGCTAGGTACCATCTCCTTTAAAGTTTCCACAACCTCCCAAAATAGCACCACCAGCTAGGGACCAGCATACTAACACATGAAACTTTTGGGGGAACACTTCATATCCTAACCATAGTAATTTGTTTTATCTTCAGCATATATACTGAATCCATTTGTTTTTATCTTCCCTGCTAATCAAGTCAGTGTTGTCACTTATATAGACTGCTACCCCAGCTCAATGTGTCTTTGTATTATTGGTTTGCCTTCCCCCCACTCCCCACCCCAACCTTGTAGTAGACAGGGTGTTTTGGTTTTTTTTTTTACCATAAATCAGGTCACATTATCCTCCATGTCAAAACATACTGTGGTTTCCCATTGCTGTGTATCATGTATGCCACAGGATAAAATATGAACTCCTTACTGTGTCCTTAAGGTCACAGTGACTACCCCTGTCTATCTCCTTGACCAATGTGCTGCCATTCCCTCTCTGCTCACTTCATTGAGACTGTACTGTCCTTCTTGCTTTTAAAGTTAAATTCAAATGTAATTCTGCCTTCAGGCCTTTGGCTGTGCTCCTCCCTCAGTCTCTGCATGGCCCAGCTCTTTCTTGTTTGTGATCAAATGCTGTCTTCTCAGGTCTTTTGTGATACTCATGAGTCTCACTTATACCTGGTTTATTTTCTTCATAGCCTGAAGGAATTATCTTATTTTTCCTTAGTTGTGTGTTATTTTTCATTTCTGTTAGAAATTAAGCTTTATAGGAGAATGTGTTTTTATCTTTTGACACTGATAACTCTAGCATTTATGACTGTGCCTAGCTCATTATCGTACCTATTTGAATCAGTAGGTTTGAGTGAGTGAGCCATAGGTATAGTGATCAAAAGAAAAATTATGTAAATCACTACTTATAAGTCAAATCATTTTAAAAGCAGTAAGAAAAAATATGTTGGTTGTTTAAAAGTTAGTTACTGGCTTTATGCATCTCCATGTGTTTTAAATCAATTATCACATTATTAGTAATCAAAGAGGTTAAGCAGTTTAGCACAGCAGTGGATGAACCTGTGCTCATGACTCTGACCAATTCACAATAGCTAGCTCTTCCAGTTACTAGCTATCAAATGCTCTGAGTTTCTGTGTCCTTATCTGTAAATTAGAGGTTGTAATAAATAGTACCCATCTTCTAGGGTTATTTGGGGGATAAAATGAGATAATACATTTTAATTTTAGGATAGTACCTTATACATTTACATAAATCAAGCATTTGATAAGTACTGCTATTTTTTTAAAGATAAACTTATTTTTATATTAAATTTACCCTTACCACTGGGGTGGAGCTTTTCATCCCAGAGCTTAACATATTTAATGATTACACAATATCACCCTAAAGGTAAAATTGAACATTTGGGATTTCTAAGCTTGAAAACCCAGACCCAAACTCTAGCACTTACTGGTAGATATTTTGAAATGCTGTTCAGTTATATAAAAGGCTAAAAAATCTAGATTATAAAGGCCAGTAGTTTTTAAGCTTTAAAGAGGGCTAATAACTTAGAGAGGCAGTACCTTAGTGTCCCCCATTAGCTATTTTCAAGGATGTGGCTATTTAAGAAGCATGTTAGAAGGGTGATGAATAGGGCCTCATGACAAGATGAAGATGAAAATTGTGGAAGTGGTGTCTCATCTAATAATTTCTCCTCTTTAGAGATTGGCAGAATTTAGCAGTGCCTCGTACTGGCAATGTATGGATCTTCAAACCAATTGTTTACTGAATATCTTTTTTGTTTAAATTGCAAAAACATGCTTTATAGTTTGGAGACTCAGAAAACCTCTGGCATGTTGCAATATACTCTTTATAATGTGTTGTGTTAAAAAGCATTTAGAAGAGTTGAGCTGAAAAAAATGGATTTATAAGTGGACTTATAAAATAAAACTGGGGTTTGTAATGACACAGCCATAAAGCAAGCTATCGTAAAAGTACAGGGACTTTCTCTTAGGATTACCCATTTTTATATTATCTTCATTTGGATGTTATATACCAAAATGGACTTAACTAACTATAGAATATAGCAAGTTTCAAGCAACTTACATAAACAAAGTACCTAAGAAAATGTATAGAACAACAGTAAAGAAACTTTCTTATGTTTTTCCCCTAACCATGAATAATTAGAAGAGATCGGGCGCGTTCAGGGTGGTATGGCCGGAGACCCCTAACCATGAATAATTAAATGTAATTTCCTAGCTTCGTAAGGAAGCTTAGAAAGTCATTTGGTCAATACCTCTGAGTCATTTGAGGTGATACCTGATATCTTTATCTTTGGGTAAGAAGAGCACACACTCTCAGCTGCAATTGTACCTTTGTACACTTTCCTATGAATAAATTATATTCTGTACATTTCTAAAGAAAGCTCACAATTGTTTTAAACTAATTTTTTGCAAACCCCCCTCAAATATTAATCAGCCATAAGGTGAATTATGGATTTTTACATTTTAAAAAATCCTTAACTGTATTCATCTAAAAAGCAAAAACAAAAAAAAAAAGTTGACATTGAGTAAAGCTTCAAATCTCACAGCGCAGTTTACTTATTCAGCACTTTCTGAATAGCTTCAATGTGCAATATATCTGATTAAGGGTCCATGGGGTAAGGCAGAAAAGAGAGTATATGACATATTCGGGGATTAACTACATTTTTTTATAATACTGGTAGAAGGATTACTGTGGAGACTTTTATGACTAGCAATTATGGTATAAAAGTACGTAGAGGCCAGCACTACAAGACCATTTTATGTTTTGCTAGGAAATAAGATTAAGAGTGAACTAATAAGGTTGTATTTTTGAAGTTAGTCTAGTAGAAGTATGAAAAGTGATTGGGAAAAAGATGAAGATAATGTTTAGAGTGTATTCAGAAAAACTGTTTAGGAGATTATTAATAGAGATTCTAGTAAGAGAGTATGAGTGATTGAACCAATAAAATGACATCAAGAGTTGACAAATTTGAGAGGACCCGAGTCCCAATAAGACTTGGTAACTAATTGGATGTGATGGTTGAGAGAGAAGAACCAAGGGGTTTTAGTTGATGAATTGAGGGTGCTGTACACTTGGACTACCAAAGCGGGTAAAGGGAGCCTGCATATTTGTAGGATGTGAGGCACACAGTTGTCTTTATATGTATATGTGAGATATAGTTTGAAGAAATATTTTTTTAAGAAATCTTTTGGGCAGTAATGATTGAACATGGGTGACTAGTTCTACAAAAGAAGAGTGGTTAATGTGAAAACTGAAAAGAGTTTTAGGTGCATCTTAAGGGGCAGTCATTAGAGAGAGAAATAAATGAGATGTAAGACGAGGCTGTGCTTGTCAGAGTGGGTTACTTGAACTTGAAAGTACAAAGATTGGGTATTTTTAAGTGATGACTGACAAGAGGACAGTAGTGAGTAGTTGAAAATACTTATTGTAGCCAAATGTGCATTGATGGGAAGTGGTTTTTTTTGTTTTTTTTTCTCACAGGTAGAAGAGCAGTAACCTGAAAGAAGGATTTAGGAGGTAGGGAACACACCATGAGCAGGCAGTAGAAGTGATATGCTGGGGAATAAAAGGTCCCCAGGAAAGAAATATCTATGAGTTAGATATCTCAGAAAACCTATTTACTATGGCAGGTGAGAAAACAGTGAAAGAGTGAGTTGGAGACAGAGTACATAGTCTGAGGATGATTATCACAAAAGATCAGTATCTAAGGAACCACAATACTTTTCTCCTGTTTCAAAGGCCTGAGAACTAGTCAATTCAAGTATTATCCTTTTAACAATTACAGCTTAGCTGTTTCAACTCACTAAGGGTTCTTAGAGCCTAGTCCTATACTGTCTGATCTTTAACACAAATATAACTTGTTTTTTGAAATTAAAATTATTTTTGTTTTACTTCACGTTTTGATTATAATAATACTACATGCTCATTTAAAAATCCAAATACTGAATTAGGGTACAGAGTGCATGCCTATACTCCCAGTACTTGGGAGGCTGAGGATTACTTGAACTCACTAGTTTGCACCAGCCTGGACAAGATAACAAGACCCCATCTGAAAAAAATACTGAGACACTACACAAAGAATAAAAATGTCTAATAATCCTATTCCTCACATCAAAAATTTATTAATATCGTTACTTTGAAAAAGCTATGTTCAGTTCATTTGTCTATTTCTTCATTAGGTCATTGATTTTTTTTGAGAGTTTAGTTTTTTTAGTTCCCTGGGTATTCTGGTTATTAATCCCTTGTCAGATGTATAACCAGCAAAGATTTTCTTCTATTCTGTATGTTGCTTTTCATTCTGGTAACCATTTCTTTTGTTGTACAGAAGCTTTTTAAATTCATGTAGTCCTGTTTGTCGATCCTTTCTCTTAGGTGCTGAACCATTTGAGTTCTATTTAGGAAGTCATTGCCTCTGCCTATTAATTCCAATGTATTCCCTGCTCTTTCCCGAACTAGCTTCAAAGGTTCAGGTCTTATATTAAGGTCCTTAATCTACTTTGACTTGATACTAGTACAGGGTGAAAGGCATGGATTTGGTTTCACTTTTCTGCATGCAGATACCCAGTTTTCCCAGCAACCTTTGTTAAAGAGGCTGTTTTTTCTCCTTCATATATCCTAGGTCCCTTTGCAAAAATCCGGTGGGCATTGCTGTTTAGATTCATATCTGGGCCTTCTATTCTGTTCCACTTGTTTTCATGTCTGTGTTTGTGACAGTACTGTGCTGTTTTTATTGCTGTGGATCTGTAGTGTAGTTTGAAGTTGGGTATTGTGATACCTCCAGTTTTGTCCAGTATTACCTTGGCTATTCAAGGTCTTTTGTGCTTACAAATGAACTTTAGGGTTGATTTTTCAATCTCTGTGATGGGTATTACATTCTACATATAGATTGATTTTGGTCATATATACATTTTCACAAAATTGATTCTGCCAATCCATGAGCATGGAAGATCTTTCCATCTTCTGTAGTCATCTTCATTTTTTAATACAATAGTTTATAGTTCTCATTGTAGAGGTCTTTCACTGTCTTTGTCAAGTTTATTCCTATGTATTTTATTTTTTTGAAGCTATTGTAAGTAGGATTGTTTTCCTATATTCTTTCTTAGACTATTCATTGTTGGTGTTAGAAAGGCTACTGATGTCTACGGCCAGTACCACCCTGAACGCGCCCGATCTCGTCTGATCTCGGAAGCTAAGCAGGGTTGGGCCTGGTTAGTACTTGGATGGGAGAAAGGCTACTGATTTTTGTAAATTAATTTTGTATCTTACTACTTTGCTGAAGCTGTTTGTGATATCTAGGAGGTTTTTGGTGGAGTTTTTGCTTTCATTTTCATTAAATTTCAGCTTTTTTTATTTCCTCCCTTATTTCTTTGATGTCCCATAGGTCATGGTGCAATGTGTTGTTCAGTCTCCAGGTGTTTGA
Source organism: Castor canadensis (assembly GCF_047511655.1). Lineage (NCBI taxonomy): Eukaryota > Metazoa > Chordata > Mammalia > Rodentia > Castoridae > Castor > Castor canadensis. The sequence goes on along the minus strand of NC_133391.1, from coordinate 124,856,049 downwards.
GTATTTTCTACTGTTTCTTTTGTTGTTGAGTTCTAGTTTTATTGCACTGTGGTCAGATAATATGCAGGGGGTTGTTTCAGTTTTCTTATATTTGTTATGACTTGCTTGGTGACCTAAAATATGGTCTATTTTGTAGAAAGTTCCAAGGGCTGCTGAGAATAATATATATATACATATATTGTGCTGTTGCTGGATGGAATACTCTGTAGCATCTGTCAGATCCATTCAATCTATGTTGTCATTCAATCTAGAGTTTCTCTGTTGATTTTTTTTTTTTTGGCCTGGATTACCTATCTACTGATAATAGAAGAGTATTGCAGTCTTCCATATCACTGTGTTGGGGTCTTATCTGTGTTTTTAAGTCCAGTAGTGTATGTTTAATGAAGTTGGGTACACTGACATTGGGCAAATACAAATCAACAGTTATTTCCTCTTGATATATTGATCCTTTTATTAGTATGAAGTGACCTTTTTTGTCTCTTCTGACTAATTTAGGCTTGAAGTCCACTTTATCTATTATAAGTATAGCTATCTTGCTGTTCTTGGGAGTCATGAGCTTGATAAATCTTGTAAACAACAAATTGTCAGTTCTTCCTTTTTAATCCATTTTACCAATTGATGTCTTTTGATGGGGGAATTGAATCCATTGACATTCAGTGTTAATATTGAGTGGTATGTAGTGATTCCTTTAATTTAGTTGTTTTTGTTGTACAAGAGTTTATGTGTGTGCAACTAATTCTGTGCTACTCTCTACTTGTCTGCTCTTCTCTTGAGATTTAATAATTCCCATCCTTTCATGGCTATGTTTATTTTCATGTTCTGTGTGCAGAATTCCTTTCAGAGTCTTGTAGAGTGCTGGTTTGGTGATCATGTATTGCTAAATCATCATTTTATAGAATATTCCATTTTATAAGTATGCAGCAATTTCTTTAATAATCTCCCTATTATGTAAATTTTCTCTTCATTTTGTATTATATATGCATGTAGAGTTATTAATGAAAAAATAGTCTTTCTCTTAAAGTGAATTACTTCATAATTTAATTCAGAAAGGAATGGATTTCTTTAATGTTTGGGTAATAGTCTTGGATTCCACTATGAGTGCTAAATGCCTATGTCAGTTCACTGTCTTTAGTTTTCTTGTTTGTAAAATTATCTGTTAATTTAAAATAGCCAATTCATCAATTCCTTTCAGAGCTGACACTGCTTTGCCATATAGATTTACCTGCTGCCCTCTGTTGATGACTACTTTCAGGGTAGCTGAATATATTGGGACAGAACAGCATCTTTGGAATTAGATCAATTGAGGGTTGAAAGTTGATTCCAAACAAATTGGCTGTATAACAAGGTCATTCTTAAATTAAATCTCATTTCTGAGCCTCAATTTACTCATATATAAAGTGGAAATTGTAGTACTTATCTTAAAAGGCTGTGCTATATGGTATGTATTCAATTCTTTTAACACAGTGCCTTCCATATCACAAGTACTATTGTGTATATTGTTGTATATTCCTTCCCTTATCATCAGTTTTCTCTCTTCATGCTGTATTATGGGTTGAATTTAATTCAGTAGTCATGTTCTTTCTGAATACATACTGAAAAGAAGCATTTTTAAACCCCAAATTGGAAAGAACATAAAGAAGATATATTTCAGTAATGCCATACAGATTTATTTAAGCACATGTAGAAGTAGTAGATTTAATAATTTTGACTCTCTAGTTCTTCTGTTGTAAGATCAAAAATAATTTGATTGGTGGCTTAGTATATCATGTTTCTGCCTGCAACAGTGACTCTGGGTAGAAATGATTTGTGTCTTTTTACAAACCTCTAATAGCAATATTTTTATACATTGGGTTTAAGAATAGTTTAAACATTATCTGTTTGATTATAGGATGTTTTTCCTTTTTTTCTGAAAAAAAATGCACCTTAATCATACACAATGAACTGACTAATGTCATCACCTTCTCTATCCTATTTCTTTCTGAAAATACTATTATCTGATTGTTTGCATCATATGCTTTAGTAGCAATTTCTTTTGAGTCTGTTATAGGCAGATACCATGTAGAAATACACAAAAACCATCCAACTGAGCAGAAGCAAAGGCTATTTACTCAGTTTGTAGCTAGGGAGTCAGCCACCATCATTTGTGTGTGGTTAGAGCTTCAAAGGCAGCATGATGAACAGGAAAGCAGTGGAGGAAAAATGAGAAAACTGAAGGTACACCTTGATTGGAAGCTGTTGACATGAGGCAACTCTAGAAACACTAACTAGAAATGGGCCATCCTATGTGATTGACTAGGAGCACATGTTTGTCTATCATTGTTTGGTCCTAAGTTGGAACAAGGGCCAAAAATTAGGGAAACTGTCTGTATTAATCAAGTCACAGCATTTGGAGCCATTTATTACAGAATTATTGTTTGGCTTCCTGGTCTAGTTGCTGCAAGTTGTCGGTCGAAGTTCTATTTCTATGTATGGTCTGACCATTATCTATTTGTGTATTCAGTTTCAGTTACTAAAGTACTAAAGACTTATTCCACAGCAATGAGAACAAGAAAAAGAAATCTTTTTAAGTAACTTATTAGAATTAATTCATTGCAATTTTATACTACAAGTAGTACTTTTAGATATATTTTACTACCAATTAATGCAACACAACATAAATTAGTAAAATATATATTCCATCACTAATAAGAAGAAAGATACTTTTATTTATCTTGTTTTATAGATGAGGAAACACAAGCAGGAACCTCCTGGCTCTGAGTCTTTGAATAAGTTTCTGGGACTTTGAATAAGTTATCTGTCCGAGATGCAGTTTCCTGGGAGGGAACATAAGCGGGGCCTTCAGAGTGTTAGTAAAGCGCGCTCTCTCTCTTCATTGGAATAGTGGATAACAGTGGTGTTAAGTTTGTTAAAATTCTGTTACATTTGTGAATGTCTTTATGTGATTTACACTTCAATAAAAACAGCAGTATGCTAAAAATTTCTCCAGGGGTAATACCTCTCCCTGATTTACAGCACTTGCCAATTTCCAAGGTGTAAATATCCTCACCATGCTACCAGAAGGAAATCACTGAATGAAGAGTTGGGAAGAGATGTGTACATTTGCTTCTCCAGCTTATCACTAGATAAAATGTACTTAAAAGAAAATCAACTAAGGCAATGAATCATTCAACTACTTTTATTTCCCAATTTATCCTCTCTCAAATTTTGGTTCACAGCCATGAAGTAAAAAAGTAATTGACAAAATGACTTCATAAAGACCAGTAAACATTTTTTTTAAAAATATAAAAACATTTCTTATTTCCTCAAGTGCACAAAAATGGATTTTTCATAATCTTTAGTTTATGTAAAAACATCACCCTTAATTTATTTTACTTCATTTTGCTTATTTTTGAATTTATTGAGAATTTGATAAATTCTTACAAATCTACTGCTTAACCCAACCCTACTACTTTATTTTAATTATATCACACACACACACACACACACACACACACACGTGTGCAGGTGAGTGTACAAGCAATATATTAAATAAACATCTTCCTGTTCTGGGCTTAATTTTGATGTAACCTTTTGTTACTAAGATTCATCTATACTGTTGCTTTCAAATGCAATTTATTCATTTCCATGACTTAGTTCTATAGACCTTTTGTCCAGTGTTTGCCACAGCCCGTTTATATCAGTCTTGGTATGCTATAAATTTCTCAACAGAGAAGCACTTCACTTGTTTCCTTGTGGGCCTTTTCCCGCAATTTGATGGATTATAAAAATATCTCTCTTCCCTTTTCTCATATTTTTTTCCAGTATTCATGTTCTTTGGAAAATAAATGTGTTCCCACAAAACGGGCTATCAGGTCAATGGAAGGCAGAGAAGCTCTGTCAACACAAAGCAGTTAAAGGTGACAAGTGGCTCATATCTTAACCTAAAATTAGCTTCAGGGTTGTTATAACTAGGATAGTTATGTCAGCTCCTCTTATTATAGTTATTACCTTTATAATGTGTGAAGATTGAATGGGTCATTAATTGTTTCTAAGAAAATGAGCCCTAAAACATTATAAGCTACTAGCGGCCAGAAACATCAGAGTCCTCACAGAAATGGATGGTGCTCACTCAAGACAGTTTCATCACCTGATTTTCTTGAACTACAGAAAAAGACATAAAGTGAATTAACTCTGATAACCAGCCTTTTAAAGAATATCTTACTACTGTACTCAAAATTTAAATAAATCCATGTAAACAAAAGCTACAAGAGGTAGATGGAAATAAGGAAGAGGACAGAACAAATGAGCTCTTTATTCATCCATATAAAATAGAACCTCAGTCCTTTTCTTACAATATTAAAATTTAAAGAAGATACTTCTGAAAACTGAAAGCTTTTTGTTTTTGTTTTTATACTTCATTTGATTTCAAAACCTATCCTAATCTGAATGTATTTGGCAGCAAAGCCTGACTTGAACTAATGGGAAACTATTCATTGCTTTCATTTTTCTACTTGGTATGTATTTTCACACTTTTGCTAAAGAATTATTGGTATTTTATTTCTAAGATGCTACCAGCCTGTGTTGTGGTATTACATTACATTCAGCTTTTCCACCAGTCTGAAATTTTTTAAATTCTGAATTTTGAAATGCTTCTGACCGTAAAGGTTCTATTAAGAGATTATAAACTGCAAAAAACAAATTTTATGTCTAAATCATGACTACTTAACCTTTTTTACAGCATAAACCTCTTTGACAAACTGATAAGGCCTATGAACACTTTCTTGTAAAAATACTTTAAATGCATAAGATAAAATATATGGGTAAGAAATTTATTGTATTTAAAAAGTCAAAATATTAAAATTTATATAGTAAAGTATGTACTTCTTTAAGCATTAATAGTAGGGTCTCGCTGTCACTGTCAAGTCATTACAGTGATAATGTAAATGGAATTTGAGGATATCTGCAATCACTGTCATTCATATGAAAATTTATTTCTGTTGACAAAAGTCACAGATAGTGCTCATACTGCCAAGTTTGTCTCCTACACTCATCACTTAAGAAAATAATAACTTTCAAACAGAGGTTAGAGAAAATAAATAATGCAATTCTTTTTCCCATCTAAGTTCACAGACACTTCATTGTTTATACCCCTGCATTCTATTGATGGGTCGTAGTTCAAGAAACCCTAGTCTCCTAGACCACGGTTACAAATATATTTCACCACAAATATATATCTATTTTTGTCATTAGTTCCCTGTGTTGATTCATTTAGGTTCACAGGTTATGAAGCTGGAGTTTAAATTATGCCTTTAATTTTAGTATTATTTTAGCTGTTTATTATTTTAAATTCCTACCTAATTTGTCATTTCACTGCACAGTAGACAAAGCATCTGAGAGTGTATTTATAGGTTGAATTCTAACTATAGTACTGATTTTCAGAGTCTGTCCTCTTCCAGCCAGATTGTAAATTAGGAAGCAATGAAACATTCTCATTCAAGTCTTTGCTCACCCTTTTAATACCCCCTCATATTCTTTGTCAAAGAAAATTTAAATATCTATTTTCCTATTGTAAATTTCTAAATGCCACAGGGATTCTACCATCTAAGGGAATCTTTAACTTTTAAAATCAAAATACCTCTTCTACATGAAGGAGAAGAACACCAAAGTGAGATTTTGAAATTTTCAACTTTTTGAAACCATCTGATTAATTCTAAAATCACCAGTGCATTCTAATTTTCTTCTAAGCAACATTTACTGTTGTTGCTGCTCATTTTTCTACAACACCTTGGTATATCCTTGTCATCCCATGTTTGGACTGCAGCAAGAGTCTTAGGGCAGGTGTCCTGCCTGTAGAACCTGTTAGTTTCTGTTAGTTATATGCAGAGCTGCCAGCACTTCCTTAAACATTCTTTCTTGAATGCTCATTTTTATTACAGGAACTGTCCCCTAAAACTCATGCCGATTCATAGCACAGCGTCAAAATTCTCTCTCAGGGAACCACCAGTTCACAATTGTCTGTTATTACTTCCTGTGATATCTCTACTGTGTGATGTCTGCCTGTATTCAGATTGCCACTTCTCATGTCCTAGTCTTGCTCATGCCATACTTGGCTCTCTCTCTTCTTTAATCACCTGTATCTGTCACTTCCTTTGAGGAATGGTTTCAAAGAGCCCATTGAATGACACATGTCAGTTTTTGGACATGCCTTTTCTGTTTTCATTCTGTCTTCATTAATGTATCACTCCCCCCCCCCCGAAAATTACCACACTTCACTGTCATAATTTTAAGAAGGAAATGTATGATGATTTTGTTCCCCTTAAAATTTCTCCTGTGATGAGCTATCATTTCCGGCTGCAGCCCACGTGTGGCAAATTTGAGGTACCTGCTCTGTTTCCTTGTTTGTCCTCATAGAGCACCACAGTATCTTTTTTAGTACTCCTATGTGCCCAGGTAAAAACCTGGAAATGGTTTATTCCTTCCTTAGTAAAAGTGCAAATACTTTCACAAAACCTTACAAAAGATCCTGATATATTTGTCTGAGATAAATGGCCCTTCTAATAAGCCACTATTCTGCTAAGCTGTGGAACATCAGAGTCAATCACCGTGCCTTTGGAAATTGTGATTGGCACCACAGTTCACCTCTGACTTGACTTTAGAACTTCAAAGATTATTTTTGGAATAAGGCTGATTTTCCAAAGGAGTGCCAGAGGTTTGGGCATGTATTTGAAATAATGACCTACTTTGAAAAAAAACTTTAGCTTGGAACTTATAGGTAGCCATCAATGTGCAATTATTATAAGCATTCACTACAGGAAATACTGCAGGCATTCGTTGCCTGGCTAAAATCCATGGGCAGATAAATCCTGTGCACCAACACCTACTGATGAGTTATCTCCTCTCTTCCCCCTTCTTCCCAATTCCATCACAAAACCCAGAACCAAACCTATTTTAGTGGAATAGAAGAGAATTAGTCTATTTCATGGTAATAAATGAAAAGGTCTCTCTGGAATAAATGGTCAAACAACTATAATACAAACAAAGCTCTGCATTTATGACACGTTTAGAGAGGAGTGTTACTGATAACCTGCCTGCCCAACTGGGGTGACATTAAATAATGGGCTTCAGTTGGTGCCAGATTTCACAGCATCAAAGCAGTGTTAGTCTACATCCTTCTGTCTTTAGTTTCACAGTAAACAACTGGCAGGGTAAAGGGAACTTAGTTGCGTAACAACACTATTCACTTCCCATGTAGCCATTGAACCGGTAAGCAAACTATACAACATACTGTTCTGGATTGCATTTACTGGATGTGCCCATGACCTTAAAGGGGTCATTTATTTAATGTGTTCTTTATGTATATGATATCATTTGATTCTTACAACTCTGAGAGAGAAATGGCATTATTCCTGTTGTACAGGTAAGTAAACCAAGACTCAGAGAGATTAAATAATTTGTCTAAGATCATAAAAACCAGTAAGTGGCAAAACTAGGAATTCAATTTAAACCTTTCTAAAGTGATTAAAATTTTAAGGATTTTAATTTTAATTTCTGTACCTCACCTGTAATCTTCTTGGTATTTGTCTATTTTGTTTTTTCCAATTTTATATTGAAGTACTGAGGAAAAGACATAATTTCAGTATCCTTTGCTCATATTAAAAACTTATCTGAATGTAAATTTAGATAATTTTGATTAAAATGAGGAAGTGTTTAAGGTACGACCATAAAATAACTGATATATATTTTTTTGGTTCAGTTGTTAGCATTGAGATGTTAGCTTGTAGACTTGGAAATGTTTTCAACTTCTTTAAATGTAATTCTTGGTCATTGATGCCTCCTGGAGTTAAAAGAGACAAAACACAATTGGGCAATAAAATACTTAATTTCAAGAATCAGATATTTCATGAGGTTGGTAATGATTGATCTTCTGTGCCTGTATAGTAGTCAGAAGTAAGAGTAAGTAGGCGAATTAGTGACTGTAGAAATTAAACAAAAAATTGCTCCCTTGTGTGAACCCAGGTTATTGTATTCTTGTAGGTTTTTTTTTAATTGCAAAGTGTAAGATGTATGAGTATACATTTTAACTATGTCGACCCTTCCTCTTAATGTTGAATATGTGATATAATGGATGTATATATTACTTTGAATATTAAAATTAATAGTGTATCACTTTCTTTTTTATACTTTTATTTTTGTGACCAATGTATAAAATTAAGAATGTTATTGCACTGGTTAGTATTGTTATTTGGTCATATACTAAATTTTTTTATTATTCATTTATTCACATGTGCGTACATTGTTTGGGTCATTTCTCCCTCCTGCCCCCCACCTTTATCCTGTCTCTCCCTCCCCCCTTGCTTTCAGGCAGAACCTGTTCTGCCCTTATCTGTAATTTTGTTGAAGAGAAGACTTAAGTATAATAAGAAAGACAAAGTGTTTTTGCTAGTTGAGTTAAGGATAGCTATACAGAGAGATTCCTAGCATTGCTTCCGAGTACAAGTGTATTATAACCCAAGTTGATTCATCTCTAACTGATCTTTACACCAGTTCCTGATCCATATACTAAATATTGAAGTGCTTACTATGTGTATAATCTTAATCTAGGAAACAAAGATGAGAAAAGACAGACATAAGCCTTGCCCTTGTGGAAGTTATAATTTAGTGAAGGAGACACATCAATCAATAGGAAATTGTGTTGTCATCAATTTTAGGAAGAATAAATGTACAGTGTTATGAAAATGTGTAATGCTCAGTTAACAGTTAGCTCTTAGGATGGGTGTGGAGGTATATGCCTATAACCCCAGCTACTTGGTAGGTAAAAGTAAGAGGATTGCAGTCCAGGGTTGGCTGGGACAAAACATGAGACCATATCTGAACAAAAAATAAAAACCATAGGACTACGGGTATGGCTTCAGTGATAGAATGTTTGCCTATCAAGTTTGAGGCCCTAAAGAGTTACACATTCACAACTGGATTTTTAGATATTGGGTGCCAGGATTTCTCTTTGCTTTTCAGAAGATATTTAGTAGGAAGAAGCTATGAGAATTTTAGGAATAGTAAAAGACTTTATGCATTCTCATAGAAAAGCATAATGGAGATTTGCTAGTACATCCTCAAAAATTAATAGCAATGCAGTGTAATGTTTAATTTCACTTTCCATTTATTGCAGCATTTAAAATGCACTGTGCATTAAGACAGGATTTCTCAGCCTTGCCATTGTTGCCATGTTGGACTGGATCATTTTGTTATGTGGACTACCCATGCACTACAGGATATTTAGCAGCACCCTTGATCTCTTACACACTGGATGCCAGCAGCACTCCCATGTCCCTAGTCTCGACAATGAACAGTAGTTCTAGACATTGTCAGATGTCTTTTTCGTAAACTCTCCATGGTTAAAAACCACTGCTCTAGAATATTTTGCATCAATTAAAAAGAATAGAAGAAAACACACACATAAAATTTTCACAATGAGAAAATATATACATCATTACTTTTTAAAAAAAATTACACAAGACAAAACTCAAATGACATAAAATACTAATTGTCATCATGGTCATCAGAATAAAATGATTTGAAGTATAGTGACCTTTGTGGTTTTCTTAATTTACAATGTTTTCTGGAAAAATAATGTATTCTGTCTAATATCCCACTCATTTAAATGGAAGATAGCATAATTTCTGCAGACAGTACATTTAAAAATTTATGATATTGCACATTGCATCATGATTGAAAGCTTGACGTACATATTGTAGGTGTGGATTTAATATGTATTGGTCCATGGAGCCAGAAAAAAGCATATGCCTCTCTTTTTTTCAGTAAGTACCAATATTAGGAATAGAATGTTCCCTAAACTGGAAGTGTTATTTTGGAAAACTGGATTGTTCTATTTTCTGCCTGTTACTGTTACCAAAGAAGCTTGCTTATTCCTGGAGAAAAGATTAAAAGTAGGACACCACACAGTGGGTACAATAAAGTGAATAAAATGTGACTTTCTCAGTCATCTGAGCTGACTAGCCTAGGCTGACTACCCCGAATTGCCTCCTAACTATTCCTCCTTTCTTGGAAGTGTAGTTTTCCTTTCTAAAAAAAACAAGCAAGGTATTAGACAGCAATTTAGAGCAGCATTAGCAGCATTTACCAGGTTCTTTTGTTTTTAATTTTTATGTCCTGATGAGGTTACTGAAGGAAGATTTTCACGTATTCTCATATTTATACACAGTTCCCAACTCCATTACTATGACCCCTCCTCCTCTCTTAAGACAGAAAAGCAGAATGCAAATAGGTTTAGAGACCATGAAATTAGAATAGACTAGAAATAAAAATTTTTAAAAGCTAAATTATTTTCAAATATTGATAACTAATAAAAATGTATATTATTTATAATTCATTCAACAAATATCGAGTAGCTACTATGTAACAGGAAATGTATTAGGACTAGGGCTTCAAGACTAGTGAAAATGGCTCACACACAACTATGTAAAATTCCAGGTATGATGATCACCATAAAGGAGACATATACATTATATGCTATGAGAGCATATAACTGGAGGACTTATATTTTAGATTGAAGAGTCAGGAAAGGCTTTTTTGAAAAAGTGTCTCTTGTCAAGATCTAAATGAGTAGCAGTTAATTAGGAAAAGAGGTATGGGACTGAACTTTCCAGATAAACAGACCATGTGTGTCACAGTCTGTATCCTAAAGCAGAATGCTATACTTAAGGAGCTCAGAGGGCAATAGTACAGATGGTAGGGAGGAAGATGGTGAGAGTGGAGTGGTTGGAGGGACCATGGCTTAGATGCTGACTCTTTAGCCTGAAGGCAGTGGTTGGCATTGGAGATTTCCAAACCAGAGTGCATGATAAGAATAACAGTTGAAAAAGTATTTTGGCAAAGTGTGCAAAAATAATTAGAATGATACAAGAAAGGTTATAAGAACCAGTTAGGAACTAAATGAAGTAGTGGGGAGGTAAAGAAAGAAATATAGGAGAAATTGAATTTCAAGAGAAATTCAGGGACCAAAATAATAGGGCATACTGACAAATTGAGAAGATGTAGCAAGGTGGTACCTAGAGTATGAGCTTATGGAGGTGGAAAGATTCAGTAGATTAAAGAAAATTAGAAGTGGTCCAGTTACGGAGAGAAGTTTTTTAATTCAATATGGGCATATTACATTAGGATGCATTTGAGACATCAAAATAAAACTAATAGTCACTTAAATATATAGTATTAGAGCTCAAAAAAAGAGGTCATGGGGTGGGGATGTAGCTCAGTGGTAGGGAGCACTTGCCTAGCATGTACAAGGCCTTGGGTTCAATCCCCAGCACTACAAAAGAAAGAAGGGGGGAGTCAAGGCTGGAATTCTAAATTTGAAGGCCATCTGTAATACAAGTAGTAAAAGCTGTAGGTCCATTGCCTAGGGAAATTATATAGATTGAGAAGAAGAAAGAAGACAACTTCAGACCAAGCACGAAGGAACATAAAGGAAAGTGTACTTGAGGAACAAGAAGTAGTGTAGGATATTGTATCATAATGGTGAAAAGAAATTACTTGTATATCAAAATATTTTTAAAATTCTCAGAAGAGATTGGTCAACAGGAAATGCAACCAAGAGATCAAGAAAGATGAAGGCTAAAAAAAATCTGCTGTGTTTCATGATAGCAGGAAACAAGTGGAAGAATTTTTGCAGAAGCAAGAAAATTGAAAGAAGTAGAGATAGTTTTTTTTTTAATGTTTGACTGTGACAGGAAGAATAAAGCAAAATACCTAGAACAAAGACAAAACTAGGAATTCTGTTGGTTTTGTTTGTGCGTGTGTGTGTGTGTGTGTGTGTGTGTTCCTTTTGTTTGTTTTTTTCAAATGTGAGAAGCCACTAGAGAAAAGTTGTATATCCAAGAAAGATTTGAAAGAAATGGCAAAGTTTTCAGAAAAGTCATATCAGAGAGCCAGTTAGTGGCTTAATAAATGAGCAAAACAAACAAACAAAAAGACATTAGAATTGTCCTGTCAGTGGAGTTGAGAACTGCCAGTCTAGAAGAGTACAATACAATCTGATTTTTAGGTCATTGTGTGGAGCATTATTTGGAAGAGATTTTCAGAGCAGCCCTGACTTTTGTGCTGAATTAGATGATTTTTTTAAAATTCTTTATAGCCCTACACCATGAATGGTAGAGCTAACCTTGTCTGTATACAATAGCTGAGAATCTTTTTTTAAATGAAGGATGAAAGTGTTTTTAGTTTATCATAGAGAAATTATTTTGAGAAAACATAGTATAAACTGTTTATGTAATTATCTTTACATAAATTTGTTACTAAGAAAAGTAACAAAATGATTTGAGAAATTGGTTTTCACTCTAAGGTAAAAATCCATGCTGGTACACGGTTAGAATCTCCATGTTGATGACATTCAGAACCACCTCATACGTAAATTCTAAATATTTTATAGACCCACAAAACTGTGCTAGAAATAGAAAATTGTATCTTAGTGTTGTCTGAATTTACCTTTATTTGTCAGTCTCTGCCTAAGCAGGTAGCAAGGAAGCCAACAATTTTGTGAGTGACTCTTGACATCTTATTTCTGACTCATAGTTCACTGTAACAATGCATCAGGCTGTACTCCAAATCCTGAGTATCTCACTTCTTTGTGAAGTCCTTCAAATTAACCCCCTCTGAGAGCTGAAATGGCATGCGTGCTCACACACTCTTCCATGAGGTGTAGCTGAGACTCTTAAAGGTCAGTTGCTCTATGTGTTTTCTTTAGAGATGTTACCAGTTTACTCATCCTATCTGTTTTCGGTCTGACTTTTCACATTTAAAATCTCCATTTCGACTTTTTTTTCAAATCTACATTTCTGTTTTTTTCTTGAAGTGCTATGTTCTTGCCTGATCAACTAACTATATTTACCTTCCCCCCACCCCCGCCGGCCTCAGGTGGTTGCTAGGCATATACTCTACTAGTCCTTTCCCCTAACCCTTTTTGAGACATCCCCCCCATCCTTTTTGCTCTTGTTTATTTTTTAGATAGGATCTTGTGTTTCTCCTGTGGGGCTGGCATCTGACCATAATCCTCCCACCTGTGCCTCTCACATAGCAGGGATTACAGTTGTGCACCACCATGCCTGTCTCTTCTTTTCAATTCTCTTTTAACAAAACTATTTTAACTTTTAATTGTATTTATTTATTTATTTTTATTTTATTTTTAAAAAATTTTAATTGTCATATTACTGTTGTACTGGGGGGTACATTGTGACATTTTTTATCAAAGTGCTTGCAGTATATCTGAGTTAAAATCAACCTCACCATCATTATGCTTTATCCTCCCCTCCTCCCATTCTTAGAATAGTTTCAGCAGGTGTCATTTTTCCATCAGGTGAGCACATAATATTTCTACCATATTCGCCTTCTTACACCCTTTTCCTTGTATCCTCCCCCTTCCCACTGGTGCCAACCCCTGTACATAACCTGTTCTACCTTCTAGTTCTCCATTGTTGAAAAAAAGACATTTTTGTTTAAGATACAGGGAATTTCAGTGTGACATTTCCACGTATATATGTACTATATGTATGAATGTATTAGAACCCAAATTGGTTCATCCCCTCTATTATTCTCCTTTCTACCTTAGTCCTCCTCTTATGGTGATCTCAACAGGTTTAAAAAATCTGTATTCATTCTTAAATAGAAAGTACATCAACCATACTCACCTTCTTTACTTTCTTCTTTCACCCTCCCCCTCTTGTAGTGCCCTCCCCTTCGTGTGACCTAATTTTCATTCTTGTTCTTTGTTGTTTAGGTGTCTGCCCACTGGTCAGTGGAATTTTTCCTTGGTATTATACCTATACATGCATTGTACCCGGGCCGGGGTACCCCCTCCACTGAACTTCCTCACCCTTTTTCCCTATCCTGTGTTGACAGTTTCCACTTCATTATTATTCACTATCTTTTTTCTCTTCTTTAACTCATCCCTTGGTCTCCTTTACCAGTCCTGCTTTTGGATACATGAGCTGTATGTATTTGTATGTACATATAATGCTTATATTTTTATTGGGTCTGAATCCCACATATGAGATAAAGTGTGTGGCCTTTGGCTTTCTGACCCTGGCTAACTTCATTTAAGCTGTATTTATTTACCTGCAAATGACAAAATTTCATTCTTCTTTGTAGCTGAATAAAATTCCATGGCATATAAATACCACGTTTTCTTAATCCATTCATCATTTATAGGGCCTCTTAGCCATTTCCATAGCTTGGCTGTTTAGCACAACTGTTTTAGCTTCTCACATATTCACATTTATATGTAATTCTTCAAAAATAAGATCTTCCCATCATACATCTGCTTATTCTTTTTTGGCAGTTTGTATACTGGCATAGTTTGTAATTTACATTTTTTAAATTTGTAATCTTTACTGTAAGCTCATCTTTGGTGAGAATTGTTTCTGGGTGAGTCTCAGGTGTTCTGAACTGTGGAACAGTATATGGGGCAGATTTTAGATTCTGCTGTGCTCTTATGGCTTTCACTAGTGAAGGGCTTATGTTAATGTTGTTTTTTCCTGTTCAGGGTTTCCAAGCCTTTTTAGAAGTTTTTAATTCATTCAGGCTCACACCCATGAACAGTGCAGAGCTGGAGTTGCTGGAATCCTTCTGGAGGCTGTTTCAATCTTTTGTTCAGAGTAACTGACTTCTGTACCACATTCCTCAGACCAGGCAGTCTCTCCAGCTTCCTGCCATGCATAGAGCTTAGAGCTCAGATTCTGCAACATATATATCAAATTTTTAAACATTTTATCTGGCATTTTTATGTAATTGGCACTGGAGGAAGACTTCCTGCCTTGATTTGGTCCTCCATATTGATCAAAAAGTTGTTTTTTGGCTATGTAAAAAACTTTTCAAGTTATTTCTTAAAATATATATTTTGATGGCTGATATAGAAGCTAGCATATGTTAGAAATCCAAAACTATCAAATTTGGAATATGTATTTATGCAAATTTAGTCATATTCTGAGATGACAAATACAAATTTTTATGACAACAGTGACATTTATAAAAATTTACATTTCAGAATCAGAATGAAAAGAATTCTCTAACATACATATCTGCATATTTAAAATAACTTCCATATATTGTTTCTTAATCGTTGCTGTTTTGTGATCACCTTAATATCTAAGATTTTTCTGTGACATAGTATGGATTTTGTGTCAGGTACATCAAATTGAATTAAGAGCTAGAGAAAAGTAGGCACTGTTCAAGTTTATATAAAGAGGTTAAATAATACAATGAAAAGAAGAAAGAAAAGAATTTGTTCTAAGCACAAATCATCCACAAAGTTAGATACTTGGGAAATACAGTTTTCATTATTTTACTGGAAAGTTTTTTAGACATAGTATAATGTATGAATAATGCATAATATGGATATTTGTTTAGCTAATTAACTTTTGTTTGCGCTCACTTTGTAATCAGAGGCGTAGAGACTAAATCGTAGTCAATGTAGTGTGTTCTGTCCTGTTCCCTTTGGTCTGTGTACTTAGGTTCTTAGTGCCTTCCAAGTACTAGTACATTGGTAGATATGGTGACTTATTGGCCTGGCCCATGCATATTGAGCTGTCCAGTCTACCAGTTCACTGTGCTTTTTTACTTGTACTGACTAAAAGATCTTCCTATCCACCCAGTGCTAATCAGCGCTGTCCTCTGCTGCTCCTTTACTTCATTAGGCATGAGAACATTCTGAGACCTTGTTTCCTCCTAAGATTGCATTCTGGAGATAGCACAGTGTGGGCTTCCCTTGCTCATAAAACTGCAACATACATCAGGTTAGAACTGCTGAAAGGATGATTGTCAGATAGAGATCCACCAATGTCTTGCCCCAGCACCACAGCATCTTTATCTAGTATGTGTTGACCATAAGGAGATGGCAATAGAAGGAGCAGGAAAGGGATCTTCCAAACCTACCATTTATGCTCAGAATCCTAGGCTTTAGAAAGTCAAATACCAACATTTAATCATTTAATTTCTTTGTTATCTGCATACTGTTGTGCCATCCATTCCTGGAGCCACTGAAACATTCTCTGCCTCCAACGGAATGGATAAGAGTCATGGATAAACAAAACTGAGAATAAAAACCACGTTGATTAATAATGTAAATACTTTTCTGCTACAATAAACAAATGGGAGGAATAGGGCAAGAAAAGAGACCCCCGAGATTTAGTGGCAAAAGGAGGAGACCAGCAGACCTGCTTACTGTTTGTATGTGAGTGAGACGTACTGTGGCTTAGGAGTAGCTGAGTATAGTGGATCTGAAACCAGCTGGCAAGTGTAAGCATTTTTGTTGGAGGTTGAAAATGGCTTCTGTTATGGGGTAGTGTTGTCTTCTAGTTAGAGCCCCATGGGATTTCTCACCTGCCTGGAAATCAGAAACTAAGTTCTTTGACTTTTTTTAATTTATTAAATTTTCAAAAGAAATAGGATAATGTAAAATAAAATGTGACCTCAGGAAAATAATTATTTTAAGGCTTAAAATAAAAATTTCAAAATTATTCATTGTAAAACTAGTGTATCTTCATTTGCCTAGGTGAAAATTAGCATTGCTGATTTTGCTTTCAGAGTGTCTTGAATTCCCAATGCAACCACTCTAGTTCAGGTCCTTGATACCCATGTTTTATTGTTGCATCTTTCTGCCACTTAGCACTCACATTCTTAAAAATAACTTTGCTTCATGTTTTTCTCCTTTTTAAAAGAATTATTTCATGAGTTTTACTTGCTTAATATTTTCACTGCAGCATCTCTAATATCTGTATACAATTCTGCCATGGACTGAATTTTGTCTTCACAAAGTATTTATGTTTAAGCTGTAAACCCCAATGGGACTTAATTGATTAAGGTTAAATGAGGGTAAAGTCCTAATCCAGTAGGACTGGTGACCCTATAAGATGGAAAGAACATTATCACTTTCTCTCTCTTTCACTCCCCCTGCATGCACATATGTGTATAGCAATACATAAAGCAATACATAAAGCAAGAAGAGAGCCTTGTCAGAACTTGACCATGCTTGTACTGTGATCTCATACTTCCACATCCACAACTGTGAAAAATAAATTTTTGTTATTTAAACCACATATAATATCATATCTTGTTATGGCAGCCCAAGCAGAAAAAGATAATTCCCAAGGCCTGGAGTAATGCTTAACCCATTCGGTAAATGTTTGACCATTGTAGAGACCAGCACTGCTATATTGTATTCAGGAAGATAATGAGATTCTCAAGCTGGCCAGTAAGGGGCCTCTCCAGTAAGCTTTATGGACAACTGTAGCATAAAACAGCCATAGACAGCACAGACACAAATGAGCATGGTAATATTTCAATGAAATTTTATTTACAAAGGCAGATAGCAGGCTGTATTTGGCACACAGATTACAGGTTGCCCATAGCAACTGACTCACCTTAGACTCTCTAAGAAATATTGTCCTCTCTTCTTGATGGAAAGGCTCTCATCCAGTTAGACTGATAGGTGCCTCCTCCACATACTCCGTGCAGTTTTCTTTGCCTCAAGGTTGTTCTCCATTTCTCTCCTTGATTCCAAATTTCTATTCTTCCCTGCATGGCCAGAAATTAAGGAAAAGTAAAGAAAACACAGTTTCTGCCTACAAGGGTCTTAAAATAGAAAGGGATAAGTTCATAATCAACATAGCTACATGAGGGTATAGAAAGAACAGTAGGGACATACAAGAAGAGAGTAGAGTAGTAGTAAAAAGTGAATAAATGAAGAGGTGAAAGATGAAACATTACTGGAATGACAGGAGAGTGGAAGGAGGAACAAGACAAAAACAGTGGGAAAAGGGAAAGCAAGCACAATTGAAAGGAGAATTGAAATATAAGAGCAAATATGAGATCATCCTGTTTTTGTAAAATATGTGTATATCTCAGTTAAAAATAGGGGAGATGATCTCCTATATATATTAACTTATGGAGGTATTCATGTTATATTGATAAACAAGAAAAGGAAAGCACCATATTTGTAGGCCCATACACTGTTATATTTTGTGTGAGCTGTGAAAAGATTCACCAATATTACCTCAAGGATGATTGCTTCTGGAAGTTGTGGGGAGGTAGGATAGAGTGATTAGTGTGATTTTAGCTGGAAGTAACAGAAACATGACTGACAGGAGCCTGGCAAGTCAATGTTTATTTTTTCTCATATAATAAGTCTGGAAATAGTTTTTGTAATAAAAAATACAGACTCTAACTTAGTGTCCACTTTGTGCTGTTCTCACACATTTTGCCCCAGGTTTCAAGGTGACTCACACAGAACCCAGCACCAAGACCAATCACATCCACAGAAGGGAAAGTAATAACAGTGTCACTAATTTCTAACCTTTTCATTAGGAAACTGAAAGCATTCCCAGTGACTTTCAGCATACTTTTCCTTTGGTTTCATGTGCCAAAGCTGGGCCAACTGAGAGGGTATGAAATCATAGGTAAACAACTATGTAGAGTTTCTGGGTTCCATAAAGGAGAACACTTCAATAAAGGAAATGAAGACTTGGAAAAGTATTAGGCTAGACAACCAGTGGTATCTGCCACACTTTGCTTTATTTTTAGGAGTTATTATATTGTATTGTTCATTTATTACCATAAGTGTGTGTGACTCATGTAATTAAAAAATGAGCTCCAGTTTGGATCTTTCTCTCAGCCAATTCTCTGGCCTATTAGTCTAAAAGTGTGGGATTTCTGAACATCAAAGTGTCATGTGCAAAAACAGAAAAAAAGATGGTATCTGGGCCTACATGCTGAGAACATAGTGACCTCATCCACCAGTTAGTAATGATGATTTGGTTAGTTACCTGTCAGCTGGTTTACCCAACTTGTAAATTTCTTTACCTCCCTAGATGGAGGTTTCTCTGGACTGAGAAAGGAGGTAAAACCTTCCCTTGCCTCTAAGGGACACAGATAGCAGTATATTCTAGATCCCAATTAGAAACATCTATTTGGCAGCAGTGTATAGCACAAATTGTATGGATCATAAAAGAGGAGGAAACGCTAAGTCCAGACAAAAGATTGTGAGAGCTGCACTGATGCTATAACAATGTCAAGAGAGAAAGGCAGTAAAATAAAAGAGCTGATAAATAGGTAGAATTTATATGAATAGACTGTTGGTCAGATATAGAAAATGAGGATAATGGAAAGATATACAGTCATTTGTACATTTCTTTTTTGAATGAGTAGCAATTGGATTTTGGTAACAGTCACTAAGAGTTTAGCTAAAATTATATTCCAGTTTCAGAAATGGTAACATGTTGGGAGAAACTGAATCACAATAAGTATGTATGTACTGAGACTTTTTTGCTTTGGAATTCTGTTTGGTATAAATGTAGGTAATGTGAACCATTGCCTGGCCTAGTCTTGCCCAGCTCAGCCTCACATTGTCTCTGAACCTGTCCTTACCTATGAAGCGCTTCTTACTATGAGATGCTCCATCTCTTCTACATCCTACCAGGTATGACCTGTGTTTTCTATCAAGCTGGCCAAATCTGTGGCCTTTGTCATTTCCATACATTACAAGATAAGCTCAGAAGTAGAAACCAAGGGAAACATTCAAGAAAAGTAACTATTCATTTTCATAAAAGTCTTTAAAATATATGTGAAATGCTGTTAACTAATTGTATCTCTTTAAAATGTTGAACTGGCTGCCTAGTCCTAATTTTATGCGAAATAAGAATGACAGGTATCACTGGACCATTAAATCATAAAATGTAAGAACTCAAAGATTGCTTAAATGTCACCTAGTTCTTCTGCCACATTTTGGAAATAAAGCCAGTTGGTAAAGTACCTTAATCTCAGATGACAGTTTTTTATGTGAAGATTATTAAGGAATTTTCCAATCCGGAAAGTTTTCAACAATGACTTGTAGCCTCAAAATATGGTTTTTAATAATATGATGTCTTTTAGATAAGCAAGTATGTATTTAGAAAAACATTGTTTATTTGATGTCCTAGTAACTAAAACTGTGGACAACCTTGCAGGTCCCAGGGTAAGTCATACAGTCACTGCTCTATCTCTTGAGATGTACAAAGACATGAATTCCCAAAAAAGTACATGATAGCCAGAGGCCTTAAAGATTAAACTTAAGATATAGGCTATAAAAATGCAAATCCTGAATTTCAGTACACTAACCATACAGAAAAGCAGTGAAATCATCAGATTAGAGAAAGGGATGGGAAGTAGTTACAAAATAGCAGAAAGGCAAGAAGCCAAAAAGAAACAATATGAGAACTGAAAATTTGAGGCTTGAATCATTCCTCATTTATGGATGGAACTGATCATTTGTCTGAGGCAAATTAAAGCTTTCAAATAATCAGAATTCTAAGAGTGTTCATTTTTTCCATTTAAGCTCTATTTGGCTTCATCATTCAGTGAACAATCAGCCCTTACCTCAACTCTGTTCTAGAGGCTTGAAATGAATACAGAAGAAAGACTTGGTCCCTTCTTAGTTTACCAACAGGTAAAGGGACATGCTATGTACACAAGAAGCTAAGTAAGAATTTCACTAGCTACACAGCATAGAGGAGACAAGACATGTGCCTCCCAGAACAAACCACCCGTGGAAGAAAAATAAGGAAAAGACTGGGAAGGAAGATTGGGGCAAGAAAATAGAAAGCCTCAAATGCTAGTCTTTAAGAAAAAAAGGTCAAGATTTATTTTTATGTTAAATGTAATAATTGAAAAAAATCGGATTCTAAGAACCAAATGAAGTAAAGAAAACCTCATACAAAAATAAATAGTAATAATTAGTGGTTTACTAAATTCCCTACCATTGGTGAGTAATTCTTAGAATGGGCTCACATCCAGTCAGTTTCTAGAATATGCAATTGGCCTACTGTATCAGATGGAGGATTCTCTATGGCTTCTGGGTTATCTAAGAACACAGATGTCCTCTAAAGAGTGCCTCTCAGTATGTGCAATTAACATTTGAAATAATATGATGAAAAACTAATACATCAGACTATACAGATCCTAATTAAGAACCATCAGAATAATACGATTTAAACTGCCTGGAAAAATTTGGAGGTCACACTGTGTCAAGAGTACTAAAGGAGTACATACAGGTGAACATAAGGGGTAATTTTCTTACAACATAATTCTGGGTTCTGTCCAGGTTTTCTGAGAGTACTCTCTGAATATGCATGTATTACAAATGTGGCTATTTGTTTGTTTGCTTGCTTGCTGTGTGCTTTAGCATTATGACTTAAATAGCAGTTAATCACAGTGATTCACCAGATAAAGAAGCTGTTTACCAAAGGAATCAAAATAAAGGTTATCATCTACAATGAATAAAAGTGAAAGTATCACAATTACTCACTTATATTGGGTATACTTCCTCTCAGGGAAACAAATGTGTAATCAGAGAGTAGAGTCTATATATGCACATATGAATACATGAATAAATTTTAAAAAGTATTAGAAAAAAAAGAGTGCTAAATGTGGAACATCAATGGGCATAACAAGTAGGAGAAGATAAAGTTACAGTTGTGTAAAAATGTGTTTTGTTTTCTCAGGAAGCTGCTGCTGTTTTGTTTTGGATAATCATTTTGTATATTTTTACTTTTGCTTCAAACTTTATATTGCTGTTCATATCAATTTGAGTAGCAGAAAATTGATTGAAACTCTTTTTTTATATCCTACTAAAAGTTACCTCCTGCCTTTTGTTTCTCCTAGAAATATCATATTAATTTAATCTCTTAAATCCTATTACATTTCAGGAACCTTATCATTAAGCAGATCAGGAGGTTAAGTGTAGTTAAGTTTTATAGTACATTCTAGAAGTCATGAAAATTGGATTTCATGTTTAAGTTATAATTTATCAGGCAATGAAACTTCAAAAAACCATTTAATTATCAATTAAATACATGATTTATGACCCCTAAATTATAATACAAAAGCTTCCTCATTGTTATAGACTTTTCCATAAAGATAAAATCTATACCAGACTGTTCTCATACCTTCATTGCTATAATCAATCCATTCTTACAATCGTGAGCTCTCAGGATGTTTTGATTGCTGAGAGCAGAAATTCATTCAGAGATGCTAAAGTAAAAACGAAAAAAGCATGGGTCGGGGGTTTTCCTGTCCTTTGCCAAGCTGGACAAAAATGGAGCATTTTGCCTATGATAAAAAGATCATAGCATGTTATGTTGATATAACAAATTTATATCACTGAACATTTCTCCATAGTGTATATATATATATATATAGTGTTATAAGAGTCTTGGGAATATTGCTAAATAGATTGGGAAAAATTACTTATTTACATACAGGAAAGAAGAAGCTTAAATAGATGGAGTGATTTGCTGATTGTTTTTTCACCTCAGGGATTAAGAGTTACATTTGGTATGTGATCGGGGGCAGGAAGGGTGTTTTAATTTATTTAGGTAGGGTGTTCCAGGAAAGACTGAGATAATGATACTTGAGATGAAAGTTAAAACAATGAGAAGAGAACTGACAAGTCATACAGACAATGAGAGAATATCTGAGGTGGAGGAAATAGCAAACACAAAGTTATATGGGATACTCAAGAAAAACAGAAGACAAGCACTTTAAATAGATAATGAGGTAGCATATTGAAGCAAATAATAGTAAATCTAAGAATTGCATTATAGAGCCATTAAGTCTATTGTTTGCTGTGAACAGAAAATTTTTAACCTATCATAGGACATGAAAATGTAGAATCATAATTTTAACTGTTGTATAATTGCAAATGCTTAAAATTCAAAGGAAAACTATAAAAGAAAGCATCTCAAAATATTAGCAGTGTTTTATTTGGGAAGCAGAGTCTAAAGTAATTCATTGGTTATCTACTTAGTATTACTTTCTACATTTTCTACACTTTATTTCTCAAATTTATTTCAACAGAAGTTCTCAAACATATGTTGCCAGAATAGTATTATCCTAAATAATGAAATTCAGTTAAATATTAGTGTGCATTGCTTATTTTTTTCTAAGCACTAATATATATTGGAGTGAAAGTTAAAGTAAAATACTGCTGCAAAAGAATCTTCCGGTATATCCCAGGCTGGTTTTGAACTTGCAGTCCTCCTGCTTCAGCCTTCTGCATGATGGTGAAAGGCATGAACCCCCCCATATCCAGCTCTCGGTGCATGCATTAAAAGCTTGTTCTATTATGCATACTCATGTACTTTATAATATTACTTACAGTATTTGTTTGCAGCACTATATACATCAGGCAGCACAATACAAACTCACCTACAGAAATAGGTAGAAAGATATTTAATCACTACCAACAGTTTGATTTTGGTATGCTTGATTTTTAGCCACTACCTTGTTTTATTCTATGCTTCAGACAAAGAAAAAATATTTGGGAGAGGGGAGCAAATTATCATATAATAATTGGATTTGAACCTATTTACATCTCAACATATGTTTCAAATTTTCCATAACAATCATGTATTACTTTTATTTTAAAAATGATAAGTTAATATACATATTTTTAAATTACTATATTATTTTAAAAACTTAGAAAAAACTAAAGATCTGTTAGCCAATATTTCCAGTCTAGATCCTTTGATATATCCCACAGAAGGAATTGCCATTAGGAGGTTTTCACCTTCTGGCCTTCCATTTCTTTATAGAAAATACATGACATTGGTTTTCCTACATTATTTTATAAATTGTGCTGCCATAGTTTATTAATCATATGCCATTATATAAATGTGCCACATTACAAAAACATTTTTCTTTCAGTATAAACTTTACCTCCAATGAAATTCACAAATTTTAGATGTTGTTCCAGTGAATTTTAGCAGATGTACAGACCTGTGTAACCTAATTGCCATGAGGACATGAAACATTACCATCACTCCAGAAAGTTTCTTTCTTCCCCTCCCATTCAATTTTTGTCCCATCCCTTTGAGGCAACCACTATTCTGATCTTTTTAATCATAGATTAATCATACTGTCCTGGAATTTTACAGAAATAGAACCATGTGCTATTTATTCTTTTGTGTAAGTTTTCTTTCGTTAGCCATTATATTTTGGGGATTTATCCATGATTGGGGGTATATAAATCATTTGTTTTTATTTTCTAAGTAGCATTCCATTATAAGCAGGTACTACAGTATATTTGTGCTTCCAAAAATGCTGCTAGTCGCAACTGTCTCTACCCAGAAGTACTAACTACTACTTCTAGTTACTGCCTCCCTAACTAGAGGATGGGTTCTGTGCAGCTCCAGAGTGATAACACTTACCCTTTGCAGCTGCCACCAAAGCATGAGGTACAATGAGAACCACTTGATTCTTGTGTGCATAAGCTGGAAGTAACAAGATGCTGATGCTCTGAGAGAAAAGCTTTGGGCCGGCAGCATATGGGCACTAGCACATTAACTACTGTCCTTCATCCCCAACAGAAGAGCTATAACTCTTCCTACAGACAATGTGACATCATAGCTCATAGGTCTTTCAAAAGACTGTACTCATTCCACTAAAGGCCTATAGAATTTCCTCGTGGTTGTCTCCTGCTTTCCCTCCCTAACTCCCCAGTAAAGTAGTATCAGATAACATTTTGCCTCAGGCTCTGCTTCCTAGGGAATCCCAACTAACACAGCCTATATGTAGATGTGTAGGTGCATTCACCTGAAGTGTTTCTCTTCACTTACAAGGTTTTTAAGTATCTTGAAATACATTTTTCTCCTTTTCAAATCTTCGTAATCTCTAAATTTAGTCTTATTTACTGAACATCTTCTATGTGTCAAGTACTTTTCTAAATGATAGCAATGTACTGCTTAAATATAATCATCCTGCTTTAGATGTAGGCCTTGAGTTCAAGTCCCAGTACCAAAAAAAAAAAAAACCTGAAATTCCATCTAAGAACTAAAAGAGGTTCTAAATCTGGCCCGTGTTCAAGCTTAAGGTACCTGTGAGTCCCACTTAAATTTTTTGAAATAATATATTTCAAAAGTATGTGAACTTTTCTGAGGATAAGATCCATAGCTTTCATGAGCATGTCAGGAGGATCTTGGAAGAAAAAAAGCAAGCAAATGAAAAGGAAATGGATTAAGAATAAGTAAAATGTGCCACTGCACAGGTAATTACAGTGTTTTTGCAACTGGCATTCCCCTGTCCCAGACTGTTATGAGGAAATGCATAGTTGGACCTGATGTCACCTTCCTCCCAAGACCATTTTCTGAACTGCTTTTGGAATGCAGGTTTAATTATGTATGAAAAAGGCTTTCCCACTATGTGTGAAATTCTTACACCTGATCTGTTTGGTGTTTTAGTAGGAAAAGCTTGACTTTTTAAAACTATATCCTATAAACTTATATAAAAATAAACTGTCTTTATATATGATGACAAGATGTACTAAGACTTAATGAAGACAGTAATGACATATGCAAAATCAACATTATAGAAGTAGAGGGTAGTCAATAACTGCTAGTTACAAATACAGTTTGGGCAAAACCATTCAAAATAAAGTAAATTAATTTAAATTATTGATCATTAGTCTACTCAGATCATTAAAATATGCTATTTTGTTAATATTTTGCACACTGGTTGAAATAACTTGCTTTCTCCCCACAGTCACTTTTTAAAATCTGTACAGAGACATTCTGGGAAGTTTCTCCCAAAGAGCTTTGTTTTCTTATGTATTGGGGTTCATTATAAGTGCCAACATCTGTGTTCAGTCTGTTCCCTCTATAAACAAACTATTTTATATTTGACTGTTCATATCTCCTGAAGCCCCATATTTTGCTGGAGCTTCTGTTTCTTTGTTAGAGTTTCTTAAAACCACTTGAACATAATAAAAGAGTTTTTTCCAGTTTTGAAATAAAGTAAAAGAAAATAGACCTAACCTCAAAGTTGAATGAATTCACTGTTCAGTTTCTATGAGACATCAGGAGAAAGCTTACAAACTTAGTTATTTGAAATCTGAGGAAGAATAAAACAACATAAGAGTATACTTGTTTGTGGTATGAAATTATATGTAGTCTATGTCAAAAAATACAATTATCTAAAAGAGTATTTCTTGTTAGTAAGTCCTGTTCCTTAGGCAGAAGTTTTTTGTTGAGGGTTAATATTCCACCAACAGAATACATAATCCTTTAGTATTCATTAGTATACCACAAAAGACTAAATGTTTACCCCCCTTCATTCATATTTGAAATCCTAACTCCCTAGGAGATGGTGTTAGGAGGGTAGGCTATGATAAGTGATTAAATAATAAGGCAGAGCTCTCATGAATGGAATTGGTGCCTTTAAACAGACACAGGAGAGCACGCTGTCCTTTCTACCCTATGAGGACACGTCAGGAAGATAGTGTCTGTCTGCGAACTAAGAGCCAGCCCACCGCACACCTGTTCTGGGGTCTGGGCCCACCGCACACCTGTTCTGGGGTTTGATCTTGGACTTCCCCATCCTCCAGGTCTGAGAGAGATTTACTTCTGTTGTTTATAAAGCCATCCAATTTATGGTATTTTTTTACAGACGCCTGAACAGGCTAAAACATATATTAATTTTTCTTGGTGACTCAACATGGTTTATCAAAATAATCATTATTTTATGTCTTTAATCCTTATTTATTATAGAAACAAATTGTAATGATGTATAATTTTTTTTTTTTGCAGTAATAGGGTTTGAACTCAGGGCCTACACCTTGAGCCATTCCACCAGCCCTTTTTTGTGATGGGTTTTTTTGAGATAGGATCTTGTGAATGGTTTGCCCAGGCTGGCTGCAAACCATGATCGCCCTGATCACTGCCTCCTGAGTAGTTAGGAATACAGGCGTGAGCCACCAGCCCTCAACCAATTTTTATTTTTATCTTAACACATAATCATTGTACATACTTCTGTACATACATTGTGGCATTTTGATTTATGTATACTTATCCTTCACCTCAAACCTTTCTCATTTCTTTGTGGTGAATACATTCAAGTTCTCTTGTCTACATTGAGATATTATAATATGTTATTAACTCTGTTGACCCTACCGTGTCATAGAACACCAAGTCTCATTCCTTCCATGAAACAGTGGACTTCCCACTCCTTCCTATTCTCCCCAGCAACTGGTAACTACCCTTTTTCTGTCAACTTCTGTGAGATCAAAACTTCCTTGGATTTCACTTGAAATGCTCCTGTGCTATGTATCTTTCTGTGCTTGATTTTTTTCACTTAACATATGTCCTCCAGGTCCATCTATATTGTTAAAAATGACAGGATTTCATTCTTTTTGTGAATTAGTATTCCATTTTGTATCTAAATGTATGCACCTCTCATTTGTCTGTTGGTAGGCATTTAGGTTGATACAATATCCTGGCTATTGTGAATAGTGCTGCAGTAAACAAGGGAGTACAAGATGTCCTTTCAGCATATTGATTTCATTTCCTTTGGGTATATACCCAGCAGTGAGATTGCAGGATCATATGATAGTTCTATTTTTATGTTTTTGAGAAACCTCCATACTTTTCTCCGCAATGGCTAAACTAATTTACATTCACACCAGCAGTATACAAGGGTTACTCTTCACATCCTTACCAAAACTTTTCTTTTCTTTTTTGATACTAGCCCTTCTCAATAGAGTGACGTGATATCTCACTGTGGTTTTTTTAAATTTTATTTTATAGTTTTCACATGTACTTACATGTATATACATTATTTGGGCCACCCCTCCTCACCTCCTGGCATAACCTCTTCCACCCTCTTGTTCTCGCTTTTGTTGAAGAAAAAAAAACATAAAAGATAATAAGAAAAACGTGGCATTTTTGCTAGTTTGAAATAAGGATAGCTATACAGGGAGAGTCTTTGTGATGTTGCCATGCACATGTGTATTACAACCCAAATTGGTTCATCTCTACCAGACCTCTTCACTACTTCCTGGTCCCCTTCCCATAGTGGCCTCTGCCAGTTTAAGATTACTTTACTTGCTCCTCCTCTACAGTGAGCACATAAACCGCATTCAAGTTTTAGGTTTCCTTCCCTTTCCCTATTCCTCCCATGTGTGTTCTCCCCTTAGTGTGTGAACCATGCCCAATAATATGACCGCATTTGTTTTAAGTCTATAATCCGCATACGAGGGAGAACATGCGATTTTTGACCTTCTGAGCCTGGCTAACTTACTTAAGATGATGTTCTCCAGTTCCATCCATTTACCAGCAAGTGACAAAATTTCATTCTTCTTTGTAGCTGAGTAAAATTCCATTGTGTATAAATACCACATTTTCTTGATCCATTGGTAGTGGGGCATGTTGGCTGTTGCCATAGCTTTGTGAACAGTGCTGCAATAAACATGGGTGTGCAGGTGCCTTTGGAATAACCTGAGTTGCATTCCTTTGTGTATATCCCTAGGAGTGGCATTGCTGGATCATATGGAAGATCTATGTTTAGTTTTTTAAGAAGCTCCATATTGTTTTCCAGAGTGGTTATACTAGCTTACATTCCCACCAGCAGTGTACAAGGGTTCCTTTTTCCCGAATCCTTGCCAAAATTTGTTGGTGTTGGTGTTCTTGATGCTAGCTATTCTAACAGGAGCGAGGTGGAATCTTAGTGAGGTTTTGATTTGCATTTCCTTTATGGCCAGGGATATTGAGCATTTTTTCGTGTGTTTTTTGGCCATTTGGATTTCACCATGACTTGGTCATGGTGAATGAACTTTCTGATACATTGTTGGATTCAATTTGTCATTATTTTATTGAGGATTTTGTGTTGAGGTTCGTTAAGGAGATTGGCCTATAGTTCTCCTTTTTGGACGTGTCCTTGTCCAGTTTTGGAATGAGTGTAATACTGGCTGCATAAAATGAGTTAAGCAATGTTCCTTCCCTTTCTATTTCATGGAAAAGTTAAGGAGTGTTGGTATGAATTCTTCTTTGAAGGTCTGATAGAATTCAGCTGAGAATCCATCAGGTCCTGGACTTTTCTTTTTTGGGAGACTCTTTATTGCTGCTTCAGTTTCATTATGTGTTATAGATCTATTTATAGATCTCATTAATATCCTCTTGGTTCAGTTTTGTATGGTCATAAGTATCTAGAAATTTGCCCATTTCACCAAGATTTTCCAATTTATTGGAATATAGGTTCTCAAAGTAGTCTCTGATGATTCCATGGATTTCCTTGGTGTTTGTTGTTATCTCCCCTTTTTTGTTTCTGATTTTACTAATTTGGGTCTTTTCCCTCCTCATTTTAGTCAGATTTGCCAGGGGCTTGTCAATCTCATTTACTTTTTCAAAGAACCAGCTTTTTGCTTCATTGATTCTTTGTATGGTTTTTTAGGGTCTCTATTTCATTAATTTCAGCCCTTACTTTTATTATTTCTCTACTTCTCCTTGGTTTGGGTTGTGCTTGTTCTTGTTTTTCTAGGAGTTTGAGATGCAGCATTAGGTCATTTATTTGAGATCTTTCTGTCCTTTCAATATATTCAGTCATGGCTATAAACTTTCCTCTTAGGACTGCCTTTGCCATGTCCCATAGGTTCTGACAGGTGGTGTTTTCACTTTCATTAAGTTCCAGGAACTTTTTGATTTTCTCTCTAATTTCTTCTATCACTCACTGATCCTTGAGCAATGTGTTATTTGGCCTCCAATTATGTGTATTTTCTGTTGTTGTTTTTGTTGTTAAGTTCTAGTTTTAATGCATTGTGATCAGATAGAATTCAGGGGATTATTTGTTTTCTTATATTTGCTGAGGCTTGCTTTGTGCCCTAAGATATGATCTATTTTGGAGAAAGTTCCATGGGCTGCTGAGAAGAATGTATAATGTGCCGTTGTTGGATGAAATATTCTGTAGATATCAGTTAGGTCCATTTGGTTTATGGTGTCATTAAGTTCTAGGATTTCTTTGTTGATTTTTTTTTTTTGTTTGGATGACTGACAGTATCTTTTGATGGGGGAGGTGAGTCCATTGACGTTCAGTGTTAGCATTGATAGTTATGTGTTGATTCCTGCCATTTAGTTGCTTTCATTGTTTAAGGATTTGATTGTGTGCCATCAAATCAGTGCTACTTTCTGATTACTTGTCTTTTCTTCTCCTATGATTTGATACTTACCATCCTCTCGTGGTTTTGTGGCTTTCATCTTCTTTGTGCAGAATTACTTAAAGAATCTTTTGTAGTGTTGGCTTGGTGGTCATGTATTGTTTTAGTTTCTGTTTTTCATGGAAGATTTTTATTGCTCCGTGAATTTTGAATGATAGTTTTTCTGGGTAGAGTATCCTAAAGTTGAAGTTATTTTCATTCAGTGCCTGAAATACTTCACTCCATGCCCTTCTTGCTTTTAAGGTTTCTGTTGAGAAACCTATTATTTTGATGGTTTACCTTTATATATTATTTGTTTTTTCTCTCTTACAGCCTTCAATATTCTTTCTCTGTTCTCTGTGCTTATTGTTTTAGTGATAATATGCCATTAGGAGATTCTATTTTGGTCAAGTCAGCTTGGTGTCCTGGAGGCTTCCTGTACCTCAATGGGCAAAACTTTCTCAAGATTTGGGAATTTTTCTGTTATTTTTTTATTGAATATATTACATATTCCTTTGGCTTGCACCTCTTCTCCTTCTTTAGTGCTCATGATTCTCGGGTTTGGTCTTTTGATGGAGTCAGTGAGTTGTTGGATATTCCTTTCACAGCTCTTGAATTGTTTGACTAAGACTTAGTTTCTATTTTATCTTGAAGCTCTGAGATTCTGTCTTCTACATGTTCTAGTCTTCTGGAGTAACCTTGCAATATGTTTTTTGTTTGACTAAAGGGACTTTTTATTTCCATGATTGTCTGATTCTTTATCCTGAGGGATTCCATATCTTTGTTCACTATGTTTTGTGTTGTCATCTTTAATTCATATATCTCCCTTTTTATAGTGTCCTTTGTTTCACTTTGTTGTTTGTTGAAGTCCTCTATGAGTTCATTTATTTGTTTCTGTGTCTTCTTGTGTTCTTTATTTTTGTTGATTTGAAATTTCTTGCGTTCATCTTGTACATTCTAGTTAACCATGTCTAGTATTGTCTCCATGAATTTCTCTGTGGTGTCTTCCAAAATTTCTTCTTTGAGGGTTTTTATGTGGGTGTCACTAGGCTCCTTAGAGACATTGTCATTATTTTGTTGAGGTCAGGAATGGGGTATCCATTTTCTTCATTTCCCACTGAATCCTGCATTAAATTGTTTTTGTTTTTGTTTTTGAGGAAAGGTTTCCATCCCTTCTTCTTTTTCCCATCGCTCCACTTGGTGCTGTGCAACCATGTTCTTGATAGGCTAGTTGGTAGTTTTAATTGGCTGATTTCTTCCGCTGATTTAATTTTTGTGTTGTGACTGACTTGGTTGTTAACTAGGTTGATGTGCTGTTTCTGTCCCTGGCCTGGAGGTGTAATACAGCAATAACAAATTCACAGGTTCAATGCTAGACCAGTTGAAATTATGTAGAAAGCCCCTTGATGATAATATCTATAAACAGGATTGTGGTGGGTGATGGTTTTTAGGTTAATTATAGATTTTGGGGACTTGGTAAAGGTGGTACTAAAAAGGGAAGGGGTGGGGGGAAAGGGTGTGTAGGTGGGGGAAGTATGTAGGCTGCTGCTGAGTTTTGTGGCCCTTGTTATGTGTTTGGGTATATTTCTGTTGTTATAGTGGAGGGTGCTTTTGTCAGGGATTGCAAGTGGCTGGGGTTGTGTACAGTTGGTATAGTAGGCTAGTCAGTGGGTGGTGACTGTGTAGGAGGAAGAGGTAGTGTGGTGACAGAGTGGGGGAGGTTATGAGAGGGAAGTGCAGATGGGGGAAAGAGAGGATAAGAAGGGGCAGTTAGAGTAGTTGGGAGGGAGAAAAATGGATTGTAGCACAGGAGAAGGAGGGAAAGCGAAGAAGGCAAGAATAGAGATAAGAAAATACTGATGGTGAAATTAATAATACAGGAATAATAAAAGTAAAACTTAAAAAAAAAACAATAAAAAACACCAGGTTCAGGAACCACAGAAAGTTCAGTCTTTTGATAAAGTTATTCCTTAGGTGTCCAATCCTGGTATTAGTGTACAAGAGGAAGCTCTGATATGGTCTCACCACGTGTCTGACTTGTGGATAATTTTTGTTTCCTTCTGTCCACAAGATTATTTGGAATTGTGAGGTGAGGGAAGACTACAACCTTGTAGAGGGTGGTCAGTGCTGTTGTTTGTACCGGGCAGCAGCTGTGATGCCCTTTATCTGCAGCTTTGTTTGGTCAGCCACTTCCCCAGCAAGATGGGGCAATTCAGTTTTGAATGCTGCCTTCTGTTCCAGAGATCACCCTTGGGATCTACCACCTGCCCTGCTATGGGAGATTGGCCTGTTGCCCCACCCCTGCTCCTCAGCCTTTGTGTTTTTCCCAATCTCTGCTAGGTGCTGGTGGCTTCTCTGGGAGGTTGGCTTGTCAGCCTGCTCCCGCTCTCAGCCTTTGCTGCTTTACCTGTGTTAGATCACTAAAAATTCAGCACTGAGTGTTTGGTGCTTTGCCCCACTCCTGTTCTCCAGGGCAGGTTCAGCGTTCCACTCCCACCTCTCCTGTTGGTATCAGATTACAGTTTGCTATTTATGTTTTTCAGTTTTGCTGGAGAGGGGTTTCAGTTCTTCCCAGGGGCTGTGCTGGATTATTTTTCTGGGAAGTGGATAGGGTAGTTGCGCATGATGCATGATGCTCACCTGATCATTCTGCAGTTTCACACAAGTGACTTTGGAGCTGGCTGGAGGGAGAAACAGCCCACCACTTTTTTCACTGTGATGTGTCATAGGGAGGCTTTCCATGGGCTAGAGGTCCAGGATATCACAGAGTTTAATTCTGATTGATGCTCTGTTTTCTATTTGTTTGGAGAAGAAAAAAGAAAAGAGAAAGGGCCAGAGGCCAGAAACGCCTTGCTGGCTCTGCCATGCTGGATTTTCACAGCTGTGAGGTGCAATTAAAGGCTGATTTAAGAGTCATTCTTTGAATTTTATCTGCACCTAATTTGATGGTGGTTATTATTTTGGTTAGGAGCAATCAGAATTACCCATGTGTAGCTCCAACCTCTCGAGGAGGTTTCTGGGGTCATGGAGCTTAGGATTTCTGATTTCCTACCCTAGCCACCATTTTGGAGTCCCTCTAAAGACCATTTTAAATTGGGTTATTTGCTTTTTTGCTATTGAGTTGAGTTCATTATATATTCTGAATATTAACCCCTTGTCAGATGAATAGGTTGCAAGTATTTTCTTGCATTCTGTAGGTTGTCTCTTTACTCTGTTGATTGTTTCCTTCATTTTATGGAAGCTTTTTGTTTTATGCAGCCCCATTTGTCAATTTTTTGTTTTGTTGCCTATGCCTTTAGGGTCAGAGGCAAAAAAATCATAGCCCAGGATAGTGTCCTGAAGTACTCTCCTTTGTTTTCTTCTAGTAGTTTCATAGTTTTGCATCTTACATTTAAATATTTCTACCATTTTGAGTTGATTTTCATAGCTGGTGAAGTTAGGAGTCTAGCTTCTTTCTTGTGCATATAGATCCAGTTTTCTGAAAACCATTTACTGAAGATACTGACCTTTGCTATTGTCTGTGCTTGACTCCTTTATCAAATGCATAGAGTTAATTCTGGGCTCTCTATTCTGTTCCACTGCTCCATGTGTCTTTTTAAAATGTCCATACCGTGCTGTTTTGGTTACTGTAACTTTGTAATGCATATTGAGGTCTGGTAGTATGAATCCTCCAGCTTTCATTCCTTTTGTTCAGGAGAAATACTAGACAAATATCAGAGAAAAACTTTTGTTTTTTAAAGAGAAACAATTTAAAAGGAGGAAAGATTTGTTTTAGTCTGTGGTCAGTGTTTCCCTTGTTTCTGGGCTTTGGTGAGGCAAAACATAATGGCAGAAGGTCACAGAAGAGTGTATTTGCTCACCTGTGGTGGCCAGGAAGCAGAGAGAAAAACAGGAATGGGTCAGGGGCAGGTTTGTTTCTATGGCATGCCTCCAGTGATATGCCTCCTCAAATTAGGCTCCACTTTCTACTTCCCACCACCTCCCAATAAGGGTGTCTTATGAATCCATCTAGACATTAATCTATTGAGTAGGTCACAACTCTCATGATTCAGTCACCTCTCAATGACTGAATCTACCAACTAGGTACTAAGCCCTTAACACATGAACCATTTGGGAAGAAACTTCATTTCCAATCCATAACACATAGGAAATTCAAACTTGGGTTTTTTCCTAATTATGTGAAAATGACATTGGTATTTTAATGGCGATTACACTGAGTCTAGATAACTTGGGGCAGTATGAACACTACCCAATTTAACAATATTAATTCTTCTAATCCTTGAACATGGGATATCTTTCCCATTTAATAATTACAGAAAATGTTTCAAAATAGCTCTTTGATTTAAAGTAGTGAGATGTTCTTATTCTTTATGCTATGTTTTTTAAAAGTTGATTTAAGTATCTAGATCTAGCTTTGGAGGCTAATGATTCTTAGGAAGAGGTGTATATCAAGATCATCTTTTAAAAACTACATTTGTCTAGGCCCTATCTTAGAACATTTTGATTCACTAGTTATATATTGAAACTTGGCTATCATTTCTCTTAAGCACCCAAGTGAATTTTTGTGAAAGTCAGTTTTGAGAACTACTGATCTAAGGAAATGCCTTCTTCAGATATTGGATAGTTAACCCATTTAAGGGTCAGATCTTGAGCATTTAAATACTGGTGAGTGCAGCACAAAAAGTGGATTCTTTCATTTATTCTTATCCTCCCCTGCCATTGCACAAATAAGGAAAAGATTTAAAGCTTCAGAAGCACTTTATTGAGGGTCATTTTATTCTCTAGTAAGACTATAAATCTCTGTATGGCAAGCAGCAGTTTCTAGTATACAAAGAAGGGAACTTCTAAAATAAAAGCAGCACAGAAGTAGACAATGATCCTTAACCAACCCCATCCTCGGTCTACATGTAACAATAACCCATGCACAAGAAGTTCCCAACTATTTTTCTTCTGAGTGGTACTGGGAATCAGGACTGATGCCTTCAGCATGCAGGCAAAAGTTTGGCTGCTTAGCTATCCTCCAGTCCAGTGGTGAGAAACTACACTACACGTGAACATTGACAACACACCAACTGTAAGACTACAGGAGATTAAAACTTTCAACCAATTATCCAAGTCCTTATAAAGGCAAACCCATCTGAATAACAGCAAATTTATCAACAGAAACTCTAATAGCAAGGGGGGCATGCATTCCAAGTTCTGAAAGAAAATGACTGCCAACCTAGATTGCTGTATTCCAACAAAGCTATCCTTCTTCAAGTCTTAACAAATATAAGAAAATAGAAATAACCTGTATTTCATTAGACCACAATAGTATAAAACTAGAAATCAACAATAAAATTAATTATAGGTATTTTAGACAAGTGGAGACTGAGCAATATTCCAACAAATAATCAGTGGGTCATTGAAAAAATAGGGGGAGAATGAACACACAACACACCTGAACCTTTGAGACACAGCAAAGGCAGTGTTAAGAGAAAAGTTTATAGTTATGAGTTCCTAACATTTAAAAAGTCAGAGAGATCTAAACTAAATAACCTAGTAATGCCTCTCAAGCCCTTAGAAAAACAAGAATAAGCTAAACCTCAAATTAGTAGATAGGAAAAAATAATGATCAGGGTAGAAATTAATGAAATGGAGACTAAAATAACAAAGGTAAACAATGTTGACAAACCTTTAGCCACACTCACCAAAAGAAGATAGGGGAAGACCTAAATTAATAAAATGAGAGATAAAAAGGCTGTTTTCATGACAATTATCAGTGAAATTCAGAAGATCAATAGGGAATACTTCAAAAACTTATATTTTTATAAACTGTAAACTCTAGAAGAAATTAATAAATTTCTAGATGCATATAACCTCCTTAAATTTGACCCAAGTGGACATCAACCACTAAATAGATCTATAATCAACACAGAGATTGAAACAGTAATAATCTCTCAACAGTGAAGAACTGAGGACCAGATGGGTTCACTGCTAGATTCTACCAGAAAGATTTTTAAAGAATACTAATTCTCCTCAAACTATTCCATGGACTAGAAAAGGAGGAGCTTTACCAAACCCATTCTGTTCTGCCAGTAATACCGTTTTACCTATACTTGATAAGGACACAACAAAAAAAAAATATTATGCATCAATTTTGATGAACATAGATGCAAAACTTCTCACTAAAATACTTGCAAACTGAATTCAAGAATACATTAAAAAGATCATACATGGTGATAAAATTGGTTTCATCCTAGGCCTGCCATGATCATTTAACATACATAAATCTATAAATGTTGAGGTATAATGAAATTGGAAACACACAGGGCTCTTCCTATTTTAAACACATCAACTTTTTTAGGAGTTTTGCTCATTTCTATGAGTCTTTTATTTATTTTTTTTGGGGGGGGGTTGGACTCACAGTCTCATGCTTGCTAGGCAGGTTCTCTTACCACTTCATCCACTCCCCAACCCATCCAGTTAATAAATGAGCAAATTAATTGAACAGACAATTCTTAAAAGAAGTACAAATGGCCAATAAGCATATGAAGAAATGTGCGACATCCTAGGCCATAAAGGAATTGCAAATCAAAATGACACTGAGAATCTGTCTCATCCCAATCAGAATGGCTTTCATCAAGAAAACAAACACAACAAATGTTGGCAAGGATGCAGAAGTAAAGAACCCTTATACAATGTTTGTAGGAATGCAAATTAGTACAGCCACTATGGAAACCAGTGCAGAGTTTCCTCAAAAGAAACTAAAAGTAGATTTACCATATGATCCTGCTATACCACTCTTGGGTATGTATCCGAAGGGATGTAAGTCAACATGCAGTAGAGATACGTGCTCTTATAGCAGCGTTATTCACAATAACCAGGTTATGGAATCAGCATAAGACTCAAGAACCAATGATTGGATAAAGAAAATATGGTTCATAAATAAAATGGAGTGTTGTTATTTAGTCAAAAAGAAGGTTGAAATTATGTCATTTGCCAGAAAATGGATGGAACTGGAACTCATCATGTTATACAAGAAAAACTAAGCTCAAAAAGACAAATATCATGCATTTTCACTCATTTGTGGAATACAGATCCAAAATAATAATAATATGACATGATTTTAAAAGGGGAATGTTTGGAGGACAAAACCAGCAGGAGAGGGGAAAGGAAAAAGATAGGGTTACAGAGGGGTGAATATGATAGAAATACAAAATGTATGTATGAAAATAGCATAATGAAACTCACTAAAACTGTTTTAAAAGGAAGAAGGAGGGGGTTAGTGAATTTCTTCATCATCCATGCAGATCTTTCTTACGCACTCAGCTAACTCACAGTAACTCTGGCAACAGCCTCACAGCATGCTCAGCAATATTGCCTTACCCTTTCTCTAGAGAGTCTTAATCCAGTCACATTGAATCCTAAAATTTACCTGCATCCTATATACCAAGTTTCTTATTGCTTCAAGCATTGTTAATATATTTAAGAAAATAGCTACTGAATGCAGTGGAGCTCTACTTTCAGAAACATTGGCAATTGCTTTGAGAGTTCCAGAAAGCTAAATTTCAGATCACTGAAAGTGTTTTTGTTTCTTACAGAACAATCCTTCTACCATAGTACTGTGTGTGCATTGGAAAACAATAAAGATTCATTGGTAGGTCAATAAAAAACATAGAATCCCAGAGTGTATTATTTCTGCTAGCCCATCTCACTGGAAAAAAAAAAAACAACAAACGAACAAATCTAAGTACAACAAAATTATTTGATATGTTATTTATACAATTATAGCTGCAAAATATATGATTGTTCAACCTTGACAGTCATAGGATGGTCATAGTGTCAAAAGATTTGACCTACAAAAATCAAAATTTCATATTTGAGTTTAGATTATTGAGTCTTACAATGACCTTATTCTTAATGGTTTTATATTTAGTTCTGAAAACCAATCAGTATCTAAAGAGAAAGATGATTTTTAAATTTCATTTTTATGAAATGGCAGATGGCTTCTGATTGACCACACTTTATTTTTATCATATATTTATTAAATTAAAAACAGTTGATGTAAAAAATACTTAAGAACTATTTTAAGGGACTTGTTGATCATTTCTTCCTGTAGTTTAATGTTCAGACACACAGTTTAATATTCAGCATGAATATCATGACTCTTTCAATAATCGAATCTGTTGAAAATTAGAGCTCTTTTTAAACAAATCCTGGCTGTTCATGTGTTTGTTGTAGAACACAACCACAGCAAAAATACACTCATAGACTCACTCATAGTTTTCAGATTAAAATTTTCTTGATTTTTAAATTGGTTTTGATCAGGTTATTTCAATTCTCATGGCAGAGGAAAAAGAAACATGGGAGCACTAAGTCATTAGTGCTAAACCTTCTGTTTAGGAATAGTACAAATTACTTCCCCTTACATTCTATTGGCCAAAATAAGTCATATAACGAAGCCTGAGGGTGATGTTGCAGCAAAAGTATGATTCTTTTATAGGAATGGGAACAAGTAATTGGAGGCAATAATACAGCTTAACAGATGCAGTCTACTGTGTATGTGAACCTCTTGTTAAAAAAAATTTTTTTTCTAGCTGAGCATGGGTGGCTCACATCTGTAATCCTAGCTGAGATCAGGAGGATAATGGTTTGAGGTCAGCACAGGCAGGAAGTTGCAAGATCCCATCTCAACTAATAACTGGGCACAGTGGTGTGTGCCCATCATCCTAGCTACATGGGAAGCATAAATAGGAAGATCCCAGTCCAGGCCATCCTGGGGCATAAATGCAAGACTCTATCCCAAAAATAACCAAAGCAAAACAGGCTGAGGATAGTGCTTAAGTGGTAGAGCGCCTGCTTGGGCAGTGCAAGGACCAGAATTCAAACCCCAGGATCACCCCCCAAAAATGCAAGATTTATTGATGATGTATACAACAATCATTTATTTGTTCTCATTGCTGAATAGCACTTTGTTTTATTAATGATTTACCATTTATTTTTCCATTCCACTGTTAATAGGCATTTGACTTTTATTAATGGGGTGAAATGGTATCTTGTGGTGTTGGTTTGCATTTACTTGATGGCTAATGATACTGAGTACTTTTTCATATATTTGTTAACCATTTATTTTCTTCTTTTGAGAAATGTCTATTAAAATCATTTCCCATTTTTCAAATTAGATTGCTTATTTTCTGATGTTATACTTTTTTTAGTTCCTTAATATTCTGGACATTAAACCACTGTCAGATGAACAGTTAACAGTTATTTTCTTCCATTCTGTAGGTTGTCTCTTCACTCTGTGAAGAATCTTTAATTTGATGAAATTCCAGTTGTCAGTTTTTGGTTTTGTTGCCTGTACTTTTAGGGTTCTATGAAGAAAATAATTGCTCATACTAATGTCTTGAAGTGTTTTCCCTATGTTTTCTTCCAGTAGTTCAAGATTTTCAGGTCTTACATATGGATCCTTGATCCATTTTGAATCGATTTTCTACAGGGTGAGAGACAGAGGTAAAGTTCAGGTTTTCTACATGTGAATATCCTCTTTACCAAGAACCTTTTATTGAGAAGGCTGTCATTTCCCCAATGTGTGTTTTGGCACCTTTGTCAATAATCAGGGGCTCTAGATGAGTGGATTTGTTTCTAGGGTATCCATTTTGTTCCATTGATTTTTGTATCTGTTTTTATACCAATGGCATGCTGTTTTGATTACTGTGTATGTATCAATAGTATATCTTGAAGTAGATGTTGTAATACTTTCAGCTTTGTTCTTTTTGATCAATATTGCTTGGATATTTGGGGTCTTTTTAGCTTCATTATGAATTTTATAATTGTTTTCCTACTTCTAGAAGAACATCAGAGAGACCAGCGATTGCACTGAAACTGTAAATAAATGGGTACTATGAACATTTTAACGACACTAGTTCTTCTAATCCATATTAAGGGAGGTCTTCCCATTTTCTTGTGTCTTCTGTTTCTTCCAGCAATATTTTTTTATTTTCATTGCAGAGGTCTTTCACTGCCTTGGTCATATTTATTCTTTGGTATTTTATTTTTTGTAGCTATTACAAATGGAATTGCTTTCATAATTTGTTTTCAGCAACTTTTTATTGGTGTATAGAAAAGCTATTGATTTTTCACTGTTGATTTTCTACTGTGCTACTTTACTGAATTCATTTATCAGTTCTAATGGTGTTTTAGTAATTGTTAGGGTTTTTTTCTATGTAGAATCATATCTTTTGCAGACAGGAATAATTTGATTTTTTCCCTTCCTACTACCACACCTTTTATTTTGTTCTCTTGCCTAATTCCTCTAGCCAAAACTTCTAGTAATGTATTCAATATGAGCAGTGAGAATAGACACCTTTGTCTTATTCCTGGTCTTGGAGAAAATGCTTTAATTTTTTCCCCATTCCAGAATGATATTGACTGTTGGTTATATAGTAAGGATAATAAATAGCCTTTACTGTGTTGTGGTGTGATCCTTCTATATCTAATTTGTTCAGGCATTTTTATCATGAATGGATGTTGAATTTGATCAAGTGCTTTTTCTACCTATGATGAGTCATATGACCATATGATTTTTATCTTTCATTCTGTTGATGGGATGTGTTACCTTTATTGATCAGAATTTATTGAAGTATCCTGTGTCCCTGGGATGAAACCAGTTGGATCATGGTTAATGATCTCTTTTATGTGCTGTTTAATTCAATTTGCTTGGACTTTGTTGATAATTTTTGCTTGTATGTTCATCAGGGGTATTGGTATATAGTTTTCTTTTTGTTGTGACCT
Source organism: Castor canadensis (assembly GCF_047511655.1). Taxonomy (NCBI): domain Eukaryota; kingdom Metazoa; phylum Chordata; class Mammalia; order Rodentia; family Castoridae; genus Castor; species Castor canadensis. Next base: position 124,815,302 of record NC_133391.1, on the reverse strand, counting down.
TGTTCACTTTTGGTAGCAGGGTAATGCTGGCCTCACAGAATAAGTTTGGAAGGGTTACCATCCTTTTAATACTTTAGAATAGTTTGAGAAGATGTTTCATTAGTTTTTCCTTAAAGTTTGGTAAAATTAAACAGTGAAGTGATCCCTGAACTTTTCTTTGTTGGGAGATTCTTTATTACTTAAACAATTTTATTAGTTGTTATTATTCTATTCAGGTTTTTAACATCTTCACAGTTCAGTTTTGGCATGTGAAATCTGTCCAGAAATTTGTCCATGTCTTCTAGATTTTCCAATTTTTTAGTAGATAGTTTAATCAAAATAATTCCTAATGATCCTTTGTATTTCTGTGTGACCAGTTGTAATGTGTTTTCTTTTCATCTCTAATTTTATTTATTTGATTCTTCCCTTTTTTATTAGTTTGACTACAGGATTGCTGATTTTATCATTTCAAAATACCAACTCTTCATTTCACTGATCTTTTGTATTGTTTTGTAGTTTCCATTTCATTTATCTGTGCCTTGATCTTTGTTATATCTTTCTTTTACTATTTAGGTTTTAGTTTTTTCTTCCTTTTCTAAATCCCTGATATGCATCCTTAGGTTACTTGAAATCTTTCTATTTTTTGATATAGGCACTCATTGCTTTAAACTTCCCTTGTAGTACTGCTTTTGCTGCATAACACAAGTTTTGAATTTTCCTTCAGATATCATCAGCACCCAATATTTACTCAAAAGTATGTTATTCCATCTCCATGCATTTATATAATTTCTAAAATTTCTTTTATTGTTTACATCTGCTTTAACTTCATTGTGATCAGAGAATACACAGGATATGATTTCAGTTTTTTTGAATTTGTAAGGACTTGTTTTGTGACCTAATATATAGCCTATTCTAGAATAAGTTCCATGTGCTGATGAGAAACATGTATGTTCTCAAGTGTTTGTATGGAATGCTCTGTAAATGTATATTAAGTTCATTTGATCTACAGTATAACTCAAATCTGATGTTTCTTGGTTTATTTTTTGTAGGGGGTGTTCTCTGTCATTTATCTATTTGTGAAAGCAGGTTATTAAAATTCCCCTTTTGTATTGGAGCTTCTCTTCCTTTAGATCTAATAGTATTTGTTTTTGAACTTAGTGTTCCAACATTAGGTGCAAATAAATTTGTAAGCATTATGTCTTCTTTTTGAATGAATCCCTGAGCATTATAGTGACCTTTGTCTATTCTTACAGTTTTTGTCTTAAAGTACATGTGTCAGATAAGTATAGCTACTCTTAATCAATTTTGTTTTCCATTTGCTGGTGATATCATTTTCCATCCTTTAAATTTCAGTCTGTATGTCTTTACTGGTGGAGTGAGTTTCTTGTAGACAGTATATTGTTGGGCTTTGATATCCATTCAATCTATCTGTATCTTTTAATTAGATAATTTAATCCATTTACATTCAAGGTTATTATTAAAAGGCAAATACATACTCCTGTCATTTTACTAATTTTCTTCTAGATGACTTAAGCATACATTTTTCTTTCTTTCCTTACTTGTTCACTTTGGTTTTATTGTTTGCTTTATTAATAATGTATGATTCTTTTTCTGTTTCTTTGTGTACCCACTCTTCAAGTGAGATTTGAGCTATCATCTGTCCTTAACTAGAATAAATGGACAAAGTTTCCCTCACATTTAATATTCTGAAAATGTAGGCATTTGTTAATTTAATGATGCCCCTTAGGTCTATTATTATTATTATTATTATTATTTTATATTATTTTTTATTTTTTTAAATTTTTCTTCTTTATTCTTTATTATTCTTTTTAAATTTTATTTTATTTTGTTTGTATTGATATTTCAGAAGAATTGATACGTCTTCTAGTTCAGATATTCTTTCTTCTACTTGATCTGGTCTGTTTTTGAGGCTTTCAACTATATTTTTCATTTGACTTATTAAGCTCATTATTTCTTTTTTTTTAATTTTTATTTTTATTATTCATATGTGCATACAATGCTTCGATCATTTCTCCCCCCTGTCCCTATCCCCTCCATACCACCCATACTACCCCCTTCCTCTCCCCCCCCACCTCCTCGATACCTGGCAGAAACTATTTTGCCCTTATCTCTAATTTTATTGAAGAGAGAGTATAAGCAATAATAGGAAGGAACAAGGGTTTTTGCTGGTTGAGATAAGGATAGCTATACAAGGAGTTGACTCACATTGTTTTCCTGTGCATGTGTGTTACCTTCTAGGTTAATTCTTTTTGAGCTAACCTTTTCTCTAGTTCCTGGTCCCCTTCTCCTATTGGCCTCAGTTGCTTTTAAGGTATCTGCTTTAGTTTCTCTGCGTTGAGGGCAACAAATGCTAGCTAATTTTTTAGGTGTCTTACCTATCCTCATATCTCCCTTGTGTGCACTCACTTTTATCTTGTGATCAAAGTCCAATCCCCTTGTTGTGTTTGCCCTTGATCTAATGTCCGCATATGAGGGAGAACATACGATTTTTGGTCTTTTGGGCCAGGCTAACCTCACTCAGAATGATGTTCTCCAATTCCATCCATTTACCAGCGAATGATAACATTTCGTTCTTCTTCATGGCTGCATAAAATTCCATTGTGTATAGATACCACATTTTCTTGATCCATTCATCAGTAGTGGGGCATCTTGGCTGTTTCCATAACTTGGCTATTGTGACTAGTGCTGCAATAAACATGGGTGTGCAGATGCCTCTGGAGTAACCTGTGTCACAGTCTTTTGGGTATATCCCCAAGAGTGGTATTGCTGGATCAAATGGTAGATCAATGTTTAGCTTTTTAAGTAGCCTCCAAATTTTTTTCCAGAGTGGTTGTACTAGTTTACATTCCCACCAACAGTGTAAGAGGGTTCCTTTTTCCCCGCATCCTCGCCAACACCTGTTGGTGGTGTTGCTAATGATGGCTATTCTAACAGGGGTGAGGTGGAATCTTAGTGTGGTTTTAATTTGCATTTCCTTTATTGCTAGAGATGGTGAGCATTTTTTCAAGCTCTTTATTTCTATTTCCCAATAATTCTATAATAATTTCTATTTCCCAATATAAATTATTTTTCCCAATAAATATAAATTATTATTTCCCAATAGAAATTATTTCTAATAATTTCTATTTCCCAATAATAGCCAGTATCCACAGTGATAGAGTTTGCTGAACCTCTCTTTCATCCTTACTCCTAGCTCTAGAGCTCAAGGGGCTTATATTGGAGTAGTTTGTTTCTTTTACTATGCTGTTGTCTCTGAATCTTAACAATGTTCCTGTCTCTCTTTCTGGTTTCTAGTTTTCTTCCACAGTCACTCACCTCAGAATACAGCTATACACCTGTAACTGTGGCTCTTCTTTGTGAAGGATGAGGTTTGTACTAGTTGTCTCTGTACAACCCTCTCCTTCCATTAGCAATTTTGAAGTCCCACTACCATGACTCCTATCATGTTAGGATGTTTAAGATTTTTATTCTGATTCTTTTATTGCCCTGGTCCATTATCTGCTTGGGTTTGGATTCATTCTGTCTTCCTTGGCCATATCAGAGGAATGTATTGAAGAATATATGTAGTTTGAGATGTGCTCCAGTGTCTCATGCCTGTAATTCTAGCTACTCAGCAGGCAGAGATCAGGAGGATCTCAGTTCAAAGCCAGCCCAGGCAAATACTTCACAAGACCCTATCTCAAAAATACCCAACAGAAACAAAAGGGCCAGTGGAGTGGCTTGAATTCCCTGAATTCAAGAACCAGTACCACGAAAAAAAAGAAGAAAAGCTATATATGTATTTTGAGGGCTAAGGTAGTTTCATTGCTATAGGTCAAAAGTCATTTAAAGTTTGAGATATATGTTTTAGAACTTGAATTGGTTGGTCCCCTTTATACATTGAAATGTTACAATGAAACACCCTATATAGCTATCTTAAACAAACAAAAATTTCCTTTCTTTATTTACAAAAACAGAAAACTGGAAGGCAAAATTGGTCTGGTCTGGGGGTGGGTACCAGTGGAAGGGGGTAGGATATAAGGAAAGGGAAATATTCTGTACACATGTATGTAAATGGAAAAATGAGACCTGTTGAAACTATTCCAGGCATGGGAGGTGGGGAGATAAAGGAGAGTGATGGTGGGGGTTAATTCAAGTATGATAAATTGCAAGTATGATAAATGTTGTAAATACCACAGTGTACCCCCAGTATAACAACAATAAAGTATTAAAAATAAAGTTTCAAATAGTCACAGCACATGCTAAAAACAGTCTGCAATATAATTGTCTAAACCTGCTTTTTATCTATTTTATTTCAGTTGTCTGTACACAAAGTTATTTTCAAGACATGCTTATTTCTCTTCAGATTTAATTACTGGCACCTTAAGCTTATTGGACTTCCATAAGAAAACTCACAAAGACTCTTGTCTCTGATTTACTTTTATTGAAGGATTTATAGGGGCTGCATTTAATCTAGAAAGAATTTACTAGGTACCACTTTTAATTTATTGGGATCATCTAGCAAAGGATGGACAACTGTATACTGAATTTGATCTTTGACTCTAGGTCAGCCTTTGTTTTTCAGAACATTTTTAACTAATTTTCACTGTCAGAGCATGAGAAACAATTGTATCTTTAAACCCTGAGTGCTAGAATTTCTGGATTCTTTTTTTTCTCCCTTCATGATGCTTAAAGCTAGATCATTTCTTCCTGAGCTCAACTTTTTTTTTTGCATTATTTCAAATGCAACCAATATCAGCCAAGTTATATTAGTGAATTCTTTGTCCTAAGCTCATTTTGCTATCTTCCAGTTTAACATAGATGGCAGTTTTGAGTTACCATTTTTTCCAGCCCCTAATAGTACTTTTCCTCACTAAGTCACTGCCACATGTTTTAAACTCTGTTATAAAAGTATTTCAGTTCCTAATACCAATTTTTGTTAGTCACTGTACTAGTGTAATAACAGACTATACCTAAATCTCAGTGGCTTGTAAACGATAGCTATTTCTTTCTCATGTTTCATGTTGGCTGTCGCTCTCCTTTAAGGACTTTTAGATATCTAGAATGAGAATGATGTAGCATTCATTATCTAAGACATGTCAATTTTAAGACCAAGGTAAAAGTGCCAAGGCAGAATTATACAATGTCTTTTTAAATAAATCTGTTTAGATATGGTTTTCTTTATTTCCACTCACATTTCTTTGAACAGAGTAAGTCGCATGACCAAGCATGATGTTGGTGGATGGACAAGCTTTATCTTGTTATAGGGATTAAAAGTAGATAGATGACTATAGAGAAATCTAATGTACCATTGTGAGAAACTCACTGTATTTCTATACTTTTTAATAAAGTTACTTAGCTATTGTATTTGAAAAGAGCTAATCTATACCCACAGGTGCATTCCTTTAAAATAAGTGCATGAAAAGGATCATATATTTTCTGTGAGATTATATTTATTCACAAAATAATTAAATTTGTTTCTCAGTTTGAGATTCTTATGAAAATAAATACTGTATTGATAATGATAACACAGTGGAAAGCAGGCTCAGTAGAGAAAATCACCAATGTTAGACAAAGTTTAGGTTCAGTTGTTAACAATAATGTGGAAGCTATAAAGGAACAATAGGAAGCCAGATGCTTGTGGCTCACACCTGTAATCCTAGCCATTTGGGAAGCTGAGATCAGGAGAATCATGTTTCAAGGCCAGCCTGGGCAAATAGTTCACAAGGTTCCCATCTCCAAAAAATAACCAGAGCAAAATGAACTGCTCAAGCAGTAGAGAGTCTGCCTTGCAAGTGTGAATCCCAGGGTTCAAACCCCAGTCCCCCCCCCGCCACAAAAAGCCACATGAGTTTTCAATTTTGGAAAAGGAGGCAAATTTAAACTAATGGAGATTAAAAAAGAAAAACAGAAAGATCATGTGACCTGTTTATGAAAAGAGAACATGTGTTTCCTAGTTCCCACTAAAAAAGTATCACCACCAAATACGCATGTAATCCAAAAGATCCCTGGATCGTTCTAGAAAGCATAACCATGATCTCGAGGATAGCATATGCCTTCCATCCTTCCTGCTATTTCTCCCTGTATGCCCTTTGTACACAATAAAAGTTAGTTGTGGCCCTTTTCCATGTAGCATGGGACAAGCCCTCAGAAACCTCAAGATAATGCTCCAAATACTTCAGGCAGTCATTCATTTAATAATGGTCATTATTCATTTAACTAATTTTGCTTAAAACATGAAATTTTTGCTAGTTCTGACACAGTCACATCTTAATGAGACTTGATTTAACTGGTTTTGAAAGTTAGTATTTGGCTGTGGATGTAGCTTTGTGATAGAGAATTTTCCTAGCATGTGCAAGACCCCGGGTTTAATCCCAGCACTGCAAAAAAAAAAAAGTTACTGTTTATATTTAGGCATCTGTTCTTTGACTTCAGATATATTAGAGAGAAAGAAGAGATAAAGACTAATTAAGTCCAAGCACTTATATAACTCAGAAAACAAAATATTTTATTAAGTCACTCAGAGAACACTTATAAAGCTAAATGCTAAATGCTGAGGCATTTAAGTCATGTCAGAAATGAATTCTTAATTGGGCTCTGAAGGAATTAGTATGTCTGAATTTGTGGAAAAGGAATAAAAAGGCATTCCTAAAAGAGCATAATAATATGAGTCAAGATACAACTTGACCTGTTGTAAGTACAAGAAGGAACTCAGTGCTATTTTGAGTATAGTGGTTATGCAGAGGAAGAATGAAAAATGAAGTTGGAAGCCAAAGAGCGCTAGTTTGTAGAGAGCATTGAATAGCTGATTCAGTCAGTTCGCATTGCTCATGAATTCTACATTTGTAAATTTGGCTACTACTAAAATTTATTTGCAACTCCAAAATCAATCCTCCCAGTGCTTTCATAGTTGGTTGTTGATACAGGCAAAACAAGCAAAAACCCCAAATCACCTGGTATACATGTTCCCAGCTGAGATTGATCAAGAGATTCTGCCTTCTTATTTCAGCTCTCATACAAGAGATAAGTGTCCTTTTGTGGCCTATTTGGTGTCATATTTTTGCATTTAAATGAGGTGTCTTTAAATAGAAGCATACTAAACAAGGTTATATATTGATTGGGTGGTGACTGTTGTAACCAGAGGTTTACAGGAACCTAGTCCTATGTTTTCATTTGCAGCAGTAGTTCAGTATTTGCTAATTTGATGTTCACAGGAATATTGTAGAACAAAACTATTAACAAGTAATAAGATCATCTGTATAGTCTTATAAATACATAAAATACCCTTCTTTATAAGTTTATTTTTAGGATATCCATGTCCTCAAATCTGCTGGTGTCATCCTTCCCTTTAATGTACAAATAAATGGACCAAACCCCCCATGCCTATAGTATGACAATTCCAGCATCCACCACAATAGTTCTGACAATTTCTGGGGCATGTGTAGTGTGTTGGGTGGGGGTAGTGTTTCCTGCCATCTCTCATTCAAAAATTCTGTGTCCTGTGACCCAAGACTTCTCCCCTCTTTCACTCCCACCTTGCCCAGATTAAGAACATAAAAGAAGGTTCGTTATTCCTCAGTTACCACTCACTCAAAATTGTAATATGCTACAGCCATTTTCTAAAAACGTAATGATAACTATTAAGAGGAGAAGTATCTTAACAAGACTAGAAGTATCTTGAATATTGAACATCACTCTTATTGAAACTTTTGCTCCCCACCCCCATAGCCACACATGTCCTTCTCTGGTTTGGTCTTGTTCTAGTTTGCCTAGGTCCACATTTCTGTTCTCCTTCTTTAGCTGTATTATCACTTTTCCTCTGAGATCTCAATAACCTAGTTTCACCTCAGAAATTCCTGTTTTATAATGCAGAGCAATTTTCCCTCTCTTTATCTCCTCCCCCCCATTTGGCCTCAACAATCACTTCAGCCTAATCCAGATGCCAAAAGTTAGCTGAGATACTTCCTCAATTGAAACAACATTTCTATACCTTCAATATTAGAAACTCTGGCTCGACTAGCAGACAGTTTTCAAAATAGGAAAATGGTTTTCCACTTATTATATTAGCCTAATTTATATGCATATGATTGATTACCAAGAAAATAATTTTGCAAACTCAAACATTGAAACCTGTCAAAATCATTTTAAATGGGGGGTCAGGGGGTGAGTGATAAAGCTAACCAAAGTAAGCATATATAGATATGTCACAATGAAACCCCCTGTAAAACTAATATGTGCAATACAAATGTTAAAAAGGGGAGATGGAAGGGACTGTAACTCATTGGTAAAACACATGCTTAATATGCAGAAGTTTTTCAACACAAAAAAATGGGAGTAAATAAGAGTAAAGAGAAATAAACCAGTGAAACCCAGTTAAACAATTGTTGATAGCATAATCATGGACTTTTGTGCAATTCTTATGAAGAGATTCATAAAATGAAAGTAATGTTAAAGTTGTTATCAATCTAGTTTTTTAAAAAAAGATTTATTTACTCAGACTGCAAAGTAAAAACTATGTGTGATCCCATAAACCACTAAGAATTGATTCAGATGTTTTTCTTGTAGTATGGAAGAGACAAAACAATGTTTCCTTTCATACTTTTTCCTATAAATATTAAAAAGAATTCATCATATTATCTTTTCTTTTATAATTTAAATGTTTGATTTCTTTTTTAATATTTTGGCAGAAATGTTCTGATTGGACCTTTCACCACATAAAACTTTGATTAAACTGTGGTTCTAACATTGTGTATTGTGGTGTTGTTTTTACTAATAGTTAATACTTTGGGATCTCCTGGAATTTTTAGTGTTTTATTTAAAATTTTTAAATAATCTGTTTAATGTTGTTACTTATCTGAGTTATACCTATTCATATGCCCTTCATAAACAAAATTGGAATTTAGCTGCATCAACTTTAGAAGAAGATTGTAAATAATGAAAACACAACAACCACTAAAACTTTTGTATTAAGAAATAATTTGACTTACTCTTCACAAAGTCCTTTATCAGAGTCTGAACCTGATTGTCTCCTATATTATTTTTGTCTGTTTTGGTGAGACTGTCACTTCAAGGTCAAAGGAACAAAAGGGTAGAAAGTAGAGGACCCACTGACTACATGAGAATTGATTACAGTTGACAATTAGTGAAATCTAGCCAAATTTATTGTATATCTTACAGATGAGTTTCTATGAGAAGTGGTAAATACAGACTCCACAATTAGGATCTTTATGTCTTTCATTTTTATGGCCCTGTAGCTATTGATTTTTCATGTTCCAACATGAAAACAAGTCATGTTACAAGCCTAAAGATTATTTGATGGCATCAGATTCAATGGTGGAAGAGAGCATTTTATCAATTCAAAATCATATTTGGTACTCATCTGAAGCTAAATTTTCTTTTGCAAAGATATCCATCTATCTGGCATGTAAAGATCTTAGAAGTTGCCATTCTACCCTAACAAGGAAATGCTGAACAAACTGAAAACTCAGTAACTCAATTTGATCTATCAGAGAAGTGAAGCTGCAGGGCAAACAGTGGCCCCCAAAACTGGACAACCAATCCAATTCCCCAGCACAGAAACACACAAGCAAAAATCTCTGCAGAAATGAGTGCTGAGTAAGAAAAACCAGAATTGTAATCGGAAAATTGATGGAGTCTCCATGTGGACAAATATAAAAGTTAAAAACATAGATGTAAAAACCCTCAACAAAAATTTAGTAAATCAAATCCAATAACATATAAAAAGAATTATATAACCAAATGAGATTTATCTCATTAACACAAGTGTAGCTCAGCACTCAAAAATGAATGTAATTCATCATATGGTTAAAGTAGGCAAAATCAGTGTACCTGGTTACTCTACCTCTTCCCATCCACTTCCCCTAGAGCTATAGGTTATGTGGGCGTATAGCCTTCCCTCTACGTTACTGCAGATGACAGTTTTACCAAATGTTTATAGTTGTTGCATGACTTGGGTCTCCATCTTTCAGCCTCTGATTATCAGTTCATTTTCTCATGGTCTGCTGAACTAGTCCCATATATTGTAGGCTTCTGTTGTGATAGGAAGATACTTTGGTAAAAAGTTACTACTGAGATAACAGTTTCTGTATTACTTATCAACATTAGCTGCAATCACTGGTAAACACCAAATCTTAGTCTTTTCACATACTAATTTTTTTCTCACTACTGTAAAGGCATAATTTTTTTCTAAGTAGTCACCTGGGAATCCAGACTTCCTCCATCTTTTGAAGCTCTATCATCTTTCAGTGTATGCCTCCAAGACCTCTATACAAATCTGCCTCAATCTGGAATCAGAAAGAGTATGGAGGATCACTGTTTACATGGACTAGGTTGTGGCTTCCCTCATTTCTACCTGCATTTTTTTGTTAGGATTTAGTCACATCAGTCACTCACTTACTTGCATACCTCACTAACAGGGTGTGTGGAATTGTAATCTAGAAGGAATAAGAAAAGGGTTTAGTGAACAATTGTGAGTATGTGAATTCTCAGACTTTGATCACTGTTGGATTTTTAAATGCCTAGAGAAACATTGATCTGCTGAATATTAAGTATTAGTCTGGCTCTTGAAGTTGATCATATTCACCACCCCATCATCCTCTCCTTTTGCCCTCCTGTTGATTTTTCCTCCCAAAAGTCCTCCTTTTATATTCAAGTCATTTTACTAATAGATTTTTAATAAGATCTTCCTCAAATAGGCCCTTCTAGACTTTAGTCTAGTTTGAGTTCCTCTGTTTTATAAGCTTTCTTAGCACTCTTCTATTCTCTGACACTAGACCAAAAGTCAGATGCTGTTTTGTGAGAATTTGGGACAGTACTTGGTATACAGTAAGTACTCAGTAAATATTTATTGAGTGAAAACAGAGACAAGAGGCAGAATTAGGATGTAGCAATTTTCTAAATGAAAATAAAGGCACACATGAAAGCATGAAGTAGAAGGGAACATTGTGAGAGTTGAACTAAACTTTGAAAGTTTGGTTGCAGGAGATTAAAACAGGATGTCAGGTCTGGTGAGAAGTAAATTCCCTTTAGAATATATTAAAATTGGCATTCTCAGGTCCAGAACACTCTGGAGAAGGCTGGCTCTGCTGGATAATGGTCATTGCTTAGGGCTAAGAATGACCCCAGCCATTGCACTCCTGAAAAGACTGTTAGTGTGTGTTGGCAAAGCTGGTAGCAGAGGTTGTAACTGCAGCTATAAACCTAGACGTGGGTTCAGAAGAGAAATACAGTTAAACATAGTTAGGTGATATGGACATGATGGTAATAGATACTGGGAACAGTAAGAAAAGGCAATCTCACCCAGAGAAATAGAAAGTACAGAGCAGAATCTTTAGCAATACCTTTACTAATGGATATTGACAAAGATACACAGCAATCCCCCTTATTTGTGATTGGTTTTGTGGTTTCAGTTACCAGTCACTGTGGTCTGAAAAAATTACATGAAAAATTCCAAAAAGCAATTCATAAGTTTTGGCTTATATCTGAGCACTGTGATGAAACCTTGACTATCTCACCCCAGCCCACCTTGGATATGAATCATCTCTTTGTGCAGTGTATCTACATGGTATATGTTAACCAATCATTAGTCACTTAATAGCTGCCTCCATGGTCAGATCAACTGTCACGTATCACACAGTACCTGTGTTCAAAGGAAAATAACAGCCTGTAATCCTCTGGAATGTTCAGTTTTATACATACACCCCATTCATTAGTACCTAGAGAAGGTCCCTGCGGGAATTAGTCAAGCAGCATAAAGAATAATAGTCTGAAACTGTGTGATGGCCTGGGCAACAGTGAGCACTGTCTTAACTTGCACACATACAGAGCAGTTGATGAGGACTGGAAAAAGACACACTAAGCCACACTGGTGACCCCTCCAAGGCATGCTCATCTTTCTACAGCCCCGTCCTTTCCTTGAGTATGCTGATAGATTGTAGGAAAACATACTGGGAAATTCCCTTTCCAGCTTTGGCTTGTACAACCCCAAGATTTATTTGAGTCCCAGGAATCCTGTTTTTCCTTTACTACAGGGTGTGAGGATTTGGTTTGTTTCTTTGTAGCTATCTGCTACTAATGGACCTTAAAATGCTGTTGACTTTTTCTTTTTTCTGTTTAAGTAACTTCACAACAGATGCTAATCCAGAAGGAGATGTTTTTGATGCTTATTCCTACACTTAACTATAATTGAAGCTGCTTTTCTATCTTGTAAAGTGATTGATATAAAAATTTCAGGTTGTGATTTCCTTATTATCTAGAATGGCTTATTAATGGAATGTTTTTATTAGTTGAATATTTACATTAAGCAACACATATTAGTCACCAATTTTCAAGTAATTACAATGTAAAAAAATGAAACCAAAATTATGTGAAAGGTATTTTAACCTTTCCTGATGCTTCACAGGACATCCCTGGGTCTTACAGTAGATCTTCCTATTTAAAAAAAAAAGTTTATTTATCATCTAAGAGAACTACAAGCATAAAGCTGATTGATCTCTGAATTGATACTGTTATATATTTAGGGGTAGTGTTTTTGAAGTATACCCTCCACTGTTCTTCCCTTTAAAATTCTCAGTGGGCCAACATTTTCTTTCTACCTCTCTAAGCTTTTATTTCTTTGTAGCCCATAAAGATAAGAATTTATCAAAATTTAGACCCTACATGGAATTTCTCCTATAAATTTCTTGTTTGGTATTATAGTTGATGATATTGCCAATTCATTAAATATTTATATGCCTGTACAGTACCTCATATATGCCTAGAGCTCAAACCACCTTTGCTTCCTATCAGTTCTTGTGCGTTTTGGTCTCATGATCCCTTTAAATTCCTTTAAAACTCACAGAAAAATTTTTGAGAGTCTTTGTGTATGCAGATTATAAATACCTATCATATTAGAAATTCAAAGAAAAATTGCAAATATTTATTAAATTATATCATGATAATAACAAACCATTGTGTATAACATCACATATGAAAAATAACCATGAAAGGAGTGGACTTGTTTCACATTTTTGCACTTGTCTTCAATGTCTATCTTAATAGAAGTCAGATTATTCTTATCTGCATCTGCACTCTGTTGCCACATGTTATTTTAGGTTAAAGTATTTAAAGAAATTCCAGACAGCTTTATAATGAGAAAAGTGAATGGTATCATAATAGCTTTTCAAGTTAATTTTGGGTGTCTTTGATACTACAGAAAAACCTGACAATGCCGGACTCTTAAAGACTGGGTGCAATGTAGAATCTAACACCTGATATTGACTATAAATAGTCTGTTATACTAAAGTCCATTGGTCTGTCTTTGCACTTTGGGTAGTCACTTTTCTCTGCGTGATTTTGTACCATCATTATTGAAAAATGGGAAAAATACTGGTTCCCTGAGTTACACAGTTCTTCTAGAAATTGAAACACCCCATTTTGTAATATCAAAAGGTGTTTGTTAATGTTGCCATTGATATCTTCAGAAAAGTCTTTAAGTGTTGGGAAGCTGTAAGCAAAAACAAATTCTCTAAAAGTCTTATTTTTTGCTTGAAAGCTCCAATTTTTATCATTTTGATTGGCAACACATACTGTGAGTTAATTGTTTCCCTTGAAGTGACAGATTTGCTTTGTCTTTGTGTGTGTGTGTGTGTGTGTGTGTGTGTGTGTGTGAAAAATGTCCACCAAATAACCAAATCTGAATAATCAGTTTGTCAGGCAATTGTTGTTTTAAGTAAAAATAGTGTTCCGTGAAAAAGCAGCCTGCTCAGCTCACAACTGAAACAATAACAGAGGTGCTTTTTCTCAAAATAACCATTATGCTTTGGTATGTAACAAAAATGCCCTACAAGTGTTTCCCTTTTCTCTCATATACATATGCAGCATAATAGAATGCTTAATTGAACCAATATTGTTCTAGATTCATCAATGATATTGCTAATAGAAGCTGATTTTTTTCCCCTGCCAGTGTACAGTGGTAAAGAATACAATGATTCAGGTATGTGATTCGATTCACTGCTTTGATTCACACCAAGGCACTAGCAGTTTAACTTGCTATTGCTTTTGCACCATCAATATAATTGACAACACAGTGGAAACGGGCAAGTAACATCCTTAGTACTATAATAAAAATAATTTTGTCCACCTGGATCCCCTAAAAAGATTATGTTGTTCCCAGGCTCCTGTGGGTCACACTTTGAGAATCCTTCTCCTAAAAGATCCTTTTTACCTATTAAATATTTCTCTCACATAAATATTCTTTCATTTTGTTCCAGAGGAGTGTGATTTAATAAACTCACATAAAAATACCACAGACAGTGAAGCCCGCCTCCCTCCTTAGAAAGGTGTTACTCATTCATGCATGACATGTTGAGAATATATGGCGTGTATGATAGTCTGGTATTTAGGGTTGAAGGGAGTGACATTTTTGTGAAATTGTTCCTCACTTCTCAAATTGTAGCACATAGGTGACCTAAGCTATATCCATTGTCACCTGTATATTTAATTTTTAAATTAGAAATCAAAATATGTAAGCCAACATATTTAATTTTTAACCTAACATATTCTTAATCTTTCAGGATCTTGAAAATATGCAATGTATATGTATTATTGGCAGAGAAGGCAATTTGAACACCTAACTTTTATTTTTGTGGTATATTTCTATATTATAAGAGAACATTGTTAGGTCTTTTAATTTTGTGCTGAGACACATATATGTACATACACCTATATGACAGGTATAAATTTTAACTGAATTATACCCACCACTTCAATGGAGATAATTTTTATTGAAAGCAAAATATATTAAATATAATTTATATTAATATATTAAGTAATATGTTAAATTATATTAATATAATAAATATCCCTTCCAGCTGTTTTCAAAAAATAAAATTATAGAAAAAGAATATATTACAACAATTGAAAACAAACAGCAAACCATCAGTGAATCAGTCTTCCCAGAGTTTCTAGAAGATAGAAAGCAACTGGATTTGCATTTATTTAGAAGATGAAGCAAACGAATAACTTTTTTTAATAAAGACTCAAGAAAAAAACTGATGTAGAACTGAGAGCAGTTCTCATCAGAGACCTGAAAAATTTCCAGGTCAAAATCAATTAGGAGGAACCTTAAATGTGTACTTTTAAGTGAAAGAAGCCAGTCTGAAAAGGCTGTGTATTATATGATTTCAACTGTATGACCTTCTGGAAAAGTAAAACCATACACAGTGACTACAGTGGCTAAGTAGGGAGATGAGAGGAATAGATAAGTAGAGTACAGATTTTTAGGGCAGATACTTAATGGTAGATACATTTGATGCATTTGTGAGAACCCACAGAATTAATCCAGGTGTAGTGGTTCAAGCCTGTAATCCTAGCTATTTGTGAGGATTGCGGTTTGGGACTAGCAGGGTCCGTGAGATACCATCTCAATGGGTGTGATGAGGCCCCTTTGTCATTCCAGTGACAGTGGGAGGTATAGAGTAGGAGGATTGCAGTCCTGGCCAGCCTAGGGAAAAAAGCAAGACCCTATCTAAAAAATAACCAGAGCAAAAAGAACTGGAGACATGGCTCAAGTGGTAAGAGCGCCTGTCTAGAACATGTGAAGCCCTGAGTTCAAACCCCAGTCCTGCCAAAAATTGCATAGAATTACACAATACAAAATGTGAGCACTGATATAAGATATGGACTTCTGGTAATAATAAAAAAATCAATGTTGATTCATTAAGTGTAATAAATATATCACTAAAATAAGATATTAATAACAGGCAAAATTCTGTGTGGGGGGGGGAATATATGGAAATTCCCTGTATTTTTTGTATAATTGTCCTGTAAATCTAAAACTATGTACCAAATAAAAAGCTACAAACAGATCAGGTAGGCCAAGGATGGTGGTTCATGTCTGTAATCCCAGCTACTGTGAAAAAGCAGAGATTGAGAGGATGGTGGTTTGAGGCCAGCAGGGGTAAAACAAGACCTCATTTTTAGCCAACAAACTAGCTGTGGTGGTCACTCTTGTTGTAGTCCCAACTACATAGAAAGATCACAGTCAGAGGCTGACCACAGGCAAAAAAGTAATACCCTTTCCAGGAAAAGTAAAACAAAAACTAGCCTGGGCTGTGGCTAAAGTTATGGAGCACCTACCTAGCAAGTTCATGGCCCTGAGTTCAAACCCCAGTACCACCTAAATAAATAAGTCAGCTAAACATTGATCCTTATTCTCATGTTTATGATTCACACATGCAACCAAGGATCCCTGAGTTCAAACCCCAGTACCACCTAAATAAATAAGTCAGCTGAACATTGATCCTTATTCTCATGTTTATGATTCACACATGCAACCAAGGATCCAAACCACACTGTGAATAATAATTGTTTAATTAAAATATATATAAATAAAGTCCATGCCTTCTAACTACAGTCAGTGTGCAGTGGAAGACTACACACTTCTACAGTGTGACAGTAGAAGACACTATTGGGAACTTTTGATGCGCTGTAGATAATACCACTGTGCTACTGGTTTATTCTCCTGGCTGTGATCTCTGTGGCGTGGCCAGCAGCATCAGCCTTACCCAGGAAACTACTGGAAATGCAGGTTCTCTTGCCCTGATCCATTCCCTCTCATAAGAAACTCCAAGAGAGGCCCAGGAATATATGGTTTAGCAGGTTGTTCGGGTGATTCTGACAGGTGATGAAGTTTTTAGGTCACAGCCACGAATGCTATGATCACTGGCTACCGGATCCCCCTGACGAGTTATGCTGCCCTTGTTCCTGCCCTTCCACCTTTTCACAAAAAGAACAGCCAACCAGCTGTGAAATTTGCCCATGGATAACACCTTGAGATCTTCTTCCTAAATTAACTGAAGGATAAACTGGTCCTGGGATTGGAAGGAGAATCAAAGCAGAGTCTGGAAATAGAATGATGGTATCTGTTTGGAAAGCATTTCTCTGAGTGACAAAATAAGTTCGCCCGACAGGAAACCATTTTATATTTTAACAATTGTGAAAACCTTCATCCTGTATCCCATTCACATTCTGAAAAAGTGCATGTTGACATACATTACCTATGTACACAGGGTTTGCAAACAGCTCTCCTGTTGAGAATAGTGGTCTCTTGCAGAAATAGACCTTCATGATGGAGGAAATCTCTGTCAGCCACCTGTATTAATCAACTTAAGCCTTTGCCTGTGAAGATAAACCCAGTATCACCAGACTTCTGAAAAGCACTCATACTGTGAAAGATATGCAGAAAAATTTACCTGAGGGGAGGCATATTCAGAAGGCAAAAGGGATACTATAAAAGTCCTAATTATTTTCCTAAGATATTCAAGAGAGTATTGTATCTTGAGAGCAAGAAGTCTACTGCATTGTTAAGGCTGTCAAAGGATAAGAAAGAATTCATGAAAATTAAAAACATGATTTCTAAAATTTAAAAAAAACTATGAAGGTTGAATAACAGAAAGGGGCAATTAGAAATAGAAAGCAAGGCTTCTCAAGAGGTGGATTTTATCTTATATTTGCTTCTTTTTCATAGCACTTTTTTTTTAATGAAGACACGTTACTGTAACACTCCCTTAAGCACTTATTAGATAGTGATTACATTTTGTGAAAGAAGTCTAACTTTCTAAGAAGACACTGACTTTAAAATAATCTATACAAATTTGAACAACTCATACTCTGTTTTTAACTGATTTGCTTTCTCCTAAGGACTATAGATAGTAAAATGAATAATATTTCATTTATACTTTTATGACAAACTAGTCAGTAATCAAATAATGTTGATACTTGAAAATAAAGCCACAATGTTTGGGTTTATTTTTAAAATAAGAAAAAGAAGGCAGAATTCATTATCACCTTACCACAAGGAAACAAGTTTTAGCATCCAGTTGGCCCATCTAAACAGTTCAATGAGTATTTGTTGAATGAGAATGAGTACTGCTGTGTCTTAGAAGATAAAGTTGAGGAATTCTCCTAGAACGTATATAGCATAAGAATAAAGAGATATAAAATAAGAGAATAAAACGGAACATGGAAGAGAAACCCAAGAGATACAATCTATATATAATAAGAATTAAAATGTAGGCACAGAGAGGATAGATAATATATCAAGTGAAAATTTTCAGATCCAAGGATAAAGTTGTAAAGACCTTCAGAAGAAAAGAAACTGAAATAAAATTGATGCCTGACTTCTCCTATACAGTCCTACATGTTACAGTGGATCAATAGCTTCAAAGTTTAAGGGAAATTATTTTCAGTCAAGAAATTTATACTTGAATAGAATTCAAATAAAAAACAACAAAATAAGAAGCTTCATACATGCATGTATATTTAAAATTTTCAAGATCACACTAGAGTAAAACAGGAAAGGAATTTGAGAGAGGACCATAAGAAATATAAGAAAGTATTAAATAAGCTAAAAAATAAAAATGATCAGAATAAAATGTAGTTAAAACTAAATATAAATTGATTTGGTTTTAAGGTATTTTTAAAGTAGGGGAATGGGAGTAAAATGTAGCTTGTTGAGAAGAAAAGGATTATATGAATTTCAACTATTTGTGTTAAAAGTTGAAAAAATGTCTTTGGAAGAATGGAATATGGTAACCCAGCAGACACTTAGACAGCACTTTACAGATACCAGGCACTGTTCTGACTGCTTTTTATACATTAACTGTTTTAATCCTTACCAGTCTATGAGCTAGGGCCTGTTAGAACCCACCTTCCAATGAGGTTAAGTGTGACCTTGGCAGTTAAGTACCTTGCGTAAGGTCACACAGGCAGTAATGGCAGAGTCCAGACAGATCGACTCTGGTGTGCACATCCCTAACCACTACACACTGTGCTTCTTGGGAAAAAAAAAAGTAGTAAGGCCAAACATATCAGTAATCACAGAATTATAAATGAGTAAAGTGTCACTGTTGCTTTGTTGTCCTATTATTAGTAAACACTCAATTTTTATTGACGTTGAAGCGTATTTGCTTTATAGTATTTATCACTTATGCTTGAGGAAAAAGCCTGAAAGACTGAGTGTGTTTGGTTCATTTTGTAGGATAATTTCCATGAGGCCAAAAGCAGTTGGGCAACTGGGCACATATATTCAATTGCTGATTAATGATAACAATGTTTTAGTGTTTCTAACTTCTGTGTAGGAACTATTTACATGTGCCTTTCTCTTTTAACCACATCATTATCATCATCAGTTAATATTTAACAAACATGTCTTACTTGCTAGAATTATTCTGCATGGTTTAACCCCTGCCCCCAGTTATCTGTAGGTGACACGTTTCAGGACCCCCAGTAAGTATCTGAAGCCATGAATAGTTCCAAACCCTGTATGTACTGTCTATTTCTATACATATATAGCTGATAAAGTTTAATTTATAAATTAGGCAAGTAAGAGATTAACAACAGTAGTAATAAATAGAACAATTATAACAATATACTTTAATAAAAGTTATGTTAGTGTGGTCTCTTTGCTCTCGTTCTCAAATATTTTATTGCACTACTCTTCTTGAGATTGTGTAAGATGATACAATGCCTGTGGGCTGAGATAAAGTGAGGTGAGTGGCATGGCACTGTGATAGTGTTAGGTTACTATGGAAGGTTCACTTGAACACAAGCACTGCCTAGCATCGTTGTTAATCTGATAACCAAGAGTACCAAGTGATTAGCAGGTGGGTAGTCTATTCAGCTTGGATACTCTGGTCAAAGAAATGATTCATGTCCTGGGAAAGATGGATTAAGATAACATGACATTTTATCATACCATGCAGAATGGCAATTGAAAACTTATGAATTGTTTATTTCTAGGACTTTCAGTTTAATATTTTCAGATTGCATTTGCCCTTTGGTAACCGAAACCGTGGGTGTGGAGGGACTATGCGTTAACTCACTTAAGAATGTGTTAGTGAAGACTGTTGTTCTAGATCTGTTGACAAGGCTGAAATTCCATCCTACTAGTAGTTTGAACAAGTGAGTTTTTTTATACTTCAATTTGATCTGAAACTGATTGTAATAATAGTATCATTTCATAGGGTTTTTATGTAGCAATCAGTCAGGGTGTACCATGGGCCATTTGGATCCACATGCTCTGCAGCCATAATTTCAACCAACCACAGACTGAAAATACTTGAGAAAATTCCTTAAGCACTTAACACACATAAACTTTTTCCTTATCATCATTCCCTAAATAATACAGTGTAACTACTATTTACTTAGCATTTACATTGTATTAGTTACTATCAATACTCTAGAGATGACTTAAATTATATGGGAGGACATATATAGGTTATAAGCAAACACTATGCTATTTTATATAAGTGATTCGAACATCTGTAGACTTTGGAATCTACACGGGGAGTCCTGCAACTAGTCCCCCATGGATACCAGGGGACCCCTGTACCACTCTCACCATCTTATTTCTAAAAGATAAATGTGTGGCTCTAGCAGATTTGCCTTTACTAGAGAGAACATATTATGCTTACATTCATGTCTCTTTGGTTTATGAGTAGGAATTTCTTCTATAAGCTGTTTTAGTCACAGTCTGTTTTCTTGTAATAGCCATTCACTTTTTAGATCTAATCACAAAAACTACACGGAGGAAATTTATAATGTCATACAAATACTTGAACATGCTTATCTTGACCTCTCAGTATTTTTATCCTCAATCTTTTAATCATACTTCACATGAGGTAGTTTCAGAACTCAGGCTGTCCTGGCCCTCAGTATGTTTCTATGAATGATTCTAGTTTGTCTCTCTTAAACTGGCTGCAAAAACCTATATGGTGTGAGCATGGTACAATGATAGGCATACAAATCCACACTCCACTGCAGTTCAAGTTTCATTTACTTTTTGAGCAAGTACGTTACTTACTGAGCTTCTAGTCAGTTTAAATCCCCAGATCTTCTTTAGATATAGTACTTTAAGCTATAGTTCATTTATCTTCTATATATGCAGTCTTAAATGAGGGATTTGTATTTATTCCTAATGAATTCCATCTTGATTTTAGCCCAGGGACCTTGTTCTAGGCAGGACTTTGCTTGTAACATCTTAGCCAACCAGCAGTTGTTCCTGTTCCCTCCCCCATATTTCTGATGAGGATTTTTTAACTCTCCATCTATAAAGATTAAAATATTGAGTCATAGGCAGGCCCATGAAAATACCTCATTCCAGGTTGACATTGATCCATTGCCAATGGATCCATTGATTCATTTTTTTAAATATAAATCTCTAACAGCAAATTTACTTTAAGAACCTTCATCTCTTCAATTTGGTGGGAAAAAATTCTCCATAGTTTAGAGAATTTTGTTGTCCTTGTATATAATAAGGTTTTTTTTTTACCCAAAATGTATAATTTTTCTGATCAATAAAAACTTTGGAGCCTTTTTAATCCCTTAAAACATAGTGATCTTAGTATTATTTCTATTTTGTGGATTTATTATTCACTTAAATAATAAGTGAATAATTATAATTTATTTTCTATTTTAAAACTTTTACTTTTAAGTTTATTTTCAAAATATTGACATTAATCACAAAAATATATTTCTTTGAAATATACTTTAGTGAGATCTAGTCATCTTTGTCATATATGTAGGTATAAAATCCTTAGAAATAAAATTCTGCTCAAATATTCAAGCCATAATTTGGAATTACCAAAGTATAATTTCCTCAAATTACGACTTCTTAATGACATGGGTTTCTTTGGGGTTAATTAACCTCAAAGCACAACCATAGAAACAGAATAAGCTATTGCTATGAAATAAAACTTGGAAAACATGTAGGTCCAAAGGACTTTACTGACCACTTAGAGTCTTTTTAAGTCCAGGAGGAAATCAGTAATGAGCAAAAATTACTGGTCCTGTTGCCTTTCCAGCAGATGTTTCTTTATTCGTTCATATCATAGCTTCAAGCTTTCTATTGGTGAAGGACATTTATTTCATACCTTCTCTGTTGTGAATTTTGTCTGTGTTATATGAGACTTCACAAGATGCCTGTTATCTAGCTAGAAGTACCCAAAAGGGCCACAAGAATGCTTAAGCGCACTTATAAAAATATTTACAAGAGGAAACAAATCAATACAATATTGTACCTGCTTAACCTGTTAGCATATTGAAAATGAGAGTATCCACAATCAGATTCTACTAAGTGGTAGCGCTAATTTTCATTCATTCATTCAGTACATATATATAAGGTACTCACCTTTATGTACCTTAAATTCTATTGGAGGAGAAAAATAGGCAAATAAAAATGAAATTATAAGCACTATAAAGGAAGGAAACGTAGCAGTGACAGAACATGGGGAACCAATTCACACTGAAGGGCCAGTAAAATCCTCTGTAGGAACTTTTTATATAAACTAAGATGAAGGATGAAGTAAAGCCAGCTATGGATAGAAAAGGATATGTCAGTTAACTTTCATTATGGAAAAAAGTACTCTAAAATTGATTAATTGAAAAGAACCCTTTATATACTCATAGTTGTCTGCTTTTAGGTTGGAAGTTCAGGCTGGGCTCAGCAATGATAACTTGTCTCTGTTCCACATGGTGTAATCTGGGCTCTCTCTTGTATTTGCAGTTACCTCGCAATCATTGGCTTCATTTACATGTTTGATGGTTGGCTTATTGTAGACAGTCACAATGGTGGAAACTGGACCATGGATCACATATCATCCAGCAGGACAGCTTAGCTTTGTTCACGTTGTAGTGGACTCTGGGTTACCAAGAACAGCAATGTATAAGCATTTTTAAGCCTCTACCTTGTATCACGTTTGTTAATGACTCATTGTCCAAAAGCAAAGCAAGTCACATGGCTGAACCCAAATCAGAAGATAGAAAAATAATCTCCCCATCTTGATGAAATAGATAGAAGTGTACATGCCATGATGAGAAAAATTCTATTTTCTAACTTACTTCTAGCATAAGATATTTTTAGGAGGAGAAAAGCATCATGTCTCAAGTCCCTAAGGCAAGAAAGTATTTGGGTTGTTTTTAAAGATGAAATATGATCGGTGAATAGAAAGTACCTCAGTACAGGGGTATTGAGAAATAAGCTAGATCCAGTGAGGTGCTATGGATTATTGTAAGGAAACTGATCTATTTCAAATGTAAAAAGAAGCCTTTAAGAAGGTGGGAAGAAAGAAAACCTGCTCTACTTAGGAAATACTGCTGAGAGGTTGAGGAAGATAGGTCAGGAAAGTATCTTGGATACTGTACCACAGGTGGTTAGTGACTTGTACAAAAGCAACTTCAGTATTAAGAACAGAAACCAAGTTACGGTGGGTTGAAAAGTGGATAGAAAGTGAAGAAGCAGAAATAATGTATAACAATTAAGTCCTTTGTAAAGTTTTGCTATGAAAGGGAACAGAGAAATGTAGTATGAGCGGAAGAGAATTTTATTTTTTTAAATAATTGTTTGGGTGTGACTATTAGAGCCATGCTTGTCATGTATTCTGATAAGAAAGGGCTAGGTGAGTAAAGTAGTGAAAATAGAATATATTGGCTCATTTCTACCAAGATAATTTTTAATGATTTTAATAAATGGGGAAATTCGCCAGGCTTATGCATTTGAAAGCTTTGTATTATAAAGATTTTTAACACTTCCTAGATTTGTCTATAGGCTAAATATAGTTCCAATAAAATTTTTAGCCATTTTTTTAAAAAAAAACATGACAAGGTAATTCTAAATTTTATATAGTCATGGGAAAGACCAGGAATAGCAACAACACTCTTGAAGAATAACAATAAACTGAAAGGACTTCTTTTACCAAACAGTGAGGCTTACTACAGAACTACAGAAGATCATGATTATGGCATAGGAAAGAGAGTAAACTAACGGAACAGTATTAAAAAATCCCAGAAGCAGACCTCTTAATGACAAAGTGCCACTTCAGAGAAGCTCAGAAAATGGAAGTCTGCAATCAATAAACTGGGCCAATTAATGAAAGAAAAATAAAATCCATCCACATGGCATGCCATACATGAAAATCAGTGTCAAGCATGTTACAGGATTATGAAATATGAAATGCAAAATAATGCTATCTTAATGACCCTGAGAAAAATTGAGAGTTTTTTGTTGTTCTGTTTTGCTTTGTTTTGTTTGGAGTGGTTTGAATATCTCACTGCATAGCCTAAGGTGACCTTGAACTTGTGATCCTCCTGCCTCAGCCTCCCAAATGCTAGGATTATAGGTATATATTTCAACGCCCAACTAAAAGTTCTAAATAAAACAAACAACAATAATAACAACAAAAGAACAACCAGTAGCCACGAAGAAAAAAATGTGAACTTCATTTCATCAAAGGATACCAGGAAAAGTGTGAAATAGTAAACCAGAGTAAAGAAAAAAATTACAGCACATATAACCAGTGACAGTAAATAACTACATTAAGTAAAAATGCCTACATGTTTATAAGAAAAATCAGGTAATCCAATTAAAAACAAGTGACTAAAGACTCAAATATATCCTTTGTAAAAGGGAAAATGGCAACAGGTAGCAAAAAAATAATGGCTAAGGGGAAGGAAAACCATCTAGCCCTAAAGCAAATAGCTAATCCAGTTGTGCTGTAGCAGCACAAATGGACCAAAGTAATTCCTGATATAACACAAATACCACAGATGGTAATTTACAGTGACAGAAATTTATTCCTCACACTTTTGGAACCGGAAAGCCCAAGATCAAGGCCCAGTGTCTGGTGAGGGCCCAGTCCCTGCTCCCAAGATGACACCTTTAATGCTACTTCTTTGGAGAGGACAAATTCTGTGTCATCACTTGGCAGAAGAGTGGAAGAGCAAAACGGATGAGTGCTGTTCTCCTCAGCCTTTGTATAGGTTGCTAATCCTACTCTTAAAGGTTCTGGCCTTGTGACTTGACCTCCTCCAGAGCCTCCCCTCTTAATACTGTTGCATTGGGGATTTAAGTTTCAATATGAATTTTGGAAGAGACAAACATTCAAGCCATGGCCAAAGGTTATCTATATCTCAAGGTTATTTGCCTCATTTACATAACTTTTACATTTCATGTGGCATATAGATATTTCTTTTTTTTTTAACTACTAAAGTTATGTTTATAGAACTAGGGGAGGAATAAATATATAATCTAAAGGCTCCTATTTTCTTTAATCTTTTTTATTTCTGATACTTAGAAATTTTATTTAATAATATTAAATAAATTTAATATTAATTAAATTAATATTATTACTATTTATATATTACCATTTTTATTACTTTATAATAGCTGTACAGGAAGTTTCCTTGTCACATTTCTGTATACTGGTACAATGTACCCCATTTAGGTTCATCCCCACCATTATACCCACTCATCCCCCACTCTCCTCCCTAAAATGTTCCATCTTCATCCACATATAAAAAGTACATCAGCCATATTCACCCTCCTTTACCCACTTTATTCACCCTCCCCCTCCTACTCTACCCTTCCCCTAACATGACCTGTTTTACATTCCTGCTTTCATTGTTTAAGTGTATGTTCATTGTTCAAAGTGGTTTTGTGTTGGTATTCTACTTGTAAATATATTGTAATTTAATTGGTCTAACCCCCTTGATTACTCTTCCTTACCCTTTCCCCCATCCCTGTACTGTTCAACAACTTTCAGTACATTTAATTGTGCCTTGTTCCTGCACAGATATGATAGAATTCAATATTACTCACTCTGTATCATTTTATTCTCCCACTGTTAGAAACATGTTTATATAGAGAGATATACACATACAGATATATATAGACATACACATATACATATAGGTGTATACATATATATGTATATATGATTATGACTATATTTGTGTATGTTTACCATTTGCATCTACCTTCCACATATGAGAGAAAACTTGTAACCTTCATCTTTCTCAACCTAGCTTTCATCATTTAACATGATGATCTCCAGTTCCATCCATTTACCTGTGAGTGACATAATTTCATTCTTTTTATGGCTAAATAATATTCCTCTGTGTGTGTGTTTGTGTGTGTATATCACATTCATTAATTCATTCATAGCACATCTGGGCTTTTTCGGTTGCTTGGCTATTGTGAATAATGCTACAAAAACCTTGGTGTCCAAGTGTCTTTATTATATCCTGACTTACATTTCTTCGGATATATGCCCAGGAGTGGTATTGCTGAATCATATGGCAGTTCCATTTTTAGTTTTTTTGAGGAGCCCCATACTGTTTTCCATAGTGGTTGTACCAGTTTACATTCCCACCAATAGTATATGAGGGTTCCTTTTTCCCCACATCCTCAAAAACATTTGCTATTGTTTGTGTTCTTGATGGTAGCTTTTCTAGCAGGAATGAGATGGAAACTTAATGTGGTTTTGATTTGCATTTCCTTTATGCAAGCATTTTTTCATGTGTTTTTGGCCATTTGGACTTTTCCCTTTGAAAAAAGTTCTGTTCAGTTCATTTGCCCATTTCTTCATTGGGTCATTGATTTTGGGGGAGTTTAGTTTTTTGAGCTCCCAAAATACTCTGGTTACCAGGCCCTTATCAGATATATAGCTGGCAAAGATTTTCTCCCATTCTATGGGCTATCTCTTTAGTCTGGTGACTGTTTCCTTTACTGTGCAGAAGCCTTTTAGTTTCATGTACTCTCATTTGTTCATCCTTTCTCTTAATTGCTGAGCTATTGGAGTTCTATTCAGGAAGTTATTGCTTATGCCTATATGTCCCAGTGTTTTCCCGATTCTTCCCTACAGTAGTTTAAAAGATTCATGCCTTATATTAAGGTTTTTTTTATCCACTATGAATTGATTTTAGTATAGGGTGAAAGATGAGGATCTAGTTTCAATCTTCTATATGCAGATATCCAATTTTCCCAGTAACATTTGTTGAAGAAGGTGTCTTTTCTCCATCGTATGTGTTGAGCACCTTTGTCAAAAATCAGATGATTGTAGCTGTGTGGATTTATGTCTGGATCTTCTGTTCTCTTTCATTGGTCTTTTATGTCTGCTTTTGTGCATGCTGTTTTTATTATTTGGCTCTGTGGTATAGCTTGAAATTAGGTATTTTGATACCCCCAGCATTTTTCTTTTTGCTCAGTATTGCCATGGCTATTGAAGGTCTTTTGCACTTCCACATGAACTTTAGGGTTAATTTTTCAGTCTTTGTGAGGAATATCATTTGAATTTTGATGGGGATTTCACTGCATTGAACATATAGGTCATTTTTGGTAGTATAGTCATTTTCATGATATTAATTCTGCCAATCCATGAGCATGGGAGAGCTATCTTCTGAGTCAATTTCTTACTTCAGTGACTTACAGTTTTCATTGCAGAGGTCTCTGAATTCCTTTGTTAAATTTATTCCTAGGAGTTTTTTGTTTTTTTGTTTTTTTGTTTTTTTGAGGCTGTTGTACATGGGATGTTAATTCTTTCTCAGTCTATTCATTGTTGGTATATAGGAAAGCTACTGATTTTTATATATTCATTTTGTACCCTTCTACTTTGCTTCTTCTTCTTCTTTGAGGTCTAAGAGTTTTTTGGTGGAGTTTTTAGGATCTTTTAGGTATAAATTCATATCATCTGCAAATAGGGATAATTTGACTTCTTCCTTCCCTGTTTGAATTCCTTTTATTTCTTTCTCCTGTCTTATTGCTCTGGCCAGGAATTCTAAAACTAATACAGATATTTCTTAAACCCAAGCCCCACTAAGATATTAATCATGGATCTCAGTTTGATAAGCTTTGTGGGAGGAGATGAAGAAGAGGATGGCGGTGGTCAACATTATTTTCTATGTGCCAAATATTGTGCTAAGTGATTTCAGTGAATTGCCTCATAAATTCTCACAACTTCACAGATGTAAATATTGTGAGGTTCAGTGACAGGAATTCTACTACCTGATCCCAGGTTACTAACTGCTAAGCTGCCTCTTCCCTAACTACTCCATTTGGGTGAGGTGGGGCTCATTTCCTAACTGCAAAACTAATTGCATAATTACCCCCCAAGTTTCTTTGCCAAATTTGCCACCTGAAATTCCCTTGACTTTAGCACTTTCTTGACTTTGAGGTATAGTAAGGAGCAAAGTATAGAATTTAAAATGCTTCATTCATGGTATGAGAATGAATTATGGCAACCTCCTGCTCTCACTTATCTTCATGGGCAGATGACCATATTAAGGCTCTGAAATCTTGTGATAATCATGTGTTTGTTTGGTAGGAGTAGGGTAGATGGAAAATCTTTAATCCTGGGACTGGCACATTTAACACTTACCTAGTGCTCGTTAAAACACATAATTGTTTTAAGTAGGACAGAGAGGGCATTGTGGGGAGAGACAATGAGGACCATGTAACTAATGTACAGTATAAGCCTAATCAGAATTGTCACTATGAATCCCCTCCTATGTAATGAATACATTGTAGTAAAAAAAATTTTAAAAACACAGATATACTTAATGTGTTTAGGTATGTTTTATCATTTAGTATTACCTAAAAATACTATATGATAACTAAACGTAGGAGGTTTTTAAAATATTTTCAGTTGCTTCTCACTTTCATTTTTATGGTTTATTTATTTATTTGCAGTACTGGAGTTTGAACTCAGGCCTACACCTTGAGTCACTCTACCAGCCCTTTATTTTTTTTTAATTCTGTGATAGGATTTTTTGAGATAAGGTCTCTCAAACTATTTGCCTAGACTGGCTTCGAACCACAATCCTCCTGATCTCTGCTTCCTGGGTAGCTAGGATTACAGGCAGGAATCCAGCCTCTTCTCGCTTTGAAAGGTAATATTTCTATCACATTGAATATGTCACAGAAACAGAGACTACATGCTTCTCATAAATATTTCACTTTAACAAAAATATAAAGGCGATCTCTCTTTCATGAGGAAACCAATCTTGACTAAACTAAGAATAATTGTTTTTCTCGTATTTTGCAGACTTTGAATAATGAAATGAGTACAGATGATGACAATGAATATGCAGAAGAAAAGGATAGCTACATCTGTGCAGTGTGTCTGGATGTTTACTTCAACCCTTACATGTGTTACCCTTGCCACCACATCTTCTGTGAGCCCTGCTTACGGACTCTGGCCAAAGACAATCCTGCAAGCACTCCCTGCCCATTGTGTCGGACAATTATTTCTAGAGTCTTTTTCCAGACAGGTAACTCTTCTCTTTCATTATAATTATCTGATTTTTCTATCTGATTTACTTCTTTGTTCTAATTCTAAAAGGTTCTATAAGTTATTCTGAAAAAGTTGTTGAAAATCATATACAGCATGATGTGTTACTCTCCAGTTTATAAAACAATACTTATACAGCTATGTTAGAATTATATATGAAAATATATGCTCACCTGTAATCCCTTAACTGTACACTCAGATCCTTTCTAGAATATCAGTCTTTACATAGGCATTTCCAGTGTAGAGGAGATTCCATTTGAAATAACACCGTTTCTGTTTTTAATTCCACTTACCTGCCTTCCACTTCTACTACTTCTGTGGCCCTTATTATTTCCTCTAGAGTCACATAGAATATGTCTGTAAACATCTGAGGACAATTATTAAGCCTTTCACTCAAACTCTAAGTTTTCTCAACCATCCTGATGTTGTTAAGGTCTTTCTTCTTAAACAAGAAAGATGAAATGCTGGAATAAGGATTTGTGCGCCAAATTTCATGTAAAGAGGAAATACAACACAGTATTTTAAACATATTAATAGAAAGATAAAAACTAATAAATACGTACCATTGAGAACTAGGGGAAAATGGTAAGAGTACTGCTAAATATAGCTCCACATTCTTGCCACAATCATATTGGAGACAAATGAGAATCAAAGTATGTACTTTATTAACAGTAAAACTGAAGAAAATAAACAGAACATTTTTCTTCCCTAAAGAAATCCAAGGACCCTTCTGCATGGGAGAATCAGATTACTTAAGAAAGCATTGGGCGCCCTAACCCAAGCAGTTGCATCAAGGCTTGCAGACCTTGCAGGGCATGTAACCAAATGATGAGGAAAATGTAATGGCAGCCTTCAAGATACTCCCAGTGGATATAGTCTGCCACACAGAATCACTGCTCTGGCTGTTACCAGTTACTCTGCCTTACAGGGGAAAGAGCAAATAGGGGTGGAGAGAGGAAACAAGTACTTTCATGACAGGGTGGAAGCTTACTGAAAGTCCCTCATCTCTGACCTGTGACTGGAATGTAAAAGTGGGAAAAAGGTTCTTTTCTAATGCCAGATCCCTACCAGGGTGATTTGGGGTGAACAAAAGAGAAACAGCAGTAACACATCATCCTCATCCTCAGTGTTATCTGTGGCGAGCTGTAAAAGAAATCATTAACTAAACACTTGTTTTGATGGGAAGCAGCTAGGTGGTACTTAAACATAGTGTCCCTACCTTGCAGGGTCTCATTTACCACTGCGCATAGTGTTAATACAGCTCTTCTACCTCCTTGCTTTCTAGAATCACCTTTAAAATTGATAGGATTTTAAATTTTGTGTCTTTTATGTCTTAAAATTGTACAAACAAAGTCTCTTGGTTTATTTATCAAAACAATTTCATGCTTTCCTTTTTTAAAAAAAATAATAAATAAAGTCATACTCTGAATATTTACAGGCTCTTCCAGTAGAGACCATATTTGCTTGTGTACTGTCATTGAGAGCTGATACAATAATGGGAATATTCTATTTAATTAAAAGGATTTGAGATGATTTCTAGAAAATGTTCAGCAAAATAGCAAGAGAAAGGAATTATGCATTGGAATGGACTATAAAGACCAGGTAGGGGCAAACGGGAAGATATATAAGCCACATAGCCCTGAAGAGTAACTATAGTTAAATGAAATATTTGGGTTTAAATGTTCAGACTACCTAAGGAAAAATAAAAGTGAATACACAACTAAATGACTTTCATGATACATTAAAATATACCAGTTCCTCAAGATAAGCAATGAATATTCTGGCACTTATCTTTAAAAGGAATTTTTATGTAATTTCTTCTATGGAACATATTAAGACATAGAGTAAATATTTTTCTCAAGCACATCCTCAGAGCAAATGCAGTGTCAGTTTTCTGACATTGTTTTTATGGTATTCTTGCACAAAGTTGAGGAAATATCAGAACATAAACTAGTGAAGGCAACATCATCATTACCCAAAAGTACATGTTCCAGTTTTCCTGCAAAAATAACTTTTAAAATGATATAAGTAAAGTATAAGCTTAAATCATCCATATTCCTGCCATTAAAAGACAACATTTAGTGAGTTTCCTTCCAGAACATTTTATAAATGTACTAAAACTTTTTTTGTTGTTGTTGTTACACGATATTCTTTTTCTTTCTTCCTTTGCCTAACTTAAAGTTCTTGTAATTACACCATGCTCTACTTAGACAGTCTTTTCTATAAGATACTTAGTTTGTTGTTTATTTATAAATTAATTTAATGATATTTGTTCATTAATAAATATCTGACCATATCACAGAGTTTTTTCTTGGGATGAAGTTCCAGATGTTGAAATGGTAAGTAAAGCCTACAGGGTTTTTTTATCTTTTCTTTTTTGGTACTGGGGATCGAACCCAGGGCCTGGTGCATGCTAGGCAAGTGGTCTGCCACTGACCTACACCCCAGCCCAAATCTGTGTATTTTTAAGGCTACATATATTTTGAAAAATGACACTCCTGAATTATTGCAAACAGCAATATATGAGGACTTGTTGTCTCTAGAGTCTTAACCATCCCAATTTTCTTTTTAAGTTCCTGACCATGAGGATTCTTTTAAATTTAGTGTCAATTTTTGTTATGTATGGTACTTTAATTTTGTTAAGATATTTTATAAGTCCACAAAACTTCACTATTTCTATTTGTCCCAAATGTAATGATCTTTGTCATTATTATTTCTGATTTCAAAGTTAAATATTAAAAGATCTTACCTACCACAAAATTTCATAAACATTCTCTTTACCTATATTTGTTTTAGGTTGTATTTGCCCTGATTTCCTCACATTTAACTCCAGTCTCTCTGTTATGGTGCATGGTTTACTTAATAATAAAATACCTTTCTTCATTCTTTTTTTTTAATTTTTATTTTATTCATATGTGCATACAATGTTTGGGTCATTTCTTCCCCCTTCCCCCCACCCTCTCTCTTACCCCCCACCCCTCTCCCTCCCTTAACCTCCCTTACCCCTCACTACCTGGCAGAAACTATTCTGCCCTTATCTCTAATTTTGTTGTAGAGAGAGTATAAGCAATAATAGGAAGGAACAAGGGTTTTTGCTGGTTGAGATAAGGATAGCTATACAGGGAGTTGACTCACATTGATTTCCTGTACAAGTGTGTTACCTTCTAAGTTAATTCTTCTTGAACTAACCTTTTCTCTAGTTCCTGGTCCCCTTCTCCTATTGGCCTCAGTCGCTTTAAAGTATCTGCTTTATTTTCTCTGCATTGAGGGCACCTTTCTTCATTCTTTAGGAATTTGTCCCAACAGCATTCATGGAACAATACATTCTTCCTATGCTGATTGGATTGTTTTCCTTTAAAAAGCAGTAGTAATAATTATTTAAATGTGTGCTTCTTGACAAAGGTTCTTTTCCATTCATCTTCCTATCTTGTCCTGTCCAATTACTTCAATTGTAATTATTCTAGCATTTATGTTATTTAACTCACAATTAAAATTAAGTTAATTTGAGGATAATTGACATTTTAATTTTATATATTGAGTAATTTTATAATTTTAATTATATTTTATAATTTTTAATTTTGTAATATTGAGTGATTATTATAGTATATGCTTCTCAATTAAGTTCAATAACCACCTTTGCAAAGGCTCTGCATATTTCTTACTAGCATTATGTGTGTGTATTTTGTTGTTACTATTATAAATGAGTTTTTTTTTCCCTTTTCTGGCTTTTTCTGCTTTTGTTGATATTTTCCAGAAACTTAGTTTTCTAGTCTTAGATTCTTTTGTTGCCAGTCATCTTATTGAGCCTTGACAGTTATTTGCTGGATAAATTAATATCTCATCTACCTAGTGTCACCATTCCAATTGTGTGCAAACCAGGGAGCAATTATTATTGCCAAAGTTTAAAGAAGGAAAGGTGTCACTCTATATTGGAACTCAAAATGTTTGTACAGTGAATAATGGATCTGTTGTTACATAATTCTACTATAGTTGCTCAATGTATAGAAATAAAGTAAAATTCATCCCAGATTTATTATGGAGAGTGCTCTTTTAGCAAAATAATGATTTGTAAACCTAGACTATGACATTCACTAGTTACTAATCTTGTTTAAATTACTTAACACTGTTAGCTGTGATCTTGATAAAGTACCTACCACTGTTCAAGTTAGAACATTGGAGTGGGAGAAAGGAAAGGATAGAGATGTTAGTATCTGTTTTTTAAATGAATATCAAGGTATACTGATGTCAAGGGAAGTTGATAGAAAAATTTGTAATGGGCACTGATAATTGACTGCTAATTATCCATAACCTCCTTCTTTCTAACATAACCCTGAGTACTCAATTCTCCCAACTCAGACCAGGTGGTTCCTAGTAACAGACTCCATTCTCTGCTCCTTGGTAGTCTTTCCTCTTGGTCAATAATCCCAATAATGGTGGGAGAAGAGCTTCTGGATCCTTCGCTCTTCAAAAGTCTTTCTGGTCAAGTATAGGCTCATCCTAAAATGTGAGCCTCACAAGATTGTGTTGTAGACATTCAGATGTATATGTAGGTACAATTCTCTCATCTTGCAAATTTTAATCATTTCTGTAATCATAGTTTTCTCAGGTGTTATAAAGCTATTTCCTAACACTTTCCTTCTTTGGTGTCTTACTTAATAGGAAATAAATAGTTTAAAGGTAAATACCAAGTTCCTTAAAGCCAGGAAACTAAATAATATGGTCAACGTTATTAATTTTACTTATCCCAGCTACTCCCTAGAAAAGTTGTGGCCAGTTATCAAAACTGCAGGTATTAATAAATCTTATGCCCTTTTCATCTCTGTTGTACTAGAGTCCAGTTATATTTTTTATTAATTTCTCAGTGTAAGAGAGGGTTGTCCAATGTATTGTCTGATTATTGCATCAAGATTTTAGAATGTGGCTACAAGATTCCCAGAAGAGGGAGAGGGAGAGAAAGAAGGGAAACACAGTAGGAATTCTCGAGTTGTAAACTCTTCCCCTTAGTTTATGTTCTATCTCATATTAAGTCTTCATTGACTCCCTGCATTGGCTCACTTATAAGAACATTCAGAAAATTGTGAGTTTTCCTAATGGTTAATTAAGAAGGTATCACTTATCTCATAGAATTTTTAATTTCTCAGAAAATCCCCCCAAATTATAGTCATCAGCACTTAAGGGTAAGCCCTATAAGTCATTAAATAACTTCTGTTAGTCTCTTCATCAGCATGAATAGCTCTAATGGGCTCTTTTAACCAGGTGACAGTGCCTCAACTGTCTTGAAGTAAGGGGCTGTGAATGGACTTGAAAAAAGCTGTGCATTGCTGCAGAAACCAGCCTGAGAATATCCATCCTGAAATTATTAAACATATAAAGGACAAAAAATGTGGTAGTCATAACAACCCCAGCTTAGCTTACATAATGAATATGCAGACTATGAAAATATCTTTTTCTAGTTGGTATGCTTAAATTATTGGCACATGGGTGTGAAATCAGAAATGGAGTTGCAATTTTAATACATAATTTCGCTTGGTCCTATCTTAAAAGATAGGACCTTGGTTCTATCAAGTGTAAACTTTCTGAATCAATTTTCCCTTTGAATTTCTTAGGTAAGAATCAATCCAAGACAGTAATTCAGTGCAACTAGTGGGAGCTGAAGTCAGTCAGAGGCAGGAAGGAGACTGAGAAGGCACTACAGAAACGCCATACTGTTATAAGAGGAGATCGTGTGTTGCCTCTGGTTGATTTGTGTGTGCTTCAAATGAATATTCCCTTTTTTAACTCCTTAGAAAATTTCAAATCTCAAAACTTTCAAGTCTGCAGCATTAGACTAAATAGACATGCAATCCATCATATATAGAATGAATGAAACTGATTATGAAAAGGTGTAACATGCTTTTTTCTGTTCACTCCTCAGCCCTGATTGCACTCTAGCTATTCACTCACTGCACCCATGACACATGAGTCTCCCTGCTTATTTCCATGCTTTAGTCTGTAGTGTATTTCAGAGCAGGGACTATGTCTTATTCATCACTGTACCCTCCATACTCGGCATAGAACCCAACATAGGAGTATGTTCTAGGTGTAGGCACAGCAAAGTTGCACCAAATGTGAATTTGGATGAGGTATGTTTGATTGAGATTTTAAAAAGTTGAGTCCATTTTTGTCTTCACAGACAAAAGAGATCTGAATTTATTATCAAAATATTGCAGCAATCATCTGTTGTGTTCTTGCAATTGTACTCAAATTAATCTTTAAAATTGTTTTCTTTTGCTTTACTCTAGAACTAAACAATGCCACAAAAACATTTTTTGCTAAAGAATATTTGAAAATAAAGCAAAGCTTTCAGAAATCCAGCTCTGCAAAATGGCCCTTACCAAGTTGCAAAAAGAGATTCCATCTTTTTGGAGGTAAGGAAAGTGATGCCAAAAACCAAAACAAAAATCTTGTAACTTTGTCCAAATTTGTTCTTATGGCTAATTTCCTCCTGTCTTAGAAGTGGTCGTGGAACTATATTTCTGTATTGATCAGTGTTAAGGATTCAGAAAGTATCTCTTTGTTGGGAGCTATGAACATACACATAAAAATTGTACATTAAAAGCAAATTTGAGGGAAACCATGGTTAACATCAGTTTGCCTGGGGAGAGGGGAAAGGAAGAAGGAGTGGGGAAAACTGGTCAGTAGGTACAAAGTTACAGTTCTGGGGTACAACTACAGGTAGACCAACTACAGAAAACAATCAGGCACTGTATATTTCAGAAATCTAGAAGAAATGATTAAAACAGTTTAACATTTAAACATTACACGTGTATGCATGGATCAAAACAACACAGTACCCCATTAACACATATAATTTTATGTTTTTATTTATCAGCTTAAATTTTAAAAATTTATTTATTTAAAAATAATAAATTGACTTTGCCTTACCATCAGTGCTTTATATAGAAGTAATAAAATGCATCCCCAAAGAATCATATTTTGATAAAAGCATTAGTACTCTTATTAGTAAAGATTAATAATTTGTTCACTATTATAAACTACATTTATTTAGTTTAATATCTTACAGTTATACCACAAATTGGGACCAAGTAGAGAGTGACAGAACTCACAGATGTGCACAATGGTCCAGGAATTCCATTTTTGGGTTGAGGTCCAATTAGCCATAGGACTGCAGGGATGTTGTGGAAACTATTTGCTTATTTCCAGATTTGCAAAATAGGGATAATTTTATCTACCCCACCTATTATAGTTGTCATAAATATCAAAAGGACATTGCAAGTTATAACTAATTACACTATGTACAGTCATCAAAATAAATCTCCAGTAATGTTTTCAGCTTTAAAATGTATTAATGTGTGACTATACAATGTGGGCATGAATTGCTGTGTGGTTTTATTGTTTACCAATTATGATTTTGTAGGGCCTCATAAGAAAAGTTCAGATATGGCAACCATGATCTTTTGATAACAAGAGAAGCTTCTGCATATGAATAGTCAGGGCAGGTGCACTAGCTCACATCTGTAATCCCAACTATTCAGAATTGCAGTTGGAGGCCAGCCTGGACAAAAAGTTAGTGAGACCCCCCCCCCCATTTCAACAAACAAGTCAGGTATGGTATTTCATATCTACAATCCCACCTACTCAAGAGGCATAGGTAGGAAGCAATCCAGCTATGAAAAAGACCAAAAGCAGGTAGATGCAGAGCCTGTATGATAGAGGAAAAACTATGGCACATGAAATCTCTTAAGTTTGAAGGAAGTAGTTTAAGGACCAATGTAACTTTATCAGTGGTCAAATGAAGGGAGACATTTATAGACCTTGTATGAGCACATGCCTCTTTATAGTGTGGTTCGTTAACTAGAAGTTTATTATCTGGGGACTTGGTTTAGATAGATTTGAAACATCACATTTAACCCAAAACACAACAGGAAATCAAATACGAGGAAGAAGCAGCCTTGCTTAAAGAATTTCATATCAAAAAAAGAGAAAAATTATGATTTTGTTTATATCCTTAAAAGGTACCCTTATATCCACCTTCTTCCCGACACTTTTTTTTTGAGATAGGATGTTGTCCAAGGTGACCTTGAACTCTTCACCCGCCTGCCTCAGCCTCCAGAGTGATGGCATTCCAGGCATGTGACACCATGCCTAGGTGCTACACCCAGATTTTTTAAAGAATAAAGCACCTTTCCTTTATGGTGTCTTCATATACTTTATTTTATTTTATTTTACTTTATTTTGTCTTCGTATTCTGAGTGAGTACTGAAGCAG
Organism: Castor canadensis; assembly: GCF_047511655.1. Classification (NCBI taxonomy): domain Eukaryota; kingdom Metazoa; phylum Chordata; class Mammalia; order Rodentia; family Castoridae; genus Castor; species Castor canadensis. Next base: position 124,777,932 of record NC_133391.1, on the reverse strand, counting down.
TAATTTGAACAGTTGCTTCTTATTTCATCTTATTTGTCCTGCCTATTGGAATTCCACAGAACTTAATTATTTAAATACTTTTTTATGGAAGTTCAAAGTAGTTCTATTGTATCAGTCAATTTAAGAAAAAAATTACTACCACAAGCTCTGGGCAAGAGCTGAGCTATCAGGTAGCCAAGTAAAGCAACGAGACAAAAAGGAATTGAGTTTCTAGTCACTTCTACAGCCCCAGACAAAAGGCTCCAGCAGTTTTATGGACCTTGGGATTGGGAGAGTGACAAGGAGGAAGGGCAAGGAGTGGGTACTGGGTTCTGAGACATAATGCGAAAATGTGTCTTCACGGTGTTTGCTCCACCCCAAAAGGAGGCCTTAGCAGAGGCACATGAACAAGACCTTTACCTCAGGTAAAGAAACCTAGGAATGAGGGTGCTGGGGCCAGGAATGAAAATACTCTACAGAATATCTATAGCCAAGAGCAGGAGCAGCCAGGGCCCGAGACCTCACTACCAGTGCCTGCAGAGACTTCTGCTCTGCTGCCACAAAGTCTGATGTGGTGAGAGCAGCTTTCTGCCATGAGCCCTTCCAGGTAAAACCTTTGTCATTGTCTGTGCTTAGGCATGAAGATCACACATAGGATTTTAATCAGGAACTGGCCTTCTCAATTGCCGGTATCATTGAATTACCTTCTATCCCACTCCTTTCTGTACCCTCTGCTTTCAAGGAATGCCATATGTATGGTTTTGGACTTTTGCAATAGCGACAAATATATGTATTCTGAATTTGCTTTGTCACTTATTATTATATTTCTCAGATTCATCCATTTCAGTAAATGAAGCCACATTGATTTATTTTTACTGCTATACTATAGTCACTTATGGGAATATATCAAAATTTATCCACTGTACTGTGGATGAACAATTGAGTTGTCCAGTTTTTGTTACTATAACAATGCTGTTATAAACATTTCCACATGTCCTGGAATGAGTTTCTCTAGAATAAATGCCAGTAGAAACTTGCTGGGTCACAGGAAAAGCACCTTTGACTTGCTTTCCTAACCAAATCATTTTCCCAAATGGCTGTACTGGTTTATTACCAGCTTTCTCTACCACATTTGGCATTTTCAGTCTTCTAGATTTTGTTAGTCTTGTTAGGAAAAACACCGCTCACAAAGAAAGCTCACGAGAAAAGTCCCATGTCCAAGAGCAAAGTTTAATGGCAGGCTCGAACTTCCAGGCTGGCCAGGAAAAGATGGCACAGCACAGACTCTGGGCCAGGCGTGGCTTTTATAGAAGGGGGAGGTTAAGGAACTTAGCACATGCACAGGAGTCTCTAGTAGGGGTGGGGCTGTCTTAGAGCATGGGAATTTCTGTTAAGGGGCAGGGCTGCCATTTTTGCTGCCGATTCACAAAATGGCATCATTATTACTCTATCATTCCCCCATGTTTTCTTTAATGATGAGGGTAGGAGCTGAGGATCAGGAATTGGGGCGAAGCGTCAGCCTCTTAGCTGCTTCCTGCTGGCAGGGGCGCTGTATGGGGCAAGATCCTCAGGCTCCTTTGGCATTCTAGTAGGAGCCCTAATAGCAGTCCTCTGGACGGTTTTGGAGAGGTTGATATCCCTGGAGGTACAACTGGTTAAACTTTTGATTAGCAATAGCAGACATGTGGTATGATACAAGGGAGGAAGCTTAAAAATAGGAGAGCAAGAAACATAGGCATATCCCTTCTCTGTTTTTCTAACAGTTCCTTAAGAGGTGCTGCCATTGAGGGATCCCATTAAGCTTGACAGCAGTGGGTGTTGTGAGAATGACCAGATGAGGGCTGTTCCACTGAAGTCCCAATGGAGAGGGTAGAAGATCCTTTAGGAGAACAAGATCCCCTGGTTTAATAGAAATTGTTATAGGGTGGGGCAGGATCTGGTCTATATGCTGTCTGAGAAGTTCCCTGAAAAGGTTAAGATAAGGTAGATAGTCAGCCAGATGAGCAGGGTCTGTTGGAGGCAAGTTTATTAGAAGAAGCATAAAAGGTGTCTGCTAAAGGACTGCATATCTAGGGATACAGATTCTACCAAATCCTGTAACTCCCAAGAAAGATCTAAGCTGCCTTATGGTATGGGGGGGAGGGAAATGGATGATTGGGTTGATGCACTCATGACTCAGGGAGTGAGTGTGTCTCTTTAAGGCCACATCTAGATAGGTGACCTATGGGAAGCAGGGGCTGTCAGGATTTAAATGTAACACTCTTGGATAAAAGAGAGCGCTAGCTTATTTTCTTTTATATAACTTTGTAAATGCTTGTACCATATTTAGATAAAGTATAGACACAACACTGTTACAAGGTGGTCATTTAAGACACATAAGCAAATATGTAAATGAACTTTGATTTAGTAGTACTTAAAGCTTGACAAGATCAGCAGAAAACACAAATAATTTCTTTGATAAAATCTTTCTCTGTAACAGTTTTTGTAGATGTTACTCAGAGCAGAACAATATTAAGATAACCTTGTTATTTTATAGACATAGAGAATTTGATTTTAGTTTGACATGACCCTAAAAATCTTTTTAACTTTAATTTTATTACACATCAAAGCTTTTTATTATACATTTTTAAAACTTACTCAGACCTTTATGTAACATACTAAACCCTTCAATGGTTTGTCCTTATCCCTCCTATTTGAAACAATCTTTAGGACAAACCCTTTTCTACAAAATCCTTTCTCATCCAAAAAACATTCCTTTTTCCTTTAACTTCTCAAAAAATACATTCACTACCTATCTATATCCTCAGTTGTTTACTTTGTAACTTGTATTTTAAAATTAACTTTTATAAGAATTTTAAATTTATATATGGGCTGGAGCAACTAATTAGTAGCTCTTGTTTTTTTTAAGGAATTTATGATAGGCATAAGGCCTCATCTTCCTCAGGCTTGAGGGTGTGGAAACTGTGGGGGATTTTTGAGTTTTATTTGAATAGGGAGGGCCATCCAGGCTTGCCCTACACTCATCTCATCAGTCCACATTGTGGGATCTATTTGTTCCTGAAGGAGGGGGCGGCAGAGATAGCTGCCTGGGGGGAGGAGAATTTGAGCTTTTAGTTGAGATAGTAAATCCCATCCCAGCAGAGTCACTGGAGTTTCAGGAACTATGAGGAAAGGGTGACAGAAGAGGAGGTCTCCCAAAGGGCAGGCCAGAGGCCAAGTAAACTAGTGCTCTGTGGGCTGGCCAGATTTGCCCCAAATGATAATTTTTGTCATTGGACCGGGGACTGGGAGAGAAAGGTAAAACAGATAAATGAGCTCCAATGTCTAGGAGGAAAATGACCTTTTGTTTTTCTGCCATCATGGCTACCCTGAGGCTCCACAACATCGATACCAAGAAGTGGAACGTGGATAGAGGGCCAGGACCCATCGATCCATAGGAGGTGGCACCTCACCTTCCATCTGGAGATGGGGGCACTTAGACCTCCAGTGGTTACCCCTGCAGAGAGGGCAGGGTCCCAGTTGGGAGCAGGGCTAACTCCTGGGCTGTCCCCCTTAAGCATTCTCTGCAGAAATGCTCCTCCTGTCCACCATGGTAGCAAGTTCAGGATACAGGCCCCAGTTGGGTGGGGCCCTCTCTGAGAGCAGCAATGAGGCCATGGTGTCCCTTATCTTTTTCTGTCCTGTTAGTAAGGTCCCAGACATAAAGACATAGCTATACATACAGACATGGCTAGCTATATTACTTGGTTCAATGACTTTTCTCTTTCAACCACAGACTTTGAGTTTTTTTGAATATCTGGGGCTCACTGAGTTAGAATTTATCTTTGAGGAGAACCTCTCTCACCTGTGATTCTGGGTCCACTGTGGTATGCTTTCTGATAGCATCCTTAAGATGCTGCAGAAAGGTAAGGAGATTTTCTTCAGGATGTTGCTGTAAAGCAAAGTTGTTATTTCACATTGGTACCTGATACTCTGGAGCGCAGGTCTCTGAACTGTTCTGGGCCTCAGTTTCCTCACTTGGAGAATGAGGGATCTGGTCTAGGTTAAACTACTTTCTTCCACTATGAGATGGCTGAAGTGACATTAACGCCACTTTATATTCCTTACCTTTTTTTTTTCTTAGCATGCTGGGGAATTGAACCCAGGGCTTTGCACCTGCTGGGCAGACACTCTCCCACTGAGCTACGTCTTTATTCCCAAATATTTTTTTCTCGTTCCTTTGGCTGTACTGGAGCTTGAACTCAGGACTTTATGCCTGCAAAGCAGCACTCTACTGCTTGAGCCATATCACCAGCCCCTTTTGTTGCAGATCTATCAAGGGGACTGCCTGTGCCCCTGTAGGTAGGCACATTTATTCCCTCATTTCCAGGTGCCACTAGTATTGGGGCTCATTGTAAATGGTAATCATGTCCAACCTGAGTGGCCTGGGCCAGAACCCATTGTTTTTCTAATGAGAAAAGAGTCTGGTCTAGTAGAAGCATAATATACTTTCATGTCAATTGAAAGGTTTGGATCACAGAGATAAAGGCTTGAATGTATTGGTCAGGTGCATCAGTACAGCTGTCCAGATGTTTTTTAATTTCCCTTAGATCCTATAGCTGGAAGGTGACATAGACTAGCCCTCTTCCTACCATTACCTATTGAAGGGGAATGCACACATTAGGAGGTTATGAATATTGGGGTGGCTCAGAAGATAGGGCAGAGGGTGGAGCAGTGGGTGTGAGCCTTGTCATTGATAAGGGGCTTTTCTGGTCCTCCTTTCCATGTTTATCCTGTGGCTTACAAAGAATGGCCAGCGTTTGAGTATCTAAATAGCAATTGTGGAGCCAATCTGAGATGAAAGAAAATTTGTATAGGGGACCTCAGTTCACTTTTTTCCCTTTTATAGAAAAGGTCTAATTGGAGTATGGTATTGTAATTTAAGGAACCCTGTGAAGTTCACTTCTCTTGGTCACCCATGGCATACTGAGGCCAGGCCTGAGTACAGCTTCCAACATCTACCAGCCAGAAAAGTGGAAGGTGCAGGTCCCATCTAGAAAGAACAAGACATTAGGATCCTGTCTTTTTGTTAACAGTAAGCAGCCTCTTTAATAAAAGATACTTTTTAACAAAGGAATAAATTGTCTGTAAAGTTAGAGAAGGGCACTCAGAGGGCATCCCGGGCCAATAACAGTACTATACTGTCCATTTTGAGATTTCTGGGACTATAACCTTGAGCTAACAATTGGCTTACAAGGGCTGGGTCCAGTGTCCTGAGGTGTGAGGTGGGGCTAGGAGCAGGGCATGCACAAGGCACCAACTCCCTCCAGACACACCTAGGACAAGCGAGCCTGACTGCCTAAGCCTGATCCCACAGCCTGTTGCCCCTCCCCCTTCCTGTGTACTCTGAGCACGTTTATTCTAGGGGAAGTGGCAGTGGGCCACAGCCACTACCATGTGTGGCTGGCAGCCTAGGATGTGTGTTGGGTTGGTCAATGGGATTCTCTTAGCTATGGCAGGCATTCCTGCTGTGCACGAGCACCTATTTGCTTTCCCTCCTCCCCTTGTGGGGGTGGAGTTAGGGTGTTAGTGTGGCAGCCGCAGTTTTGTTTTGTTTTGTTTTGTTGTAAGCACTTTTACCTAGCAGCTGATTTAATGTTACTTTAGACTGAGAGGCCTGGCAAACTAGTTGGAATAACTTAAGTCATAAGGTACCATGCTACAGTTTTTTCATGGGAGGCAGGGTCCCAGTAAGTCCAGGGAGGGGAAGGCAGACTGAGACATGTGGTGAGACCATGGAGGAAGCAGAAAAGGTATCCTGACATCTTAGGTAAGGGAGGGGAAGGCAGAGCCTGGAGGCTTGACACACACCTGAGGGATTAGCCATCACCTGTCCCTCTAGGTCACTCCCATTGACTGGTACTGGAACACTTTCAGCAACACGAAACCTCCACTCTCCAGTCACTGTCTCAGAAAAAAGGGGCATTAGACAGGGGTGGGGGTTGGGGGGAAAGAGAAGCAGTCATCAGATGCCATAATCAAACAGGACTCCACCAACGTAGCATGAGGTGTACCCAAATAAACCCCAGGCTTGGTCTCAGCCCACAGGGAGGAAGCATGAGCTCTCCCAGAGCTGGAATCGCCTTGAGGCCAGAGTTGGCAAGGAGTGGCTTGACACCATGACAGGAAAGTCCCTCAGGAAGACAGGAAGAGACAGGCAGCCTGAGCAGTGCAAGAAGTCTGCTTACATGGGGAAGGAGGAGGTTCAGGAGAGGATTTGGTTCATTTAGAAGCTGGTTTAGAGGCTAATAGAATCTGCACAGGGGAACAGGAAGTACAGAGGAAGGGTTTGGTGTGGAGATAGGAAACTGATTGGGCGTAGGGTATTTCCTTCCATTTACCAGCACACTCACAGAAATTGTACAAATCCCTTAAAATATTGGGATTGAAAGTGCCACTAAGTGGCCATTTGGAGGCATTGCCTAATGGGTATTGGGGCCATGCCTGATTACCAAGAAAAATGAGCTTTCATGGCTTAAGATCAGGTGTTAGGTGGAGCAGCTCAAGGTTGGCCAGGAGACATCCCGAGGGGGAGTCTGAAGGAATTTGGGATGGTCCAATCTCCATGGTGAGGCCTGACCTGAGGAAAGATATGGTGGGCGTCCCCAAAATATCAGTTCCTCAGGAGAGAGTAGGTGTGCAACACCCAGGAGGAATGTCTTCATCACTGGAGTCCACAGTCCTAGGGAACCCAGTTCCCAGGGATGGGAATGAGCCGAGACCTAGCACTAGGATTTCAAGGAAATGAAAAAGAGATCACAGCTCTGCGTGCAAGGAGGACTCACCAAGAGAGGACCTTGAGGGAAGATTGGCCTGTGGTGGATGGCAATTGGAGGCACGCTGGGGCAGAGGAAATTCCCTGTGAGCAAGTGAGGGAGTGGCGTTTTCTAGGATCAGGGTTTCTGGCAAAGCAGCTCAGATCCGGAGGAAGGGAATGGGAGTTGAGAGAGAGAGAGAGAGCAGGATGGGGTGGGAGAGGCCGGGAGAGCAAGGTTAGTGCTGGGAGCACACCCCGATCTGAGTCACAGCACCAAAATATTAGGAAAAACACCTCTCACAAAGAAAGCTCACAAGAAAAGTCTCATGTCCAAAAGCAAAGTTTAATGGCAGGCTTGAACCACCATGCTGGCTGGGGAAATATGGCACAGCACAGACTCTGGGCCAGGTGTGGCTTTTATAGAAGGGGGAGGTTAAGGAAGTTAGCACATGTGCAGTAGTCTCTGGTAGGGGTGGGTCTGTCTTAGAGTGTGGGAATTTCTGTTAAGGGGCAGGGCTGCCATTTCTGCCGCCAATTCACAAAATGGTGACATTATTACTCTATCAAGTCTGAAAACTATAAAATAGTGTCTCCTAGAGTTTTAGTTTCCACTGTGACTATGAGAGGGAGTTGAGCATAGCTTTTTACCCATGCGTATTGACCATCGAGGTTTCTTCATCTGTGAAATACCTGTTTACAAATTTTATCCAGTTTTCAACTATTTTGTGTTAATTTTTGAGGTTAAAATATTTTCTGGTGGCTCATTTTTCTGTAAATTATATGAATGGCAGCTATCATCTCCAGTTTATGGTTTTGTCTTTTTATTTCATCATATCTTTTAATGAATTATATGTCTTCATTTTAGCCTTCATTATCCTGGTGTATATTGTCTTGCTTAAGGGTCACAAAGATATTTTCTTTTGTATTATTCATTCCAAAGGTTTTAAAGGCCTTTGGAATGTACATTATAGTTATTATTTTGTAGATGTTTTTGCTGTGGTACTAACAGGGATGCAATTTTTTTTATCATTTTTACATTTACTCACAGGTGTATACATTGTTTGGGCATCTTTCATCCCCTCCCCCTCCTCCCCTCCGTCCCTTTTCCTCCTTCCACCCTCCCTGTCCTCCAGCATTGCTCTTTTTGCTCAGTATTGCCTTAGCTGTTCACAGTCTTTTGTGTTTCCAAATGAACTTTAGGGTAGATTTTTCAATCTCTGTGATGAATGTCATTGGGATTTTGATGGGAATTGTGTTGAACATGTAGATTGCTTTTGGTAGTATAGCCATTTTTACTATGTTGAGTCTACCAATCCATGAGCACGGGAGATCTTTCCACCTTCTGTAGTCTTCGATCTCTTTCTTCAGGGGTTTGTAGTTTTCCTTGTAGAGGTCATTTACATCCTTTGTTAAGTTTATTCCTAGGTATTTGATTTTTTTGAGGCTATTGTAAATGGAATTGTTTTCCTATATTCTTTCTCAATTTGTTCATTGTTGGTATGTAGAAAGGTTACTGATTTTTTAAGTTGATTTTGTATGCTGCTACATTGCTGAAGATGTTATGGTGTCTAGGAATTTTTGGGTGGAGTTATTTGGGTCTTTGAGGTATAGGATCATGTCATCTGCAAATAGGGATACTTTGACTATTTCTTTACCTATTTTTCTTCCTTTTATTTCTTGTTCTTGCCTGATTGCTCTAGCTAGGAATTCTAGGACTATGTTGAATAAGAGTAGGGAGAGTGGGCATCCTTGTCTCCTTCCTGACTTTAGGGGAAATGGTTTCAGTTTTTCCACATTAAGTATGATGTTGGCTATAGGTTTGTCATATATAGCTTTTATAATGTTGAGGTATGTTCCTTTTATTCCTAGTTTTCTGAGAGCTTTTATCATGAAATGGTGTCAAATTTTATTAAAGGCTTTTTCTGCACCTATTGAGATGATCAAGCAGTCTTTGTCTTTGCTTCTATTATGTGCTGTATTACATTTTTTGATTTGCGTATGTTGAACCACCCCTGCGTCCCTGGGATAAAGCTGACTTGGCATGGTGAATGATCTTTCTGATATGTTGTTGGATTCAGTTTGCCATTATTTTATTGAGGATTTTTGCATCAGTGTTCATTAAGGAGATTCTCCTTTTTGGATGTGTCCTTGTCCAGTTTTGGGATGGCTGTAATACTGGCTTCATAGAATGAGTTAGGCAGTGGTCCTTCCCCTTCTATTTCATGGCAAAGTTTAAGGAGTGTTGGTGTTAGTTCTTCTTTAAAGGTCTGGTAGAATTCAGCTGAGAATCCATAAGGTCCTGGGCTTTTCTTTTTTGGGAGATTCTTTATTTCTATTTCAATTTCATTATATATTATAGATCTGTTTAGGTGGTTAACATCCTCTTGGTTCAGTTTTAGATTGTCATAAGTACCTAGAAATTTGTCCATTTCATCAAGATTTTCCAATTTATTGTTAAAGTAGTCTCTGATGATTCCCTGGATTTCCTTGGTGGTTGTTGTTATCTCCCCTTTTTTGTTTCTGATTTTACTAATTTAGGTCTTTTCCCTCTTCATTTTACTCAGATTTACCAGAGGCTTGTCAATCTCATTTACTTTTTCAAAGAACCAGCTTTTGGTTTCATTGATTCTTTGTAATTTTTTTTTTTTTTGGGTCCCTATTTCATTAATTTCAGCCCTTATTTTCGTTATTTCTCTACTTTGAGAGTTCAGCTCCTTGCCCCTTCCCAGGTTCTGGGGCAAATTCAGCATTCCACCCCCACCTCTGCTGTCAGTGTTAGATTACAGTTCACTGTTTATGCTGTTCGGTTTTGTTGGGGGCAGGGTGGGGTTCAGTCTGTCCAAGAGATACACTGGATTATGTTCCCGGGGGTAGGTAGGGGAGTCATGCATGGTGGGTGATCTCACCTGTTCATTCTGCAGATTCATGCAAGCAGCTTTGCAACTGGCCATTGGGGAGAAATCCCTTTTCTCAGTGCAGCAACCACATAAGGAGGCTTTCCATGGGCTGCAGGTCCAGGATGTCGCAGAGTTTGATTCTGATTGATGCACTGACTTCTGCTTATTGGGAGAGAAAAAAGAGAGAGAGAGAAATGGCTGGTGGGCTTTTTTCCCAGGGCAAGACACACCTTGTTGGCTGTGTTGTTCAGAATTTTTGCAGTTGTTAGGTGCAATTAAAGGCTGATTTAAGGGGCAGTCTTTGAATTTTATGTGCACTTAATGTGATAGCAGTTATTATTTTGGCTAGAAGCAATCAGAATTACCCAAGTGTATCACTGACATCTCAAGGTGGTTTCTGGGGTCACAAAGCAAAGGATTTCTGACTCCCTACCCTAACCACTATCTTGGATCTCCCCTATTGTTCATAGTCTTTTTGGCTTAGGCACAGGCATAAGTAGATTCTCAACCTACAACCTGTAATAGCTTTTAATTTTTCCCATTGACTTGACATTTTTGTCCCTAGCTGGTGAATTTTATTTTGTCTATGCTGAGCAAGTCAATGCTGAGCACAAGGACTTCCTCAGTCCTTTGGGGATGCAATTTCTTTGAGAGTTTTTTGCTGTTTAATTTTTTCACATCACCACTTACTGAAAATAATTCAATTCTCTACTGATGTGTAGTGGTAATCTGTCATATTTAAATTTCAATGGTATGGGTCTGTTCTGAAGACTTTATTTGGTTCCATTGGTCTATGTGTCTATTCCCATGTGAACTCCATATTGTCTCAATAATAAAACTTTATAATAAGTCTTTTTTTGCAAGTAAACTATTCTTTCATAAATACTTTCTTATTTTCTTATTTTTTATTTTTGTTGGACTGAGGTTACATTGTGACATTTACAAAGTTCATACAATGTATCACAGTCAGTCTCACTCTCTCCATCGTTCTTCATTGTCCTCCTTCCCCCCATTACTGGAATAGTTTCAACAGGGCCCATTTTTCCATTTTCTTATGTATTTCCACCATATTCACCCTCCTACACCCTTTTCCCTTTCTGACGTGTTTTCTTCAAGAGTATATTGTCTATTTTTTGAACTTTTGCTCATTCAAATGAATTTTAGGAGAGTCAGATTCCATGAAAAATCATATTGAATTGGGAAAGTGCAGTCCTATTTAGTGTATAAATCAGTTGGGGTGAATTATGCGGTCGCAGTAAGAACACTCTTCCTCCCTTTAATGTGGTGTGCATTTTCATATTTAAGCTTCTTTGATGTCTCATGGTTAAGTTTTGTGATTTTCTTTATAGATGCCCTACATCTGTTGGCTAGAGGTGAACCTCAAGTCAGAAAGCTGTGCTCATCTCACTTCTCAATGCACAGCAGCATGTCATCATCACAAGTCTACACACACATTTGTTTCCTTTTATCACCTTGTTGGTTCTACTGTCCTCTTGTCCCATCACCACCCACTATTTGGGGTATATTTAATGTGTTTATAGTCTTATGTAGTATACATTGCTATTTTCTGTGCACATATCTTAATTTATGGAAAAGATGTAATGTAGTGCATTGTTTCTCATCTTTTGCACCAAGCCCTAGGCTTTTAGGCTTTAGACTCTGTGCATATGTGGCTTCCTCTGCGTGGCTTCTAACTACTGCTCTGTTAAGCTGTGCATGTACCACATTTTATCTGTCTAATCACTCGATGGAATATAGACTACTTCCAACTCCCTGCCACTGCAAGTAACACTTGACTGAATATCTTACTGTAAAAGATGAGAAAAATCTATTAAGCAGAATGCCTGGGTCACAGAGTATGTATACACTTAGCCTGTCTAAATAATGCCAACAATTCTCCCAAATGACCAGTCTACATATCTGCTACCAGTGGGTAAGGACTGGGACAAACATGAACTTTGGGAAAGGACAAGTGTTGGCAGGATATGAGAATTAGGAGCTTCCCTTATTATTTTAATTTTCATTTTTCTGATCTCTGTAAACATGAGGTCCCTTCAAATGCTTGCTGTCTCTTTGGCTGCCTCTTGTATAATTATTTTGCTCATTTTTCTAACAGGGTATCTGCCCTCATTGGTGCTAGATTAGTGTTAATATTCCTTGTCAGCTGTAGACATTATAAATTTCTTATCCCATTTTGTCATCTATATTAAAATTTCTTAACTTTGATGTAATTTAATCCATTTTTTTGCCTTATCATTTGCATTTTGAATTTTCATTTAAAAGTTCCTCCCCACTTCCAGGTTATAAAAGTTCTCACTTAGATTCTGTTTTCTGTATTTACACTATGGTTTTACCTTTCACATTTAGGTCTTTATCTAGAATTTACTCCTTATATTGTATTACAGAGATTTCACATCCTTTTTTCAAGTAATAGACCACTTTTTAAAATATTGCATGATACTGTTTTTTAAAATTATTTTCTAACTGTTGTCATAGAAATGTAATTGAATGTGGGATAGTAACCTCATGTTTTTTTTTTTTCCTTTTATTATTCATATGTGCATACAAGGCTTGGTTCATTTCTCCCCCCCTGCCCCCACCCCCTCCCTTACCACCCACTAACCTCATGTTTTATATCTTTACTAAGTTATCTAATTAAGTACTTACTGATATGGTACTGGGGGCTTTCAGTTACGACAACTGTGTTATCTTAAATAAGGACAGTTTCACATTTTTCAATCTAATGCATATGCTGTCTTCTGTGTTTTCCTTGCTGAACTTTCTGAGCTAGAATTTTTGTATGAACAGAAGAGGTACTAGTTCCATCCCTGATTTTAAAAAGAATCTTTTTAAAATGAGTTTTCTTCACTTAAAACATTTTGAAAGTGGTTACCAAATACAGAAGTTTTTTTTAAAACTAGCAATTCATTTTGTTTATCGTAACTCTACTTTTTTCCAAGTTATTGTATTCGTCAAGCTGTCTTTATTGTTCTGCACATGCTGCAATGAAAATAAATTATATTACACCAAAAAAACCCTAAAATAATTGCTTTGAATACTTACCATTGACTGTAATTGTTACTCTGTGTTTGGAGAAGGTACCCTTTATTAGATTTTGAGGACGTTCTCATTTGTTCCAAATTTACTAATAGTTTTTCTTGAATGGAGCTTTAATTTTGTGAATGTTTTCAGCATTTTGGGGTGGGGATGTGGTACTGGGGTTTGAACTCCAGGCCTCAGGCTTGCTGGACTGGTGCTCTGTGACTTGAGGACTTGAGTCATTCCACCAGCCCAGCATTTCTTGAAATGTTCATGGGCTTTACTTTTTACATGCTTTAATGCAGTGAATTCTGTGAGTACATTGTGATTGATTGTCTCATGTTAGAGTCCTGCTATATTCTTGGCATAAACTCAGCATTCTCATTTTATGCACTGCTCGATTTGGTTTACTATTATTTTCTTTCAAAACTTTACATTTATATTTATGAGTAAAATTGTATCCATGTTTCTTTTATTCATACTGCCTTTGTTTTGTTACTTTCTTCTTAAGTCAATTTATGTAATATATCTTTCTACTAATGTGTTCATTTTCTTTCTGTTGTCACATCTGTTGGGATAAAGTTGTTTATAGCATTTTAATATATTTTACATGCTCCTCTAGCTATAGTTAGTGCTCTTTGTATTCTTAATATTACTTACAAAAGTGCTGCTTTGTTCTTTATCCCCTGATCTTGTCAGGTATTTGTCAATTTGATTATTCTTTTTAAATTACCAGTTTTTGGAATTGACTCTATTGTGTCTTCACTTTCTATTTTATTAGTTTCTGAGCATCATTAAATCCTTACCATCACTCTTTGGATTTATTCTGTTCTTTTTGTACCACACTAAAGTGCCTATTAAGTCATTAATTTTTATCATTTTTACTGTCTTTAAATTATTTTAAAACCATAAAATTTCTACTCATCACATATATTTTTGTTAGTCTTCTAATTATTTTTCATAATAAATCACATTTAATTGCATACTCATTGAATTATCTTAAAATAATAAAATTAATACAAAATCAGGTTCATATTGGAAAATAGGGTCTGTGATTACATTGTTACATTATACTACTCACTGTACCATGCTACCTATGCTATGTTAAAAGGTTCCTTTAAGAAATGTACTATACATCTTAGTTTTTCAAAGTTGGAAGAAGAAAGTGAGGTGAGAATGTGGTTCTTATGGCAAAGAACAGAAACTCTATAGATGTTTTCCGCTCCAGAATATTACTGTTTTTTTCAAAAGACAAACAAAAACATTTTGTTAGAGATTTGCTATCCAGTGAAGTTCACATAAACTGTTTTGAACTTGAGCCACAAAACTAGCTTATACTTATCTAAAATAGACCCATTGCTTTGCTCCCTATGAACTAGTGTCTTGAATATACTAAGGAGTAAGCAGGCATATTTTTCTTCTTATAAATACATACTTCATGTTGTACATAAAATGTATAATAACGAAAAGGAAAGAAAATATTCTGATTAAATGTGAGCTAACAATTTCCATCTCTTATTAGATCTATCTGTTTCCCCTGAAGTAGCTACCATTTCCAGGGATGCCTAGCAATTAGTTTCTTAGTCCATAAGATAAGAAACTAATCATTTATATACATATATATGACATAATATGAAATTATTTGTGTGTGTGTATAGCACACACACATATATTCAGAAAGCGAAAACTAGCTGAGAGATTTCTTTAAAGTCTTGCCAGAAAAAAAAAGAAGTTCCACATTGTTAGTTGTTTTTCCTAAATATACTCAGGTCAAAGAAATGGGAAAAATTCAGAGTTTAAAAATCCTTGTCCTAAATTTACCAACTGTAGCAAAATTATGAAGCTAAAATACAGGTGTCTGAGATACATATATGACAAATCCATCCATTTCTCAGGAAAGCCCGGAAAATTGCTATATTTGGTCATTAGTTTTTCTGAAGGTGTTTGATTGATTCTGCAAGCTTAAGCATGTTCAGTATAAACCAAAGAATACCCACATGGAGAAGAATGCTTGTCTCTAATAGAAAACAAAACAACACATGTTCAAACAGCAGGAGTTTGAATATAGCCCAGAAATTTGCCTTCTCAGAAAGTTGAAGCTAAGTTTGAGAAAGTTTAAAATATGCTCTAGTCTTGGTCTGCCTTTCAGCAAAAAGGTACATTATCCTTTATGCTTCCTCTGAAACTGCAACAGTTTTGTTCACAAAGTAGCCTATGGAGTCTGAAAGTGTCTTTTTCTTTTTTTTTATTTTGGCATTGCTATGAGATTTACTTAATGAGTTGAAAATTTATTCAGAAGCTAACCCTGTAAGAAGTCCTACATTATTGTGAACTACTTTAAAAATAAGCAGTTGTATGCAATACAACTACACATAAAATCACAGTCTGACAAGTTGGAGAGGATAAACAGCATAACTTCCCCAGCACCTTGAGAGCAGCCTCATCACTCCTGGACTTCTAGACTTGCACAGTGACAGGGAGTCGCCACCTCAAAAAGTAAACTTCACCATTTTGACAACTCTATGAGGCAGACTTCTATGTTGAATTGAAATCTGCCTTATCAATTTCTTTTTATTGGATCAAGTCTGGTTTAGTGTAATTTTTTTCTATATGACTGTTCTTCAGACATACAAAGACACACAGAATAGCCCCACAGGTCTTTAATCTGTACAGTAAATATCTACATTTCTTTAGCTGTTCCTCATTGATTTTAGGTCCTGGTTGCCAAAATCTAGATACTGTTATTCACCAGGTATAGCTTATAGCCCTTGGAGGCATACCTCATATGAGAGGGAGCTCATGGAGAATTACCCACCTAAGTTTGTCTTTGTCTTTTTCATGTTAGGAAAGCAGTGAGAGCTCTGAAGTCAGGGAGCACCTTTGGCAGTGGCCTACAAGAAGGTGCTCTCTGGAGTTCTGCTGTGAACAGCAGGAATGCCCATATGTGGTCACTCTGTATGTTATTCTATTTCCTGATCAACAGAGCTTCTACTTAGTGGATTAGCTCCTGGAAAGATAACTGTCCTCCACACAACATTTCTTGGACTCTATGACTAACTATTTCACAATAACTATAATAACCTCAACACTTCTATAAGGTACAAATAAAGTAAAAAGGAGATGCTCTTTAAATAAAATGAATTTTAAACGTATTTATTATAGATATGTCGAGGAGATACAGTCTATAGTTTCTTCTAAAGTTTCTTGGTGAAATTTTCCTTAAGATTCAGATATAAGTTATTTCAAACTAGGATTTCTCTTTAAAGGCTGGATCATTTCTCGCTGGTAACATTCATAAGACTTGATGTGACGTGTAAAGAGGAAAGTATAATAAACAATTTGCTTTTTTTCATGTAAATTAAAGATTGAGTAATAATCCAATAACATTTATATTACTGGCCAAATACCTACTATTGTTCTTAAGCCACTATTTTGAATATAAATATTATATACATATATATATAACATATATATATTTCTAATAAATTTATTTTAGAACCAAGAAAATCCTGAAGTGTTCAGTTAAAATATTTTGCAAATTGATATAAAATAACCACCCTCCAGGAAATCATAGTTTATAACCATTTACTTCTTTGGAAAAGTAAAATGTAAATCACCCAGAATCATTTCAATCAACCAAGTGATCATGTAGCTTAATGATTCTAAAGAATGTCTAGGAGACATAACCAGCAGCATTCATCATCTTAATCCAGAAAAGGGCTTCTCAAAATAGAACAGCTACAAAATAATGTACAAATATGAAACAACTTTTCTTCCTCAATTAACTTTTGAAACATGAAAAAGAAAAATAATTATTTAGTTTTTAGTTATTTTTGCATGAGGGAACAGGGGAGCTAAGATTTTGTTTTGTTCTGTGTTTTAAAGCAAAATAATTCGGAGTATTAGTTTCTTTTCCTTTTTATTTTTCTTTGGTGGTACTGGGACTTGAACTCAGTGGCTTGTGTTTGCTAGGCAAGTAGTCTGACACTGGAGCCAGGTCTCCAACACTTTTTGCTTTTACATTATTTTTCAGATAGGATCTCATGCTTTTGCCCAGGCCACCCTTGGACCATGATCCTCTTACTTTTGCTTCCTGTATACCTGGGATAACAGGCATGAATCACCACCATGTAGCTTGTTGGTTGAGATAGGATCTTCTTAGCTTTTTGCCTAAGCTGACCTCAAACCACAATCCTCCAGATCTCTGCCTCCTGAGCAGCTGGGATTACAGCTATAAGCCACCATGTCCTGCTCTGGGTATTATTTTATATTCTTTCACTCTTATGTCCTTAAATGAATCCCAATGCCTTGAGTATATCCCAGAACAACTATTGCAGAATCTCTGCAGATAGGTCCCAAACATCATGTTATTTAACGCACCCTGGAGAGTGCAATGCACAGGCAAAGAGTGTTCCAGACCATTTTCGCCAGCTAGTGGAGTCATTCCCATGACCTGTCATTCAACAAGAACAGCTGGATCATTCGTTTTTCCACTGCTCATGAATTACACCTACTTATTGTTGCTTAGAACAGAGACATTTCTTGTTAAAGGAGATGTATAGTCACATTTCAACAGCTGTTACAGACTTAGCTTGTTAAAATTATAGGATAATATAAAAACATTTTAATGTTTGTACATTTATAATTTGTTATTGAAACTTGCAAACAACTAAATAGTTTAAAATTTGAAATGTTTACATTTACCCAGTATCAGGTTTGTTTTATAAAGCAACTTAAAGTTTTATTCACTCAAAAATAAAATGTTGGATGCAAAAAAACTTACAACTATATTAGCAATGAAATAAATTTTACTAGCAAAATATTACTCTACATACATGTTTTTCATGTTCTAAGATTATATTGTAAGGTTTTTAAAGAAATAATAAATACTACTATTTTGTGGAAAAGGCAGTTATTTTGCTAACACAGTAGAGGTGCCTATGATACTGTATTATCACTGAAATACATATTCTGCATTTCTGATGGTCTGAAATAAATTGAGTGTAATGCAAAGCTAGAAAATTATATATTGTATATGATAATTAGAAAATATAACTGGAAATGTTTAGTTTCTGTTCCATTATTTTTTCCTATGGTCATATATTTAAATATTCTTTTTTCCTAACAAAACAAAGACAGAAAACATTAATATATGCCAGAGGGACAGCTTTTCTTTTGTTACTTTTTTATAGTCTGAGGAAGTGAGGAGCCAGAGAATAATTTCTCAAAATATTGCAAAGAGAATTTAAATGTCTTGAAACTTCAGTTCATTCTGAAATAGGTATTACACTTTTAAGTTATTTTATTCCACATTCCTTACGTGGTATGTCCTTGGAGTTCACACACTCCTAAAGAATAGGTTAGTAATTCATTTTAAAAATATCATGCAAAAAACCTGGCAGCTCTATATACAACTTTCAAGCTTTATTTGAGAATGTGACATCTTGTCAAATGGGCACTGACTGTCAGAAACTCTAGCAGTGTGTTGAGAAGATAAGACACAGCTGAAGCAATAGCGCTTTTTCTTTAAATTCTCAAAAGGAAAATCATTTCTCAAATAGATGAAAATGTTTTTCCTAAACTGAGTTGTCATTAAATTAGTAGAATCTAGCTTTTATGAGCAACAATTCCTATTAGGATGATATTCAGACTACTTAAATAATAACTCTACATAAGTAAAAAATTAAAAATACATTTTTCACCTATAAACAAGTATGTATAAGAAAACTCATGACTAAGTAACAATAACTCAGAATTATTAACCAAATAAGTACAATATATTTATACATTTAGAATTATAGAAGTAATTTTTGTTTGACAGCAATATTACTACTTTAATGACGCCTTGTCTAAGCCATGATCTGACATGATAGGTTTTATCCAGTAATAAGCTTTAATCATACTAGT
The DNA here is from genome assembly GCF_047511655.1 of Castor canadensis. Lineage (NCBI taxonomy): Eukaryota > Metazoa > Chordata > Mammalia > Rodentia > Castoridae > Castor > Castor canadensis. Next base: position 124,759,314 of record NC_133391.1, on the reverse strand, counting down.
CACCCATGGGTCATTTTCTTAATTCCTTACTCAGTTTTAAAAGATTGCCAAATGTCTGACCCCACACCATTTGCAAAGAATACATATTGGTTGATGCTAACCCAGCACTGCTGAACACTAGCAAACCTGACCAGAAGTAGATCCCTTATTAATTGTGCCAAGCAAGAACTATATGCATTTGGAAATATATTTGGACATATACATACTTTCTACCACCATTGAGAAGAACTGAGATCACAAATAGGTTAAAACATTAATTTGGGTTGCTCACTCTTTTGATGTCAAAAGAAGGATTTTAAAATGAGATATATTTATATATCCACAGAGAACAGATATAATGATTTTTTAAAAAGCTGTCTTCTCAAAAAAGCAATTTGTTCAAAACATTTTTATATAAAATGTTAGACTACTGAGAGAAGATGTTTTTAATTGTCTTACAGCTTTGAAATCTCTGAGTTTACAGCACTATCACATATATATATATACACACACACACACATGTGACTCAGCTCCATCACTTACTTTTGTGTGACCCATGGCAAGTCAATTAGACTTAAGGCCTTGGGCTTTCTTTATTGATTCTTAACCTGTAAAATGGGGGGACATATCTATCCTTAATGACTTACTAATAAATATAATGACCCATTATACTGTTTTCACAACAGAAGTGATGATCTGAGGTATTTTCTGACCAGAAAGACTTTTGTGGTATGTTACAAATTAAGTTAATTGTAAGACTTAAGAGTTCTAGGTTCAATTTGCTATGAAAACTTTACCAATGAACTTAAATTTTTAATATATGGCTATATATCTATTTGATTCTGTACTCCATGTTAATATAAATTTAAAAAAATAACAAGGCAATTTATATTTCCTAGGGTATATGAACATTAAATTTTGATGTAAAGGGAAAGATCCTCAGTTTTTATTGTAAAATGACTACATTAAAACCTAATTGGACATATATTTAATAGTATTAAAAAACATACAGACAAAAATTAGGGATTATATCTGTCTAAATCTTAGAATGCAATCACCCAGTTAAAATTAACCTCACTAAATGATTTCATTAATGCTGTTTGCTTACCTTTTTAATAGAAAAATGTCCTTCTGGTACTTATCTGGAAGCAGACATAAAAGTATGCCTGTTGTGGTCAATTAGAAATAGAATAATATAAACCTATAATCCATGAGTAGAAATGTAAATAGAGTATCATATTATATAATCTAGTGACAAGTATTTGAACACCCAAAAACTAAGAAAAAATTAAAACATGTAAATCCACATTTATCTTGGTATTTATATACAGTTAAAAAGACATGGCACTGCCACAAAATAAGTCTTGATACACTTAAAAAGATTGAAACCATCCAAAGCATCTTCTTTGACCACAATAGAAGCTAAAAATCTATGCAGAAGGAAGACTGAAAAATTCACAAATATCTGAAAATTAAGCACACTTTTAAACAATGAGTTGGGTCAAAGAAGAAAGAACAGAGGAAATTAGGAATGTTTGGCAGAATGAAAACAAAAATATAACATATTTAAAGTTACAGGTGCAGCAAAAAAGCACTACATTATAAAATTAAACGGAGAAATGGGCTTTTCAATTGCTATAAGAAACATATGACTAAAATCTAGCACCCTTTCATGATTTAAAAAAAACACTCAGAAAACTAAGAATATAGGACACTTCTCAGTTATGTCTCAATTATGACAATGGCACTTGTATAAAACTCACAGCCAATACCAATCTCAGTGGTAAAAAATCTAAAAGTTTTAATTTTGTGTAAAATACACTTATCAAGAAAATAATAAAGGCAATATGGAAACCTACAGAATTGGAGAAAATATTTGACAATATCTGATAAGAGGTTATTACCCAGTTTGTGTAAAAAATCTTATAACTTAATAACAAGAAGGAAAGGAAGTCAATTTTAAAAATGGGTCAAGGACTTGAATAGATATTTCTTCAAAAGGAGAGAGACAAATATCCAAGCCCATAAAAACATGCTCAACATCATTTGCCATTACAGAAGTGGAAATGAAAGCCACAAAAAGATTCAAACATACTAGGATGACAACAATCATAAAACTAATAGAAAAATACCAAGTCTTTGAAGGGAGAAATTGAAACCCTTGTACCTGGCTAGGTAAGTATGTAAAATGGTGCAACCTCTGTGAAAATAGCTTGGAGGTTCCTCCAAAAACTCCATACAGCATTACCACCTAACTCTACAGTTCGCCTGGATGTATAGCCAAAAGAACTGAAAACAGGAAGTCTAACAGATACTTGTATGTCAGTGTTCATTGTGGTATTTCTCACAGTAGCCAAAAGGTAAAACAAAACAAGTTTCTATTAGCAGTTAAATGGATAAACAAAATGTGGTGCATACAGAAAATGGAATGCAGTTCCAGTACTTACTGCAATGTGGATAAGCATTGAAAACATTATACTAAGAGAAGCCAGACACAAAAGGACAAATATTCTTATATGAGATAACTGGAAAAGGCAAGAGACAGAAAGCTGATCAGAGATTATTACCAGGGACTGGGGAAGGGGAAAATAGGGAGTTTTTGTTTAATGGCTATAGTTACTGTTTGGCGATGAAAAAAATATATATATATATACAGTGGAAATGGTTGCACGACCTTGTGAATGTAATTAATACCACTGACTAAATTGTATACTTAAAAAGGATTAAAATGGCAAGCTTTATTCTGTGTGTGTGTGTGTGTGTGTGTGTGTGTGTGTGTGTGTGTATTTGTATCCCAATAAAATAGTTTAAAACACATAGTGGTACTTATACAGTTATAGAGCAAAAATATTTAAAATTTTTATAATAGTCTGACAACTTTATAAACTATTTTGAAATTTAAATAGGTATTCTATAATGATAAGTAATCTGCTAAACATTTTAACCCAATATAAAAGGTTAATTTTTGCCAGGTTAATACTTTTGACTTTGGGGGCCTAAACACAGAAGATAAAGGTGACATTTAAAGTCTATTTGCATTTTTTCAAATATATTAACACAGCAACTCTATACCTATTTGTGACTATAAATATATCACTCCACCTCTGCTCAAACCTACTTATATCAATCAGCATTTGACACAACAAAATTCTTATGTAACATGAAGAACACAGTGGTAAAATACTGTGCTGTAACCTTTTGTCTGTCCCATCCTATATTGACAAGAGGACATGTCTCCCTTTTAATACTCATTTCAAGACCCTGAGTTAGACTGTAAAGAATATTTTTTCATTAAAAACTAAAAAATGTATTTTAAGTGTATTCATAATACTCAATTCCTACTGAAAATATATTTGAAAGACTTGATTTGGGACATTCTCCAAAACTTTGCTAATTATTCATCTTATTCTTTAAAGTCTATCCTCATATGGAAAGCACTCATCCATTCATCCAACACAAATACTGAGTATCCACTGAAAGCAAATGCAAGCTGCTGAAATTGCAAAAGTAAGATAACTATTGACAGTCTTTCTGTCTCTGACAGAAGCTTCACAATAATGGAGCCCACTTTAAGATCTTTGATGGTAAGGATGAATTTGAACCATATTTTGTAGAAAAAGGTCATTGGTTTGTTTTCTAAGATAGGAGAGAGAAATTATTTAGAATTAAAATTCTTTTTACAAAATAAGATTTTTATAATTTAAGAAGAAACAAGTAATGTTTTGGGTTCTGGAATATTAGTGGTTCTTTATATTCATCTAAACATGATAGCAACTTGGAGGTTTATTTCACAGGTCTTTCTTGCCATTGATTTCACTAAAATTTCTTCAAGAGCTTTTCTTTTCATTTGAGAAAATCACATTTACTTCCTATTGTATCACCTGTTTCTTGAATAATTTTATAAGTTACTTTGTTGTTTTCAGTCAGAATTCATAGTAACATTGAAATAATTTTCCCTGAACTGCTAGGTGCCCTGCCCCACACCGCCCTGAAATTCAGGATCCAGGATGACAGAACATCCTCTATGTGGTGCACTGCTGGGTGTTTGGCGGAAGAAGAGGGAGCCCTGCAGTATCTTAAACTGACAAATGCTTCTGGCCCACAAACCACACACATATGGCCATTGGACAATCATTTTATTAGTCAAGTCTCATAATCATGACTAACTTCCAGTGGGCAACAAAGTACAAATAAACCATGTACTCAGAAAGAGACTAGGATGTTTATAAAGTACCCTAAGTGTAGCACACCTATGAAATTTTAGTTCAGTTCATTTGAAAATTTGGATATGTAGGAAAATCGGTAAAAAATTATCAGAAAATGCCTCAAGAAACAGAAAACATGAATAGACCCCAACAGTTATGAAAGAAATTGATATTAAAAATTTGCCTCTTCACACTTAAAATGACTATAGGCCCAAATGATTCTACAGAATAGATTTACTAAATTTTCAAGGATTCTAATTTTATGCAAACACTTTCTGAGACTAAAAGATATTACAATGTCAAGAACAGGGAAGGATCAGAGATTTTTATCCCATTTGCAAGTTAATAAGTTATTTGGCCAGTTTCTTGTATACTGGTGGAAGATACAAGGCTCCTCCTAGTCAGTGACAAAGGACAGTTCATTACAGCATTAGCCATAGTGACAGCATTTGTGATGGATACGTGAGCTCCATTTCCTGTAGGGTATCACAAATGAAACAGATAGTATCTGCACATGCAGTGGGGTGAGTTACATGGGAGAATGCTGAGCTTATGAAACTCCAATATTTTATAACAGTAATTAAATATAAAACTATGTACTACAAACCTGCCCTCTGTTCCAGAATGGGGGCACTTACTGTTCCATGACTACTTGTTATACAAATATCTTTGAAGTGGCATCCTGGAACAAAAACATTACCTATTCACTTCCTCTTCACTTAAAAAATCACCCAAAATTAGCATTAACCATCCAGTGATCATTAGTTGCTCTGCCAATAAAAGCTTTGCCTAAGCCAGAATGGGCCAACATCACCTTCTGGCATCAGACCTGGGGATTTTTCAATGCAATATCTTCCTCACTGCTGCCTTTTTCCTTCATGCCATCAATAAAGAAAGTCAACATTCACAAGGATATTGTTATGCCAAGAGAGAATTGAGGCTGTCAAGGGACACCAGCAGGTGTGGTACTCTACTCAGAAGGCACCAGTCATCTTTTGTGCCTATCTACTCTGGCTCTCCTGTTTTCTGCAACTGTACCATTAATACTAGTACGCCTTTGACCCAAGCAACTGAAACTTTGAATCTGAAGAACCTAAGGCCTGTACATAATCCTTATGGGCAGAAAAAAACAGCATATTCTTAATAATAATTATTTCCAATAACAATATTACCTGATCCCTAGCCAGTATTTGTGAAGAAGCTTTGGGGAATACTTGTGTTGATGCAGTAGGATATTTAAATTAAAAAAAAAAAAAAACTCTTCCCATTCCCTCTTTCTCCTACACAAATACCACATTTTGAAAATAGTAGTTAGTCCAGAAAAGCTGTTGAGGTTGAAATTTCCTTGTCAGATGCTCTCCCAAATAGAGTGCTTGCAGTTGAGTGAAAGGTGCTCCAGTGGAATGTGGAAAGATAACATTAAAGTTTATGTTATTCTAAATAGGAGGAAAAAGAAGTTTTAGTAATTCTTAGTGAGGCCTGACACTGGGTTGTCATGATGGTTGTGTGATGTTAGGAAAAACTGAAGTTTGACACAAAAGGGCTGACTTCATTGATTTGCTTATTTTCCACATGTTGCAATATATGAAAGTTTACAAATGCTCAGCTAAGAAGATTGTGTTGTGTAGTTTTAGCTAAACTTCCAGCACAAAAGAACTTAAGCAGAATCATAGAAAGAAATCAGTTTGAAGATAATACTAATAATGCCAATGAAAGCAACAATAAAAGAGGACTTACACATTATCCTAATGAAGCTTTTTGTAAGTTGTAAAACTTAATAATTAAAATCAAATCCAATATGATAGGAAAATCAATTAGAAATTATCAAACCTATTTGAAATATATCTGCAATTTATTCTAAAACATCATTTAGTTCATCTTTATCACTTCCTTCTTTCGTGTTTAAATCTAAATATTTCTAGTAAATATAAGGTATAATTAAACATATGTAAACAGCAAAATAGGATTGTTCCTAACTAAAGAGCTTTGACTTTAAATAATTACACTGGGACTCAGGTGAATGCAACCTTGCTTTCTAAATAAGCTACCTGATATGGAGCATGACATTTAACATCACTCAATTGTTAAAAAAGATGAAACAGGCCAGGTACAGTGGCTCAAATCTACAGCTACTCAGGAGGTAGAGATCATGGTTTTTTGTGCTGTCCCCACTCTTTCACACACCTACACTGAAACAAATACTTTAAATAAGCAAGAGGTAAGTCAAAATGAATTATCAGTCCTTAGAAAACTTTCTAAATGCCTTAGATATTGTATGTTGACCAACCAACAAAAACAGATTGTCATTGGACAAGTTTATACTCAGGCTCTAAGTAATTAGCATGCATATATACAAAGAAAAATATCAGCATTTCATAAGATAAAATATTTCCCAGAAATGTAACAAGGGACTATACTTTCTCAAGATTTGTTTTTTATGTACCAGCCAGTCTTTGAGTGGGCCCATGCTTTGAGATACGTGAAAATTAAAGCTAACTTTCTTGGAAGGAGTACCATTATGCCCATCCAGTTTATTCAGTGCTAAAACAAGAGTCATTTTTCTCATAGAACTTTGCTCAAAAAATTGGACTGAATGAAGCTCTAAAGTGTAAGTTGGGTGATCGGAAGTTACGAACAGCAGGTGTAACAGCAGTTGGAATGACAACCTTAAATTTAGAAAATGTCGTCATATGAAAATCATTAATTTAATCTTCACAAGTCGTGATAAGATGGTACAGACGAGAAGTCTGAGACCCACAGACATGAATAGCGTGGGACGAGTAAACATCAGAGCTGGATGGCTAACTCTCCCCACCTTTAATACCCAGAGCCAGAAGAGGCTCATCATTTAAAAAAAAAAAAACTGTTAGAAACACAACACCAATGAAATCAAGATAAACTTTGTATAACCTTAATTTGTTCATACATTGCCTAGGTTTCCACAGGCGGGCAGCTCCAGTGACACGAAGGCAGTTCCCGCATGGTGCACACAGGATGGACTACCTGCATTTTGAAGACGACAGCCGTGGATGGTGGTTTGACATGGATATGGTGATCATCTATATTTATTCAGTGAACTGGGTCATTGGATTCATTGTTTTCTGCTTTCTTTGCTATTTTTTCTTTCCGTTTTAGGAACTATCATACCTTACTACTATTGAACAATCATAAATGTTGTAAATAACTATTGCTTAAACATTTTTAAAATGTGCTTTGAAGATTTTATAATGTTGCTTATATAAATTGTTGGTGTTTATAGAAAGCCTGAGAATAATGGATTTATTTATTAATGTTTTTCATGTAACAAACTAAACTTTATTCAAGAGCTAATCTATCTGGCACTTAGCAACAATGCACTATTAATTTCATAGTTCTTGGTTCAGGATTTGGGGCTCTAATTTTATGATGTCACTTTTATACTTATTTTGACTGTAAAAAACTGAGGTTTTTCCCTCCACTTAAAAATAGTAAAAATACAAAATAAACGATAACCTGGGAAGATAGTCTTTTTATTCATAAGACATTTAGTCAATCACTACTTATTTTTAGGCAAACGATATGCATTAAAGATTAACCATGTTCTCTGGGAACTAATCAAGCAGGGTATATTCCACTCTGGTTTCTAATTATCTCTATTAATGTCCCTTCTATTGCCAAAAGCCTGACTGTCCTTTTTGTACAGTCTTAATAATAGCTTCAGTGAAAGATTTTTAATTATTATAAGCAACAGGATAGTAAATACAATGAGACTAACCCCCACCAATACATACTTTAGAGAGCCATATTAATACTTTCCAGTTTCAGGATGAATCACTTGAAGAATAAAAAAAATTACTGATTTTAGTAATCTAAAAGTGCAATGCATGTTCAAAATGTAATTTAGTGATTCATTTAACTAGAAGATTATCAAATATATTGTAAATGTGCAATAAAGACTAGTTTTTAATTTTTACTGTTATAATTGATTTACTGTCTGGAATAAAGAATTGTTGGAAATAGATATGAATTTATAGAAAGAAATCTGACATTTATTGCATTTATAATATCATTACAATTAATTTTCCTTATTAAAAGAAGAAAACAGATGATTTATTCCAATGTGGGCAAGAACTGGGGAAGGTATCCCAATTTCCCAAGTGAGAAAACTGAAGAAAAAAGAGACATAAGTTTACTTATTCATTTTCTCAGGTGATTTTTGTGAAATCTAGGGAAAAAGATCTTAATGGTGTATATTAATTGTCCATAGCCTGGTGTTTCATTAGGACATTTTTACATGCATACTGTTTAATCATGTTGACCCATCCATTACACCCTCTCAATCCTCTCCACTTCCCCCTTTCCCTTCCCATTCTACCTCTGTATTCTGCCCCTCTTTTTTCATGACGTCTTTTCCCTCCTCCCCCCAACTTCCACAAGTAAGAGAAAATATTCAGTACTTGTCTTGGTGGAACTGGCTTATTGTTGCTTAACAAGATGCTCTCCAAGTCCATTCACTTTTCAGCAAACAACATAATGTCATTTTTCTTAATGGCTGAATAAAACTTGTGCATATACACCATATTTTCTTTACCCATTCATCCATTGATGAGCACCTAGTTCATTTCTATAATTTGGCTATTGTGAATAATGCCCCAATAAACATAGGTATATAAGTATCTCTACAGTGAGCTGATACTTATATGAGGTACATATCTAGAAGTAGTATGGCTGGATCACATGGGGGTTCCATTTTTAAAAGTCTGAGGAACCTGCATACTGATTTCTATAGTGGCTACACTACAGCCACCTATGTTACCATTAGCAATGAATGAGAGTTACTGTTTCCCCACATTGTCCTCAGCACGTTATTGTTTTCTTGATAAAAGCTATCTGACTGGGGTAAGGTGGAATCTCAGCGTACTTCTGACTTGCATTTCCTTTATGGCTAAAGATGTTGAACATTTTCCCATTTATTTATTGGCCATTTGTACTTCATATGAGAAGTCTGTTTAGTTAATTTTCCCATTTACCAAATGAATTATTCATTATTTTGGTATTTGACTTATGTGGCTTTTTTTATATTTTGGATATTAATCCCCTATCTGATGAATAGCTGGCAAAGATTTTGACAGCGCATTATGTAGGCAGTTTAGTCAATCTGGTAGTTGTTTCTTTTGATGTACAGAAGCTTTTTAATTTGATGTAATCCTATTTCTCAATTCTTGCTCTTACTTCCTGATCTATTAAAGTTGTGTTCGGAAAGTTAACTGCCTATGCCTGTATTTTCAAGTGTTTTCCTGTAGTAGTTTCAAAGTTTGAGTTCTTATATGAAGGCATTTGTTCCATATAAGTGATTTTTGTACAGGGTAAAAGATAAGGATTTAATTTCAGTTTTCTACATGTGGATATCCAGTTTTCCCAACATCTCTTGTTAAAGAGGCTGTCTTTTTTCCAATGTGTGTTTTTTATATCTTTGTCTAGAGTCAGATGGCTGTAATTGCTTCAGCTTATTTCTGGACCTTCCATTCCGTAGGTCTATTTATCTGTTTTTATACCAGTAACATGCTGTTTTTGTCACTGTGGCTATGTAATATGAGCCATATATCCAAACTGTAGTTGAGTCTTTAGAGTTTCTTAAGTATAGGATCATATGATCTGCAAACAGGGATAGTTTGACTTTTTCCTTTACTACTTTTATCCCTTTTATTTCTTCCTATTGCTCTGGCTAGGAATTCCAGTACTGTATTGAATGCACAGAGTAGACATCCTTGTCTCATTAATGAATTTACAGGAAATGATTTCAATTCTTTGGTACGATGTTGGCTACAGGTTTATCATGTATAGCCTTTCTTATGTTGAAGAATATTCCTCCTATTTCTAGTTTCTTCAGGGCTTTTGTCATGAAGGGATGTTGAATTTTTCATAAGCTTTTTCTGCATTTATTGAAATGATCATGTGATTTTTTTTGTTCTTCTGTTTCTGTGTTGTATATTTTTTGATTTACATATGTTGAACCATCCTTACATTCTTGGAATAAACCACTTTTGATTATGATGTATGATATTAATGTGTTATTGAATTTTGTTTGCAAGTATTTTTTGAGGATTTTTTTTTCATCTGTGTTCATCAAGGAAATTGGCATATAATTTTCCTTTTTTGTTATGTCATCTCCTTTTAGTATCAGGGTAATTCTGGCTTCACAGAGGGAATTTGAAAGTGTTGTTTCCCTTTGTATTTTATGAAATAATTTGAGGAATGCTAGTATAAATTCTTCTTTAAAAGTCTGGTAGAATTCAACAGTGAGTCCATCTGGTTTTTCTTTGTTGGGAGGGTTTTTTGTTTGTCTTTTTACTGTTTCATTCTTATTGCTCATTAATGATCTGTTTATTTGTATTTTCTTCATTAAATTCTGGTAGGTTATGTATTAATAGTATGTACCAACTGTTCCAGATTTTCCAAGTTATTGGAATATAAACTTTCAAAATAATCCCTAATGATATCCTCTGGATTCAGTGGTATCTATTGTAATGTCACCTTTTCATCTCTAATTTTATTAATTTGGATCTTTTCCCTCTTAGTTTGGCTAAGGGTTTGTCAATATTTTTTTCAAGTAACTAACTCTTCATTGCATTGACCTTTTATAGTCTTTCAGTTTCCATTCTTTCAGTTTGCATTTAAGCTCTGATTTTGTTATTTCTTTCCTTTTACTAATTTGTAAAATTAGTTTCTTTTTGTTCTTGTTTTTCTAGGACCTTGAGGTACATTGTTAGGTTATTTACTTTAGGTTTTTCTGATTTGTAATATAGGTATTTGTATCTTATACTTCCCTTTTAGAACTACTTCCATTGTATCTCAAAGGTCCTAGTTTGTTATTTTCATTTTCATTTGCTTCTAGGAATTTTTTATTTCTCTCTTTATTTCTTTGACAACCCACTAATCATTCAAAAGTGTAGTCTCCATGTGTTTGTATATTTTTTGTAGTTTTTCTTACTGTTGATTTCTAGCTTTATTTATGAAAAATACAGTTTTTGTAGTGTTTCTTATTGGTTTCTAGCTTTATTTAGGAAAAATTTTTGACAACGAACTACTAATCCAACATTCGTGTTATGATGTCTTATACCTGATGATTCAATAAGCATAGCTTTACATAAAATAGGTGACATTTGAGGTATTTCAAATACTTATACTTCGGAAACCATTCAAAAAAAATGGAATAGATTGGACGGTACCAATTTAGTCTGTCAAAAGTCAAAATTTGACCTAATTACTATTAACTGCATTTGAGTACCATCATTTGACTGATGGTAGGTGATGTTCAAAGCAATATAAATGAGAAGTAAAAGTTTTTATTCTACTAGTATTCTTATTACTGGGTTTTAAATTGTATGTGTGAAAGAAAATAATAGAGCAAATTAGCCATTATCAAATCCCAAAAAGAGAAAACTAAATACAATTTAGAAAGAGGTAAATTTGTGCTTAAAAATGGATATTTACAATCACTAATTTATTGCTCAAAATAAAGATAATATTATCTAAGCCCTCCTATAATATGTATCTAAATTAAAACACATATGGGGAGGGTAATATTTTAGGAACTTTAACATAAATTACAGCCATTTCTCAGGAAACTCCTGGCTTATACACCCTAAAAAATATGTCATTTGTTCCTACATAACTTTAAAAGTTTGTTTTGATTGTATGTAAATTAAAGGAAATGTTATGCTATAGATACATATTTCTCAGAAAAACATGGTTCATTAATCATTTCACTGATTCATATTAGTGTATAACTTTGTATCTGTAAATTAAATACAAATACATGTGATACCCATCTGTAAAAATAGCATCCTTAAAAAAGAAAGCAAAATCTGAAAGAACATTGGAAATGGATGAATTTATAACTTAACCTAAATTATGCAAATTGGCCTATGAAAATTAAAAATAAATTTATAAGGTATAAATCACTAATTTTACTTTTATATACAAATGAAATTAGAAACTGCTAACTAAGCATAGCATTTTCTATAGCTACCAAGTTATGAGAAACCAGATAAAACCTGAGACAAAAAGAAACTGAAACAGTTCCAGACCACACCAAAAGGACAGGAGTCAAATAAACTGCTGGGCCGTTAGCTTGTTGCTTGTTAAAAGCACGGTATTTGTTTCTTCTGTCCCTCACTTGTGTTCTTTCAGCAGCTGTACAACTTAAGCACCTGAAGCACTTCCGGCAAGGTGATGACGTCCTTAGCCCACCCCAGCATCAATAAAAATCCAGTCTTCCCTTTGCTCCCAGAGCAGCCTGGTCTCCTTTGTGGTACATGCTGACTTCCTTCTGCTTATAAACCCAAGTGCCAAGTAAAGCCTTGCCTGCCTCTTGCACACTGGGTGTGATTTCCATTTCCTGTTGTCTTTGTGCCAAAGACCCCATCTCCAGTAATAAAAAAACATTTGTTTTCATCTATAATCTAGCACACAGTAGTCATTCACTAGATGAAAGTTAAATTTCTAAATAAAGTACATGAGTTAACTTGAGGCTAACAAAAAAAAATCATGCTCTTTTCTACCCTCTTTCACAGTATCTCATGAAAATTCACTTCCCAATAAAGAAGTAAAGAAAAAATGAAAAATTTTAAAGCTGATAAAGTATAATATTTGTCTCAGTTAATGTTATTAAAATATTTAATTTTATGAGCTATCACTATCAACAATTTGTTTCTGCTGAGCTTATTTATGGTGAAAGTTTAATTTCAAACATTTTCAGACCTTCACAAAAAATACCCAAATTGAAGTATTTGATTAAAGTATTTCTGAATACTTTAATCGACCAATTATTAATTTTTAATTATTTAATCACCAGTGATTTTAGGATAGCAAATTTTGACAAACCTAGACCACTTTTTTGTAGACTCAGCAGAAGCTGAGGAATCTAGACAAAATTTAGAAGAATCAGAATTTATGTGTACAAAGATTTTACCACTGTGAATCACCAAATTCAAGGAAAAGAAAAACCACTTTGGATGTTTCTGTCTCTGCTCTAACAATGCCACTCTAGTATTACATTCTAAATATAACAGGGGTACCATTATCAATTTCACTTCTGCTTTGGAATCGTGCTCCTAAGACAGCTGGAATAGCATGACAAAAAAGTACTTAAGTATCTTCCGTGTGGCTAAGTAAATGCATAGATTCCTAAAAATCTGATCTTTATCTAGATCAGTGGTTAAAGAATGCCTGACAGAAGAGCATTCTCTCATTAAATGCAACAACAGTTAGTCTTTTAAATTCTTCACTGATTCCTGTAGTTGAAGCCAGAGGACATTGTCATCTAGGAAAGTACTTTTTTTTTACAATAACTTTTGAATTTAATAAAGAGATGGCAATAATCTGTGTAAACAGTAATTCAAAATGTCTTCACTAAGCACCAGGGAGAACAGCTTCCAATATTTTCACCAAGTACACCTCTATTATTAAAGACCATCCAAAACAGAACCAGTTTATTTAGGTTTTTAAACCAAGAAATCTAAAGCTGCCAATCACAGCTTCTAATTAGCATGAGACAACCAGGTGTAAAGCCCATAATATAAGTAAATACAACTTTTAAAAGCTTTGTTTAACTTATACATTATAATTGAGAGGAGGTGTTGACCTCAGGCCGGTAATTATACCTCTACATGTCAAATATATACACAAGCACACAAGAATGAACAATGCATCATATAAAAAAAAAAGATAACTAATACATGATCTCACATATTCAAGGGGAACAATGCCTAATTCTCATGGGAATACAATGCAGTGAGGGTACAAACATGGATATATATCACTGACCCACAAGGGAGAACTAAAATAGGGTGGTAGAAGAGTCCTATGCCCTAGAGACATGGTAGAAAGGACATTTGGAGGCTTCGGGACCTAGTAGCATCCAGGCCAGCGAATGTCATTGTGTGTGCAGAAGGGGCATTAAGGCTAGCGGAACATGGGCCCAAACCCTTAGCCACAAACTTACCCAACAGTGAAGTGTTTATTTTGGGTAAAGGGATGCAATCTAGAGGAAGACTATATAAAACAGGGAAAGGAAACGTTCATCCAAGAGGACAAGACACCTTCCCCACCCAGAGGCTCCACATGCTATTTGCAGAGGTTAAGTAGCTGAGGTCACCCTGCAGGTCGCCCCAACCCTGAGGCTCTTGGAATCAAACCCATGTGCAAGAACTTTCTTTAAGGAAACTGTCTCTGCCCCCGAAAAGTAAAATATCACACGCAAACAAAACTCAAAACTAAGAGACGATCAGGGTAAGTAGGCTTTAACCCCTTGTACTTTGCCAGTACCCCAACTGTCCTACTACTGAGACAGAGTTGGTTCATTCTTTACACCAATTTATTACATCATGCTAATATATTCTCCCCCAAAATGAGTAATGACACAAAATATAAACTCGCCCCAAATAAAAGCCAACATCAATTTAAGGATCTCCCCTAGCATATCCTAATCCTGTTCTCACCCATTTCTCTCTGCACTTTGTATTGCTCGAGGCATTACATTGTTGCATTAGATTCCTCTTCTTGAGGTAATTCAGAGTCAAAACACAGCAAATTTAAGTATTTTTGTACACTTCCATGGATGAGTAGTTATGATAAAAGATCTATAATCAAACTCTTTTCCCCCGATTCTCAGACTATTATAATTTACCCTTTTGCTCATAAAATAATGTAATGAATGGAAACAAAAAAGTCATACAAAAGTAAGTGTAAAATCAAGCAAAAACAAAACCAACAAAACAAAAATTAAAACCAAGAATCTGTGTCTTCACTCTAACAGTCTAAATTCTGCCAAAGACAAACACTTACTTGGCTTATGAAACCTATAAACTTTTTATAAAGTATTCAAGAAGTCAGCACTTGGGAGGCTGAGGCAAGAGGATCTAGAGTTCAAGGCCAGCTTGGGCTACAGAGAAACCTTATCTCACAAAAAAAAAAAAAGAAATTAATAGCTCATTAGGGGGAAAATTCTATGTTGCAACATAAAACTAACATCAACTCATTCACCAACAAAGAGTTCTTCCAAAATGCCATGTCCACAAGAAGGGATGTTTGGCAAAACTGTCTGCATGGGCTAACTTGCAGGCCAGACCGACTGCCTTTAGGTCTGCTTAAGAGGCACGGGGATATTGGCAGATGCCTGCTCAAGGTGAGAGGGATGTGGGCTGGCTTCTTGGGCTGCACACTGATGTTCTCCAGCACCTGCTGCCAGTGCCTCAGCTTTGTCAGGTGCTTCTGCACCACAGCATCTTTCCGTTGCAAGTCATTCCTTAGTTCCGAGACATCATCTTAGATAACTTACTCTGGTTTTGGACAACTGCAATCCTTTTTGTAGGAAAAAACATTGTCTGTCTTGCAATGTCCAGAAACTTGTGGATACACTGATCAACACCAGTTCCAATTTCTTCATGATCAGTGCCACTGACATTGTCCTGACTCAAGAGAAGCAAAGCAAGCCTGGATGATGACTCCAATTCGTCTGCCAGGGTACTGTTAGAACTTCTCGGAGTGCCAGGTGCTGCTTCAAAAAGCAAGGCCAGGTAGTCCCTGCAGAGGTGGCAGGGGGCCGGGTGGCAAAGGCAGGGGAGACGCACTGCCAAAAGTATACTTAAGGTTCTGCATATTTTAACTTGATCACTCTTACTTCTTGAAGAGTTTTTTGGGCCCAGTTCAAAGGGAAATCAGGCAAGAAAGCTCTTTTGAGAGGGTCAACCTTTTCTTCCGTTTAGTCCTTCAGCCGATGGCGATGCCCTTTATGGAGGTAAATTTGCTTTACTCATTCTACTGATTTAAATATTAATCGCATCCCAAAAAACCCTCACATCCTGGTGTTTACCCACGATATTTAACCAAATATCTGGACATCCCACAACCCAGTCCAGTTGACCTATAAAATTAATATGCTTCCTCAGGAAGAGGAGAAAGGATTACTTCTAGTGACAAAGACTCAATTTCATTTGGGAGGTTGAGAAGCTCAGCTTATCAGACTGTACCCGTATTTCCCCACTTGTGTGTGCAGGGGCCTATCCTTCCCTATCAGTGACCAAACTTTAACAGACGTGGTTGAGAATTCAGTGTGCCATTGACAGGAGGAGACTTTCATTTCCAGAAATCCTGGCCTTACCGTTATAAGACAGTTTCTTTGGGGGAGTTACAGACATGTCCAGATCATTCAGCTAGGAATTTAAAAGCCTTGAGCTCATCTTGTTCTGTTTTTCTCTAGTGAAGGTTAGGAGTAACCAACAGACTCCATTACATTCCTTCTTTGACAGCAGTGTTCTCAAGTGGTTCATACTTAGGCACCCTGAGTCTCACCTTCTATAAGTATTGAAGCGAATATTACAAAGGTGGTAATTTGGGCATCTCTCTCACCACATCATGCCATGACTACAAATGTCTTTTCCACCACTGGAAACAGACTTATCCTTAAGCTTAAAAAAAAAAAACAAAAACGTTCTTTTGAGACACAAATCTGTGTCAGGATCCAACCAGACAAGCAATATCAGCAAGAGATTCGTATCTGTGAATATAAGCATATGTATGTGCACGTACACATAACACAGAATTGGATTACAGTTTTGGAGGCTGCTTAAGTAAATCCAGAGTGCAGAAGTAGGCAAAGAGGCAGGCAGAAAGGAAAGATCACAAGCCCCAGAAACACAGTAACTGTTGCCCACAGGCAGTTTTTATTTCTCTTTCCAGGGAAGATCGAAGTACTCTTTTAAGGACTTTCAATTGATTAAGTCAGGGCCAGCCAGGGTAATCTCCCTGGCTGATTGGAGACTTTAATTACACCTGCAAAACCTCTTCCCAGCAGAAGGTAAATTAGTGGTTGAATAATTAGGACAAAGTGCATGTATACTAACAGCTGGTACTGACCTTCCATCCTCCACCTCTTGTGAGAGAATGTTTCTTCTAGCTCCCTCAGCCAAAAACATACTAGTTAAGAAATTGTTGAAAATGTAGTTCAGCCTAGCCAAAATGACATGCCACAAAGGCATCACACATGGTATGCTCAACTAATGGCACTCTTGTGCTACTGATAACAAAATGACCAATCTTAAAACTATGATAAACCCACATTTATACCATAACCTGTAATAATTATTTTTCCAGTACCATGAAAGTATTTGAATGTTTTATGCAGGTGGTTTGGTTATCTGTTGCTGAGCAACAAAATACTCCAAATTTAATGGGCTTAAAAAATTTTTTGTTCTATCTCACAAGTTTGTGGGACAGAGGATCAGACCTCAGTTGGATGATTCAGAAATCATATGGCAGTATTCTGCTGGCAGATGGACTGATCTGGAGGGTCTAAGACACCCTCACCCAGATGACAGGTGTCTTAGCAGGGATGGTCAAACAGAGCACCTAACATGTGACCTCTGTAACATGGCAGTCTCAGGTTGTCAGACATTTTGCATGGTGGCTCAGGACTCTCAAAGCTTCCATGAAACCTAAACAGAAGCTGTGAAATTTCATATGACCAGCCTCAGAAGTCCTGGAATGTTTTCTGCTGCTTTCTATTGATAAAGAAAATTACTAAAAACAATCTATATTCAATGAAAGGGGGATGAAATTCTTGATGGGACAGGTAGCAAAGGCTTTGCAGCAGTTTTTAATCTATCACTCTGAAAAAACAGTGTGTGGGGGGTTAAGAAATACAAAATAATCCTTGGTAAAAGGACTGTAAAATCAAATAATGTGTTTAACTGTGTAGACCATCTTAATTACCTAGTTCTATGGATTGAACATGTCTCTGCAAAATCCCCAACGTATTAAGAAGTGTAGTATTAAGAGGTGGGGACTTTGGGAAGACAAAGCACCCATGAATGGGATTGGTGTTCTTATTAAAGAGGGACATGGGCTTATTTGCTCCTTCCACCATGTGAGGATGCAGCAACACCAATGCAGCAGCAAGAAAGCACATGTATCCTACAAACAAGAAGTGAGCAAGCCCTCGCCAGACATCAAATCTGCTGGCATCTTGATCTTGGATTTCCCAGTCTATAAAGTAAGTTTCTGCTTATAAGCTACTCAATGTAAGCATTTTTTACAGCAGCCCAAAAGAATGAAGATATCTATGTTAATAAAGGGGAGTATGAGGGAGTTTAACATTTAACAATATAATCTTATCAGTGCTTGCATTTTCATGTCTATGTGAACCATCTAGGGATCTTACTCAAATGCAGATCTGATTCAGTAAGTTTGGCATAGGATCTGAAATTCTGCAGTTTTTAAAATCTCTCAAGTGGTACCAATGCTGCTGGCCTGAGAACACACAATAATCCAAATCACAGGCCAAAAAAAACCTTTGGAAAGGTCTAGATAGTAAATATGTTAGGTTTTGTGGGCCAAATACAGTAATTGATGCATAGTCTTTTTATCTGATCCACACTTTCACCTTTAAAGCTTTCTTCTTTGCTGTAAAAACAAGTCACTGGCTGGATTTGGCCCACTGGTCATAGTTGCCAACCCAGATCTAGATTACTGGTTCTCAAATTTTGCTCCATAGTAAAATCACTAGGGTTAGTTCAAGTTCTTAAAAACACTAATGCCTGCCATTTTTTTGATTCCACAATATTTGGTTCTACCTCCAAATATTCCTACTTAATTGGTATTGGAATGGGAGTTCTTTAAAAATTCTGTGTTAATTCTAACATGTGCTAAAGTTTGAAAAGTAATGATCCCTATCACCTCCTATTTGTACAACATTTGTACCTTTGGGGATATTAAAACTTTTTCAGTACATCTGCATAACTAAGTTAACACAGAGACCTTTTCATTTCTATAAAAAACTGACAATCTAAAGAATAACAACACACCCCTGCTTCCAATAGGAAGCCCCCCACCAATAGACATCAAGAGTAAGTAAAATAAAATTTAAAACTAAATTGAGGGCTGATCAAAAGTGGTAAGTAGGTTAACAGAAGAAAAAAAACTTGAAGTACAGTATACATTGCAAGGTTATGAAAAGTAAAAACTGCAATAAATCTCATTAATTCAGGATAATTGAAGGAAAACTTTAAGCGGTTCCAGCTAGCAGAGTCTGCTTTAAGAATAAAAAATTATAATAAGTATGCCATATGAATAGCTTCAGAAGCTATCATAAAATATTCTCTGAAGAATTTTAAGCTACTAAACATCCTTTGCACTATATATTTTCACTATAAATATTTCCAAATAAAGTTATAAATTCATATTCAGCCATCTGAATTAATATGGACTTAAATTAATAGACACTTTCTAAAGTATCCTACTTGCTACTTTTCTGAATGAACAGTTTAACTCTGAAATTCCTATGTTGATTTACACAATTTGAAAAGCCATTTTACATCTGCCATCTTTCCCACATAAAATTATTTTATCCATAAAAATAAGGACTTTGTTCAGAATACCAGTAACTTATTAAAGCTAACAGTAAGTTATTGTAAAGTCATATGCCTTTTAGAAACTTTTTTTATCCTTGCTAATGCTCTCGTCTGTTTTGTTACAGAGTTTATGCTGTTTATAGTTTTAACTTCCTTGACTACATTTCTCTCTACAAAGTACTTTCATGTAAAATACTATTATAGATAATAAAACTGAACAGTAGCACGTGCCTACACGGTCCCCTCATTCATTCCTGTATTCTACAAATAAAACAGAACATGTCCCAAAAAATTCACTGAATGAATGAATGTCCACTTTCTCTTTTAATAAATGATGCTCAATTCAAGCTCTGACCAGGATCTAAATCCCAGTTAAAATACCAACTACATATCCTAAGGATGTCAGAACAGTTCTTATGTCCTGGATGGCTGTATACTCCTTCCAATTTAAATGAAAGCTAAAAGTACTTTTGGGAGCAAACTTTTCTTTTCCTGTTTTCTGTTGTCAAAAGACTCAGCAGAGATTGTCAGTCTATATTGTGTCAGTAAATCCATTTCTGCATGTGGCTAACAAAAGGCTAAAAGTAGAGATGAGCCTGTAGTACACACTTGTAATCCGGCTTTGGTGAGGTGAAGATTGTGAGGATCACAGTTCCATACCAACACAGGCAAAAAGTTACCAAGACCCCACCACAACCAACAAGCCAGGCATTGTGATTTATGTCTAGAATCCCAGCTATCCTGGAAACCATAAGTAGAAGGATTGCTGTTTGAGTCTGGTCCTGGGCAAAATACATGACCCTACCTGAAAAATAACTAAAGCAAAAAGGACTGGGGGGGCATTGCTCAAGTGGCAGAGTGCCTGCCTAGCAAGCATGAGGCCCTGAATTCAAAGCCCAGTACTGAAAAAAGAAAAAAAAGGTAGAGGGTAATTAAATGAAAAGTGCACCACTAGTGTTTCCTCTACCAGGTAAAGCTCCACCCACATTAACTAAGTCACTGTACACAACTACGTGCTTATTGCTCTTCACTAACACAGAAACCGACTGAGTGTGTCTTCTTCCTACAAATTAGGAAAAAGCATATGTGGCTTTCCTAAAATAGAAATGTCCTTTTGCCCTAATTATGACAATACACAGTTTTTAACTGAGAAAAGGCAATAAGACTTAAAGGGTAGTACGTTTTACTTTAAAAAATCACAAAGAACTAGCAGAGATGAGGTATATTTAATAATTAACCAGTTGCAAGTCCGTTGTGAACTTGGTTCAATCTGGTTTTAAGTAATTGTGAAGTAAATTTTTAAATCATAGTTTACTGATAAATATTACATTGTTCCCTCTCATTTTTTCTGGTAAGAAAAACTGCTTTAAATGAGATCTGTTGAAACTATTCCAGGAACGGGGGGTTGAGGGGAGATAAAGGAGAATGATGGAGGGGGTGAATTCAACTATGACATATTATAAGAACTTTTGTAAATGTCATAATGTACCCCCAGTACAACAATATGATAATTTAATTTTTTTTAAAAAGATTGCTTTAGTTGAAATGATAATAGCAAGTAAGCAAAGTGCATAAAAGTCTGTTTTCTATTTCATTAAGATGAAACACTCAAGACTTCAAAAAAGAAGGTATTTATTATCCATTGCTATATCTAACAACTTCATCAAAGTTATAAAGAATACTAATGATCAGTGTTAGATACATTTGCCTTATTCTGAATCAAATCTGAATCCATAGTACTGAAATAAAGTGGATTTAAACCAGCAATAGAAGGAAAAGAATATATTTCATTGAGAAAAATTGAAGCAGATTAAGAGAAGAAGGATAATATATAAATAAATACTTGAAAAGTTAAGCACAGAAGTCGTTTAATCTGGAAACATTATACAATGTATACATTTAAATTACAAACATGTTCATAAGTATACATATTATTGTTTTCTGCATAACACACTGAAAAGTCAAAAGTTACACGGCTTGATAAGAATCAAATGAAAAGAATATTTAAAGCAGCATCACTAGCATTAACATCAACTCTAGAACAGTAAGAAATAATAAAAATTGCTATGCTTAACGATGTTAAATTTGTATGTTAATTGGCCAGATTCGCTTTGGTGGTGACTAATAAAACATACAACCTCTATTATATTTCAATCAGAATCAGAATTCTCAGCTGCACTACCACTAATGGTGGGGAAATTTCTTAAACCTTGTTTTCTTGCAGTTCTAAGTTGGTGCAAATGTTCTTTCATATCCTGAGAAATATGGCAAATTCGTCCTTCTATGCCAGGTACTGCGATTACTGCTGATGGGTCACCTGATTCTTCCTCTAAAGCTGTAAATGCAATAGAACCATTAAAATATATAATGCTCCTAAAAATAAATATTCTAAAATTATATTTAAAGGTTTATTAGAATACATAAATTAAAATTCACATCAATGATAAAATTTCAACCAGAATTTCTCCATTTACAACAAGGAACTATTCAATCATGAGTAAAATTTCATTGGAGAAATTACCAAGTTTATACACACTCAAAAGGACATCAATTCATTTTACTTAAAAGATTTTCATTCAAAAAATGATATAGATATACAGACTATGATTTGAACATTATACAATATAGACATATATGGAAGCACCATATGATGCTCCATACAATCTTTATGTGCTAATTTTTAATGCTTTCAAACTATTACTACAATTCAAAGAGGACTATCAGGATAATATACATATAAATTGCTTTATTTAAATGAAGATTTTGATTATGTACTTTATGACATTTTATATTCTATCTTCTCATTTCATGTTTGAAAAACAAACGGACATGAAATATAGTCATTACATTAAAACTATACTTTCTTATATTAAAATATAAAAGATGATACATTTTACTTCCAAAATTATAACTTTCAGAAATTGGATGTACTTAAAAAGACAATTATTTTTTCAAACAATTAACCAATTATTGAAACCCATTATGAATTAGTCTAATCTGATCTTGAATTACTGTTAAAAACAGTGACTTTTTAAAAAGAATGAAACTAAATGAAATAAATAAAATGAGTTCTATATGTCAAAGCATAGTTTATCAAGTAGGAAAAGACAAAATATTTTGCAGAGTGTAAGTAAGCCAATTTGACTAGTTAAAATGTTTCATATAGAATTGACAAGAAAAAAATAAGTCACTGAGATAAGATTGTAAAGTAGAAGAATTGAAAAATATGTAATTTCCTAGAAATTCTTTGTGCTTTTTGGATTGAATTTATTTCCCTTAGATCTAGCTTCTTACATTAGCAAATGGAGCTCAGACTTTATCTTATTCATATTTCCTCAAACAAATAGGAAAACAGAATGCCAAGCACTATTCATTCAATGCCCATAATTTAATAAAAATTATTCAAAAAAGCACTTCAAATAAAATGAAACTATATTATTACCTATTAGGGATGGTGATTTGTTTGTAATAGTAATTAAACTCATTCGATGACCTGAAAGGCACTTTTTCTTGCCCTGCAAAATTTTTATTGATTCAAAGTGATTCATCACTACTGTAGAAAGTACTTGTGCGGTTTCTGTGTCAAACATTCGAGGACAACTTTTAAGCATACTATAACCATCCTTCCCCTGAAATATCAAAACATATCTCAAGTTTCTAATCCAGAAATATGAATAAATCAAAATACATGTTTAAATTTACTGTTGGCACTGACATGAATTTCATGCACATGTACAAAAAGACACACATTTATCTGTAAAACCACCACACTTTAAATTTCTCTCCCAGTCCCTGGATCTGGACATGGTCGCCTTGAAGCCTCCTGTCTCTAGCTCTGCTACCTGGCAACCTTAAGAATGGGCCAACATGTCTGTGAAACAGAGTCCACTAAGAGGTCTGTTTGGAATATATTACTGAACCTCATCTGAAACCTAATGGCTCTCAGCATTTGAACAGTGGAATCTGTACTTATAAGCTTCCTGTCACCACCCAACACTGAATGGAACTGTGAAGTCCTTAAAGGTCACCAAAGTTTTATTCTACATAACTAATTATGACATAAATACTTAAAATATATTTTAAATAAGAACATTAAATGAGTGAGAAGTGTTTATCACTAAATTTAAAATTACAGCAACCCATTATGGCATTTTTTTCATTCAGCCATTTCTGACTATATTTGCCAATCATTTAGAGAATAGCATTGATAAGAATGAATTTTAGATGTTCTGCATTTTTAAATCTGATAGTAGAAAACAATGAAATCATATCTGCCTAAATAAGGTAAAATAAGTTAATTCATAAATCATAAAAATATAATGAAAAACACTTAAACTACAAGGGTCTGAAGTCATCAAGAGAAAATTAAATGTGTCTATGCTCATGACATGAATAAATGTTTTAACACAGACAATGGCCTTGTTTAAAATGTTTTCAAGATACAGCAATCTCACATTTGCAATGTACTCGTTAATAGCAAGAAGGTAAACTTTTCTTTTTTGTAAGTATTGTCCTTGAACTTTTACAGTATCTCTTATGATTCGGTGTCCTGGTTCTGCATCTGGATCAAATCCAAATTCTATTCCAGCAACTTGAGGAAATCTGAAATTTAAAAGTGTACTCTTGAATAATTCTGAAAAAGCCTCCTCTGCAGGCTAGGGTTTCAATGTCAGTTACATCTCCAGTCTTGCAGTGGTTTGTTTCCTTCCTGCATGTGTGCCACCCTGTGGTCAGTCTTAGACCTGGCCTGTGGTCTATCTGTTCAGTTTTATGCTAAATACAATGACTGGCTTTTCCTAGTAACAGATTCAGGGTCTGAAGCACTGAGGATTTTACTGAAAATACATTAGTAACTAACAACTGAAGGGTACAAAAATTCATGTACACTATATCTTCATAATTACTTATTACCTGAGACAGGAAAATGCAAAATACTTGCTCAATAGCTATTCACTGAGAAAAGCTGGGTTCATTTTGGCATTTGACTCAGCCTCCCACCTGGCAGACAGAATGATGCCAATTTCAGAGAGTCCACCTCCAGACAAACAACAGCATATGCCAGCTTTTTTAGATCAGTTTTATTCCTAAAACATCCATTAGCCACTCTGACAGGAAGGAACTTCCTAGTTCAATATATATGACATTATCTCTTCATTACTATAGCTCTTCCAAATACCATCTTAAGCAAAATAACATCTTAATATCTGGTGAAAATTCATTCAAATCAAGATGAAGTCTGAACGAGTATAATTTTAAAATATTTTTTAGTTTTGACTCTAAAAATTCCATCTGGCCCCTCCTATGACTCCCCCCTTAGCCTTTACTCTAGCAAAATGGTCAAAATATTATTAATTATACTATCCTGTAAAAGCAGTTAGCAAGCTATGAGGTGCCTTACTGTGTACAAGATTGAAAAAGTTTCAAAAATCAAACACTTTTGTGCTTTACCATCAACAGAGTAAAATAGAAAACCACAAAATGGGAGAAAATGTTTGCAAATCATATCTCTAATAAGATAATTATCTAGAAGATAAAAAGAACCATGTAAGTCAATAAAAATGAACCACTTTTGGGGGTTACTGGGGTTTGATCTCAGGACCTTGCATTTGCTAGACAAGAACTCTACCACTCTACCCAGCCCTTTTTGCTTTCATTATTTTTCAAATAGGGTCTAGTATTTATGCCTGGACCATGATCTTCCTATTTACACTCCCATATAGTTAGGATGACAGGCATGCATATCCCCTCCCCGGCTTTTTATTGGTTCAGATGAAATCTCACTAACATTTTTTTTCCCTGAATTGGTTTTGTACTGAGATCATCCCAATCTCTACTGCTTGAGTAGCTAGGATTATAGTATAGGTGTAAGCCACCATGCTCGACTTTGAAAAAAAATTTAAATCCTTTTTCACTGTTGACATTCAGGTTGTTTCCAGTTTTAACTGTCAGGTATGAGGAATAGAATTTCTGAGCCCTAAGAGATACAGCACCTACAAGAGTTTTGACGTGTGTCCTTATCAGCACTTCCTATTAACTTGCACATGTGTATTTTTAGTTATTTTTAACAGTTTTATATTTTGAATTAGTATACATAAATGAGGGGATGTATGTATTGTGGTAATTCCATACATGTATACAGTGTACTTTGAACAAGTTCACCCTCTCCTTTATATTCCCATTCTCCTCCTCTCCTCCCTCTTTTGTATACGGTGTTTGGTAAGTTTCATTATGCTGTCTTCAAGTCCTGATATTATTATGCCTTTCACTTTATCCAGTCTTTTTTTTTTTTTTAAGTGGTACTGGGGTTTGAACTCAGGCTTGCTAGACAGGCACTCTAATTCTTGAGCCACTCTGCCAGCCCCCTTGGTTTAGTCTTCTCCAGAGGCTTTCAACTGTATGTTTTATTTGACTTAAGGAGCTGGCCTGTACAGTGGCCCTCAGGACTGAAACCAATTGGCCTCTCTGGTTGGTTTCCATGCTAGCCTTTCTACCCTGGCAGTGGGGCACAGATGTTGGTCAGCTTTTGTTCAGTGACACAGGCAAGCCTTGCCAACCTGCTCTTAGCACTCCATTTGGTTGTTTTGTTCACAGGGTGGCCATCACAAGTAGCTCTTATGGGAATTAATTCAAGTCTAGAGAGTTAAAAAAAAAAAACTGGGCTGGGAGGGATGTGGGATAGAACAAGTCCAGGTATATACCTATGAGCCCATGGAAGATTTGTGCTTTTAGAGATTTAGTTAGGGATCAGTTTTTCTAGCTAATTCCTGTCCTTACCCTGATGCCCAGTGGGTTTTTTTTGTTTGTTTTTAGCATACTAACTTGCCCACCTTTCTTGCAGCCTCATACCTGAGATTTTATTTCAGATTCATGGAGACACAGAGAGGTGGTGCCTGTCAGCAACTCACCATCAAAACACACACACACACACACACTTTTAAAAAATGATATATTATAATAACACAATATAATGATATTGTAGGTTGTACTATTTAGCTGCTAGCCTGACACTCATCTTATTATATGGCTTAAAGGAAAGAGAGAAGTACCCCAAGCTTTTAAGTTTACAATGTTAGTCTCATTTACCTAAGAATTCTATAGTGAGATTTGGGTATAAAATCCTGCCAACAAAGTAGCACCTTATTTCTCAAATAAGAAAAGTTAAAAAAAAAGAATTGCAAATACTTAAATACTGGCATTTAAGGCACCCATATAAAACTAAAAATAACCCTAATTTTAATAGCAAATATAATTTTTATATACTAATACTTTGCCAATCTCATGTTATTTGGTAAAAATAAGAATTTGAGATTTTTTTCACATTACACTTAAATCGTTCCACTTTAAAGCATTATAAATTTGAATTTTTAAAAAAAATTAAGTTATATTTAAATTCAGTTTTCTTTCAGATCGATTATATAAAAATAATTAAAGTATATCAATTAGTAGAAATGTATATACATACCTCCCATCTAGAGCTGGGTACTTATAAACCCCATTTTCAAGTGCTTCAAGCAGCTGTGCACCTGTTACTCTAACAACTAAAACTGGGTCCACTATGGGAAGAATAGCCAAGAGATCATGCAAAGTGAAATTCTCTGGCGGATGTATTCTGTCAGATCTAAGAGTGCCTACAGTAATTTAAGAGAAAAACAATATGCATTTTGATTTAGTTTTTTCCAACAAAAGTCACCTTTATGTCTCAATGTCATGTTTAAAACTTCAAAGTTATACACCACAATGACACAAGTTTTTCATTTTTTCAATTCCTTCCTCATGTTTACTTCCACCTAAACCTTGTGGCGATATCTAGTGTATTCATAACAACTATTTTCTACTTAATTATGGAACATTACAACTAAAAAGCCCACTACCACTCCCCCTGCTTCCAGACAGGGATCATGCCTAAAGCATTCCAAAGCAAAGATAGAGTTTTAAAGATCTCCACAGGTAGCAACTCCAAAGACTTCTTAAGTCAATAAAACTAAAATTTAACAAATTGACTCTTAGGCAATGTTTCTACAAACTGTCCTAAATTATTCATGTGTAAGATTAAAATCACTGTGTTTTCAGTGAAAATGGCATTATAAGAAGTTTATGTTAAGATGTTAAATTATGCTACATTATAAATTTTGAAGTAATCACATTCTAGTCACTATGGCTATCTTGCTAGTGTTTACAGCTCTAGATTATGGCATATGGATTAAAGTCAGTTTCAAAGAAGGCTTAGATTTAGCTTTTCTGTAGAGATTCTTAGTATCTTATCACCTAGATAAGCCAACTTCAGACTATCAACATGCAAAAATGGTTAGATTAGGAACAGATTTCCTATTCACCCTATAAGAGTTCTCTTACTATTTCCTCCTATTGCACCAGTGCAAAAGAAAAATTAGTAAAAGAGCAAGAACTTAAGTAAAAGATTTCATTCCTCTACTTCTCATATAGTCAAGGCTTGATAGCACACCAGTTTAGAACAGGTAAGTGGCCACATCTTCATTTGAAAACAACAGTCAAAAATTTGAAAACCTATCGCCTTAATTTTCAAATAAATTAATCTACAGTGTCTAATTCCAAATGCTACACTTAAACATAACAGAAATAAAGAGCCTATCTCATGAAATTAAGGAAGTGGATTTCTCAATAGGATTTTGCATATACAAAAACATCTACTATAAATTTTGAAAAGCTAATTTTAATTTAACAAATTAAACAACAAAATCACCTGAATTAAGCAGTGCTACATCAGCACAAGTAGCCTCCAACATTGCATTAGTTACCAGATTTCCAAGATTGCTCTCAGATCTTCTTACAGTAATTTCACGGCCATCTAATTCCGTATCAACTGGACACAGAACTTCTTCTAACATATACCATTTCTTCTTTACCTCCAACTCAAAATCAAATAATTCACTAAACTCTTCCTCTCTAAATATCAAATGTCAAAATACTACATATTCCAACAATCATTTATTTTTCAGAGCCATTTAAAGAGCCAGGTTATCACAAATTTTAGGAGCCCATATCCACACACTCTAGAGCCAAAAACTGTTATCAAAACATCTAATATCCCTGATACCAGTAGCTGATCCAAACACAACGCCATTCATTAATACTTTATTCAATATCAATACAGAGAGTTCTATTCCCATAGACCTAGTTCAGGTACCAAAAGTTACATGAAACAATATAAATAGAACATGGTTTATAATTCCCTTTTGCTCTTGCAAATATCCCTAAGGAATTAAGTATGTCCAGTGTGTATGGGGTCCTGAAAAAAAAATGAACCTGAAGGCTTCCAATTTATATAAAACTTTTAAATGACTTCTTTGTAAACGACTCAAAAGTTTGAGGTTTTTAAGTAGAAAAGAAGGGAGCAAAGAATGCCTTTTCATTACAAGCTTATGTAAAATTTGCCTATTCTTTTCTTAATCCAGTGCTTCTTAAATTTGAGTAGTAATTCTTTTATTAAAGTAAGTTCTTAAAGAATTTGAGCATAGGAAAATATGTTCATAATGACAGTTAAAGTAAGTCTAAACATTAAAGTGGGTATAAATTTCTGTTTCTTATAAAGTCAAAATAAAATGTAAATGGAATAGGAAAATCAAAATCCAATAGAGCAAAAACTACCATTATTTTATTATGATTGAAGATACCATTTATAGTATTGGTTAGTCATTAATTGCATGGTATTATGTTGCAGATTGTCTAAAAAGTTCATGTACTCAATCTGTACTTTGCTGAATAGTACATGCAATATTCACCTACCTGTATGTTTTGAGTAAAATCTTTTACTATTGCTTTGATATATGACTCTTCTTCCAAATAACTCAAAATGTCCACTTTCTCAAATATGTATTGGAAAGATGTACCAAAGAGTCTTATATTTATTTTTGTCAAGTTTTGAAAATCAGATCCACTTTTGACAATCCAAGTTTCATTTACCTTCCTGATTCCATACTCATGGTCATGGCCTCCTAGAATCAAATTGACCCCTTCTGCTCATTGTGCAAGCCTTGTGTCATTTCCCCATTTCATATGAGTCCTTGCAATAACAAGATCTGCTCCTTCTTCTTTAAGTTCTACTGCTATTTCATTGGCAACCTCAACATAATCTTTATAGTCTACATTTGACTTATTAACAGTAGCCAGGGTATCTAACCAATCTTCTTCAACTAATCCCATTAAGCCAATTTTTATATTGTTCCAATTAACTATTTTTTTTACTGCACCATGTCCAAGAGGTTCAGAAGTAAATCTGTCATAGACATTACTGAGAAACCATGTAAAGTGCATTTGTTTCATGTATTCTTCCAAAATATCCACACCAAAATCAAACTCATGGTTTCCTAAAATGAAAAAAGTTTTAAATTTAATTCACGAGAATATTATTTGGCTTTAATATTTAATTATTGTTAATTCTCCTAGTAGTTTCCAATACTTGCAAGACTATATGCTAAGAGCACATATTTTATCATGTAATCATCAATTATCCTAACTTCCATTTACAAAAGATAAAAAGTTTTAGACACCTTCATTCTATACATGTTCTCCTTGTAATCCAGATAGCATTGCCTTCTCAAAGAAATTCTTAATAAGGATGAAAAAGCAGCCTTACAATATGGGAAATGCAATGATATGATTAAAGGGTTAATAAACTGCTTAATTTAGCCACCTAGTCATAAAAACATATATCTTTATTCCTAATTGAAATAAAAATATTAAAAAAATCAATCATACTGAAGAAATAAAGAGAAGTCTTCTTGGACTTCTACTGCACTTTCTGAAGTAGCTGTGTTCCTTATGTAAGAGCATAAATATATAGCAATTTTGAAAATCATTATGAATATATTTTGAAGTCACTAATATAAATCACTACTAAAACTAATCCTATGGTAGATTCCTTTATAAATAAAAAACTCCAGTAAAATTAATAATTTCACATAATTTGTACTTCTATAAATTAATATTTTAAAACACAAAATTAAGAAAGCAAGATGTTTGAATAATACAGTAAAAAATTATATGCATTTTTAGATTAATCAGCATGATATATGAAACCAACTCTCAAGCAGAAAATCTGGTGCAATCTGGTTTCATTCCTTTGGAAAATATACTGAAAAGTGATGTCAATTTATCTGCACCTTTTTAAAAAATCAGAGACCTTTATGAATTATATTTGCATTTTTAGATCTTTAGGGAATTTTGTAATTGTTAAATTAGTTGAAAACTTTTATCACCAATACCCCGGCACTTCTCTCTTCTTCCATTTATTGGAAGAATTCTTTGGTGGGACCCTTATGGATAACATATTAAAGACTGAGCTTCCTTAATCTAACAATGCCAAATCCAAAATGCTCCAAGATCTGAAATTTTTTGAACACCAACATGATGCCACAAATGGATAATTCCATACCTGAATTCATGTGATAAGTCACAGTCAAAGCACACAACAGTAAAGTATTTTATGAAGTTACTTTGAGTCTAGGTACACAAAGTGTACATGAAACATAAATGAATTTCATGTTTAGATTTGGATCCCATCTCCAATATACTCTCATTATGGATATGAAAATATTCCAAAATCCAAAAACATCTGAAATCCAAAACATTTCTGGTCCCAAGCATTGTGGATAAGGAGTACTCAGCCTGTACTAGTTAAATAACCACAACAGTTTTCTATAATAACATTTCAGATGTCCACAAAACTTACGGAGATATAACAGTGGAAAAAAATAAACTATTATATAAAGGTTACAGGGTACAGGTTAACATACAAAATCCAATCATTTTCCTATATACTGTTAATAAACAACTGGTGTTTGATTAATACCCCTCCAAAATGAAACACTTAGGTATGAATCTAACAAAATACGTATACAATCTATATGAAGAAACCTCCAAAACTGATGAAAGAAGTCAAAGAATTAAATACATGGAGAGAAATTGCATGTTCATGGATAGACTCAATATTGCCAAGATGTTAGTTCTTCCCACATTGTCTACAGATTCAATACAATTTTAATTAAAAGAAAGTTACTTTGTGGATGCCAACAAACTGATTCTAAAGTATATATGGCTAGCCAAAAGCCCTAGAATAGCCAACCCAATATTGAAGAGGAACAAAAAAACGAATTCATAGGACTGACATTACTTGACTTCAACACATACTAAAGGTACAATATTCAAGATAGAATGGTATTGGTGAAAAAATAGACATACAGGACAATGGAACAGAATAAAGAGCTTTGAAAAGGATTCACATAAATACAGTACATTGATCTGTGACAAAGAAGTAAGTAAAGACAACACAATGGAGAAAAGATGGGGGTCTTTTCGACAAATGATGCTGAAACAACTGGACAACCATGTGCAATAAAAAGAAAAACAATCTATAAATAGACCCTTCACAACAATTACCTAAAAATGTATCACAGACCAAAATGAAAAATGCAGTAAATATAAACTCCTGGAAGGTAACAAAGCAGAAAATGTAAATGACCATGATTTTGGCAGTGACTTTTTAGATAAATACTAAACACATAAAAAGAGTTAATAAACTGTGCTTCATTAAAATTAAACATTTCTGCTCTGAAAAACACATTGTCAGGAGAATAAAAAGATAAACCAAAGTCTAGGAAAAAATATCTTCAAAAGACTTATCTGATAAGGACTGTTACCCAAAATATATAAAGAACTCTTAAAATTCAACAATAGAAAAAGCCAACAACCTGCTTGAAAATAAGCCAAATATTTTAACATGGCAAGTAAGGTTATGAAAAGATGATCAACAGTACATATCACAGAAATGTAAATTAAAACAATGAAATACTACTACTATATACCTATCAGGATGCCCAAAATCCAGAACACTAATACCACCAAATGCAGATGAGAATATGAAGCAACAAACTCTCACTCACTGCTGGTGGGAATTAAAATGATATGGCTACTTCAGATGACAGTTCTGCAGTTTTTTTTTTAAAAACTAAACATATTCTTACCATATGATCTAGCAATCATAATCCTCAGTATTTACCCAAAGAGTTGAAAACTTATGTCTACATAAACACCTGAACACAAATGTTTATAACAGCTTTTTCATAACTACTGAAACATAAATGCAACCAAGATACACTTCAGTAGCTGAATAGATAAATAAAATGTGGTACATCCACACAATGAATTATCAGATGATGAAAAGAAATGAGTAATAAAGCTGTTGAAAGACATGGAGGAGTCTTAAAATTCTTAAATGCATACTACTAAAAAAAGGAAGTCAATCTGGAAAGGCTACATACTGCATGGTTCCAACCATGTGACACTCTAGAGAAGGCTTTAAAACTAGACAGGGGAAGAGGATCAGTTGGTTACCTCAGGTAGGGAGGAGAAAAGGATGCATATGCAGAACACATAGGAGTTTTAGGACAGTGAAACTATTTTTATGATACTGTAAAGGTAAGTACATGTCATTATAAATCTGTCCAATCTTACAGAATATTTAACACCATGAGTAAACCTTAATGTGAGCCATGAACTCTGAGGTAGTAACAATGTAAAAATGCATATTCATCATCTGTAAAGCAAAATGACACTCTGGTTGATGATCGGATAATATAGGAAAATATGTATGATGGGGAAACCTTTATCTTTAGTTCAGTTTTGCTATGAACATAATATAGCTCTAAAATGTTTTTTAAATGATACAACAGTAAATATGAATAAAGTCTAGTCGTTTTTTATAAACATCACAATTTTATTGATTATAAATATGGGTGCCGTCACTTAGAAGACAGTGATGATAGTGATATTTAATATATCCTATTCTTACTTAAGGCATAAATATTGATCCTGTATACTAAGACTATATGATTTGTGAAACAACTTGAGGCAATCTTGTGACCTTAAGAACAATGATAATCATGCAAATGAGTACCTTCACTCATATACTCAACAAATACTACTGAGCAATTCCTGCATACTAATCATGGTGTTAGCCATACAGAAGATTAAAAAAAAATCCCTACTGTCACAGAATGAGAGGAAAAAGATAATAAACAATTAAGTAAAACATATGTTCTACTAGAAGCTAATACGTGCTTTGGGGCAAAAAGTAAAACAAGGAAGGCAGATAAGGGTAGAGAATATAATTTGAAATTGTGTTCTCAGAGGCAGCTATTTTCAGTTGACATTGAAGCAAGATGATCTTTCTATGTAAATATCTGGGAGATCTTTCCAGATAGAATAGTAAAACATATATTTCAAGTTCAGAATATACATGGTGTGACTGAGGAGTAGAAATAAGATTGAAGAATAGCAGTAGCAAAAGCAAGATAGAATGATATGAAACTAAAAATGTCACAGGATAGTAGATCATAAAGGGTGACTGTCACTGAAGACTTTTTATTCTGAATGAGTTCAGGACACACTGGAGTTTTTGAATAGAAAAGTAACACTGTCTGAATTTTAAAAGATTTCTCTGGATGGTGTGTTAAGAATAATCTATAAGATGGCAAAGGAATGTATATGCCTGAATAAATAAAAGTTCAGGTGGGCAGAAGTGAATGAAAGAACATCTGATTCTCTTCTGGACAAATATTTACCAAACTGTATTTTGGGAACTCTTAGATCCTCCAAATGAGGGGCACACTAATAAACAGTGTTTGGCAAATCCATATGGAAACAGAAACTTCTTTAATGCAAATACTCTGTGGTAGTAATGTGCAAAAACCACTCTGGGACATATTGCCTGAACCTCATAATGAATCCTATTTAAAAAGAAAAAGATGAAATGGATAAATTTCCAGACACACATAAACTTTCAAAATTTTATTTTTCTGTTTTTTCATGAAAAACAGACCATTAATGAATAAGGAGAATGATATTCTCCCATCAAAGGAGCCAATGGCTTCACAATTATGTTCTGCAAACATTTAAAGAAAAATTAATAAAGACAAGTACTTCCAAAAACTGAGGAAGAAATACCTCCATATTCATTTATAAGGTCAACATTTCCTTAACTACAAAGCCAGATAAGGACACTACCATAAAGGAAAACTACAGGCCAATATCCCTGATAAGCATGGATGCAAAATCATTAACAAGCAAACTAAATTTTAGAAATAAGCAACTGAACTAAACAGATCTTTCTCAAAAGAAGAAATTCAAATGGCCAAAAAACACATGAAAAAATGCTCACCATCTCTAGCAATAAAGGAAATGCAAATTAAAACCACACCAAGATTCCACCTCACCCCTGTTAAAATAGCCATCACTAGCAACACCACGAACAACAGGTGTTGGCGAGGATGTGGGGAAAAAGGAACCCTCTTACACCGTTGGTGGGAATGTAAACTAGTACAACCACTCTGGGAAAATATTTGGAGGCTACTTAAAAATCTAAACATTGATCTACCATTTGATCCAGCAATACCACTCTTGGGGATATACCCAAAAGACTGTGACACAGGTTATTCCAGAGGCACCTGCATACCCATGTTTATTGCAGCACTATTCACAATAGCCAAGTTATGAAAACAGCCAAGATGCCCCAATACTGATGAATGGATCAAAAAAGTGTGGTATCTATACACAATGGAATTCTATGCAGCCATGAAGAAAAACAAAATGTTATCATTCGCCGGTAAATGGATGGAATTGGAGAACATCATTCTGAGTAAGGTCAACCTGGCCCAAAAGACCAAAAATAGTATGTTCTCCCTCATATGCAGACATTAGATCAAGGGCAAACACAACAATGGGACTGGACTTTGAGCACATGATAAAAGCGAGAGCACACAAGGGAGGTGTGAGGATAGGTAAGACACCTAAAAAATTAGCTAGCATTTGTTGCCCTTAATGCAGAGAAACTAAAGCAGATACCTTAAAAGCAACTGAGGCCAATAGAAGGGGACCAGGAACTACAGAAAACATTAGATCAAAAAGAATTAACCTAGAAAGTAACACACATGCTCAGGAAAGTAATGTGAGTCAACTCCCTGTTTGGCTATCCTTATCTCAACCAGCAAAAACACTTGTTCCTTCCTATTATTGCTTATATTCTCTCTTCAATAAAATTAGAGATAAGGGAAAAATAGTTTCTGCTGAGTATTGAGGGGGTGGGGGGAGAGGGAGGAGGTGGATTGGGTGGTAAGGGAGGGGGTGGGGGCAGGGGGGAGAAATGACCCAAGCCTTGTATGCACATATGAATAATAAAACAATAAAAAAAATATAAAATAAAATGTAAAAATAAATAAATAAAAAATAAAAAATCATTCACCATGATCAAATGGGATTTATCACTGAGATACAAGAATTGTTCAATTATGCAAATCAATAGATGTGATTCCCTACATAATCAACATGATGGATAAAAACCACATGACTATGCAGTTTTCGCTGCTAGATGCAAAAAAGTATGTGACAAAATTCAATGTTTTCATTATAAAAACTCTCAAAACAATAGGTATACAGGGACTGTACCTCAACACAATAAAAGCCATATATGACAACCAAAAGTTAACATCATACTCAACAACAGTGAAAAGTTGAAAGCTTTTCCTCTACAATTAGGAACAAGGATGCCCACCCACACCACTTCTTTTCCACACACTTGTGGAAGTACTTGCAAGAGCAGTTAGGCAAGAGAAAAAACAAAAAGCATTGCAATAGGAAAGGAAAATCAAATTGCAGATGACATAGTCCTACATAGAGAAAACCCCAACATCTCAAATCAAACACCATTAGAAATGATAAACAAATTTAGTTGCAGAACACAAAACAACATACAAAAAATCATATATGGTATTTCTATACACCCATAATTAGCTATTTAGAAAGGAAATTGAGAAAAAAACCCATTTATAATAGCAACAAAAAGGTTTAAAAAGTAGGTATAAATTTATCTAAGGAAGTAAAAGACCTGTACAGTATACTGAAAATTATAAAGCACTGCTGAAACTGAAGAAAAATAAAATTAAATGGATCTCAGTTTGAGACAACCTAGGCAAAATGTAACTGAGTCTCTATCTCAAAAAACAAGCTAGGCATGGTGAAACATGCCTGAAATCCCATTTACTTTGAAGGTGGTGGTAGGAGAATCTTGTCAAGGCTGACCTTAGGCAGAAAGCATGAGATCTATCTGACAAGTAAACTAAAGCAAAAAGGGCTGGGAGGTGTGCTTCAAGGGGTAGAAAACTTGCTTAACAAGAATAAGTTCCTGAATTCAAATCCCAATACCACCATAAATAAGTAAATAAATCTGTCTGTAGATTGGTGCCTTTGGAGTATAAGATGTTTAGGAAAGTCCTTCTTATTCTTCAGGTCTCTACTAAACACAGAACACTTAATACTGGAAAGGAACACGGTAAGGAATGTGAGAAAGAGTTCACTTCTTTCTCATGACTTAACATTCACATGCAAGAATGTTTTTTCCCATTCACACAGGAGAAAAACTAAGTATAACACATGTAGGGAAGCCTTTATTTATTGCTTCAGTCTCACACTCACAATGAAGAAAAGTTTTATGAATGCACTGAATGTGGAAAACCTTTGCTAGATCCTCATTTCTCACTGTTCACTGCATGAAGAATTCACACTGAGAAGTCTTGTAATGTAGGGAATGTGAGAAATTTAGAAATTTCTCTTCCTATAAAAAAACTTATGGCTCTAAGCAATGTGGGAAAACCTTTATTCTATCATTTCTTGCTGAACATTTAAGAATCCACAGTAGAGAAAAGCCTTTTAAATGTGAGGCATGTGGGAAGGCCTTTAGATAATCCTCACACTTCTGTCAACATAAAGTAACACACACTGGAAGGAGGCTATATAAATGTAAGAAATCTGGGCACCACTTCTTTACGTCCTGTTATATACATAAGAACTCACACTGGCAAATGGCCCTCTGGATATCAAGAATGCATCTACACATCAAACACTCACACCAAAGAAAAGCTATAGGTAAGGAATGTGGAAAAACCTTTAGCAATTCCAAGTACCTTACTGTATGGCTAAGAATTCACACTTGAGAGGAGCTTGTGCTTGGGAAGAATGTGCAAAAATTATTACTTTCTCAGTTACTTAACATATACAAATTAATAGTAGAGAAAACCTGAGGTATATGAAGTACAGAAAGTGGGAAGCCTTCCTTGGGATTTCAAATCAAAACTCCAACAGAAGAAAAGCCATATGAGTGTAAGGAATATGGGAAAGTCTTGGCCTATTCCATATACTGTACTTACTCTGCATGTATGTGTACATCCTAGTAAACAAAATGTGAACATAAGGAATGTAGGAAAACCCTTATTCAGCCTCCACACCTTTCTGAGTCTGAGCTCATACTAGAGAGAAACACTGTGAATGTGAGGAGAGGAGAATACCTCAACTGTTTTCTTCAGGCCTTACTGAACTCAGGAGCATACTGGATGTAAAACTAAAAACAACATGTTCTGAAGCCTTTCCCTTTGCCTTATACATTAGTATGCAACTGTGATGTCACAGATGTGAAAAATCTTATAAAGGCACAAATTTGATATTTTTGTTGGGTTTTTTGTATGTTTGAGGAACATGTTAAAAAAGCTTGTAACCCAAGATATTACATGAGTTGAAATGGATTTGGAAAAGCTTTTGATGATTATTTGTCCTCAAGAAATATGCCACATGCTGTAGAAAAACAGTAATTGTGGGGAAGGTGGGAAAGGCAGTATTAATTTACTGTACATGAAAAAAATT
This sequence comes from Castor canadensis, assembly GCF_047511655.1. Taxonomy (NCBI): domain Eukaryota; kingdom Metazoa; phylum Chordata; class Mammalia; order Rodentia; family Castoridae; genus Castor; species Castor canadensis. Next base: position 124,721,018 of record NC_133391.1, on the reverse strand, counting down.
ACACTGCAGAAATACTAAATGAAGGTAACAATTAAAATCCTGAAAGTTTCTATATTTAAAAAAACTGCATTAAAAAAGGAATCTAAATAAAACCCTAAATAGCAATGAATTTAGGAAATTTGGGGGTAAAACTTTCCTTTTTCTGTACACACAAAAAAAGTGACACTGACAAAGAAAATCAAATATCGATTTAAATGATTTTGCCTTGTCCTTGTTGTGTATCTTCAAACACTAGTGATATTGAGCATCTTTTCCTATGCTTAAGTGTCACCCATGTTATCTATGGTGAAGTATACATTCAACTACCTCTCACTATTGCTAAGAATATGTTGTTTGAATTACTGAGGTTTGTTCTTTTAATAAACACATTTATTGAGGTATAATTACACGAAATAAACATCACTTTAAAAAAAATAGCACACTGAGATTCCATCTTACCCCTGTCAGAATGGCTACAATCAAGAAAACAAAAAACAGAGGATTCCAAGATGGCAGCTAGAGGGAGGAAGCAGAAAGCGTGCCTCCTATAGTGAAATCTTGGAGAGATGCTGGAGACACACCTTGCAGGCAAAACCACCAAGAAGAGGCAAAACTGTGACCCCTAAACACCTCCAGCCAGCGCAGAGAATCTCCACTTCACGTTAAATGGAGAAACCAGGAGGGCCCCTGGGCCACCAGTCACCTGTGCTCAGATGGCTTGGGAAGACATGGACAAGGTGAGCAAAGCGGTACATGGTACTCCCACAGACAACCCTGGGCCAGAACAGCATAGCCCCCTGGACAGACCGACCTCCACCTGGGGAAAAAAGAGAAACTGAGTAATAAGCAATAAGAACAATAAAGACATGTTGCAAAGAGGGTGGGGCACACTGAGCACCAAAGGGAGGGAGGGGAATCCTTGGAACTGTAAATAAACAAGCTGAGCCTGGCTGGAAAGGCTCCGGCAGGAGCGGGGGCACACACCCAGCAACCAGAAGCAGGAAAGCTTGTGAGAGTGGTGGAGGGAGGAAAACTCCACAGGAGAGTGGGGAAGACCCACCTCCCATGTGAACTGTAAACAAACATGCTGGCTGGCAGGAGCAGCAGCACTGCCCCGCAATCAGGAGCCGGAAAGCTTGTAAAAGCGGAGGTGGGAGGAAAACTCCACAGGAGAGGGGGGAAGACCCACTTCCCACGTGAGCTGTAAACAACACACAGGCCAGAGAAAGCAGGTGCAGTGTCACCTCCCACAGTGTGTTGGAAAGGGGAAGGCTTGTAGCAGTGGCTCGTGCCCAGGAGAACTCTGAGTAAACAAAGCCTACGTAGCCAGGTGAGTGTTAAGCTCACCCCTGAGATCTGCATAAATAACTCCTCCAGCAACAGCAGGCTGACAGGAGAGGGCAGGCAAGTCACAGCCTCAGATAGCCTTCACAGACCTGGCTCCAGACCCTTTTTTTTCTCTCTCTCCCTACCTTTGACGAGAAAACAACCAAACTACCCCTGCATGCTTAAAAACTTACTGAAACTGTACTGCATTTGCACTTGGGACACTTTGTGGGATTTTGTTTTGTTTTGTTTTTCTGTGCAGTTTTGTTCTACTTTATGTGTCCCCTTTGATGAGACAACTGCAGAACAACATCTGAGGCACCATCTCCAGGATTGGAGGCTTAGGGGAAAACCAAAATTATTAAGACTGAAACTTCATTGCTATTGAACTTGGAGGGTTTTTTTTTTCTATTTTTCATTATGTTTGATTTTATTTTATTTATATATATTTTTTCTTTTACTTATTTTTTATTTTTATTCTTTATTCTTTTTATTTTTATTTTCAATCCTCTCTCTAAGGCCTGTTCAGCTTACTGTCAATTAGTACACTAATGCTCCCTGTTTATATTTTTGAAACATTTTTGTTTGATTCTTTGTTTTGTTTTTTCCTACTTGTCTGTTTACTTTTTCCTTTTTCTTTAAGTTCTTTGTTTTTCATCTCCTGTCACCCTTCCATTCTTAATATCACCATTGTTATTATTACAAGCTACAAAATACTTAATTGCACACAGTACAGGGACAGTAACAACACCAAGGGCAATGACAGGAAGACAGAAAAAACGGGGAAACCAGTATCCCCACAGCAAAAAATTAGTAGAGTAACCAGAGGGAAATGAAGAAAACAGATACTAAGATCCAGACTCCAACAAAAGGAAGATAAACTATGCCAAAGAACCCAATGAAGCCCACAAGAATCATTTAAAAGAAGACATACTACAGGTATTTTAAAAAAATAAAATAAAGGAATTTTAAAGAGATGATACTGGATATGGTCAACCAAAATGTACAGGAGACACTCAAGAAATTCCAAGACAACAAAAATAGAGAATTTGAAAGAGCAAAGGAAGAAATAAAGGAACCCATAGAAGCACTGTATAAACACCAAAGTGAAACAGAGACACAATTAATAAAGAGATAAATGAACTCAGGACAAAAATAGACAACATTAAAGAGGAAACCACCCAGGACATGGAAAACCTCAGAAAAAAGAATGAGACAGAACTACAAAACAAAATGGAAGGCCAATCCAGCAGAATAGAACAAACAGAAGACAGAATCTCAGAACTCGAAGATGAAATGGCAATTAAAGGAAAAACCGAAGAACTATTAATTAAACAACAAAAGACCTGTGAAAAGAAAATGCAGGAACTCACTGACTCCATCAAAAGACCAAACTTGAGAATCATGGGCATCAAAGAAGGAGAAGTGGTGCAAGCAAAGGGAATGCATAATATATTCAACAAAAAAATAACAGAAAATTTCCCAAATCTAGAGAAAGATATTTCCATACAGATGCAAGAGGCCTCCAGGACACCAAACAGACCAGATTAAAATAGAACTACCCCACGACATATCATCATTAAAACAACAAGTTCAGAAACTAGGGAAAGAATATTGAAGGCTATAAGAGAGAAAAAACAAATAACATACAAAGGTTAAACCCATCAAAATCACAGCAGACTTCTCAAAAGAAACATTAAAAGCAAGAACACCTTGGAGTGAGATCTTACAGGCACTGAATGAAAATAACTTCAGCCCCAAGATACTCTACCCAGCAAAACTATCATTCAAAATAGATGGAGAAATAAAAGTTTTCCATGATAAGCAGAAACTAAAACAGTATGTGACCACAAAGCTACCACGACAAAAGATTGTTCAAGGGATTCTGCACACAGAAAGTGAAACTCACCTTAACCATGAAAAGACAGGCAGCACCAAACCACAGAAAAAGAAAATAGAGAGTAACCTCAACTTAGGTACACACAGTCAAACCTTCAAACAACTAAGACAAATAAATGACAGGAATCACCACATACCTATCAGTACTAACACTTAACGTTAATGGACTTAATTCACCCATCAAAAGGCACCGCTTGATGAAATGGATTAAAAAGGAAGATCCAAAAATTGGTTGCTTACAGAAGACCCATCTCACCAACAGAAATAAGCATAGGCTTAGGATGAAAGGCTGGAAGAAGATTTACCAAGCCAATGGCCCCACAAAACAGGCAGGAGTAGCAATACTTATTTCTGACAAAGTAGACTTCAAACCTACATTGATCAAACGAGATAAAGAAGGACATTCCATACTAGTAAAAAGGGAAATAGACCAAAAGGAAATAATAATTATCAACCTGTATGCACCCAATGTCAATGCACCCAATTTCATCAAACATACCCTGAAAGACCTAAAAGCATATATTAACTCCCCATTATCATTAATAGATAGGTCATCCAAACAAAAAATCAATTAAGAAATCCAAGAACTAAAATATACAATAGATCAAATGGGCCTACTTGATGTCTACAGAACATTTCATCCAACTTCTACACAATACACATTCTTCTCAGCAGCCCATGGAACCTTCTCCAAAATAGATCATATCCTAGGGCACAAAGCAAGCCTCAGCAAATATAAGAAAATGGAAATTATACTGTGCATACTATTTGATCACAATGCAGTAAAACTAGAACTCAACAACAAAAGTAAAGACAAAAAACATGCAAACAGCTGGAAACAAAATATCTCATTACATAATGAACAATGGATCATTGATGAAATAAAAGAGGTAATTAAAAAGTTCCTGGAAGTCAATGAAAATGAAAACACAACCTACCGTAACCTATGGGACACAGCAAAGGCAGTCCTGAAAGGAAAGTTTATAGCCATGAGTGCATATATTAAAAAGACTGAAAGATCCCAAATCAATGACCTAATGATACATCTCAAACTCCTAGAAAAACAAGAACAAGCAAATCCCAAAACAAATAGAAGGAGAGAAATAATAAAAATAAGAGCTGAAATCAACAAAATAGAAACCAAAAAAACCATACAAAGAATTAATGGAACAAAAATTTGGTTCTTTGAAAAAATAAACAAGATCAATAGACCTTGGAGTTAGTAGGTATAGGTAAGAATTTTCTCAATGAAACCCCAGCAGCACAGCAACTACGAGAAAGCATAGATAAATGGGACCTTATAAAACTAAAAAGCTTCTGTTCATCAAAAGAAATGGTCTCTAAACTGAAGAGACCACCCACAGAGTGGGAGAAAATATTTGCCAGCTACACACCAGACAAAGGACTGATAACCAGAATATATAGGGAACTTAAAAAACTAAATTCTCCCAAAACTAATGAACCAATAAAGAAATGGGCAAGTGAACTAAATAGAACTTTCTCAAAAGAAGAAATTCAAATGGCGAAAAAGCACATGAAAAAATGCTCACCATCTCTAGCAATAAAGGAAATGCAAATTAAAACCACACTAAGATTCCACCTCACCCCTGTTAGAACAGCCATCATTAGCAACACCACCAACAGGTGTTAGGGAGGATGCAAGGAAAAAGGAACCTTCTTACACTGTTGGTGGGAATGTAGACTAGTACAACCACTCTGGAAAAAAATTTGGAGGCTACTTAAAAAGCTAGACATCGATCTACCAATTGATCCAGCAATACCACTCTTGGGGATATATCCAAAAGACTGTTACTCCAGAGGCATCTGCACATCCATGTTTATTGCGGCACTATTCACAATAGCCAAGTTATGGAAACAGCCAAGATGCCCCAGCACCGACGAATGGATTAAGAAAATGTGGTACCTATACACAATGGAATTTTATGCAGCCATGAAGAAGAACAAAATGTTATCATTCGCTGGTAAATGGATGGAATTGGAGAACATCATTCTGAGTGAGGTTAGCCTGGCTCAAAAAACCAAAAATCGTATGTTCTCCCTCATATGTGGACATTAGATCAAGGGCAAACACAACAAGGGGATTGGACTATGAGCACATGATAAAAGCGAGAGCACACAAGGGAGGTGTGAGGATAGGTAAGACACCTAAAAAATTAGCTAGCATTTGTTGCCCTTAATGCAGAGAAACTAAAGCAGATTCCTTAAAAGCAATTGAGGCCAAGAGGAGAAGGGGACCAGGAACTACAGAAAAGGTTAGATCAAGAAGAATTAACCTAGAAGGTAACACACATGCACAGGAAATCAATGTGAGTCAACTCCCTGTATGGCTACCGTTATCTCAACTAGCAAAAACCCTTGTTCCTTCCTATTATTGCTTATACTCTCTCTTCAACAAAATTAGAGATAAGGGCAAAATAGTTTCTGCTGGGTATTGAGGGGGTGGGGGAGAGAGGGAGGGGGTGGAGTGGGTGGTAAGGGAGGGGGTGGGGGCAGGGGGGAGAAATGACCCAAGTGTTATATGCACATATGAATAATAAAACAATAAAAATAAATGAATAACAAAATAAAAAAAAAACAAAAAACAACAAATGTTGATGAAAACCCTCATGCACAGTTGGTGGGAATGAAGTTACTGAAGCCACAATAGAGATCAGTACAGAGGTTTCTCAATAAACCAGAAACAGAACTACCACATGATCCAGCTATATTGCTAGATCATTTAACAGAAGTAATCAAAGGCAGCATGTAATGAGACACCTGCCTGCCCATGTTTACTGTGGCACTAATCAGCCCATGTATCCATCAGCAGGTGAATGGTTAAAGAAAATATGGTATATATATATATAAATATATATAAATAAATATAAATGGTGTGTTTTTCAGACATTAAGAAAAATGAAATCATGTCATTTGCAACAAAATGAAAGGAAATGGAAATCATCAAGTTAAGTGAAATAAGCCAGTCTCAAAAAGACAAGTATTGCATATTTCTTCTCATATATGCAACCTTTGAGAAAAAAAAAAGACATGAAAGTAGTTGGGGGATTATTAGGGAATAAGAAAGGAACTAGAGGAAGTGGAAGAAGATAAGAGTGGATAATTGGTGTTGGGGACAAATATGACCAAAAGTACCTTATGTACATGTGTGAAAATGTCATAATGATGCCCATTATTTTGTAGAATTAATATATACTAATAGACATTCCCAAGAAAAAAAGACATGCAAATGGTCAGCAGGCAGGTGAAATATGCTCAACATCACCCATCATGAAGGAAATAGAAATTAAAACCACAGTGAGATATCACCTCACACTTGGTAGAATAGCTTTCATCAAAAAGATAAAGTGTTTTATCAAAAAGATGGTGCTGGTGACAGTGTGGAGAAAAAGGAAACTGCACACTATTGGTGAGAATGTAAATTAGTATAATACTAGTATGAAGGTTCCTCAACAAAAACTAAAATTAGAACTGTCACATGATGCAGCAATCCCACTCTGGAATTTATACTAAGAAACTGTAATTAGTATGGCAAAGATATATTATCTAAACTCCATGTTCACTGAAGCATTACTGACAACAGAAAAAGATATGAAAGCAACCTACCTAATCAATCAGCAACCTAATCAGTATCACTGGATATGCTTCTTCATTTTTTTAAAGTGCTATACATGCACGATGGTATACTAAACAGCCTTTTAAAGGAATGAAATTCTGTCATTTGGGACAACCCCAACAAATTTAGAAGATATTATGTTAAATGAAATAAGTTAGGCACAGAAAGACCATAATGTATGATCTTATTTATGAGTGGACTCTAAAGACAAGCTGAATTTATTTAACTAGAGAATAGAATGATGTCAATAATAATGGATTATATTTCAAAATAACTAAGATAGGAAATATCAAATATCACCATAAAAATATTTTCAAATGAAGTGATGAATATGTTAAATTATTTGGTTTAATCACTTCACATTGTATACATATATAAAGTTACAGCACACACATGTAATCTCAGCTACTTGGGAGGTCATAGAAGGATCACAGTCCAAGGCCATCCATGGGCAAAAATGCAAGAGCTTATCTGAAAAATAATTAAAGAGAAAAAGGGCTGGAGGCATGGATCAAGTGCGTGCCAAGCAAGCATGAGGCCCTGAGTTCAAACCCCAGTACAACAACAACAAAAAAAAAAACCAAACACATTATATTCCATATAATCCTGATTTATCAGTTTAAAATATTACTTTAAAAATAAAAAAATAATGAAATATGCATAACAATTTATAGCAAAAATACACATTATTTCACATACTTTTTTTGTGGTTAGAAGACTTAAAATCTAAATAATGTTAGATTTAAAATCTAGGGCCCAGACACAGTAGTTCACAACTGTAATCCCAGCTACTTGGGAGGTAGACATCAGGAGGATCTCAGTTGGAAGCCAGTCCAGGCAAAAATTAGCAAGACAATACCTCAACAAATAAGTTTTGTATGGTGGCATGTCCTGTAATCCCAGCTACTCAGAAGGCATAAATAGAAGGACCACAGTTTGCCCAGGCCAAAATATGTGAGACCCTATATGAAAAATAACTAAAACTGGCTCAGATGATGGAGTGCTTGCCAGATAAGTATGAGGCCCTTTGTTCAAACCCTAGTATGGCAAAAAAAAAAAAAAAAAAAACTAAATAAGATTTATTATTCATTTGGAAATCAGACTTCAAAATACCTGAAGAATATAGCTAACTTCAGATATAAAGTTAGCTATCATGAATTTAGATATCAATGTTACATTTGAAATTTAAGAATATGACTCTCAGCTATATGTTTTTAGAGGAGTAGAAGTTACTTTTAAAAGATATTATTTAAAAACTGGTCAGGCTCCTAAACACCTACTCACTTTCATTGCATCCCTGTAGCTATGCCTTAAAGCATAGTCACTTTCATTAAAAGCCAGAACTACACAGAGTTGAACTCAAAAAAAGAGAAACCAATAACCAAGTCTTTGGAACAACCTGATACAAGAACAGAAGAAACACATCATGTCACTACTTTCACCCACTGACACTTGCCTGGGTGAGTGCTTTTACTTCCACAGACGATTAGAATCAAACTCCGGGGCCACAGGAATAATTCCCATTATAACTCCCCGTCATTAGCTTACACTGAATCCCAAGTGGTACAATGCTGACAAAAGAAAAGAAGATTTTTTTTAAAAAGCACCAAAAATTACCAGGCAAGGAACAATATTTAAAAAAAAAAGTTTTCCCATACTAGAGATTAAGGTTTTACACAATATTTCGCCAATATTTGTTAAATAAAAGACAACATAAGTAAGCATTAATACTCATTTGCTTATATACACACATAAAGAAACTTTAGAAAGTTAAACTTTGGAAACCTAAAAAAAAAATAAAGGATCACCTAAAGGGAGTCAGAACTGGGCAGAAAGGGCTAAGCATAGGAAAGAAACTTTTCACTCTATATTGAAAATGTTTTGAAAATATTTAGGTGAATATCTACCTGAACAAATGCTTATGTATATTATTTTGTAGTATCTGTGATAAAAGTACAAAGCAAAAATATATTGTTGGGGCATGACTCAAAACATTTAAGAACAAACTTCTAAGATTTAAATGTTGCTACTATATTCTATCTGAGGTCAGAAATCATGATATATTCATACTGTGTTTAACATTCATTTCTTTAGGTAAGTGAAAGAAAATGGATCTTAGTCTTTTAAGTCTTTATTTACCTAACCTTTATTAACACGCATTTCATATTTGTATCCTTTTAATTAATAAAATTACATTTTTAAATACTCTACCATCAGCTTGAAAATATCAAGTTGCACTAAAATAAATTAGCTCATCAATCAATACAGAAACTCAAGCCAATAAATCAAGACTGTGTGCCTCACTATCAGTATAGAGACAAAAACTTTTATTAAAATATTACTTTTAAGTATGGGATGAAATAGGAAGTGTCAACATTCTATCAATGTTCAAACTCTGGAGTACACTTTAAAAATACGCTGTCAGTGAACTTCTTAATTGCTGTTCCAATCAACAATTGTTTGAAAAATTTGTATGTATATGCTACTATATATCTTAAATAATTCCCATACTTAAAGTACATTTTAACGTTTCCCAACAGATTCACAAAACAATATAACACATTAACTGCAATTTTCAATTCTTAAATATTACATTTACAAAGCATTCTAATGAGGTAACAGACTGGCTATCTTCAAAAGGTTCGTTTAGTTTCACTGTCTACCTTTTTCTACACTGCTGTGGGTTCAGGTATTCCCACTTCTATGGACCTCATTAGCTGGCTCCTTCATCTGTTGGTTTTTTGATTAAACCAATGGTGGACACAGGAAGGACTGTGAGAGGAACTGGTTGGTAAAAGAACCATTTCAAAGTATATTTCACAGATTTCTTCTTTCCTTCTGGGCCAATGCAGGTTGGCTATAATGTTCCACTGAAAGTCAGCTGACCTTAACATGGGACTCTTCCCTTGCATTTTAAGAGCTAGATGTCTAATACTAACTGCCATACTAATACCAATAGAAACATAAGTAATGTATGTAATTATAATTTTTCCAGTAGCTATTTTAAAAATGAAATAGGTAAAAGTAATTTTAGTATATTTCCTTTGCTTAAACATGTATGACCAAAACATTATCATTTCAGCAATTGATATAAAAAGTGATTATTGATATATTTTACATTCTTCTGTTTTTATACTACCTTTAAAACTCCAAGTTTGTATGCTATCTTTATAACATACCCAGTTTGAACCTGCCACATTTTATGTATTCAACACTATATTATCTCTCCCTTAAGATTTCCTTTCTCTTCCCACACCTTTGTAAATAGTACTTTTATTAAACTCTTCTTAAATTTCTCATGTGGGTGTGCAATCTGTTTTCTGTCAGGATAAAACTGACATGCATGCATAAATGCTTGATTCAAGAAAAAGCAGTACACAAAATTGTGAAACGACATAATAATCTCAACTACATGAAAAATGTACATGAAGGAAACTAGAAGCAAATATCACAAATGTTAACATAAAGTGATTGCATTATGAGTGTTTTCTATTCCTTGGTTCTTTTTTGTATGCTCCAAAATGCATTAAGTTCATTTAAAAGAATTTAAAATGTCAAAACAAAATTAAGTATAATACTTAACAAAACTAACAAGCTGAATAAAACCAATAGGGATTAACTATTTCTTCTCACCTTTTAACAGAACTCACTCAAAAAAGTCTATGAAAAGAAAACTGCACTCAGCCAAATATATATTTGTGGTATAAACAGAATGTCAAATAGAAAAGTAATAATATGCTTATATCAAATCTATACATTCTTCAGAAAGGGGAGTCAAACACTACAGAGCTCAGAGTATGCTACTAGTACAAGGGGTTCCCTTCTTTCACAACATAGTTCATTAGAAGAAAGTCAGGACTCACAGTCCAATTCAGTGTAGTGACTACAACTGCTAGCTAAATATACACTGGATTTAAATGAGGAACATTTCTAGATTGTTAACCTCTTAATCCACATGGTAAAAAGTCCTGAAATATTTGCTAGTCTGTGACAGACAAAACAAAGAATAAAAGAATAATTAACTAGTAGGGCTGATTCTGCTTTTTTCCATGGTTCTCTATCTTCTCTATCACCCAAACAAGCCCATTCATGGTTTGGGAAAGATGGCAGAGTGACAGGACTCTAAGTAACCATTCTGTTCTTTAACTATTCGGTCCTACCAACCGATCTTCTCTTACAATAAACATCCCCTAATACCTATCTAAAATGTTTCAACATCCTTTTTTTTCCCAGATTAGCCTCGCCACACTCCCAGTTTAATTGTAAAAAAATAAAATAAATAAATAGAAATGCCCTAAATATCTAAGAGTAAATTTATTAGGTGCTCTGGTGGTCACAGGTGGATGCAGATGGGCTGGCAGCATGTTGGTTCACGATTGATCAGTTTAAAGCATCTTGAAAATGAGATATCGGAGATTCCAAGATGGCGACTAGAAGGAGGAAGCAGAAAGCATGCTTCCTAAAGTAAAATCTTGGAGAGATGCTGGAAAAACACTTTGCAGGAAAAACCACCAAGAAGAGGCAAAACTCCAACACCTCCACACCCACAGCCTGTGCATAGCATCCCCACTCCACGGTAAACAGAGAAACCAGGAAGGCCCCCACACCACCAGTCACCAGTTCCTACCGGCTCAACAGAAGCAGACCACCAGGTGAGCTAAGTGGCATGCGGTACTCCCACAAACCCTGTGCCAGATCAGCACAGACCCCTTGACAGACTGACCCCCAATCAGGGAAAAAAGAGAAAAAAAACACACTGAATAAAAAAAGACATGTAACAAAAAAAGACATGTAGCAAAGAGGGCAGGGCACCCTGAGCTCCGAAGGGGGAGAGGGGCAATCCCTCACAGAACCATAAATAAACAAGCCACCAGAGAAGGCAGGAGTGGCAGCCCCCGCCCAGCAACCTTGGAGTGGAAAAGTGGCTGTCTTGAGGAAAGCTCCACTGGAAGGTGGGGAAGGGGCACTTCCCATGTGAATTGTAAATAAACAAGCCAGCTAAAGAAGGCAGGTGTAGCATCACCTCCCCCAGTGTGCTTGGAAAGGGGAAAGCTTGTAGCAGTGGTGGTCACGCCCAGAAGAACTCTACGTAAACAAAGCCTCCAGGGCTAGGTGTGTGTTAAGCTCACTCCTGAGATCTGCAATCAATAAAACCTCCAGCAACAGCAAGCAGGCAAGCCACAGCCTCAGGCATTCACAAAGCTGTCTACAGAACCTTTTTTTATTTCTGTTCCTTTGATGAGACAACGACTGAACTAGAACTAAATGCTGAAGCCCTAACTGAAACTGTATTGCATTTGAACTTGGGATATTTTGTTCTGTTTTTGGTTTTTTGTATGTTTTGTTTTTTGGGTTTTTTTCCCCGCTTTGATGAGACAATGACAGAACTATTCTGAGACACCATCTCCAGGATTGGAGGCTGAGGGACTAACACCAAAATTATTAAGACTGAAACTTTATTGCATTTGAACTTGGGGATTGTTTTTTATCCTCTCTCTGTCTTTCTAATGCCTGTTTAGCTTACTGTTAATTAGTACACTATCTCTCCCTGTTTATTTCCTTGGCACTGGTTTTTTTGTCGTTGTCTGCTTTTATTAAGTTGCTTGTCTTTCCCTTTTTCTTTAACTTCTTTGCTTTCCCTCTCCTCTCACCTTTCCATTCTACATATCATCGTTATTATTACAAGCTAGAAAATACTTAATTGCACACAGTAAAGGGACAGTAACAACAGCAAGGGCAATGATGGGAAGACAGAAAAAAGACGCAAACGAGGTTCCCCCCAGTAATACATTAGTACAGGAACCAGAGGGAAATGAAGAAAACAGATACTCAGATCCAGACTCCAACAAAATGAAGATAAACTATGCCAAAGAACCAAATGAAGCACACAAGAACATCATGAAAGAATAAATCCTGCAAATAATCAATGAGAACTTTATAGAGATGATATTGGATATGGCCTCTTGAGGAGACACTCAAGAAATTCCTAAACAACAAAAATAGAGAATTTGAGAAAGCACAAGAACAAATAAAACAAACTATAAAAGCACTGTATGAACACCAAAGTGAAACAAAGAACATGATTAATAAAGAGATAAATGAACTCAGGACAAAAATACACAATATTAAAGAGGAAGAAACTCAGAATATAGAAAACCTCAGAAAAAAGAACAAAACAGAAATGCAAAACAAAATGGAAGGCCAATCCAACAGAATAGAACAAGCAGAAGACAAAATCTCACACTCGAAGATGAAATGGTAATTAAAGGATAAACAGAAGAACTATTAGTTAAACAACTCAAGACCTGTGAAAAGAAAATGCAAGAACTCACTGACTCCATCAAAAGACCAAACCTGAGAATCATGGGCATTGAAGAAGGAGAATAGATGCAAGCAAAGGGAATGTATAATATATTTAACAAAATAATAACAGAAAATTTCCCAAATCTAGGGAAATCTATGCCCATACAAGTGCAAGAGGCCTCCAGAACACCAAAGAGACCTGACAAAAGTAGAACTACCCTATGGCATATTATCATTAAAACAACAAGTACAGAGACCCAAAAAAGAATATTGAAGGCTGTAAGAGAGAAAAAACAAATAACATACAAAGGTAAACCCATGAAAATCACAGAGGACTTCTCAACAGAAACATTAAAAGCAAGAAGATTTTGGGGTGAGATCATCCGGGCACTGAATGAAAATAACTTTAACCCCAGGATACTCTACCCAGCAAAACTATCATTCAAAATAGATGGAGAAATAAAAGTTTTCCATGATAAGCAGAAACTAAAACAATATATAACCACAAAGCCACCACTACAAAAGATTCTTCAAGGGATTCTGCACACAGAAAGTGAAACCCAGCATAATCATGAAAGGGCAGGCAGCACCAAACTACAGGAAAAGAAAAAGCAAGAAAGTAGAGAGTAATCTCAAACCTTCAAACAACTAAGACAACTAAATGACAGGAATCACCACATACCTATCAGTACTAACACTTAATGTTAATGGAAGTAATTCCCCCATCAAAAGACACCATTTGATGAAATGGATTAAAAAGGAAGACCCAACAATTTGTTGCTTATAGGAGACCCATCTCACTGATAGAAATAAGCATAGGCTTAGGATGAAAGGCTGGAAGAAGATTTACCAAGAAAATGGCCCCAGAAAACAGGCAGGACTAGCAATACTTATCTCTGACAAAGTAGACTTCAAACCTACATTGATCAAATGAGATAAAGAAGGACATTCCATACTAATAAAAGGGGAAATAGACCAAAAGGAAATAACAATTATCAAGCTATATGCACCCAATTTCAATGTAAGCAATTTCATCAAACATACCCTGAAGGACCTGAAAGCATATATTAACTCCAACACAGTAGTTGTGGGAGGCTTTAACACCCCATTATCATCAATAGATAGAACATCCAAACAAAAACATCAATAAAGAAATACTAGATCTAAAATATACCATAAACCAAATGGACCTACTTGATGTCTACAGAACATTTCATCCAACTTCTACACGATATACATTCTTCTCAGCAGCCCACGGAACCTTTTCCAAAACAGATCATATCGTAGGGCATAAAGCAAGTCTCAGCAAATATAAGAAAATAGAAATTATACCATGCATTCTATCTCATCACATTGCAATAAAACTAGAACTCAACAACAAAAATAAAGACAAAAACACATGCAAAAAGCTGAAAACTGAAAACTCATTGCTTATTGAACAATGGATCATTGATGAAATAAAAGAGGAAATTAAAAACTTCCTGAAGTCAATGAAAATGAAAACACAACCTACTGGAACCTATGGGGCACAACAAAGGCAGTACTGACAGGAAAGTTTATAGCCATGAGTGCATATATTAAAAAGACTGAAAGATCTCAAATCAATGACCTAATGATACATCTCAACTCCTAGAAAAACAAAAACAAGCAAATCCCAAAACAAATAGAAAGGGAGAAATAATAAAAATAAGAGCTGAAATCAATGAAACCGAAACCAAAAAAACCATGCAAGGAATTAATGAAACAAAAAGTTGATTCTTTGAAAAACTAAACAAGATCAATAGATCCCTGGCAAACCTGACTAAAATGAGGGGAGAAAAAAATCCAAATTAGTAAAATCAGGAATGCAAAAGGGGAGATAACAACAAACACCATGGAAGTCCATGGTGAACCTATATTCAAATAAATTCAAAAATCTTAAAGAAATGGACAGATTTCTAGATACTTATGATCATCCAAAACTGAACCAAGAGGACATTAATCACCTGAAGAGATCTATAACACAAAATGAAATTGAAGCAGCAGTCAAGACTCTCCCTAAAAAGAAAAGTCCAGGACCTGATGGATTCTCTGATGAATTCTATCAGACCTTTAAAGAAGAACTCATACCAACCCTCCTTAAACTGTTCCACAAAATATAAACTGCCTAACACATTTTATGAAGACAGTATTACACTTATCCCAAAACCAGGCAAAGACACCTCCAGAAAGGAGAACTACAGGCCAATCTCCTTAATGAACATTGATGCAAAAATCCTCAATAAAATTCGGCAAACCGAATTCAACAACATATCAAAAAGATCATTCACCACGACCAAGTAGGCTTCATCCCAGGAATGCAGGGGTGGTTCAACATATGAAAACCAATAAACGTAATAAACCACATTAACAGAAGCAAAGACAAAAACCACTTGATCATCTCAATAGATGCAGAAAAAGCCTTCAATAAGATCCAACACCATTTCATGATAAATGCTCTAATAAAACTAGGAATAGAAGGAAAGTACCTCAACATTATAAAAGCTATATATGACAAACCTACAGCCAGCATTATACTTAATGGTGAAAAAATGAAACCATTCCCTCTAATATCAGGAATGAGACAAGGATGCCCACTATCTCCACTCCTATTCAACATAGTACTGGAATTCCTAGCCAGAGTAATTAGGCAAGAAGGAATAAAAGGAATACAAATAGGTAAAGAAATTGTCAAAATATCCCTATTTGCAGAGGATATGATTCTATACCTTAAAGACCCAAAAAAACTCTACTCAAAAGCTCCTAGACACCATCAATAGTTATAGCAAAGTAGCAGGATATAAAATCAACATAGAAAAATCATTAGCATTTCTATACACTAATAATGAACAAACTGAGAAAGAATATATGAAAACAATTCCATTTACAATAGCCTCAATAAAAATCAAATACCTGGGTGTAAACTTAACAAAGGAAGTGAATGACCTCTACAAGGAAAACTATAAACTCCTGAAGAAAGAGATTGAGGAAGACTATAGAAATTGGAGAGATCTCCCAGGCTCATGGATTGGTAGAATCAACATAGTAAAAATGTCGATACTCCCAAAAGTAATCTACATGTTTAATGCAATTCCCATCAAAATTCCAATGACATTCATTAAAGAGATCGAAAAATCTACCGTTAAATTTATATGGAAACACAAGAGGCCACGAATAGCCAAGGCAATACTCTGTAAAAAGAACAATGCTGGAGGTATCACAATACCCGACTTCAAACTATATTATAAAGCAATAGCAATAAAAACAGCAAGGTACTGGCACAAAAACAGACATAAAGACCAGTGGAACAGAATAGAGGACCCACATATGAAGCCACACAACTAAAACCAACTTGTCTTTGGCAAAGGCACTAAAAATATATGATGGAGAAAAGACAGCCTCTTCAACAAAAACTGCTGGGAAAACTGGTTAGCAGTCTGCAAAAAACTGAAACTACATCCATGTTTATCACCCTATACCAATATTAACTCAAAATGGATCAAGGATCTTAATATCAAACCCCAAACTCTAAAGTTGGTACAGGAAAGAGTAGAAAATACTTTGGAACTAATAGGTATAGGCAAGAACTTTCTCAATGGAACCCCAGCAGCACAGCAACTAAGAGATAGCATAGATAAATTGGACTTCATAAAACTAAAAAGCATCTGCTCAACAAAAGAAATTGTCTCTAAACTGAAGAGACCACCCACAGAGTGGGAGAAAATATTTGCCAGCTACACATCAGACAAAGGACTGATAACCAGAATATATAGGGAACTTAAAAAACTAAATTCTCCCATTAATAAAGAAATGGGCAAGTGAACTAAATAGAACTTTCTCAAAAGAAGAAATTCAAATGGCCAAAAAACACATGAAAAAATGCTTACCTTCCCTAGCAATAAAGGAAATGCAAATTAAAACCACATTAAGATTCTACCTCACCCCTATTAGAACAGCCATCATTAGCAACACCACTAACAACAGATGTTGGCAAGGATGGGGGGAAAAAGGAACCCTCTTACACTGCTGGTGGGAATGTAAACTAGTACAACCACTCTGGAAAACAATTTGGAGGCTTCTTAAAAATCTAAACATAGATCTACCATATAATCCAGCAATACCACTCTTGGGGATATACCCAAAAGACTGTGACACAGGTTACTCCAGAGGCACCTGCACACCCATATTTATTGCAGCACTATTCACAATAGCCAAGTTATGGAAACAGCCAAGATGCCCCACCACTGATGAATGGATCAAGAAAATGTGGTATCTATACACAATGGAATTTTATGCAGCCGTGAAGAAGAATGAAATGTTATCATTCGCAGGTAAATGGATGGAAGTGGAGAATATTATTCTGAGTGAGGTTAGCCTAGCCCAAAAGACCAACAATCATATGTTCTCCCTCATATGCAGACATTAGATCAAGGATAGACACAACAAGGAAATTGGACTTTGATCGCATGATAAAGCGAGAGCACCCAAGGGACATATGAGGATAGGTAGGACAGCCAAAAAACTAGATAGCATTTGTTGCCCTCAACACAGAGAAACTAATGCAGATACTTTAAAGCAACTGAGGCCAATAGGAGAAGGGGACCAGGAACTAGAGAAAAGGTTAGTTCGATAAGAATTAACTTAGTAGGTAACACACATGTACAGGAAAACAATTTGAGTCAACTCCCTATATAGGTATCCTTATCTCAACTAGCAAAAACCCTTGGTCCTTCCTATTACTGCTTATACTTTCTCTTCAACAAAATTAGAGATAAAGGCAAAATAGTTTCTGCCTGGTAGCGAGGAGTAAGGGGGGGTAAAGGCGGTAGTGGGCGGGGAAGGGGGAGAAATGACCCAAACATTGTATGCACATATAAATAAAATTTTAAAAACAGTAAATTTATTAAATAATAAAATAGCATCCATTGAAGGGAATACTATCCAACCATCAATGTTATAAAAAAAAGTAAGTTATTCCATGCACACTAATGTGAGTGTGCTTAAGGATATTGAAATGTACATTTAAAGGTCATTAGAATGATAAGCTTTGTTGTTTCTATTATCATAATAAAAGACTGTTCTACAACATAGGAAAATGTTCACAATAAATTAAGTTTTCATTTATTTATTTATTTATATTGTTTTATTATTCATATGTGCATACAATGCTTGGATCATTTCTCCCCCCTGCCTGTACCCCCTCCCTTACCACCCAGTCTGATCCCTCCCTCTCCTCCCACCCCCTCAATACCCGGCATTAAGTTTTCATTTAAAAATAAAAACATTACAGCATGATGAACCAACAGGGAAAAATAGAGAATGGGAATCAATGATCTCATTGGCTCATTGTATAAAATCTTAAAAAGCTCACAAAAATATTTTATAGCATTCAAATATAACCACTACATATCCCTAAAATGGGATGGTGGTTAGAGCTAGAGTTAAATCCCTTGTGAAGCCCAGTTCTATCTAAATTTCCTCAACTATCTCCTCAACATAAGCAAACAATTCTCAAACTATTATCTTCTCATCAAAATCCAATACCTTTCACCAACAGTTCAAATATCCTTTCTTTTCTTTGTCTGTTACCTGTTAGTTTTAAGAAAAATAACTGAACTATATTAATGGCTTACTATGTGGTTGGCATTACACCAGTCACATTATAAATATTACCTTCTTTATCTTCACAAATATTCTATGAGGGTAAGTATTACTGTCTTCCTAATTTTTACATCTTATAAAACTGAGGCTTCAAGAGATTAGTCACTTTTTTAAAATCACTTAACTAGAAGATGGTGGAATCTGAATTTAAAACCACATCAGGCTAACTCCAAATCCCCTGGTCTTAATTACTCTAGCAACACTTCTCACTTTTGTATAGGCACAGTTAAAAATCTTACCACATAAAGTCAAACCACATTTGGTTATGAATTTTTAAAGTCATCAGACAATCATGATGACTAGTTCTCAGTGCCTGAATGAACAGTATTATATACTCTTATATTAAGTTACATGGTATGTACATTACTTTATGAACTTCAGAACAAAGTAAAAAGGATTGCTTACAAATACTTACCAAATACTGCAAAATGTACTCCCAATTCATTTAATATAGGAATCATATGCTTTCCTTTTGTTATTGTACTTAAAACTGAGGGATTTAAGCAATTGCCACTAAAAATCAAGAGTGGATTCAGGAAACTGAACTTTTTCACAGCTGTTGCAAATCTAAAAAATAATGTTATATGCTATAATTTTATGCCTTTATCCAATACACAAAAAACACGTTAAACAGCAATATAAAAATTTTTCCTTAAAATTAGAATAGCAACTAAAGTGTAAAAAACATACAAAAGTGTTTTTATAAGATAATTTCTATAACCAATATACCTCTTCTTTTAGCAATTTAAACTCTAAAAGAATAAGATAAAAATATTCTTAAATCATATTTTCCATTTAAATATGAAATGTGTTATACCACAAAAGATACCCGCATATCACAATGAAATGCCCCACATTACACAATTAATATGCATTAATAAAAATGTTGAAAAAACACAAAAATTATAATGTGAAATTGCTTTAAAGAAAACACTTTAAAACATATAAGAAAACTCAAACTATACTACAAAACAAAAATCCTTAAATATCAATTATATCCCGAAGGCTAGAAGCAAGCAGATTTGTCTGACATCTAATGAAGTTTTTAAAATTAAATTTATTGCATCAAGTTTGTTGTAAGATAATGCCTCTTTACAGCTTTATAATCTAATGTTCCAATGGTAAGCAAATCTTCTACTCCTCATTACCAAATACTTCCCTCATCCTACTGCCTCCCCATTGCTTTTCACTGAAACCTTAACTTCCACTGAGGAAAGCATTTACTATGCTAATCCTCTCTAGTGATCACTACCCGGTCTCTTGATTCCACACAATGATCAGAATAAGGAGTGGGGAGAGCACAAAAGACACAGGCATCCTCCAATGCTGATATCCGACTGGCTAGACTTCCTTTTTAAGACTCAGAATATATGAATGTACCACTCTCCATGCCAGTGACTTCTGATGTATATCAAATAACCCTTGATGTAACCCTTACATCAAGAACTGACCTGTAGATTTTGAAAAATCTATGCACGATTCTGATATGCTGCTTTTCTTGATGAAAACCACATTCACCTGGCTTACTCAATTCTTCCCTTTACTCAATATTCTGAACGATTTTTGGTGACTTTTAACACCCTGGAGAGGGTCTACTTCAATAACCATCTCCAGTCTACTTCAGCAACTCATTGTGTGATCATATTTGCCAAGAAGAGGTAAGACCTTTTAAAGATTTACCTAGTTCCTACATGACTTTCCAGTTTTATCTTCTCTTTCAAAATGCACTCTAATCACAAGGACTTGAACAAGCTCTTAAACTTTTATTTCATGTGCATTTTCCTTCAAAACTAGAATACCTTACCCTTTCCCAACCAATCTGGGAAACTTACTTCTTCACTAAGACTCAGTTTAAGGGCTGCTAACTTGGTGAAATCTCTATAGCATATCATAACTGCCAGCATCATTACTATTACACTTACTGATTCTTAATAAAATAAAGGTTCATTGACTGTAAGCACTGCAATACCACAACAGATGACTTGATAACTAAGGTGGCGACTAAATGACTAATGCATAGGTGGCATATACACCACCGATGCAATACACAAAGGGATGATTTGTCTTTTGGGTGTGGTAAAGCTGGACAGTACAAGGTTTCTTCACACTACACAGACTGGCACACAATTAAAAATATTAATCATTTATCTCTGGAATATTCCATTTAATATTTTCAGACCACAGATGGCAGTGGGTAACTGAAGTGGAAAGTTAAACCATGAGAAGCAGAGACTACTGTATATTCCTCTGCTACAAAATATATTTAGTCACATGCTCTCAACTGCAATTTTATATAATTTCAAAATCACAGATAAATAACCAAATATTAAGTGAGTAGCAAGTATTATGCTTCAAAATTATAAGGAATACTACCTAAATTTAAGATTTAAAAATTTAGTCAGACATTAAGTGAGATTTCTGGTCTCAGGAAGACTGTGGCAGATTCCATACTCACTTCAATAAACAAAAACAAAGCTAAGTTTAAGACATCAAAGGACTAAGTTAAAAAAATTAAATAACCTTGAAATCCAGAAAGTAGAAAACCTTTCTGAGGTAAGAATCCACCATTGGTTGCATTCTTCTCTCAGGATATTTGTTAATTATGAATGGATGACAGTAGAAGATTGAGCTTGGTCTAAAGAGAGGGACTTTCCTAAGGTAAAAAGAAACCAGGAATGTTTTTGGTGATTATACAGAGCTAGTATAACAATTTGGAAACTTCAGGAATCCTAAATGTGATCCTAATTTATCACAATATGTTTGCTACATTCTAGAACTATCTGGAAGGGTAGGAAACTTCTATAAGAATGTAGTCCATGGTAGACAGGAAACTAAATTCTACTAGAGGAATGATGTCTGCCTAATCTGTAAGCATTATAGGGTAGAAGGACAAGAGCTATGTTCCAAAGAACAAACTCAATCTCCCAATGTTTCTAGGCTATTAAGTGAAAAGGCCCAGCAGGTTCTCAAACTTCAAAAAATCCAAAAAATAAAAAGACTGAAGAATGAGGAAGGCAGAATGAATTTTGTTGAAATTGCAATTGAAACTGACTCAGATAATGGGATTAACTGATCAGCCCTTCATCTTATCTGCAGTATAAAAAGAGAATCCATTTCTTGAAAAAAGCAACATCTAGAGCTTCTATACTTCCTTTATATATATACCTGGTATAAAATAAAAATGTAATAGACATGTGAAAAGAAACAAAAATTTAATAACCAAGGTTAAAAAAATAAGGAGACCCAGAGATAATCCACATGTTGGGGTTTTCAAAAAAGGCTTTAAAATAAGCTGCTAAAATGTTAAAGAACCCAGATGCAATAAAGAGTTGGAATTTTCAACAGAAAACCAAATAGCAAAATATTCATTTTATTTGTTTTTATTTATACTCAACCTACTCATACTGAAGCAAAGAGAAAAAAGAACGGGAAAAAAAAGCATAAAAGATGTGGGAAAAGTAAAACAACAGAAGTCAAACACAACATACAAGAAATTAGAATCTTAAGAGGGGAATAAAAAGAAAATATGTCAGAAACAGTATGTAGAAGGCTGGGTTACAATGGTTCACTTCTGTAATCCTAGCTCCTTTGGAAGTGGATATAAGAGGATCACATCACAGCTCAAGGTCAGCCCAGGCAAAATAAAAGTTAGAGACCCCCCCCATCTCAAAAAATAAGCCAGATGTGGTGGTTTACACCTGTAATTCCAGCTATGTAGGAGACAGAGGTAAGACGATTAGAGCTCAAGTCCAGCCCAGGCAAAAAGCATGAGACCCTAGCTGAAAAATAACTACAGCAAAAAGGGCCAAGGGTGCATCTCAGGTGGTAGAGTGCATGCCTAGCAAGGATGAGGCTCTGAATTACAAAAAAAAGAAAAGAAACTATATGTAAAGAGATATGCTCAACAATTCCCCCAGAAAACATCTACCCACATATTCAAGAATCTCAGTGAACCACGGGAAGGAGAAATACAAAGAAAAACTTTTTCAACACATTATAGTCCACCTGCTTGACTAAAACAAAACAAAACAAAAAGGTAAATAATTTACAGGCACCAGGGGTGGCAGAATGGTGGGGTGAGGATAGTGGTGGCAGGAAACATCATTGACAGCTGACACTGCAACATAAACTTTGGAATATAGAATACATTAGACAAATCACTGGCTAAAAGAACCTTCTAATGTAAAGTTTTGTGCTCAGCAAATTATTCAAAGATGAAAAGAAATTAAGAATACTTTTTAAAAAACAGAAAATGTTTTTCCTGATCCCAGATGGCGACGGAGACAGAGCTGCAGACCTTGTGAGCTTCTGACCCTGAGACCCTGCTGAGAAGCTGGAGACAGACCTGACTGAGGTAAAGCACCAGGGAGAGCCAAAAACACAGCACTTTAAACACTTAGATTGTGGAAGGCTTCTTCATGCCATGATCTAATAAAAGAACAGCTGGCCTGCCAAATCCCTGTCCCGTAGGTCTGCAGAACCACTGCTCCTTTCTGCCAGGATCTCTGCCCCTCGGCCTACACCAAGCCCTGCTGAGCCCCAGCTATGTGTGGGACAACCAGAACCCCACCCCTCAGACTTCCCCCACCCATCAGGCCCTGCCAGGCTCCAGCTCCATGTGGAATGACTGGCGCCCCGCCCAACTGGGACAGGCACTAGCCTGGCATGAGACAGCCACACCCACCAGCTTGCCAGGAACCCCATCCCTCAGGCACAGCCAGCCCCAGCTCTACAGGCTTCCCAGATAACTGCTCCACCAGGCTTCTGCTCAGGCCACCACTTGAGGGCTCCAAGCATGCCTAAGAGACACACATAGACTGGACTGGACACGAAAGAACTAAAAAAAACTAAGCCTGCAATCCTACTGTTCCAGAACTCATGATTTCTTTTTTCTTTCTCTCCCTTCTTTAAGGGTTTGGCAAACTGCTTTCTGTTTGATCACCCATCATCTCTCCCATTTTTTTTCTTTCTTTTTTTTTCCCTCTCCTCTCTTCCTTTTATCTTTCCTTCTCGTTCTCTTTTTTATCCTTCTTTCTTGGTTTTGTTACTATTAATATTGTAACCCAGCTAATACCAAATTACACATAGTCCAGGGACAGAAAATGTACCTAGTGGAAATATGGGAAGAAGAAAAAGGGATGGAAACCATTCTCCTCCTCAAAAATAAAGTACTACAGGATTTAGAGCAAAATGAAGAAAAAATGATACCCAGACCCAGACTCCAACAAAACAAAGATAAACTATACCAACAAACCCAACAAAGACCACAAGAACACTCTGAAAGAAGAAATTCTACAAGTAATTAATGATAATTTCATAGAGATGCTACTAGACATGGTCAACCAAAATGTATAGGAGGCACTCAAGAAAGTCCAAGACAACAAAACTCAAGAATATGAGGAAACACAGAAACAAATAATGAAATCATAGGAGCCCTAAACAAACACCAAACTGAAACAAAGATCACCATAGTAGAGAGATAAATGAATTAACGGCAAAAATTGACAATATTAAAGAAGAAGTAACCCATAATATGGAAAACCTCAGAAAAAAGAATGAAACAGAAATACAAAACAAAATGAAAGTCCATTCCACCAGAATAGAACAAACAGAAGATAGAATCTCAGAACTTGAAGATGAAATGGCAATTAAAGGAAAAACTGAAGAACTATTAGTTAAACAACTCAAGACCTGTGAAAAGAAAATGCAAGAACTCACAGACTCCATCAAAAGACCAAACCTGAGAGTCATGGGCATTGAAGAAGGAGAAGAGGTGCAAGCAAAAAGAATGCATAATATATTCAACAAAATAACAGAAAATTTCCCAAATCTAGAGAAAACTATGCCCATTCAGGTATAGGAAGCCTCCAGAACACCGAACAGACCTGACCAAAATAGAGCTACCCCATGATATATCATCATTAAAACAACAAATACAGAGACTAGAGAAAGAATATTGAAGGCTGTAAGAGAGAAAAAACAAATAACATACAAAGGTAAACCCATCAAAATCACAGCAGACTTCTCAACAGAAACATTAAAAGCAAAAAGAGCATGGGGTGAGATCTTCCAAGCACTGAATGAAAATAACTTTAATCATAGCATACTTTACCCAGAAAAACTATTATTCAAAATAGATGGAACAATAAAAGTCTTCCATGATAAGCAGAAATTAAAACAAATATGACCACCAAGCCACCACTAAAAAAAGATTCTCCAAGGAATTCTGCACACAAATAATGAAAGCAAATGAAACCATAAAAGGGCAGGCAATACCAAACCACAGGAGAAGAAAAGGCAAGAAAGTACAGAGCAATGTTGATTCAGCTACACATAATCAAACTCTTAATCAACAAAGACAATTACATGACAGGGATCACCATATACTTATCAATAATAACACTGAATGTTAATAGACTAAATTTCCCCATCAAAAGACACTGACTGGCAAACTGGATTAAAAAGGAAAATCCAACAATCTGCTGACTACAGGAGACCTGCCTCATTGAAATAAGCACTGGCTGAAAGTGAAAGGCTGGAAGAAGATTTACCAAGCCAATAGTCCCCGAAAACAGGTAGGAGTAGCAAAACTCATCTTGAACAAAGTAGACTTCAAACCTACATTGATCAAATGAGATAAAGAAGGACACTCCATACTAATAAAAGGGGAAATATACCAAAAGGAAATAACAATTATCAACCTATATGCACCCAATGTCAATGCACCCAATTTCATCAAACATACTCTGAAGGACCTAAAAACATACATAAACTCCAACACAGTGATAGTGCAAGACCTTAATACTCCCCTATCACCAATAGATAGGTCATCCAAACAAAAGATGTCAATAAAGAAATCCTAGAACTAAATCACACCATAGATCAAATGGACCTAGCTGATGTCTACAGAATATTTCATAGAACTTATACACAATACACATTCTTCTCAGCAGCCCATGGAACCCTCTCAAAAATTGATATTATACAGCAAAAAGCAAGCCTCAACAAATATAAGAAAATAGACATAATCCCATGCATTCTATCTGACCACAATGCATTAAAACTAGAAATCAACAACAAAAACAGCAGAAAAAAACATGCAAACAATTGGAAGCTGAACAACACATTGCTCAATGACAAATAGGTCATCAATGAAATAAAAGAGAAAATTAAAAGGTTCCTGGGAGTTAACGAAAATGAAAACACGACCTACCAGAACCTATGGGACACAGCAAAGGCAGTCCTAAGAGGAAAGTTTATAGCCAAGAGTGCATACATTAAAAGGACAGAAAGATCTCAAATCAATGACCTAAAACTACAGCTCAAACTCCTAGAAAAACAAGAATAAGTAAATCCCAAAACAAGCAGAAGGAAAGAAATAATTAAAATAAGGGCTGAAATGAATGAAATAGAAACCAAACAACCATACAAAGAATTGATGAAACAAAAAGCTGGTTCTTTCAAAAAATAATAAGATTGACAGAACCCTGGCAAACCTGACTAAAATGAGGGGAAAAAAACCCAAATCAGTAAAATCAGAAATGCAAAAGGGGAGATAACAACAAACACCAAAGAAATCGAGGAAATCATCAGAGACTCCTTTGAGAGCCTATACTCTAATAAATCTGAAAATCTTGAAGAAATGGACAGATTTCTAGAAACTTACAACCACCCAAAACTGAACCAAGAAGATATTAATCACCTGAATAGATCTATAACACAAAAAGAAATTGAAGCAGCAATCAAGAATCTCCCCAAAAAAGAAAAGTCCAGGACCTGATGGATTCACTGCTGAATTCTATCAGACATTTAAGGAAAAACTAATACCAACTCTCCTTAAACTGAACCACGAAATTGAAAGGGAAGGAACACTGCCTAACTCATTCTATGAAGCCACTATTACTCTCATCCAAAAACCAGACAAAGACACCTCCAAAAAGGAGAATTATAGGCCAATTTCTGTAATGAATATTGATGCAAAAATCCTTAATAAAATAATGGCAAACCAAATCCAACAATACATCAGAAAGATTATAAACCATGACCAAGTCGGCTTCATCCCAGGTATGCAGGTGTGGTTCAACATATGCAAATCTATAAATGTAACACAGCACATCAATAGAAGCAAAGACAAAAACTACCCGATCATCTCAATAGATGCAGAGAAAGTCTTCAAAAAGATCCAACACCACTTCATGATAAAAGCTCTAAGAATACTAGGAATAGAAGGAATGTACCTCAACACTGTAAAGGCTATTTATGACAAACCTACAGCCAACATCATACTTAACAGTGCAAAACTGAAAGCATTCCCCCTAAAATCAGGAACAAGACAAGGGTGCCCACTATCCCCACTCCTATTCAACATAGTACTGGAATTTCTAGCCAGAGCAATTAGGCAAGAAAAAGAAATAAAAGGAATACAAATAGGTAAAGAAACTGTCAAAATACCTTATTTGCAGATGACATGATCCTATACCTTAAAGACCCAAAAAACTCTACCCAAAAATTCTTAAGACACCATAAACAGCTACATTAAGGTGGCAAGATACAAAATCGACCTACAAAAATCATTAGCTTTTCTACACACCAACAATGAACAAACTGAGAAGGAATACATGGAAACAATTCCATTCACAATAGCCACAAAAAAAAATCAAATACCTAGAAGTAAATTTAACAAAAGATGTGAATGAACTCTACAAGGAGAAGTACAAACTCCTGAGGAAAGAGATTAAGGAAGACTACTGAAGATGGAAAGATCTCCCATGCTCATGGATCGGTAGAATCAACATAGTAAAAATGGCTATACTACCGAAAGCAATCTACATGTTTAACGCAATTCCCATTAAAATCCCAATGACTTACATCATGGAGATTGAAAAATCTACTCTAAAGTTCTTTTGGAAACACAAGAGACTGCAAATAGCCAAGGCAATACTCAGAAAAAAAAGCAATGCTGGAGGTATCACAATACCCAACTTCAAACCATATTACAAAGCCATAGCAATAAAAAACAGCATGGTACTGGCATAAAAGCAGACATGAAGACCAGTGGAACAGAATAGAAGATCCAGATATAAATCCCCACAACTATACCCACCTCATTTTTTGACAAAGGTGCCAAAAACATACAATGGAGAAAAGACAGCCTCTTCAACAAATGTTGCTGGACAAAGTGGTTATCCATCTGCAAGAAACTGAAACTAGATTCATATCTATCACCCTGTACTAGTATCAACTCAAAATGGATCAAAGGCCTAAATATCAGACCTGAAACTCTGAAGTTACTACAGGAAGGAGCAGGAAACACTCTGGAACTAATAGGTATAGGCAAAGACTTCCTCAATAGAATCCCAGCAGCCCAGCAGCTAAGAGAAAAGATGAATAAATGGGACTTCATAAAATTAAAAAGCTTCTGCACAACAAAAGAAATGGTCTCTAAACTGAAGAGACCACCTACAGAGTGGCAGCAAATATTTGACAGCTATACATCAAACAAGGGACTGATAACCAGAATATACAGGGAACTTAGGAAACTAAACCCTCCTAAAATCAATGAACCAATTAAAAAATGGGCAACTGAACTTAATAGAGCTTTCTCACAAGAAATTCAAATGGCAAAAAAGCACATGAAAAAATGCTCTCACTCTCTAGCCATAAAGGAAATGCAAATCAAAACCACACTAAGATTCCACCTCACCCCTGTTAGAATAGCCATCATCAAAAACACCACTAACAACATGTGCTGGAGAGGATGTAGGGAAAAAGGAACCCTAATCCACTGCTGGTGTGAATGTAAGCTGATGCAACCACTCTGGAAAAAAATTTGGAGGCTTCTTAAAAATCTAAACAGACC
This sequence comes from Castor canadensis, assembly GCF_047511655.1. NCBI lineage: Eukaryota > Metazoa > Chordata > Mammalia > Rodentia > Castoridae > Castor > Castor canadensis. Next base: position 124,692,339 of record NC_133391.1, on the reverse strand, counting down.
TGCTATATGATCCAGCAATCCCACTCCTGGGGATATACCCAAAGGAATGCAACAGTTTCCTCCAGAGGCACCTGCACACCCATGTTTATTGTGGCACTATTCACAATAGCCAAGTTATGGAAACAACTAAGATGCCCCACTATTGATGAATGGATCAAGGAAATGTGGTACTTGTACACAATGGAATTTTACTCAGCCATGAAGAATGAAATCTTATCATTTGCAGGTAAATGGATGGAACTAGAGAACATCATTCTGAAGATTCTGAGGTCAGCCAAGCTCAGAAGACCAAAAATTGTATGTTCTCCCTCATATGCGGACTTTAGATCTGGGGCAAATGCAGCAATGTGGTTAGACTGGGACCACATGACAAGGGGAGAGCACATATGGGTGATATAGAAATAGGCAGAAAACTCAAAACATGAAAGCGTTTGATGTCCCCACTCCAGAGGAGCTAATACAGAAACCTTAAAGCAACAGAGGTTATCACGAGAAGGGGATCAGTAACCCATGTAAAGATCAGTTAGAGATGACTCAACATGGGTCATAACACGTGTACACGAAAGCAATACTAGGAATATTTCTGAATAGCTGTCCTCAACTCAACTAGCAAAAACACTTTGTCTTCCTTATTAGGCTTATCTGTTCCTTCAACAAAACTAGTGATAAAGGCAGAACAGGACCTGCCTGGAACTGTGGAGAATGGGGGCAGACGGGATAAGTGACCCAAACAATGTATGCATATATGACTAAATGAATAATAAAATTTTTAAAAGTTTTTTTAAAAGAATATTTTTTAAAAAACAGAAAATGTATTGCTGTTGAATCTGCATTATCAAAAATACTACAGAAAATTACTCAGGCTGACAAAATGATTCTAGGTAAATTCAACTGAATAAGACATAGAAATGAGAGCCATGGAAATGATAAATATGAAAGTAATTTTTAACTGACTGTTTAAGTAGAAAAATATTGATAAATATGTACATATTATATTAATAAAAGGACATATTAGAAATAAAGGTTAAAATATATGATAATAACACAAAGGAAGTTAATTATAGTTAATATACTATAAGGTTCATATGTTGTTCAGGAAATAACAGAAGACTAATCTGGGGTAGATTGTAATAAAGGAAGGATAGACACATTTATGTGGAAATGGACTAAATACTCCCATTAAATAAGAGATCATCAAAAACTCAAACTGTAATATGTTTACAAGACATGAGTTTTAAATATAAAGACACAAAAAGTTGAAAAAATGGTAAAGGATATATTATGCAAACACTAACCAAAAGAAAACTGATGTGGCTATGTCAATGTAAGATAGAGTTTAAGACAAGAAATACTACTAGAAGTACTCCCACAGATTAAAAAAAGTATACTTTTATACCTTGGAAAGTGCTGACTCAACAGAAAGATATAAAATCCTATATTTGGATGCACCTAGTAACACTGCCTCAAGAGGGATTAAACAAAAGGGGAAATAAAAAAATTCATTATCATAACTGGCATCTCCATATCTGACAATCACCAAACAAAAAATTGTTAAAGATACAAAATATCTGAACAAGATGATTAACCAACTTGACAAAACTGACACACAGAATGCTACACCCAAGGGCTCTGTGTAGTAGCATACTCTTGTAATCCCAGCTACTCAGGAAGTAGAGACAGGAGGATTGTAGTTCAAGGACAGGCAAGGCAAAAAGTTAAGTCAACAAGATGCTGTCTCAAAAACAAGCTAGTGGTATGTGCCTATAATCCCACTGACTTGGGAAGCAAAGACAGGAAAACTGCAGTGTGAAGCTAGTCCATGCAAAATCATGAGACTTTGTCTGAAAAAGAACAAAACACTAAAAGCAAAAGGATTGGGAACGTGGCTCAAGTGGTAGACACGTGTGAGGCTCTGAGTTCAAGCCCCAGTACTTTAAAAAAAAAAAAGAATACTATATCCCAAAAAAAGAATACATTTTTGTTTAAGGGGACAAGAATTATTTAACAAAATAAACCATATGCTGGATTATAAAACAAGTATCAAAACCTTAACGTACCAGCATAAAGGATATTCTCTCTGGTCATAATGAAATTAGATAAGCATTCAACCAATAACAAAAAGATAACTAGAAAAGTTCTAAATGTTTAGAAATTAGGCATCACAAATCTGAATGAGTCATGGGTCAAAGAAAAACTCACCATGGAATTTTGAAGTGAGTAATAATGAAAACAGTGTCCTGTGAAAAGCCCCCTACAGAGCTGCCTGTGTAGGAAATCAAGAACTGTGTATATTTCTGGACTCTATTCTTTTCCATTAATCTAACATAGTACTATATTATCTTAATTATCATAATGTTAGCATGTCTTTTTTATTTTTTATTTTATTTTTATTATCTTACTATTCATATGTGCATGCAAGGCTTGGGTCAGTTCTCCCCCCTGCCCCCACCCCCTCCCTTACCACCCACTCTGCTACCTCCCTCTCCCCCCCACCCCCTCAATACCCAGCAGAAACTATTTTGCCCTTATTTCTAATTTTGTTGTAGAGAGAGTATAAGCAATAATAGGAAGGAACAAGGGTTTTTGCTGGTTGAGATAAGGATAGCTATACAGGGCATTGACTCACATTGATTTCCTGTGCGTGGGTGTTACCTTCTAGGTTAATTCTTTTTGATCTAACCTTTTCTCTAGTACCTGTTCCCCTTTTCCTATTGGCCTCAGTTGCTTTAAGGTATCTGCTTTAGTTTCTCTGCGTTAAGGGCAACAAATGCTAGCTAGTTTTTAATCTTTATAACTTTGGACCAAAGACTTCCTAAGCAGACCAGAAAAAGCACAAATCAGCCAGGCATGGTGGTACACACCTGTAATCCAAGTATGTAGGAAGCTGAAATTATAAATTTTAGGCCAGCCTGGACTATATACAGCAAAATCCTGCCTCAAAATTTTTTTGAAAGATGCAAAAAAAGAAAAATTATAATATAAAATATTGATAAACTGAACTCAGTTCATAGATCTTCTATACAGCAAAATATACTACTAAAAGTGAAAAGACAAACACTGACTAGAGAATATATCTGCAAAGCACATATTCAATAATGGACTCATTCAAAATATATTAACAACTCTTACAAATTAATATTTGAAAATACAGTGAACTTTATTTTTAAAAACATGTTAAAAACAAAAAAACCTTGGAGCTAATGGTATGCACACTTAGGACAGAGGCAAGAGGATAATAAGTTAAAGAGACCAACCTGGCCAACTTAGTGAGACCCAGTCTTAAAATATAAAATAAAAACAAATGTAAAAAAATCTAACTAGAACAAATACAAGTGGCCATTTTTCAAATGGTCAATATCATTACTCAACAGAAATGCAAATTAAACCCACAATGGTATACCACTACATACCTAATAGAATGGTAAAATTAAACAATGTTAAATAGCAAGAATGTGGAGCAAGTAAAACTCTCATACATTGCTGATGGAGATATAAATTGGTAAATTTTTGGGGGGAAATGTCTGACAGCATCTACTCAAGCTATACATATGCCTGCATGTGACACAAGAATTACTGCTGGGCATACACCCAACAGAAATATGATTGCTTCTGTCCACCAAAAAAGTTATGTAAGAATGAAGTAGTAATGATTTCATAATAACAAACATTAGAAACAGTCCAAATGTCCTTCAGCATTAGAACACAAAAATAAGTAGTGGTATAATTCACACATCAGAATACAACTCAACAATGAGAAAGAGGGAGAGGAGAAGATGGTGTGTTAGAAATACCAACACTATTCCTGAGTCTCCATGAACCTGAAATAAAACCACAGGTACATGGCTACAAGGAAAGAGTGGCAATTTAGAAAGGCAGGGAGGGTACCAGTAAAAGAATAGAAAGTTAAAAACCAGGGGAAATCAATAAATACTGAGCTTATACTTTATAAGAGAAACAAAGAGAAAACTTCACTTGGGTGGAGCCCAGAGCAGCCCAGGGTCCTAAGTACCTACCCTGAACAGTGCCAGCCACTGGAGCAGGAAAATTTTGCAGAGTGAAATCTAACCCACTCAAACCCTAGACCTACAATGTATTTGTATGACAAAAGAGACAGCCATTTTGCAGAACACCAATCCAATGGGCTAGGAAAAAGATGGCAAACCTTGCAACAGATAACCTGGAGCTAACAGGCACCTGAGTCCCTCACCCAGAGCAAAGTACAAGCACAGAATGAGACACGGGAGTGGCCAAACTCCATGGAGTATGCCCCAACCTGCCTCTTCCCTAGACCCACAGTCACATGGGGCAAGAGCTCTATCATCAGCCACACTGCAAATAGAGAAACAGCCTGGCAGGCTGGGAAGACAGCAAACATCTCTGTGCAAAAGCAGGAGCTACCCAGAGTACTGAGTCACCTGAACAGGGTGAGGAGAGGATGTAGGAGTGGCAATATTTAATGGAGTACACCTGGACCCACTAGCTACACATGGAGGCCTCTCTAATCCCACCCAGTCGCTGCCACACGCACTTGGATGCCCAGCCCCTACCAGGATGGCTGTAGTGGGATGTAGCATCCCACTCCCAGAGCAGCTCTGCCCCATAGAACCGCTGCTCCTCCAGAGGGCCTTGCTAGCACTCCATCCAGCTGCCGACCAGGCCAAGAGACTTAAGCCAACTAACAACCACCATACCCAGGCTGTGCCCAGAGAGAAATCACAAGCAATTCACAAGGAGAGAACATATCAGATGAACCACAGACAGAATACTTATGGCCAGAGGTTGGAGTAAGAACACCAGCTGCACTGATGGAGCACAGCTGGTAAATACTTTCCTCCTCAAAAAAGTAATAAATACAGAATTTTTAATTTTTATTATATTTTATTTTGTTTTTTGTTATTCTTAATTTTTTATCCTTTTCGTTCCCTGACTCTACAGTCTAACTCTGCAATAATTACACTGCATTCTCACACACTAAAATGTCATATATCCTCAACCCACATACTTCACCCCCTTTCCTCAATTTCCTTTTTCCTTTCCTAACTCCTCTTCTTTTTATTAGGTAATTCTTCATTTGTATAGACCATTTGTTAGGACATAAAGTAAGTCTTAATAAATATAAGAAAATTGAAATAACAGCCTATTATTATATTAGGCCACCATGGAATAAGACTAGAAATCAACAGCAACATGAACTACAAGAAATGTACATGAAGATTAAACAATACACTTTTGAGTGATCAGTGGGTAGATGAAATAATAAGAGGGGAAATCATAAGATTCTTAGAATCAAATGAAAATGAAAACACAGTCACACAACTGTATTCCTAATTACTCAGGAGGCCAGATAGGGAGAAATGTGGTTCAAGGGCATCTCAGGCATAAACATGAAGCCCTATTCAAAAATAACATGCTGGGGACATGATTCAAGATGCAGAGAAACTGCCTAGCAAGTGCAAGGCCTTGAGTTAAAATCCCAGAACCACTGGGGAAAAAAAGAAAAACAAAACACAAATTAACAGAACCTTTTGGACACAGCAACGACAGTGCTAAGGGAAAGTTTATGCCAATGAGAACCTACAGAAAAAAAATAAGATAACCTGTATCCAACTTTGTACTAAGTGGGGGGAAACAGAACCTATTTCTTCTGAAATCAGAACACACAGGAGTGTCACTTTCTCTACACCGATTCAATATAGTGTTAGTAAGAGCAATGAGGCTCAGAAAGAAATGAAAGGGATACAAATAAGAACCAAAGAAGTCAAACTATTACTATTTTCAGGATATGATCCTATACTTAAAAGACCCTACAGACTTCACCAAAAAAAAAGCCTCTTAGACCTGATAAACACTTTGGGTTAAATAGCAGGATACAAAAATCAATATACAAAAATCAGTAGCTTTTAAATATACCAAAACCAAACCGGCTGAAAAAGAAATCAGGAAAAGAATCGCATTCACAATAGCATCAAAAAAAAAAAAATATCTAGGAATAAACTTAACTAAGGAGGCAAAATACCTCTACAATGAAAACTGTAAAATATTGAAGAAATAATTGAAGATGACACTACAAGATGGAAAGACCTCCCCTGTTCATGAATTGGCAGAATTAATATTGTAAAAATGGCTATACTTCCAAAAGCAATCTCAGTTAATGTAATCCCCATCAAAATCCAATGTCATTCTTCACAGAAATAGAAAAGTCAACCCTGAAACCATACAAAAACATAAAAGATCCCAAATAGCCAAACCAATCCTGAGCAAAAAGGGCAGTGCTGGAGGTATCACAATACTTGACTTCAAATTACACTACAGACATATGGTAACAAGATCAGCATGGTACTGGCATCAAAACAGAAGTAAAGACCAATGGAAAAGAATAGAAGACCCAGGAATGGTCTATACTCAAGAAGTCATGTAATCTTTATTGAAGGTGCCAAAAACATACCTTGGAAAAAAGACAGCCTCTTCAAACAAATGATGTTGGGAAAACTGGATATCCATATGTGGAAGACTGAAACTAGATCCCTGTCTCTCACCCTGTATGAAAATCACTTCATAGGCTGGAAGCATGGCTCAAATGGTAGAGCACCTACCTAGCAAGTATGAGGCCCAGAGTTCAAACGCCAGTACCACCAAAAAAAAAAAAAAATCACTTCATAGGGATCAAATACCTTCATGTAACCTGAAGCTTTCAAACTTACAAGAAAACATAGGGAAAATACTTAAAGATATAGGCATACACAACTTTCTGCATAGGATTCTAATAGCTTAGGAAATAAGAGCAAGAACTGAGAAATGGGACTGCATCAATTAAAAAGCTTCTGTATATCAAAAGAAACAACTACTGGAATGAACAAACAACCTATATAATGGAGAGAATCTGTCAGCTATTCATCAGACAAGGGATTAATATCCAAAATATATAAAGAGCTCCAGAAATTAAACATCAAAAGAATAACATAATTAATAAATGGGCAAACAACTGCATACATGAAGAAATGTTCAGCATCCCTAGTTAATGCAAATCAAAACAACACTGAGACTCCATCTCACCCCAATCAGAATGACTATCATCAAAAACAAACTGTTTTCTTTCTTTTTTTTTTTTTTTGACAAACTGTTTTCAAATCCCTTGAAAGTCAACTCGTGACTTTTCCTTGGGCTTTTTCCAAAACTGAAGACAGCCTATCAAAAATCAATGACATCCATGAATCCATACTTGTCATAGGATGAATTGTGTCCCCCAAAAGATTATGTTGCAGTCCTAACCCCCAGAACATATGACTGTGACCTTATCTGGAAATAGGTTCTTTGCAGACACAATCAAATGAGGTCATTAGATCAATGTCATTATAAGACAAGGAAAATTTGGACACAGAGACACACAGAATATGATGTGAATATGCAACCAGAGATTGAAGTAATACATTTATATGCCAAGAAATACCAAGAATTGTTGACTTTTACCAGTAACTAGGAGAGAGACATGGAACAGATTCTCCCTCACTGCCCTTAAAGAAGTAACTCTGCCATTACTTTGATTTCAACTCCTCCAGATCTTTTTTCTGACAAAAAAAATAATTTTATTGTTTTAAGCCACCCATTTGGCAATATTTTGCTATGCCAATCCTAGGAAACTAATGCAATACTGATATAAGTAAATGACTAAATACATAAATAAGGGAAACACAAATCTCCCATTCAGAAATACTCCAAATAATTTATGTAGATATTTTGTCCTCAATGAGGTGCAGTATAACTCCCTATTCCTTAAGTGTGATCTGTGCATATGGCTTCCTTCCAAATAATACAGCATGGAAAGGGGGGGGGGGTGAAAGGGGAACTTTGCAGTGGAGAAACCTAAGAAAGGTCAACATCAACAGGGATGTCATGTTTGCAATATGTAGCCCTGAAAAGCTGGGATGAAAATAACACTTCCATGGTCTTCCTCCAAAATATAATAACCCAGTATTGTCGGAGTCAGCAGTGGGACCGTTCCTGTGTGATTGGACATCTGGTCCTGAGACCTTTGCCTCAGTTTCTTGGAGCTTTCTCACAAGGCCTGATGCCAAATCACACAGGTACAGTCCCACTGCTGGCTCTGACAGTATAATTCAAAAACCAAAATTCCAAACCAAATCTCAAATAAAGAAAATTTTACAAAAAACCTGACCAATACTCCTTAAAACTAACAAAACTCAACAGAATTCTCGGAAAAAAACCAAAGCTGTCTAATGAGTGAGGAACACCAAATGTAATGTGGTATCCTAAATGGAATTAGGAAACACAAAAAGAACATTACTAAAAACTAAGGATAGCCAAATCAAGTAAGGATGTTGGTTAGTAATAATGTATTCTTTGATTCTATAGTTGTAACAATGTACCACACTGATGTAAAATGTAAATAAGGAAAATAGTGAGCTATTTGTACTATCTCCCTATTTTTTCTGTAAATTTAAAATAGTCTAAATATCATAAAAAAGGAAATAAATCAATGACCAAGAATCAACAGAATTCAGTTCACAATCACCATAGTCAGATTAAGTTATAAAGTCACCATTCAAGACCATTCTTTCAGTTCAGATTGTACCAGCATTTTTCATATTCACCCATTCAAAAGCTGGGACTCAGTATCCACTTTATATCAGACACTATCATAGGTACTAAAAACAATGTGATAATAAAAAAAAGTTTAGCTGATTTGTTCACATCCTGATGCAAATGTAAACACCGTAACATTCTTTAAAGACAATTAAGGGCACATGCAGCTTCCTCACTGATCCTCGGCAGATGAGACCAATTACACATGCCATAGTGTCTTGGACTAGACACTTTTCACTGAAAACATATTGGCAGATTATATGCACAGGTGTATGAAGGCCTACCCCTATGAAGAGATACCTAGTAGCTCCCAAAATGACCAGCCATATAGCAAATGAACTTCTCCACAGAGAAGTCACAGAATTTAAAGAATAGGATTTTCTTCCCAAGATATAGAGATAAAAAAGAACCTGTCTGGGAGAAAAAGAATAAAAATTCTGAAGAGACAAAGGATAGTTGGGAGATTAAGTTATTTACCCAAGTATTTATAGCTATCCACTTCTACCTATATAGTCAGTCAGCTGGCATCTTAAATTAACATTCCCTTTTCAACGCCAATTCCCCACACGAGCTACCGCTTTAAAAATAGCTTAAAGCTCTTGCTACCCAGTATTAAACAACAGAACTGTAGATTTCTTCCTTTTCTCCTCTTTCTGTATATGCACATGTACATACACACACTGTCATATGTTGTCAAGTAACCATGTCTTGTTCATAGTATCTGCTCATATCTTGTTCATAGTATCTCAAAAATCCATCTGTTCCTTTTAATTCTTATTTTCCCACCTGACTGACTTATAACTTTACTCAAAGGGCCTCAATGATTTCTCTTCTTACAGATTTTCTAATCTTTTCTACACACCACCCTTAATATTTTCAAAACACTTCTCGGAGCACATCACAAACACCTTTTTGATCATTCATAAAAACATAGACTAGCCTTAACTACTAGCCACACATTCACCATTTTCTAGGGCACAAAGTTTTATATTCCACTACTTTTTTCAATTATCACCACACTGCCTTACTTTACCACCCATTATATTTTTCTATTTCCTAGTAAATTCTACCTTTGAATCATTGAGAGTGATATAATGCATGAAGCCCAATCTCCTAACTTAGTAAAGCCCAGAGTGGTGAGTAAACTGATTTGCCACCTCTTATCACTTAAATAGAACACACACAAAAATAAAACCTAGAATAACTTTGATCCCCTAAGCTCCAATCCTGAAATTTTTCTTATTTCCACCTATTCACATTCTCCATTCTTTACATAACTATCAAATGTGTTGGTGATGGAACCCCCAACACCTATGCCTTGCCTACGGTAGGCTGACACTCTACTTCTGGTCTATATCCCCAAGTCTGACTTGCTTTCTTTATCACTCAGGGTTATGAGTTTGTAAAAGTCCGGGCAAAAGAGAAAGAAAAAATATGCTTTTAAAAAAAAAAGTTTAGGTCCCTAACCATTTCATAACACAGAAAAGGGTAAATACTAAAACCTAGCATTTATCAATTGCTAATCACAGGTTAGACATTGTGATACATGTATGCTATCAATTACCTCATTTAATCCTGAGAAGTGAAATAAAAATAACTCTCTACAAATGATAAACAGAGTCAAGAAATGTAAGTCCTTCTCCAAGATCACACAAATGGTTGGTTAGTAGACAAGCTGGGTTTGAAACCAGGTTTGGATTAAACGAGGGCATTTCCCATAGGTCACATTTAAATAAAAGGTTTCCATTCTCCTTTTGGCGGGTGCAGACGCTAACTAGTTCTTTGTTCCAGCCACTGGGCGTCTCCTAGTTAAGACTTACTAACTAGCAGCATGGCGTTCTGACAGCTGTGCATAGGGTCTGTGTGGGAGAAACCCTGACAGTTCCAAGCCTTCTTTGCCTGGCTTCCCAAGTCACCACCACCCCTCTTTCCCCTTAAGGATTTGGCAGTAAAGATGGCGGCCCACACCTAGCGGCGCCTCCTACGGGTTCCTCAGGCCTGGGGTCCACGTCGTAAACGTCGTTGAAATGTAGGATGGTCAAGTCACAGGGGCCCAGGGCTCCCGACCGGTCCCCCCAGCTTATGGGAGTGGGCTCTGCCTCCAGCTCTGAGGGCTGAGGCGGTGCCAGTGACGGAGGATCCTCAGCAGCCTCCATTTCCCAGGGGAATGAATCTGTGAGCCTCACTTAGCCTGGAGGCCCGGTGTACAGAATGGCAGCCAGCATATGCGCAGCACGTGATGTCGTGAGACTTACCCTGGCGTGCGTGCGTGCGTGAGTGCGTGCGTGCCTGCGTGCGTGCGGCTACTCAGCGTCTTGCCAGCCCTTGACGCCTGATGTAAAGCCTGGTGCCCCTTGTGTGCTCTTTCCTAGGAAGCAGTTGTTGGCCTAGCAGAGCTCAGAGTTCTGAGAGTGTAGTCGCCTAGTCGCAGTTCATTTCTGTAAAACCTTAATGAGAAAACATTTCTTACTGTGATCTTCATGCCTCTCTTAGAATTTTGTCCTCTTTACAGAAAAATAGGATGCTATTTATCAAGGGCTCTTCAATAAAACTTTTTCTACACCTAAATCCATGTTTCGTCCTTTGTCTGAGGGGGTCCTTCTGTTTGTCCATTAATTTAAAATACCCTTATACCAGGCACTGTATATGGTGCTGATTACAAAAACAATAAAATAGACCCAGCCCTTGCCCTCGGGACACCATACAGGATTTCACATCACCATGACCCCCCCCATTCTTTCCAGACTTTGCCATAATTCTAGGGGTCCTTTTCTGCCTCTAGTGTAATCCAAATGACCGTCCTTCTTTCACTTTTACTTAAGATCTAGGCTATTCACAATTTGTTCTCTTACGTACTACTTGATGCTTCATCTGTAGCTTTGTATCACATCTAATATTATGACCCTTAAGTTATGTCTTCTGTTGTGGTATGGGCTCTGACAATCTTTGTGAGAGCAGACCAAGTGAAAAATTAATGCTTCTACTGAATTATATTTTACACCAGTTATTGTGGCATGATGGAATCTGTCCAGTCAATCAGTTAGGTACTGCCAGAATGTTTCAGCCCCTTGGAATATTGCCGATTGTTCATTTGCTCAATTGAGCTTGGATTAAATGGATACAACTAGAAGAATACAAAGTGTCAACTTTGATCAAATAAGAAAAATAAAACTTGAACAAACAAGTGAAATTAAAGAGCTTGAAATAGTGGCCAAAACAGCCAATAATGTTTAACAAGTAAGTTGTATAAAGCTGTTCAGTCTGTTTTGTGAAGTTAGTGTAATCAAGATTCCAAAGCCAGAGGAAGATAAACCAATAAACTCATTTATAAACGTGGGTATAAAATTACTGCTAGAAAATAACTCTAATAGTACATTTTAAAATGGTATTGCTCAGAGTATTTATCCCAAGAACATTAAGAATGGCTTAACAAAAGAAAATCTATCAATGTAATCAACTGTATCAATATGCTAAAATAGAAAATTAAATGACTAACAGAAAATGATGCCACTTGATAAACTCTTTGATAAGTCTTTCATAAAGCTAGGTAGTTATTAAAAATTCATAAACATCTAAGGAATAAAAAGACCTTACTTAGCTTGCTGTTGTAAACCAACAGCAAACATCTATACAGGAAACTAACTTGAAATATGTTCCCTGTAAAACCAGGAATAAAACAAAGCTGACCCTTATCACTGCTACTGCTTAACAGATTACTGGATATCCTGGAAAATACTGTGAGAAAAAGAAGGGAAGAGGGAATAAAGAGTGTAAGGGAGAAAATAATGCAATATACCAGATTAAGAAAAATAACCAAAACAACAGTAGACAAAGAAAAAGCATTTGATGAAATCCCATGGCCTTTCCTGATTAAACTTTCTCAACAAATGAGAAACAGAAATGAACTCTCTACATGACAAAAGGACATCTCTGTAAAACTCACAGTTAAAAAATTTGGAAAGGCAAGGATGTCCATCGTCATCACTCTTACTCAGCATTAAATTGGATGTTCTAGCCAATGTAATGAGGCAAGAAAAAAGTAATAAAAGACATCCAGATTGGACAAAAAGAAGTAAAACTCTTTTTGTTACATATGACATGATTCTATATGTAGAAATATTTGAGGAATCCAAGTACAAAAAAAGAGAAGTATTTGAATGGGGTATATGCAAATGCCCTATTCTGTTATCACAATAATTCTGTAAATCTAAAGCCTTTTAAAATAAAAGTCTGCTTTTATAAGTACATATGTATATATATATATATATGACTCAATAAAGGAGTTCAGCAAAATCACAAGATACAAATGAATTTACAAACACCAATTATATTTCTTTATACTACCAAAGAATCAAATCTGAAAAGTGAGAGTAAGAAAATTCCATTCACAACAGAACCCAAAATAAAAATATACTTATGAATAAATTTAAAAGATATAACTACCTGTACACCAAAAATGACAAAATATTGTTGAGAAAAAAAGAAGTTCTAAATAAAAGGAGAAATAGTCCATATACATGGCTTTGAAGATTCAACATAATTAAGGTGTCAATTCTTTCCAAATTGATCTATAAATTCAATACAACCTCTATCAAAATTCATGCAATCTTTTTTGCAGAAATTGAAAAACTAATTCTAAAATTTGTATGAAACAGAAAAGCACCAGAGTTGCCAAATTTTTTAATAAGACCACTAATTTTTAATTCATTGAACATATTTCCTTCAATTCTATAAAAATATTCATAATGGTTGCTTGGAAGTCTTAATCTCCACTAAACATCTAAACTCACATGGAATCATTTTTTTACCCATTTTTTTCTGAGTATGAGTCACACTCTCCTGTTTCTTTATATGTCCAATAATATTTGTTGGAAAGTAGACATATAATAATGAGTTGGAGTGACTTAGAATTTTGTTGTGTTTATCTGAATTTTATCATCCTATTGTTTTACTGAATAGTATACTTGCTTGGATCAAATTGCAAACTTTGTCTTACCTGTGTTAGGCAACTATTGATATAAATATTCTAATCTATGGCTTGGTCCTTACTTCCAGATTGCTAGACCAGCTACTGGTGTATATCCTGTTCCTGTGTAACTTGGCAGTCATCCAATGTTTTGGACAGACATTATACTCATACTTGAGCAATCATCCTAAACTTTCCTTATTTTTAAGGATCTCCTGCCCATTTCTGTGCCATTGGCAGTCTCTTTCTTCTGACCCTTCAAGACTTAATTTTCAGCTTTTTTTTTTTTATTCATATGTGCATACAAGGCTTGGGTCATTTCTCCCCCCTGCCCCCACCCCCTCCCTTAACACCCACTCCGCCCCCTCTCTCTCCCAATTTTCAGCTTTATTCTGCCTAAGATGCACGCAATTAAAAAATGCACTTAATTTTTAAAAATGGGTAGCAAATACATCTCTCACCTCTTCTTTTAAGCTCTTCTTTTCACACCACTGCATTGTACTGCTTAACCTGGAGTTTCCTCCACACATGAGAAGTTTAGAAATTTAGACAGAATGTACACTCAGATTTGGGGTCTTGCTTTTTGTTATTGTCCCATTAAGAATTTTCAAAATGTCAGGTGCTTTTTCAGCCATGAAGTCTGATCTGACACCTTGAATTGATAAGACTATTTAGATCTGTGGTTTCCTAACTTTCCAGCCTTGAGGTTGTATGTAACCTTGCAATTCATACCCCTTCCTGTTGCAGAAAAATATTTCCTCTGGTTTCTATTTCAGATGCCTTCCAATGTCTTCAATGTATTGCATTCTAAAATATCTTATCCAGTTATAATTACTATTTGTGGTACGATTCACCTATTTCATTTCATTTACTAGACATTTGCCCTCCTCTTTGCTTTTAATTTCCCCATGTTTGAAAGTTCTTTCAAATTCCATTAGTGGTCACCTTTAAAGATATTATTTAACTTCTATTGCTTTCTTAGCTCAATTGTAAGAAATTTATTTAAATTCCTATTTGAGACCTATGGCATAGGAAAAAAGGGTCAATGTTTGAATAGACTCAGGAAATTGGAGTGATGTACAGAACTCAAAACATGAGGAATAAAACCAACTTAAAGCTGTGCATTTGATTACCACAATGCTCCAGTGATTCCAAGCAACGTTAGTGGTTAAATGTTACTCCCCTGTCTCTTGGTACACCACTATTGTTATGCATTTTAACCCCATGACCTCCTGTCCCCTGATTCTCCTTTTCATAACAACATCTGAAATTTGAGTTCTAGATGACTGTTATGTGACTACATTTATACCACGAAACTTCTTTTTCAAAATATGGTAAAAACCAGGTTACCACAATTGTGTAGATCTAGCTTTGTGCTGGCTTCAGTGATCACCCCAATTCTTGTATATATTAATAGTTTTCATTTAAGTTAAGAAGTCTGAGACTTAAGGTCTAGGTTTGTTTGATATGTTAAATGCATACCACAAATTTGCCATTTAGTTATATAACCAGAGTTTAGTTACAGAACCAGAGTGATCACAACTTATCACTTTTACATTTGTTTTTTATATTTTTCTACTCTTCAATTATGCTTCATTTATTAGCAAATTTATCAAGAAGAATTTATGTTATTACATATAAGAAATATCTTTTACTTTCATATACGAAAGACAGCTTAATCGGGTATAAAATTTGGAAACCACAACCTCTCTCATTATGACTTTATATATTTTGGTCATTGTTCTCTGGTATTTAATGTTGCAAAAGAGAAATCTGAGATCAACCTGATTTTTGCTATTTTTTAGCAGAAATACTTCCCAACATTTGAGCTCATAGAACTTTTTTTTCTTTATACTAACATTTGAAAACTTTTGCCAGCATATGGGTAAAGGTCTCTTTTCTTGTGCACATGAAGGAATACAATGACCTTTTTCAATCTGCTTTGAAACAGTCATACTAAACCAGATGTGGTGATGCTTACCTGTAATCCAAGCTACCTGGAAGGCAGTGGAAGAAGGATCACGTGTTTGAGGCCAGCCTAAGCAAAGTTAACAAGACTGTATCTGAAAAACACATTTTTTTAAAGGCTGGGGATGTAGTTCAAGTAGTAGAGTTGTTGCCAAACAAGTGTGAGGCTTGGGTTCAATTTCAGTGGCAAAATGACTAGAAGGAAGCATTTGCTTGGAGAGGGAGTTTAATATTCCTTTGTTAAGAATTTCAATTTTTAAATTTTAGAATATTTATGTTGTTGATTTCATTTTATTTGTTGTGCTTTCTTTATGCTGATATCCTTTTCTCTATGAGCTCTGTTGAACAGTGTAGACTACAATAAGTCAAGGTAGGAAGTAGAATTGAAGGTAAATTCTTAGTCTAATATTTAAGGAAGCATTAAATTGCTGCTCATTGTATTGGTTTCAATCATTTTGTAAGTTTCAGGAAGAACTCTCAATAGGAAGAAAGGCAAAAACTGAAAAGCAGTAAAGTTGCAGATTGGAATTCTCTGGCAATCTTTTGATCTCTCTCTCTCCAAAGGAAATAATATCATGCCTTTAAACAACTGGGCTATTTTTAAGCCTTTAGGTAAGAGAATAAAGAATTTTTTTTTAAAAAATGAATTTTGGACCCCTAGAAAAGAGTAATAGAATGAATGTTCTTCTCTGTTCCTCCGTGTACACATACTCATCATACCATCCTCAGAAAAATGACTGTCACCATTGACCAGGCATTTAATTGGCCACTTCCACTTGGTAATGATCACTGTACCTGGTTAAAAGGTTAAACCAGAGATGCAGACACTTTTTATCATCTTGCATTTCACCACATGACTACAATATTAAAAAGGCCTGTGTCAGCTCAGCTAGCCTTCACTTTTGCTCTCTCACTGTGTTAGTATGATATTCTAATATTTCTCAGTTCCTCTAAAACAAGATTAAACTTTACTAAAAACATAGAAATATAGAGAAAAATGTAATGACTGGTTTTCTTACTATAAATCTTTTTTTATCAAAAAGAAAATAGAAATCAATGTTTGTGGGTAGAAAGGAAAATTAACACAAATACAGAAAATTTATAGCATTCTTTAAATATTCAGAACTTAGGAATTTTTATATTATAAAGATACTGGAACTACCATAGGTAAATGGGGAAAGGCAATGGAAAAAAATGCACAATACAAATAGATGGACAACATAAAAAATATTCAACCTCACTAATAATTGAGGAAATATCAATTAAAATAGGTTGCAAATTTTTATCATTCAGATCCATCAATTGTAACAAAGGTAACCTTCTGGTTGGGGAAGGGATATTGAAAATGAGAGATATGAGAAATCTCTGTTCCTTTTTAGTTTTGCTAAAAACTACTGCTTGAAAAAAATGAAGTGAATTGAAAAAAGTCATATTGTCAAAATAGTATAGGGGAGACAAAACTCCACCTCCATCCTCTTAGGGTCCTGGTTAGACCTGAGAATAAATAAATATAAGATATAGAGACAAGAGAAACACATGAAAAATGTACTTGATATAACTTCATGTGACATGAAAGCCCTAATAAGGAAATGGCAACCCAAAATATAGTTATAGTCAAACATTTATATTCTGAATTTCATAAAGAGGAGTAAGTTGTGAAATGTGATAAGGCAAAGGAGATTGGAGCTAGTTTAACAAGGTTTATTTGTACATATTTCCCTTAGTTTCAAACTTCCACTCCTGATGATAAGAATGTTATTTTCCTTTGGGTATATGGAGGACATCTTTCACATGGTAATTTTATCTTCTGCTTTAACAAACAAAATGAAAATCAAAGTGGACTTGTGAGTGTGGCAAGATGGTAGATTAGAAACATCCTTTGTTTGACTCCATGAATAAGAAGTGTCAGAGTAACAAAAGACAGATTATATTCCCTAGAAAGAAAGAGAGGAGAAGCATTAGGAATCAAGACAAAGGTGACAGGACAGCTGAAAAGCACAGAGAAACAGAAAGGTGGCAGAGAAAAGTAGGAAATAGTCTGGAGCACCAATCCCAGCTCCCCTGGGCAGGGGAAGCTGAAGACACAAAGATGATGTAAACCAAATGGCAATGGCGACATTCTGGCATAGGATAAGCCTGCAATTCCCCAAGCTTTAAACCCATGGCAAGGATGTGGTATGACAGTGACTCCTCTTGATGGCTGGCTAACTTCAGAGACAAAGGACATTTTGGCACTCCTCTTATTATCTCAAAAAACTATAGTGAGGGACCATCTTAGGAGAGGGCCCATTCTTTGAGACTGTGCTACTCTGGGCACTCAAAAACGAGGAACGGTCATAACTTGGGGAATTTGGGGACACTTTGCAACTGTGTCTGGGTGGCAAAGAGCCATAAGAGGACATAAAGAGCAAGAAGGTCTGAAATGGACCATCTGAGAAGTTTAAGAAGCAAAGAGCTCAGGTGATAAAGGGTGTGATGATTGGTGACCCTGCCTTCATTAGCAAGAAATGAGTCCCATCATTTGAGGATCATTATGGAAACAAAGTACCAAGCTTATGGCTTAATGAAGGGTTCATCTTCTAGGAGGCACTAGCCAGCTACATATATTTGTTGCCAGGTGAAATTGAAAACTCTGAGCCCAGATCCAGCAAATCACATAATTTCCCCTGCCTCCTCCCCAGCATATTATGGGGAACTGCTGGGTGAGATCTGAAAGCATTGAAACCAGTCTCCAGGAGCTGAATTCTGGCTGCATGTGTTTTCTGCCAGGTAGGACAGAGAACTCTTAGTCCAATTCCTGAGAACCATGTGATTTCTTTAAGACTTCTCCCTCCCACAGGTGGCGATCTGATGGGTGATTATGGAAGCACTGAGTCTAGTAGTCAGAGTGCCTGAGTCTCTCAGTTCTTCCCCAAAAGTCAGAACTCAGTGCTCAGTTTTCTTTCCCCATTCTCTGATTTACTTATGGGTCCACTAAGCTTGGGTGTTTGTATTTCCTGAGAGTACATGTGGGTGGGGGGGCGAGGGGGCTGTGGAGCAAATGGAAACCTGCTCCACTCACAGACTGCAATGCTCCTTACAGCCAGCAACAGTACCGTTACACAAAGTACAGCAGTTGTTATAGTGAAAGCAGCCCATAAGAGGACATTTGACCCTTTACTAGCCCACTTATAGCAACTGCCTGCACATTAGGAGCTACAGGAGACTCCAGATAATTTCCCTCTATCTGAATAATGCTAGGGATCAGTCCTGGTGCACTGAGCATATGGGTAAATGTTTGGCTACTGAGTTCAACTGCAATTGAACCCTGTCACTATGCAGTCTTGAATGAACATGAACAGTGTATCAGCTGCTGAAAGACTACAGGTGATTAAAACTTCCAAACAATGACTTGGCCTCAGATGAACAAATCCCAATGCAGAAACAAAAGAAATATGATAAAACAAAGCAATACAACTCCTCCAAAACTCAATGACTCTACAATTGTGGACACTGATGATAATGAAGAGGATGAAATCTCACACAAAGCATTCAAAACAATGATTATAAGAATGACCAATAAAATTAAAGATGACATGAATAAATGTCTGAATAAATTCCAAGAGAATACAAATAAACTGCTGAATGAAATAAGACATTGCAGGGTATGAATGAAGAATTCAATAAAGAAAAATATTAAATTGAAATTTTCTAAATGAATAGTTCAAGTCAAACAGAAAACTCAGTTGAAAGCCTCATCAATAAACTGGATCACACTGAAGGCAGAATATCAGAGCTTAAAGGTAAGGCAAATGATTTTGAACATTCAGATAAAGAGAAGAAAATAATAAACATAAACAGAACATTCAGACCACTGAGATACTATTAAAAGACAAAAACCTATGAGTCATGAGCATAGAAGGAGAAGTACAAGCTAAAGACATAGAAAATATATTCAATATGATAATATGCAGAAAATATACAAATCATGAAAAAGAGATGGACATTCAGGTACAGGCAGCTTTTAGGACAACAAACCAACTAGATCAGAAAAGAACGTCTCCACATCATATTAGAGTTAAAACATTTAACATACAAAACAAGAAAAAAGATAATGAAAGCTGCAAGAAAGACGTGCCATGTCACATAAAAAGGCAAACTCAACTGATCTTACAATACTCTAAAAGCAAGGAATGGAAAAATGATATCTACTGAAACTACTATAGGAATGGGGAAGGGGAGATAGAGGAGAATGCTGGAGAGGGTGAATTCAAGTATGATATAGTTGATATATTGTAAGAACTTTTGTGAATGCCACAATGTACCCCCACCCAGAACAATTTTTAAAAAATAAAGATTGAAATTTTTCTTTGCTTCAAAGTTCGGTAAAACTCGCCTGTAAAGCTATCTGGAGTTTATTTTTTTTTCTTTGTAAAAATAATTTTGTCTTAATTTGTTTTTCCTGCTAACTTTCTTTTTTGTTTATTCCTTTTCCCTTCTTTTTCCTTCTTTCCTTCTTTTTCCTTTTCTTTTTCTTGAACAGGGTCTTGCTAAATTGCTTAGACTGGAAGATCTTCTCACCTCACCCTCTCTAGTTATCATACATCACCAAGTCCAGCTTATTTTAATGTTTGAAAATAAGTGTTTCTAATAATTTTTCTATGCCATCTCATTTTGGAGTGTGTTGGCATAAAGTTGCTGATAATATCTTCTTACTGTCTTCTTGATGTCTGTAACATCTGCAGTGATGGTCTCCTTTGTAAATCACTAATATTGCTTATATAATGACTTCTCATGCTTTCCAGAGGTTTGTCATATGTATTTATCTTTCTGAAAAAACAACCTTTTCTATTGTTGACCTTGTCTATTCTTAATTTGCTTACTAATTCATTAATTACTATTCCTATCATTCTTATTTACTTCCCACTATTTCCTTTAAAGTTGTTTTGTCTGCTATTATTTCTCCAACATTTTGAGTTGGCCCTTCCTCTATTTTTATATAAATCTTAAAGCTCTAAGTCACCCTCCAGTTACAGCTTTGCATGCATCAAACAACATTTGATACATGGTATTTTCATATAATTTGATATAAAAATTTTATTTTAAATTTCCATTATGAGTTATTTGGCACATAGAAGTGAGTTTTTTTCAATTTTCAAACATATGGACTTTTCCAGTTATCTACTGCTTGTGATTTCTAACCTAACTGCATTGCAGTCAAAGAATGAAATCTGTATTCTTCTAGGTTCTTGAAAATTTTTAAGAATTGTTTTATAATTAGCAATGGGATTACTATTCCTAAATATACCCATTCTGTAGCTATGGATCCTGGGCATATGCCAACATGTCTTATTCACATTTCTATTTTATTAAAAATTTTAACAATTCAATCTATTAATTTTTAAAAGTGGTATGTTAAAATCTCCTATTAAAATTGTGAATCTGTTTCTCCTTTAAATTTAGCCAATTATTTCTACACATATTTTAAGATTATGTTATTTGATAGCTTCCTATCTAATCAAAAATGATCCTCATTATATTACATTAATGCCTTTTTATTTTAAAGTCTATATTACCTGATATTAATATTTGTGCATTTGAAATGTATTTTCTGATCCATTGTCAAACTTGCTGTATCTTTATATTTAAATGTTTCACTGCATTAGTTGACACTTTTTGTCACCGTAACAAAATTCCTGAGGAAAACAACTTAAAGAAGGAAAGGTTTAGTTTGGTTTATGCTTCCAGAGTTCCAGTCAATGGTTGGCTACCTCCATTGCTTTGGGCCTGAAGCAAAGGAGAAGATCATGATGGAGAGAATGTGAAGGAGCATCGTTACTCAACGCATGGCAGCTGGAAAAGCAAGTGAGAAAAGGGCTAGGGACAAAATATACCCTTCAGAGGTGCATTCCTGGTGACCTACTTCCTCCACCTAGCCCATTCTAATAGTCTCCTAATAGCCCATTCAGCAAGAACTTACCTGACTTATTCCATAAATTAGGTTAGCATCCTCATGGTCCAGTCACATCTCAGTAGCCCCACTAGCCTGGGACCAAGCCTTCAACACAAGAGCTTTTGGGGCCATTTACATCCAAGCCATAGCAATTTGTGGCATTTTGTTTTGAGAAAATTAAATTTTCACAAGTAATTGAAGCATATTATTTTAGAGAGAAGGTCTGAGTATCTTCACCCAGTTTCTCCCAATGATTGAATCATACATAACCATATTATGATATCAAAATGAGGAAACTGACAATGGTACAATGTGTGGGTATTGAGCTATATCATTTTATCACATATGTAGTTTGTGTAGCTATGACTGCAATCAATCACCACAAAGATCGACACAGCCAAATGAACAAGATGACTCTTCCAGCTGATATTAGGCAGACTTTGTCAGGGCTTGATGGCCATGTGCCAGACCTATGGAAGGACTAAATTCAAGAGTATCTGGTTCTAGAGATTCAAACAATATAACCAGAGCGCTGTCTCTGCTTCCCTTGTCTTCACTGTCAGGCAAGCTTTCTTTATATTGTGGGAAGGAGGACATATACAGAGCTTCTGGCTCCCATCATCTACAAGCTGGTGATTCCAGAGAAAGAATTTAGGCCCTCTTTACCTTGGGCTGCATGCTAAATAGTGAAAGGACACTGAGTTAGGTCCTTACCTTCTTCAGACCAGTCACTATATCTAATGGAAGCTTTGATTGCCAGACTAGATCGTAGGCCTTCCTTTATGGTGTGCAAAGTGGGACCAAATAATGTAGCCTCTCTGACCAGAATCATATGGAGAGGAAAAGAGGCGGCTGTTAGAATGAAAAGAGGTGTTCTGTGACCAGGAAAGGGAAGACAGATAGAAGCAACAGCTGACCACTGCATCAGGGACAATGATTCACAGCCCAGGTTGAAAATCACTGTTCTACACTTTCTCTTGAAGAACCATTTGTTACATGGAAGGCTTTGATAGACTTCATATATGTATATAAAACACAACAAAGAAACCTCTTGCAATCATTTTAAGTAGTGTGGGAAGGGAATTGAGGGGAAAGACAATGAGGGCAATGTAACTAATGTACAATATAAGCTTAATCAGAATTGTCATTATGAATCCCCTCCTGTATAATGAATATATTCTAATAAAAAAATGTTTAAAGTATCTTTCAGAAAAAAAAGTAGAAGGCTTAAACTGTCATTTCTACCAGGAGGAGTCACAGATATACATTTTGAGATCTAATCTAGTTACTGGATTTCAGATGTGGCATATATAATAATTTACAGGACTGAGAAGTCTCATTATCACCTCAATTTAACACATCTACATATAGCTAATTATTTCCCTACCAAACCAGCCTCTCCTGATTTTGATATTTCAGGATAAATTCAACCTACTAAATATAATACTCTGCAGATATTCTTCCCTTCTCCATTATTCAAAGTCTTATCAAGTCTTCCTTTGTAACATATTTCTCAACTACCATTTTCATTTTCCACGACTATTTTGAAGTTCAAGCTCCCTTATCTTAGAGCAATAGTCCTTCTTACTATCATCTCTACCTTATCCATTTTATATACTGATGCTTCTCAAAATATAGGTAGACTTTCACTTCCAAAATAAAAAATAAATCCATTTTCTCTGTTTTGTTTATAGGATAAAGTCCAAAGTACTTAGCCTGATATTTCAAGATCCGTTATAATCTGGCTCCAACCAACTTTTTCAATCTTCTTGATTATTATTTGCTTATGTAAACCCTCTGATCCAGCCAAATGAATATATATTTGTCATTCCCCATACATTCTATGTGCATTTGAACCTTCTTCAGGCTTTTGTGTATACTGAGTCCCCTGCCTTGTATGTGTTTCTCATTCTTATAAAAGTTCAACTTCTTTTCCTCAGACCAACCTCAATCTCATCTCTTCCCAAAACATTTTTTTTAACAACTTCAGTGGTGTTCTACTTGGCTTAATTTCTGACCCATTACTCTAAGCTTTTGGGTCCACTACTCATTCATAGTAACAAAATGTTAGTTTTTCCCTTCTCTAGCCCAGTCAAATAAGTCACTGTGTGTCTCACAGGCCAACTCAACTCTACTCCCATTTCCCTTGACACTCTTCTCTGAGACAGGTAGTGCACAAGAAAGCTCAAGACCTAAAACCAGTCTTGTTGCCAAAGGTTGGAAGCCTGGGTTGAATGAGTCTGTATACCAATGAGGTCATTGAATTGCTGCCTTTCTCTGTTCCCAAGAGTGTTGGCATGAATTTCTGCTTCAAATTTTTTCTTCAGCTCCACAGTTCCTTCTGGAAAATGGAGTCCTGCTCCAAATATCAGCCTACTTCTCTGAGACCTCAAGAACCCTGTTGAGCTCTTGCTAGCCTGCTTCCCTGTTCCCCTGGCTGCTGGGAGACTCATTCCCAACAGACTCCTCTCACAGATGATTCTGCCACTCAACATATGTTGCTTGGCACTTCTATTTCTGTTACTGTAAGTTCCTCTTCATCAGCGACTTGTCTTTGTATCCCCAGCAACTAGCATAAGTAAGTTTTTAATAATTTTTTCTATTTTGGAATCATTTGAGACTTATGGAAAGGTTGTAAAACTAACACAGAGAGTTTCTATAAATGTAACCCCTTTACCCAACTTCCCCTAATGTCAGCTTACATAACCATGGTGTATTTGTTAAAATTAAGAAATTAACATTGGTACAGTACTCTTAACAGAAGTGCAGTCTTCAATTTTTACATATTATTCAAAAATGTCATTTTTTGGATCTAGGGTCCAATCAAGGATACCACATTGGATTTAGCCATTGTGTCCTGTTAGTTCTCTCTGACTTTTCAGTTCTTTAGTCAATCTTTGTTTTTAATAACCATTACTTTTTTGAAGAGTATTGTTAAGGTTTATATAGATCTTTCCTAAATTGTATTTTTCCCTTATTTTTGTCTTTTCCCTAATTTATTTGTTTTCTTAACAAATAGAAGTTGTATATATTTATCAAGTATGACATAATATTATAAAATATGTGTACATTTTGGAATGGCTAGACCAAGCTAATTAACATGTGCATTACATTACAAACTTACCAGTTTTGCATGGTGAGAAACTTGGCAATTTTCAAGAACACAATAAATACATTGTTATTAACTTACTCACCATGTTGTACAGTGGATCTCTTAAACTCATTGCTCCTCCTGAAATTTTTGTATCCTTCACTCAAAATCTCCCCAACACCCAGACTCTGGCAACAACGTGAGTGATAGGTTTTTGAACCAAAAAAGAAGAAAAAAAGTCTAACAAAATTAGACATCCTTGGATATTTGTGCTGGTATGAATCATGCCAATTTTGTCCTAACTCTTTGGACAAAGCATAATGGACAGTTAGATTCTCACCAAGGGTCAATGCTCCTTGTTCCAGTCCCATATAGACTCTTTCCCTTCCTTATCATGCCTCATAATCAGGCATGAATTATGACATTTAACATTTGCATCCTCAATTGATAGCTATTTGTATGGTTCTGAAGGTGGGAAATGTGTCCTAATTTCTTGTACTTCTATGGTGTAACCTAGTGTCTCAAGAACATCACAGATCCAATCAAGTTTTGTTGAATATGATCTGACTTCATTATTTGAAAAATTACCTTTTAGCATTGTTATCGTCTTTTAGTATTATAGTAGAGGATTATCTACCAAGAAGTCAGTATTAATTTCTGATTCCTCAATAAACTCCTGGACAGTAGCAGATTCAGTTACTTCCTTCAGATGTCTAATTTTTTCCAGTCTACTTGTCTAAGAATTTTTGGTAATTTTTATTACAACTATAACAACAGAATAGCAAGAAAGACTTAATTTACAAAAAGGAGGAGTTTTTAGCTCCTTTTGATCCACACAAAAAGATTGGTAAGTCCTTTGAAATTTCTGTTTTACTCAATCTTTATTTCTGTCTTATCTATTTCATATTTCTTTTTAGACCTGGTCTTAAAGGATATTATTACATTTTCTCTTACTAATATCATATAAAGCAAGGATATTTTATATCTGTCACTCAGATTACAAAATCAACACAGACTATTAGAGCAGTCATTTAATTTTAAAAGTAGTAGTTGCAACCTACAAGAATTAGTTAGACGCTACATGAAGGTGCAATAAAGTAAATTACTTCCATCAGGTTAATACTGGAGACTTTATTGTTGAAGTTAGTTTCAAGTATTTAGAAACATCAAAAACAATTGCGCCCATCTTTGAGGAAGGGTAAAGGAAAAAACCCTGAAAGGTAACTTCATATGGAACTTTGAGGATGCAAGTGTTACTATCAAGAGGATAGTGGCCTCGATTAACGTATGATCATGGTATCAAATCAGTAGAGCTGGTGGTGGAGTCTGCAATAACAGTTTGAAAAAGCCAGAGGTACTGCAGCTGCATTGCTGCCAAGCTGGAAGTAGATACACTCTACTTCTGCCAGACTCTCAGAACACAGGCATCAGATAAGTCCTTCCAGCTTCCACAGAAATGGAAAGGACACAGAATAAGCCAAACAGCAGCGGCTAGAAATAATCCTAATCTGAAGTGCAGCCTCCATCTCTCAGTCCCCTAGAAGAGCTTCTTATTTCTCCCAGTTCCCTTAGGGAGGGAGAACCCTGGGTCCTCCATGCCTTCCTTGGAGTTAAGAGACACTCCTCCCCAACCTAGTTCTCTCTACATTTCTGAGTTTAAAAGACAGGTTACACCAAGTTTTTATTTTAACTCATCTCTCTTACTTCAAGTCTGACAGCAGACACTATTTCTTAGGTTCACTAAGGAAATGGGATTAAATTGCCCCAGGGAGAAATTTTAAACCTACATAAAGAAGAATGTCTTGCCTGCAAGGTTTGTTAGGTGCTGTAACAGGTTAGTGAGAGAAGTTGTAGAATCTTCTTAGAGAAATAACACACAAGTCAGGCTCTGAGCAGGCTCCCTAATGGAAGATTCTGAATCTGTCCTACCACTTCTGAATTTTACTGACTAGACTAAAATTCAAGAGTTCTAATCTCCAACCCCCAATGCTAGCTGTTGGTATTGTTTTGTAACCCTTTATCTGTTCAATAGATTGTTTTATTCATGTATTCTAAGGGTCTAAACACATTTTGAGGGGAGGGCAGGGTCTTACTTTTAATTTAGGCTTGTCTCAAACTCACAATCCTCCCCAGAACTGGGATTAAAAACTTGAAACACCACTCCTGACAGAATTTAGACAGATTAAATTTAGATTTTGTTTTCAGTATTGAACTGAAATCAACAATACTGAATTTCTGTTAAGGACTCTTGAGAAGACTGTCCAAGATTCTTTTCACTTGAAAAAAAAAAACTGACCAATTTCCCTTCATTCATTAGACAACTTTCTTTCTCTTCCCCTCTGATACCTTTTCTCCTATAATACGACTTCTTATTAAATTAACATCTGTATTTGCTTTCAGATTGTTTTTCTCTTCTTTTTCAAAAATGTCCTTTAAAAAAAACTAATCAAAGCTTCCATTTCATGGTTATTGTCCCGTCTCTTTCTTTGTCCTCATATTTGTGGTCCTTGCTTGCTTCTTCTACTTCTTCTGTTTCTTCATCTCACAACTGAGCTGTGAGGTTTTGATCCTTCCATTCACTATAAATTAATTATAAACTTTCCACAATGACTTCTTACCCTAACTATTTTCCTGAATCCTTTCACTCTTTGGTACCACTGAGGCAGCATATAGTTTACTTCTTAAAAGTGACTCTACCCTTCCTTCTGGAACACTGCATTCGGTGACTCTTCCTCTGTCTTTCTGGCAGTCCCTTCTTGTCCCACCTCTTATCTGCTGACATACCTTAGGACTTTTTTCCTCTCTATACTTACTCTTTCCTGGAAACACATCCATAACACATCCATTCATAAGACTTCATTGACTTGTTTTTCTTTGATGTCTAAATTGGTATCTCCAACCCTAACCTCTTACGTGGTCTAGTATTTTCAATTTTTATAATTTCTCATATTAAGAAACTTGAATTCATCTTTTACTCTTTACTCTCACTCTTACCCTACCTATACTTCTTAATACTAAGCAATTTAAAAACTTACTGTCTCAGAGATGGTCTTCACTTATTCATAGATGCTTGTGTAAGCAGGAATCTTAGGGCTATAACAAATGAAAGAGTAATGCATAAGTGTATGTATGTGTGCCTGTGTGTGCACATGTGTGTGTGTGTGTGTGTGTGTGTGTGTGTGTATTACTAAGTATCAGTATAGAAATTCTCTGCTAAAAAGAACGAAATCAGTGGAAGCCTTCAAAATGAAACTGAAAGCTGAGAGGTAAGAATATAGCATTGAAATAGGAATGTCAAGTTGGAATACATTTAAAAGTATAATGTTATCAAACTGGCCAATATGTAAGGGAACAAGTACTTTCATAAATAGCCAGCATGCATGTGATTTGACACAACCACTTTGGAGAGAAATTTAAAAGTGTCTTTTAAAAACATAAATGCACATTACTCTAAGACCCAGCAATTTTACTTCGTCTTGTGTACTTCTGAAATATATACCCTCATATGAAGAAAACGGACACCTTAAGAATTTCATTGTAACCTTGTTAATAGTATTAAAACAGTATGAACAACCTAAATGTTCCAACTGGAGAAATGGCTTCGTAAACTATAATATATTTATTATTCTAGAATAATATGCAGAAATACAAGATGAAGGTAGATA
Organism: Castor canadensis; assembly: GCF_047511655.1. Taxonomy (NCBI): domain Eukaryota; kingdom Metazoa; phylum Chordata; class Mammalia; order Rodentia; family Castoridae; genus Castor; species Castor canadensis. Next base: position 124,664,116 of record NC_133391.1, on the reverse strand, counting down.
TGTACCAACATAGATGCCTCTCCAATGACACAGTGTGAGTAAACAGAAAAAAATGCAGGCTGGTAGAGTGGTTCAAGTGGTAGAGCACCTGCCAAGGAAGAGTGAAGTCCTGAGTTCAGACCTGAAAGGAAGAAAGAAACAAAGAAGCAAAAGGTAGAATGATATATGATATATCATTTCTATAAAATATACACACAAATAAACATCAAAAAAATACCATATGCTTTTCTCAGAAATATGTAAGTATACAATGGCCTAAAAGAAAATCAAGAAGATTAACATAGGAAACTTATAGGAGGGATTATTTCTGGGGAGTCAGGAGAAGGCAGAATGGGTTAGTGGTCAAAAAGGACTTTATTGAATGATGGAGGGGATGAATTGAACTGTAATATATTATAAGAACTTTTGTATATGTCACAATGTACCCCCAGTACAACAATAATGAAAAAAAGTAAAAATAATTGTTAAAAAATGACTTATCTGCAATCTATTTGTGTGTGTGTGTGAGAGAGAGAGAGACAATCCAAGGAAGAATCAGAGAATGAAGCAAAAGTAGATAATGAAATGGGCACAGATGGGTCAAAGGACGGTTCAGGAGCTAGTTCTGCAGACACGCTGTCCCCTGCAGTGTTCCTCAGCATATTTGGCAGATCTAGACATGTCCTTAAAGGAACTGAGTTTTACTGGAAGAAAGGCTAAGGCAGGCAGGGCTGGTGAGGCCAGCAGAAGGAAACAGAGTCAGCAAAGCAGAGCTGATAAGTGTCTGGGTAAGGTGTGGTACAGACAAGGCTTAGTCTAAAACTGTGATTGGCTAGAAAGAGGTCTAGTCAAATGGGCAGGAGTTTCAGTAGAATCTACAGACAAAGCAGACTGGCAAGGTTGAATAATGACATATGTCCTGGATATGTACCAAGCAGGACAGACTCTATAGAGCCAGGGTGAGATGAAAATATCAGGGATGGTTGTTAGTGAGTTTTGTTATTTGCATGAGAGATTGAAATACCTGTTGGTTTATTACCTTGGCTAGTTCAGATTTTTTTCTATTCAGTTCCTGTTGTGAGACAATTCTCTGACCTTAAAACCCTCTTAAATTTCTCTCTCATTCTTACCAGCACAGCCAGGTTTCTCCTTCACTTGGATTATTATAATAGCTTAATAAATGGCTTCACTCTCTCTTTGTTCTGATGCATGCTGCCTATCACCGCCAAATTAATTTTCTTAAAACACCATTTGCCTCTCATTGACACACTTAATCAAGAAATGGCAATGGTCCTTTTTTGTCCATGGTCTCTTCCAACCCAGTGGCAGGATCAAACTCCTCTGCTCTGTTCTAAAAGGTCTTGGCTACAATACTGTGTATGTATCTATACACTGCATCATTGATTCCTCAGAATCTGGAGTTCGGTTTTCTTGTCCACTTCTGCAAAAGTATAGGAAGTCAATGACAGATTAGTACTTTGGGCATCTCAGTTTCCCAATGTGGTCAGAAATCCTATATATTTTTGTCATCCAAAGAAAGCTGTAGGTTTTCTCTAGTGTTCACATACTACACTTCTTTCTTTCCTAAAGCAAAGGAACCAGATCATATATATTACTTCCATGACCTCAGCCACACACTTTCACATGAACCACTCATCTTTATCTTCAGTTCAGGTCAGACTCTTCATGCCCTCCACTCTGTGTCTTTGCTGTTAGCCAACCTCTGACAAACTGTCCCAGACTCCTCCATCTGTCCAGTTTCCACTTATGCTTTGATATCTACCTCAGGTTCCATCTCTATCATGTGGTCTTTTGAAATAATTTTAGCTTACAGAGACTAATCCCATCTCTAGATTCTGGGGTTTCTTTTTTGTTGTTGTTGTTGCTGTTGTTTTGGTAGTAGTGAGGTTTGAACTTGGGGCCTTACACTTACTAGACAGGTGCTCTATCACTTGAGTCATTCCCAGCCTGAAATGCTTGCAATATTTATAAACAACAGAAAGTAATACTATTACGTATTTTATTGTTCTTCATGGTTTCATTATGTAGTGTTTCATCCCCCAAGTTTTTTAAAGAAAAATATCACATCTTCTAAAGAAGACAAGAGAGGTACCTGTTTCATAGTGAACAATAAACAAGTATCAGATAATGGATTAATTAGATGCATCCTATACCTTTGAACAATAGCTCTTTACATACATATTAATAGGACTCTTGGTTACCCATGATAGCATCCCAAATCAAACTGACTTAATTTAAAAGGGAATATTTTGTTTCACCTAAAAGAAATTGTAGGTATAATTTGACCTCAGGCAAAGATGGATCTACACACTCAAATAATATTACTAAGAATCAATCTCTATCTGTCTATCCATTCTGATCCTGGATTAGATCTCAGGAATTCTGTTGACCATGAATGGCACAGACAGCAACTCTAGGCTTTCATCTTACTGCCTACCAACTCAATGGTAAGAAAAATTTAAACATTAGATTGAAATATTTAATACTGCCATGTATGTGGGTCAAAGTGGTTGAATAATGGCAATTTTATATTTTTGAACCTAATAATTCCAGAAAAGTTTTCAAAGCTAAAGTACATTGGATCAGTCTAGATTTAATAACCATTATTAAACTATTCGATGTGTGGGCTGTTAGAGTGGTTCAAGCGGCATAGTGCCCGCCTAGCAAGTGTGAGGCCCTGAGTTCAAAACCCAGTACTACAAACATACACAACACAAACTATTCAATGTGGCCACTGGAATACAGTGCTGTCATTGATCAAGCCTGAGTTATATGACCACTCACAGAACCTTGGGGGCAAAATTGACAGAAGACAGATTTCAAAATAGAAATTTAAGGTGCTATCATCAGATAAGGGAAAATAACAACTGAGCCAATTAAACACCAGGTGCCCTTTATGTGTATGAGGGACACCAGAGGTGGAGATTTACCATGACAGTGATGAAGCATGAATGTCAGGGAACCTCACTTGCATAGGCTCCTTCAAAGACCTTTAATTTTGTATTTAAATTTTTGAACTCTTGTTCTTTAAAAAAATGGGGGGGCACCTAAATTGCAAAAGCATTGAGACCAACAAAACCTAGATCTGCCCTATTTTAAAAAGCTCAAAAACGCTTATTAAATTTGTAAATAAATGTCTCCAACATATTCCACTCTCCTGATTTTACTGGAAATAAACCATTTATTATATAGTTTATTCATGAAATTCTTCCCAATAACTTAACCTCTTATCTTCTGACGTAACAGAAAGCAACTTTTTTTTTCCCTTTATTCATATGTGCATACAATGATTGGGTCATTACTTCCCCTTCCCCCCAAGCCCTTCTTTTTCCCCCACCCCCTCTCTCTCACTCCCACCCCCTCGCTTAACAGAAAGCAACTTGATTATCCCCTTCAAATCTTTCCAGGTTCTGGAACACAGCATCTGACTGTATTTTTCTTTGCCTCTGTTACAGAACCACTGGGACCTTTCCATTTTTTCACCTCCGTGAACAGTACTTCCAGATGAAACCTGCCTCCCAGTATCTCCTTTCATTAAGGGTCAGACCAGTTTGAGGTATTCATCTCTAGATCCTAATGTAGTTCTTTACAGCACCAATTTGAAGAAACACACTAGTTGCTCATATTCACTCTAAATTGATATTCTTTGGTATTCCTCTTTTTAAAATTCCAAATCAAAATTAATTCTCTTAAACTACTGTTAAAAAAAGCCATGAAATATAAAGTGTATCTTATATTGGGATGACTTTAGGATGTAACCCTTGTCAAAGGTATATTCCTCTAGGAAACTTATTATCAGAGATGTGCACAGTTGGGTTTGGGCAATCAGAAAATGAGTCCTTATTATTGAGATTTCCAACTTTACTTTACCCTTCTACTTGGCAGTCAGACAGCCCCAGGAATGTAAATTCATGCCGTTTTGAGTGTGGGGGAAGGTGAGGGAACTAAGCCTGCCTGCTGCTATTCTGATTACAGCATTTGTCGCTGGGAGAGACAGCTCCAGAATTGATGCTATTTTTCTCCCCTCTCAGGAAAATGGCTTGGACTGTGGATCAGAGAGGGCCAAGGGCACCTGCAAATAACAATTTCTGCTTAATCTCCCAGCAGGTGTCCAAGTCTGTAGTCCTTCAGACATGGCATTGCATTTGACCCATTTATTCTCATTTTCTCCTCTTTCCCACCTTCTGTAAGAAATATGGCATAGACACAGGGCAGTGGAATTGTGTTACCTTTTTTTTTTTCTTTTAATTTGTTGAAATTATCTCTAGGCAGAAGAAGTGGAGGGGGGATAAAAACCAGATGGCTGTCGCTGGAGTAGAAACTTTCTACTGAGGTGCTTTGAGATGATTAAATCTGATGGAAGTAGCTATTTTCTTACAGAGAAAGTAGATGAAGTGACAGAATAGTGGCAAGACTTCCAGCAGTCTGAGCGTTAGTGCCCTGTTCTGTCTATCCTACCTCCACATACCAGTAAAAGCCGCTTTTCTTTTTGTTCTCCAAAGCCCCATCAATCACTGGCTGTAGCAGATTCTCTGGAAGGTGATAGTGGCAGTATGTGTGTGTGGGGGGGGAGAGGGGTAAGGAAATAAGTTAATGATAATGAATAGGGTTTATATTTATAAATGAGCATCATCCATTTCTCTTTGAAGCCCCCAGCTCCTCTATTGCTTTCTTCCTCACCATATCCATATCCTCTTCACTCACCAAATAGCAGGCATCTATCCTTCAGCCCCTCCTCCCTAGACACATGAAGTTGAGAGTAAATTGAGACTGAATAAATTGAGAACTGGCTAAGGTTAACTTCTAATCTTATATTTGGGAAGAGTCAGCCAACAGGGAAGCCCTTTCACACTGTTCTCTGAGCCACTTAAACACCTAGAGGGTAGCAGCACACAGAGGGGTAGGAGCAACTGTTGCCTCCCTCCCATAGTCTCTGATAGAGAAAACTGACTCTCAGTCTTCTGTGAAGTAATATTCAAATGCAGCTGAATATTAACTCAGATATCTACATTAGGTTTTGGTTTTCCTCCCCAACCAAATATATGATGTCTTTTCCAGCTCTACACCAGTCTCTGACACCAATAAGGCATGTTGCAATTCAATTGTCTGTCACTAACTTCCTGAAGTTAGCATCAGACTCCAGGTTTAAGGGCTCAGTCACAGAAGATTGCCATCTTCAGAGGCCAGTTGAAAGTTTGGGTCTCTAGGTTACCAAATCTTCAGTTCAATTTGGCTACAAACTCAGGGATTCTCACATACCTCACTTGTGGCCTTGAAAATTCACTAGAATGACTTGCAGAATTCAGGGAAGCATTTTAGTTACTATTACTAGTTTACTAAAAATGATACAAACCAGAAACAATCAAATAGAAGAGTTTCACAGGACAGAGTATGGGGTTGAAGACCAAGTTTTCATGTCCTTGCTGGGTATGCCATCCTCGCAGGACCTATATGTCTTCCCCAACCCAGAAGCTCCCCAAACTCCAGCCTCATTTAGAGTTGTGTGTGTGTGTGTGTGTGTGTGTGTGTGTGTGTGTTAATGAGGCATTCTTTATATAGACAAGATTGAGTAAATAGTTGTTCATTGGTGACTAACTCAATTACTTAGCCTTTCTCCTTCCCTGGATGTTGGGGAGTGGGACTGAAAGTTCCAAACTTCTAATTAAAGATTGGTCTTAAAAAAAAAAAGATTGGTCTTTCTGGCTACAAGATCCTTCTGTCAGACTCAGGTAATTTCCAAAGGTTTTAGGAGCTCTGTGTCAGGGACAAGGGAAATGCCAAATATGTCTCTTGTCATACCATACCTTCACTATAAAAAAGAATTATAGAGCCCCTGCCCTACCTTGATTTGTTAGCCTTCCTGGCTATCTCTAGCTCTCCCTTCTTCTGTATTATTCACATCCCAGTTAAGAGATGGATGGATTTGTTCTTCATAGGCTATTCAGCACATAACTGGTTTTCCTGGGGCAGACCCCTTTATCTCCCCCCTCCAAACAAATCATTCAAGGCAACAAGCATTCTTACTGAATCAGAGTTGAATCCCCACACCACCACCTCTTCCTCTCAGAAGGATCTTAGGAAGCTAGAAGCAAGGATGAATCTAAGGGGCTGAAGACCTCACCCCCAACCCCACCCCCTCTCATGCAAGCACCTATGCACCTCATCCCAAGGCCACTGTGATTGGCCAAGTTACTGATGTTCCATAAAGAAGAGTCACTTTGAGTGTCCAAGGTGGCCTGTTGCCTGTTATTTCTTCAAGTCCCTATTGGCAAACTCTTCCGGCTGGGTCCTAAGACTGCAGCACAAGACCAAGGGATGAGGTATAATTTGGGTAAATACATCTGTGTATTCTCCTGTCTGTCCCCCTCCCCTCCCCGCCCCCCCCAATAAATAAAGACAAAACAAAAGCAACTCAGGAAAACAAGGCTTTCCTTTGATGTAATCAAGAGATCTTTCTTTTGAAGCACAAACCTCGTTCCTTCTTGTGGCCCCAGACGGTCCCAAGACTGCCCTCCGATGAGTCTCAGATGGTGAGGGCCTCAAGACCACATTGGTTTATTTGAAATCCATGTTTAGGTCCCAGCATGTGGCAATGTGCTGCACTCTGATGACACTTTTCGTTTCTAATAATAGAGCAGATGAAGTAATATTGCAATTGATGTTCCCGGGAATTTGATTGGATAAGTGCATAAACTGTGGAGGGGGAAGGAGGTTGTATGGACGGATCACATTAGTATTCCTGTCCTATCAATGTGCGGGGCCGCGACCAACGTCAGCCAGACCGATTCCCTGCGTCTGCCAGTCCCGCCACGGATTCATTTGGGATCCTTTAACAGAGAAGCGCATAAGGACTAGGGATCAAGACAGCCCATTAGGGCCAATTGCCTGCTGCGGGGACGGCCACCCCTTTCAGGCTTGGTGACCGTGGAGGGAGGGGAAGACGAACTGAGCATCGCTGCGGGAAGACACTGAAGCAAGAGCGACACCCGGTCCCGCCCCCCACCTTGCAGCGCAGGCTTTGAAAGCTGCTCCCCCATCTGAATGGAAACTCGGAACCGCCGGGCAGCGCGTTCCTTCTCGCTCAGCCTTGCAATCCATGCGGAGAGGAAAGCGGTACGAGCCCGCGCCAGCGCCCAGCTCCCGGGACAGGGCCGGCAATGCTGCTGAGCAGAACTTGATCGCGCTCCTTCCTCGCTGCTAGTGGAAGCGATGCTGCACGGCACAGCCAGCGCTTCCCCGGCTCTCCTTCAGGCTGAAGGTTACCCACCCGCGCAGCCAGCCCCAACCTTGTGAGCCGCGCGCCTCGGGTCCCGGCTCCGGCTGCTTGGCGGCGGCGTGCAGGGCAACCACCGGGCCGCCCGCGCCGGGGCGCACTGCACCAGCGGCTTCGGCTTGGTGGATGTGTATGCATGAGTTCTGCACCGAATGGGCGCAAAAAGCGCCCCAGCCGGTCCACCCGCTCCTCGATCTTCCAGATCAGCAAGCCCCCGCTGCAGAGCGGGGATTGGGAGCGCAGGGGCAGCGGCTCCGAAGGCGCCCACAAAACCCAACGAACCCTGGACGACTGCAAGATGGTGGGTGAAACCTGCGCCTTTTTTTTTTTTTCTTTTAAGTGAGTGTGTGTGGGGGAAGTCGTGTGTGTTAATCGTTTGCTTGAGTGCCAGCCACTCCCCACCCTCAGCTTCTCCAAGCCGATCACGTGCTCATGTACTATTTTTACAACAGCACTCCCCCAGATTCGGGGTGACACCCAAGTCGTAATGGTCCTGCGGAGACAAGTGCCACGGCCTGGATCTTGGGAGTCAGAGGCTATAGGTTGTGTCTCTAGCCCCTAGAAGAATGGTGGATGCGAAAGATAGGTTGAACTGGCTTTCTCACCAGAGAGGGAGGGTTTGTGGGGAGGCAGCTTTGTGGTGAAACAGTAGAAAACAAACCCAAACACAGTGCACGGGGCGTTGCAGAGAGGACTGAGGTTCCAGCGCAGAGGCCATCCTTGCCTTCGGGCTCCAGAGCCGGAGGGTTTCAGTGACCCTGCAGGAGATGATAGGTTTGCCCATTTCACCTTACTTGTGGTCTTTTTCCCTGGTGTCATATCAATCTATATACTAGCGGTAGCAGATGGGGGCATCTATGCGGGTGCCCCAGCCTCACTGGAGTGGCATGATAGCTCTCCAAAGACGCCCTTGCTCTTCAGAAACGGAGTCTGACGGGTGGGAGCAAGTAGGTCTGCAAACGGAGCTTCCATGGTCAGGGTCACAGATGGAAAACAAACATTTGCTTCGGACAAAGAGACTTGCCATCTTATGCCTTAAGCGTTAAACAACTCATAGGTTCCTTAGCTGGAGATTGAGGAGCTGGCTCAAAGGTCAGTGAAATCCCCTGTTACACTGACATAGGAAACTTTTCTGATGACAAGTGTTTGGTGAAAGAAACTGGCTTCTTTTTCAGCTTGTCCAAGAGTTCAACACGCAAGTGGCCCTGTACCGAGAGTTGGTCATTTCTATTGGGGATGTCTCGGTCAGCTGCCCCTCACTCCGGGCGGAAATGCACAAGACAAGAACCAAAGGTTGTGAAATGGCCCGTCAGGCACACCAAAAACTGGCTGCCATCTCAGGGTAGGAGACTCGGCGTTTTTTGGTAACTTGTATATATGATGTATGGATGCATACAGGATGCTATAGTGGGCTAGGCCTCAGAGGCAATCTCTGCAAATTTGAGATTTTTAACTAATCACTTTGAGGTTAGAAATCTCTACAGAGCTATAAACAAACTATAGGTGAAGCCATAATCTGAAAGCTATGTTATTCTTGTGTGTGTATACATGTATACATACATGCATACATGCACGCATATGTATGTGGGAATGTTTGAATATCGAACTAAAGTTTTCTCATTATGCCTCAGAATTATTCTGTCATTTGTGACCAAACAAAAGGCTGTGGTTTAGAGAGGAAAATCTTTGCTAAAACCCAGATTTACTAAACTATTTATACCATGAGATAAATTCCTGGGATGGTGCTTAAAATAAAATCCCTAAAATAAAATCTTGGTTATAATCTCTTTGGTGTTATGAAAGGGAAGTTTTAACATAAGTAAAGTTTTTAAACATTGGAGAAATTCATAAATCTAAGTAAACCATTAACTGGTTTTATCCTCCCAATTTTTGTGGATTCTCTAGTCTATGTAGAGTGAGTGAAAACTTGGGTCCAGGGACAACATTTACTCCTTGATCTCAGTATTGGGAGAAAAGGTAGCCTGGATTTGTTAACAGTTGCTATTGCCAAGCTATGGACTTACAGTGAGGCATCATATGAGTTCTTGCATAAATATCTTAATTTAAGTGCTATCTTTATTTGTTCTTCCAGGTGAATAGGCTTTATCATAATAGAAGAATTAGTCAGACTCACCTGATAATGTTGCTGATCGATCACTTGTAGGAAATATATCTAATTTCCCTTTTTGCCATCTTTAATGCCAATAATATGTATAGTCTTTATTACTAGTAATATAAAGATTAGAAAACCATATGTTGCCTCTGTAAACTAGTTTACATTAGACAATGGACATTTTATATTATGAAAAAAATCCATCTTCTTAATTTCCTTGAAGTGGGGGATAGATAAACAAGACATGTTATAAACATATTTTATTTAATAGTAATACTGAGAAGATTTATCCTGTTCTGTTACACGGTAAGTAAAGGGGAAGTAACTCCAGACAAGTAAAGAAAAAACAATGAGAAACATGAAGGAGATTAAAAAGTGTAGGAAAACAATGACTAAGAAGTAAAGCAGGTTAGGTCAGGGAAATCGATACTCAGGGTTAAGGGGATAACACCTCTGTAAACTTTGTGTCCAAGAATTAGGCTGGGTGGTATCCAGGATCCCTTTATGTTGAAACTCAAAATGAGGACATGTTATAATCAGATGTGGGCACAAGAAACAAGCAAGTTCAGTTCAATTTATTTCGCTATACACATGAAATTCAGCTCTAAAGGTTTGCGAAAGAATCTGAAATTATTTCCTAAAGCTGAGTTTGGGAGAGGTGGATTGTATTCACTCCGGGCTTTATAGTCCTTTGCTACTTACTTACCTACTACCTGAGGAGTAATGTTAATGGAGGCAATTTTAGAAGAATTTAGTAGGAAAAATATGGTGTTCTTAAACCCTTGCAAAGGTAAAACTAGCTCCATAAAATGGTCTAGGACAGAATTTAACACATTTTCCTCTTTAAAATAATTAAATGCAATTTAATGTTTTTTTAATAAAAAATGACAGCAATATAATTGAAGGAAATCCCTTTAGTTCCTAACCATCTGGGCCCCATTAATGAAGGATGTGACTCCCTTTGGTGGAATTCTGTTTCTGATATGGCTTGTTATGTGGCTTTTCATTTCAAGCTTGATGTGAAGACTGTAGGGAGTCTGTAAGACTCACTTCACAGTTTACGGGGTGAGAAAAGCAAAGGTTCTTGGGGAAAGCAGAGAGAAAGACTGGATTTCTTGAGTGCCCACTACTTGGTATCACAAACTGTGTAATTCATTCAATTAGTCATCTTAAGAGGAATTATTACCTTTATTCTACAAATAAGTCTTATAAAGATTGAGGAACTTGCCCAAAGACCCAGTTAAGGAAGTGTCACGTATTTGATTCAACCCAACATTTTCCTCCTTCTGAAACTCAGACCCTTTTCTATATACAATGCTGCCATCCAAAAGGGAGTTATATAAAAAGGGTCAAAGTACTAATAATGCTAAAGTATGGATGAACTTTAAAAAGAGTAAGCTAACTGAAAGAAATCACAGATCATCATATATGATTCCATTTTTATCAAATGCTCAAAAAAGGCAAGTGTATAGGGGCAGGAAGTAGATTAGTGATTGCCTGGGACTGATGGGAGCATTCAGTGACTGCGATGGGCTCACGAATTCTTTTTGGTGTGATGGAAATGTTTCCAAATTGAACTGTGGTGATGGTTGTAGAACTCTGTGGTAAAATCATTTAGTTTCCCACTAAAAATGAAATAATTCTATGGTACACAAAGGATACCTTAGTGAATGTTTTTTTTATCACCATCACACTTATTAACACTTGATCTTTTGTTGATTTTATTCTTTACTACAGATATAACTTGTGATGAAGGGGTTTGAGTTGTAGGGAGGAAAGAAAAATAAAACTTGGCTTTCCATGCATTCATCAAGATGCCTGCCTACAGCTGTCATCTAAGCACCAATGCTTTGTTCTTTGTACTTGAGGAGGAAGTGAATTCACTCATTTCTTACCAATACAGACCACCCCTTTCTTGTCTACCAGCTGAATTTGGGGCCAAAGGAGAGAGACCGGATTAAATGTAGACAGTATAAAAAGAAAATGAGACAAAACAGAAAGAAAAGAGTGAGTCATAATAAAGTCACAAACACTACATCCCTTTTACCCCTGACCAGTTGAAACCCTCCAGGAATGGTAGTGACTACAGAGGAAAAAACCCAACCTGTGTTTCTCATTGACTGGCCCTGAGTAAGAAAGTCATCTTCACCACCATCATCAAACACTTGCTCAACTTGTGTTTGGATCAGTGGCTATTCCCACACAGCCTTTGCTTTCAACGCATCAAGCATCTTCTGTACAAATCCAGCCAGGTGAATTGGAAGTCTCCTCCGACTGGAGTGATACACCAACTATTATATCTTTACAACTTGGATTCTCTCCTGGATATTAAAGCTGGGAGGGGGCTTAAAGATCACTTGTGAGGGTGGTCCCCAAACTTTTAAACAGCAAATCCTCCCTTCCCAAAGTGATTTCTAAGAGTCCCTACAGCGTTGTGGCAATTTATATTTGAGACTCTGAGATTCAGAAGATTAAAGTGACTTTAGAGACAAGTTGGCAGATTATAGGTGATGATTTTGGAGTTAGACAAATCTGGCATGAACACCATCTTTAGGACCTCAATGGACTTACTTAATGCTCTGAATCTCGGTTTCTCCGTCTATAAACTAGTTTCCATGCTTGTTCATGCAGCAGTTGAGAGGACGGCATGAGCTCAGTATGTAAAGCAGGGACCACATGCCCAGCCAATCAATTCATTGGCACTTTGAGGCTGCTCTGAGACTGGAACCTGTGTTGACTCTCTCCCCTGTCTATTCCATCCACCACAACACCTCATAAGAAGGAAGAGGAGAGCACAGCACACAGGGAGCAGTGACCCAGAGAAGCCAACATTCTCCAGCAAACGCTGGTGTCTGATGCTATGATGGTGGGCTGGAGGTTGAGACTGTCTTTTCCATGCTGCTTCTGTGGTTTCAGTGTTGGCCTGGATCTTCCTCGCACTGAAACTTTCATGGCTGCCTAAGAGTTGAAGCAAAGAAGGGAATTAACCAAATCTTAAAAACAAGTTTTGAGTATAAGATGAGAGGCAAGATAGTGTGGTAGGAAAGAGCACTGACTCTATATCAGATTAGGTCTGGATAAAATCCTGGCTTTACTTTACCACTACTAAGGGCATGTGTGTGAATCAATACGCAGATTGCTTCACTGAGCAGCAAGTAGTAGTCTGCTACAATGGCTAAGTGCTTAGACTTTGAGGCCAAATTGTCAGTGCTACTACTCACAAGTAGTGTGACCTTGGGCGAAGGTGTTATCTCTTTCTGCCCTCCGTTTCTTAACCAGCAAAATGAGGCTAATAAATAATGGGACCAAATATATGTCATTGTAAGGATCAAGTACTTAGAAGGCAGCCTCTTCTATAGTAAGTACTATTTGGTTTTTTTTTTTTTTGAGACAGGATCTTGCTATGTAGTCCAGGCTGGCCTCAAACTCAAGATCCTCCACCTCCCAAGTGCTAGAATTACAAGCGTGTACCACCATGCCCGGCCAGTGCTATTATTAGTGTTTGTGTAATTAATAAAACATTTAAATTCAGATTATCCAGACACATTTACATAAAATTTTTTATTAATCCATCAAATAAATATTTGTTTACTTTTGTTTCTTACATTATGTTCTGAGGAATTTTCTATGTTCAAATTACCCATAGAGCTATCAAAGAACTGTTCTTGAATACTTTATAGATAATACAGATATGTAAAGTTTCAAAATAGGTTTACAAATATTTCCTTTGTATAAGTGAGCCTAGATTCTTCATAAATCACATAATACTCAGAAAATCTTTAAGCTAATTCTAGTCTAGGTTGCTGTGTGACACTGGGAAAGTCTGTTAAATTCCTTGCACATCTAAATTAGAGGACTGAATTAAAGAATTGATTGAGTTCTCAGTTTCCTACCTTATCATTGCAGTATTCTACATTAATTGATGGCAAATGACATAGATTTTGTTTATAGAACTGAGCTATGAAAAAAAATAAGCACCACACAGGGAGTTTGATGATTAAATTCCAAAAATAAATTTTGGGGATCTGAACATATACTCCATTCATAAGAAAGAATCTTAACTTCCTGATGGCTTTGTGAAGAAATGTAATAAATAACCTAGGGATTTATAACTACAGATTTCAGGTTTTTCCCTCCGGCAATGATTTCCTGACCAACTGGACCTGTTTCTCTCCTTTCCTGTCCTCATCCCTTAGTCTGTTATGGTTTTGCTTATTTTCTATTCAATTATCCTGCTTTATTTTTTCTAGTCCTACTTCTTGCTTGTTTCTGGTCTATTCCCTTGTCCTGTGTTTAGGAAGCTGGGAGGTCGGAGAGGGAATGAGAAGAGGGAAGGAGAGGGAAGGAGGAGAGGGAAAAGGAAAAAATGGGAGGGAGGAGAGGGAGAATGGAGAACAGCAGCTTAGTATTGTCCTTTAGATACCATGTTCAAGGTCAGTGCAGTATGTGGGGTGAGAGAATATGAAGAAGAGGTAGTAGCCATGGAGGTAGCTCTTCCAGCTTCCTTAAGTTGGCAGTGGCAACTTAACTGCTGTTAGTAAAAGAGGCCTGTGGTTAGCAAGCATGCCAAGCCACCCACTCTGTCCTTTATACTCCCTTCCTATATATGACATGTGTTTTGTTTTAAAACTCTTAACTCCTACTGGTCTAATAGTGAAAGACAAGTTCCATAATGATGGAAGTACAATTCTGTATCAGTTTGTTAGGACTGTAATTAAATGCCACAGACTGCTCGCTTAAACAATGAAATGTATTTTCACACAGTTTTGGAGGTGAGAAGGCTGAGGTGAATGTTTCAGCAGAGAAGCTTCCTTTTTAGGACTGGGAGAAAGAATTTATTCCATGTTTCTTCTTAGCTTCTAGCAGTAATCTTCAGTTTTCCTTGGCTTGTTGAAGCATCTCTGCCTCAGCTTCACTTGGCATTTCCCTGTGAGTATATCTACGTTCAAATTTCCCCTTTTTACAAGAACAGTCATATTGAATAAGGAGTCCACCCTGCCCTAGTGTGACCTTGTTATGACTAATTTTATCTGCAGTGACCTGATTTCCAAAAAAAGATCACATTCACACATTCTAAGGTACTGGGAGTTAAGACTTTAACATGTGAATTTGGGAAGGATATAATTCAACCCATAACAAACTCTCTTGAGCCATCTGCAGTAGAATGCACACTTGGCTGTTTTGACTAAAGAGTAGGTGGGCAGTAGAGGGGGAATTTTACCCAGGACTTTCTACATACTCTCCCCACACTCGCACAACGAGATGTCCCAGACCCTAATGTTTACATTTGCACGATTGTAGTTTATCTTAGGGGTGGGTTTGTGACCGTGGAATAGAATGTTTTCTGTATGAAATGGATATGTTCACTCAGGACGTCCTGAGTCTTGACTATGACTAGTACAATCTAACTACTGGTATGGGAAGGTAGAACAAAAACAGGACTGCAAGAGAGAAGAGAATACTGGGGAAAGTAGGTAAGGCACCTGATGGTCCACACATGGGGCATTGACTACTTTCCCTGGTGGTCATGGGAGGACTGAGAAGGTGATGGTCCCTCAGTGGTACTGCTTAAGGACCACAAGCAAGTGGCAAGGTATTGATTCGCACCAGATTTTAAAAGTGCTATTATTGACAACTAAACTCATTGTAATACAGAATCTAGACAAGGGCCCTCCCATTCTCTTGAAGTTTAGCCTATTTATGTTTTGAGCAGATCTAATGACTTTCACCTTATTAGAGTTTTCTTAATAGATTTTCTGATCAGAGAGAAAACTGAACCTAAAACAAACTTTAAGAAAATTTACCAGCATTTTATTATTTAAATTATGAAGTACAAGAGAACACGGTTGTGTTTCATTCATTCCTATACCCCAAGTGGCAAGCTCAGTTAACAATATGTGTGTCTTCTTTGTTTACTAAATTTACTTGGTATTTTAAAATCTATTCTTAAACTGTGTCTTGATAGAGACTTTAATAAGAATTGAGACACTGGATCAGTTCACATTTTGTGACATTTCCACTACATTTGACTATTTCTTTTTCTGTCTCATAACTTTAAAACTAACATGTTAGTTTTAAAATAACAGAGAACTTGAAGATATACCTAAGATCTATTTCTGAGAAACAGGCCTTCATTATTACAACAAATCAGAGGTCAGTGCATATTTTAGAAATATTCATAAGGCAATTATGTTTAATTTAGGTTATTTCACAAAATATCACTGCAAGATCTCCCAGCTTAGTGGCTTTATATTGAATAGTTAAGTAGTCATTTGTCATTGCAATCACCTTTTAAAATTATTCTTTCAACTTTCAGCCCTTGAGAGATTAGTTGTACTGTATTGCACAGAGATATCTAGATATGGCATGGCTCCAGAGCAGTAACTGGAATGACCAGCTACTTATTTTCTTTGCTTTACAAGACGTGATTTAAACAAAAAAAGGAAAACCTCATGAAAAATGAGTAACCATTTGCATATATATGTTGTATACACAAATACATATGCACACAGGTACACACACGACTTATTTGTGAAATTGTCTTTTATTAGGATAATACATCTGAGACTTTAAGTAGAACCAATTCAGGAAATAAATGTTTCTCACTAATGAAAGACTCTAGATCCAATCAGGTTAATAAAAATTAACATTTGCAACTGTATACAGATAGTCAACTAATAGTCTACACCAATTTCACTGAGTTTAAGCAAAAGGGGATAGACATGTACTAACTCAGAAGCCACACCATCAGTCACTAAGAACATCTTAACATTCCCACCTTGTATCCCCTCAGTTACCAAGTCCTGTCAGATTTTATATTTTACAGTATCTATTGTGCTTCCTTTTACCTCATTTCTGTGCCACCCTCTTAGTTCAGATATGCATCCTCTCAAGGCATTGACTACTATAGTTCTTCTCAACTGATCTCCTTGCCTTCAATCTCTTACCTCTTGTCTTCAATTCATTTGCTAGATCCAGGCTAATCCTCCCAAAATGCTCCTGTGATCTTATTATTTCTTTGTTCTAAAATTTCCAAAGGTTGCCCATTGCCGCCCATTGCCTAAAGCAGTGTTTCTTCAGATGTGATCCCTAGATTGTCTGTACGAGAATCACCTGCCTTTAGACATAAAGAACTAAAAACCTCTGGGCGTGAGGCCTAGAAATGCAGATTGTTAACAAGCCTCATCACGTCCCCAAAGAGATTCTGGAACATGCTACAGATGAGGCCTGTCAGCCTAACAGTGATTCTCAACCTGGACTGCACAGAGGGATCACTGGGGCAGCTTTAAACATTTCCTAGTGCCCGAGTTCAATTCCTAGAACTCTGATTTAATTGATCCAGGAGGCAGCCTGGGCACTGGGATGTTTAAAAGTTTTCTACATGAGCCTCTGTATCAGAGGAATTATACTTGGCTATGTTTAACAAAAATTCAAAGTAACAGTTGCTCAATGACACCAGGGTTTATTTTCTCACAGAAAAGCCTTAGAATGGGCATTTCAGAATCAGGGGTGGTGACACAAGAAATCATAGCTGTTCTACCCTTTCTTAGTTTGTGGCTTCTACCCTCAATCTCACTTTACAATGCCAGATTAGCAGAAGCTCCAGCCATCATATTCCAGGCTAGAGGGAAGACAAAGGGAAAGGAAGACGCCACACTCCCAGCTGGGTCAGTTCTTTTTAAGCAGTTCCAAACTAAAATTCTTCCAGAACTGTTTCACATGGCACACCTAACTGTACACCTTCCCTTAACTGAGGGATGTCATCTTTCCTCATTGCTACCTTAAATAAAATGAAGTTGCTTTTACTAAGAAAAAGGAAAAGAATGAAAATTGGGAAACTACCAATCTTGTCTGTCATGATACCAAACCTATATTTCTGGGTTCATCTTTTACCCTTTAATTTCTAAACTCTCCACTTCTTCAAATTGGTCTGCTTTTATTCCTTAAGTGTGTATAACAGAATAACCCCATCTTATTACACTAGTATGTGGTTTCTGTATTTAAAGGCTATTAGCCAAAAAAAGATATAATACACTCTCCTAAATGTCAAGATCTTACTTGTAGTCTCATTATAACCGTCCCTACTCTTCACACTGAAAACCAAAACAGAAAGAAGGGTTCCAAAAGGACTAAGAAGATTTTGCTGCTGTTAAACAGATACACAAAGAAGATAGGAGATTCAGAAACTATTTGGGATCTCAGGAAGCTAGGCAAGGTGCCTTTGAAAGGACTCTGAGTATAACTTTCACAGATAGGATGTGAAATGGGATAAGGTCAGGAAGGAGTCTAGATAGTGGCACTCAAAAAATCTGACATTGAGTAGGACTCTAAAAATAATTTAAACCTCCCTTACCAAATCAAAGAAAAAATTTCATCAAGAAGTTAAACTCTGAGGAGCTGTTGTGAATAAAATGGTGGGGAGGCAGCTATACAACTCAAAGAAGTAGCATAATCTACACTATGATGGTTGGTCAGGATTATAATGAGTTCATTAAGGGAAACTGAACATGAAGCTCAGTATCTTATGGAAACAATGTAAAATATTTAATCCATAACTCACTAAATTAGACACCTATTCAGAGTATATGATAATGATGTCTCTGTGAAAATATATTCATGTCTAGCTCCAGAAGTAATGTCTCTTTCTGGGAAAGTCACGTTCTGTTTCATGGAACACCCACCATATGCCATGTATTCTTTCAGGAGCTACGGTAGATACAACTGCTCTGAACAAACTAGAAAAGGTCTTTGCATTCATGAGGTGGAGGTAACTGAGGACAGTCAAAAGAGACCATTTCTGATAGTGATAAATGCAGTGATGAAAATAAAACAGGACAGTATTATTAAAGATTATGGATGAAGTGTGGATAGTTGTTTTCAGATAGGGTAGTCAGAAAGGACTTTCTGAAAAGGTGATATTCTGCCTTGCTATCTGACCTTGAGAAGGGACCAGTTGTGTGATGATCTAACAGAAAAGCATCCAAGTGTAATTGCACTAAGAATGAACTGACCTTGGGGTGTGTGAGGATAAGGACTAGATTATTAGTTCAGAATTGTCTTCAGCTATAAGTAACACAGGTCAGACATCAGTGACTTAAACACATACGGGTTTATTTTTCTCACATAATTAAAACCCAAGGGGTAAAGGGTTGTAAGCATTGATTCATGATTCCAGGATCTCAAGACTGAAATTCCTATAGTACTCCAGGCCTTTCTGTCAAGATCCCAGTATTGCTGTTGCAACTCCAGGAAAGTAGGAAAGGCAATGTGCAAAGGCTTAAGACAATTGAGTGTGTCCATTTCTAAAGGACTTTCTCAGGAGACACATACTGCAGTTTCCATTAACATTGACCAGGACCATGTCATACGGCTTCCCTGGTTGCAAGTTTCATGGTCTGATTTACATACATTTCTTTTCAAACCAGCTGTCTAGTAAGGAATTAGAAAAAAACTCTCCTAATCTTTAAGCCAACATGATCGATGCTTCCTGAGCCCTACAACAAAATCTTTAGCAAAACTAGTGGGATAGGAAAGTAGGGAGCTTATAAGTGAGAAGTAAGGAGTGGGAAGAGAAATATAGAAAGAAATCCCTCCGTGTCTACCTTCCTATCCTGCCCATTTCCTTCTTTGTTTATTCCTCCCTTTGTTCATTAAACATTGAATACCATTATGGGCCAGACATCGTGCTGGGCTCCAGAAGTACAAAGATGAATAAAACATAGTCCTTGCCCTTGAGGATCTGGTTGCCTATCATCTGCATAGAAATAGACTTGTGAACAACTCATTGTAAAACAAGGTGATACATGCGCAAATATGAATGTCCAGAGGAAACAGTGGAGACCATCAGCTATGCTGTAGTGAGTGTGGCCAGGGAAAATGTTTTCAGAAATAGAATAATGCCACTTGGTTGGGCTGAGCTTTGAAGAGCAAATAGCAATCAATGTCTTTTTTATTTGTGTAGCCTTGGGCATCCTGCCTTGAGTAAACCTCATGAGACAGGTTTCGGTCTTGAACCAAGAGAAAACTGAAATAGTTTATTTTATTTTATTTTTGAGATGGGATCTTGCTATATTACTCATGCTGACTGCGAACTCCTTGGGCTCAAATGATTCCTTAGCCTCCCAAGTAGCACAGAGACCCAGACCACCACACCAGGCTAGAAATAGGAGTTTCATTGTGCTATCTCCTTTGCACATATTGCTTCATGCTTAAATGAGTTCATCTGAAAAAAAATTTACTTTTCTTATGACTTTATTTACTTATTTATTTATTGCTGTGCTGGGTAGGAGTACATTTGGGACATTTACAAAAGTTCTTACAATGTATCAAATATATCATATTTGAATTCACCCCCTCCACTGTTCTCTTTTATCCCCACTCCCCCAATTCCCGGAATAGTTTCAACAGGTATCATTTTTCCGCTTACATGTGTACACAGTATTTGCACAATATTCACACTCCTACCTCCCACCCTTTTCCCCATCTCCTCCTTTTTTTCCACTGGTATCAGCCATCCCCCAATCCTCCACAGGACCTATTCTGCCCTACTATTCTCCTATTTTGTGGAAGAAAAAAATTGACACTTTTGCTTGTTTAAGATAGCTACACAGGGAGTTTCCTTGTGACATTCCCATGTATATATGTATATTTACTTACCACCCAGTGAGATAAGATTTTTAAAAGCTGACATATTGACTGGGAAGTGCATTTACCTGCATATTACAGATACCAACCACCCTGCTCATAAAGTAACCTAATCATAGAGTCAGCTATGTAGTTGGGTGGGAGCTGGGATTGTTTCATCAGTTCAAGAATGTCAAGACAGGTCTGTGTGATTCGTTTTTTCCCCTATGGTTCCAAGATGACAGTCCTATCCAGAGCAAACAGCAGAGCAAATAGCAGAGATAGCCGTTTCCTAGCTATCTCTGAATTCTAGATGAGGAATTTGTGAAAGCTTTCAAAAGTATCCAAAATGTTAGCTATTTTTTAAAATTTCCATTTGTAGTAAACTGGGGATCTGAAAAGTTGGGGTTTGCATACTGGTCTCTCTGGTGCCATCACTTTATTTTTGCTACTACATGGGCTATTTTCCAATACACACCCTTTCTTTCCTGGACTTCCCCAGTATTGCTTCCTTCCTTTCTACTGTCATAAACTATTATTTCCACTCAGAATTTCTCTCCTCCCCTGGACACACTTCAGAACAAGGAACTTTTCATCCAGCACACAGCCAATTTGAGGGTTTTTACAGTTTGCTCAGAAGAGGAAAACAGGCAGGAAGTGCATACAAATAACAAAACTTTGGCCTTACCAAAGCTACCAGGGGAATGTAAATGGATCTTGGCTCTTCATTTTTGAGGTCTCAGCACTTCTCCCATCCCTGATTTTTGTTTGGATTTTTCTTCTCCCATAATCACATTTACTCAAATTGCTCCATCCTTGGCCATCTTATTTCTTGACTAATTGACTATGCAAGTCCTAGAAATGACCCTGTAGGATCAGACATTGGCTCAAGTCTGGGTGGGCTGAATTCTGGGTATTTCAAGAACCAATCTGCTTCCTTCCAGCAAAGGACATTTTAGCAAAAGTCGAATGTCCCATCGCCACAATGACATTGGTCACTCAGCTCCTCTCTAGGACACTGATGGTCATAGAAGTAAAAAGAAAAATGGAGGGAAGGAAGAGGAATGGTACCAAGTGCTGGAGGGGATTGAAGGAGAGACAACTTCCCACTACGGTAATAGGAGCCCTCCCAAGAAAGGAGCATCTGCAAGCTTGCCATTCATTCACTGAGCTGTGGAAATATTCAAAGCTTGATGTGCTTTTTCTCTTTCAGATATTCTTCATCAGTAAACAGATAATATTTTTATATTCAATATTATATTCCTATTTTTCTGTTACCAAAAACATCTCTATTTGTGTTACAACCACAGAACATGTCATTCCCCTCTCCTTCACCAAAATATTTCTTAGGTAGGCAAAATTTAAGTAGAAAAAAATTTCTTCTCCAAATTGGCCCTGACATATAGTAAGCACTTAACAATTCTTGATTTGTACACCTCAAATGTTTGAGGTTTTGTATCACTATTTTCTTTAAAAGTGTTTGACTTCCATTTGTCCTTTCCTATAAAAAGCAGATTGGGGGACTGCATACATTCCATAAAGTAAGAAACCAGTAACTGGAAAGTGAGTCAGGATCAATCACCTGAAGACTTTTTCTTATTGGCACTTTATTAACTGTCCTAAAATTGTATTTGTTTTAGTGTCATGATGAACCTCACGTGGGTTCTGATCTTAAATAGTAGCTAGTATAGAAAGACTTTTCCCTTGAGGACCACAAGGCCTTCGTTCCCTGTGAGCTAGATGAGGCAAAAAAAAAAAAAAAAAAATGGTCAGGATCTTTCTGGTACTATGATTTGGAAATGTATGGTTTGGCTGAGGACAGTTGTTCCCCTCTCTCCCCCTGGAAAAGGGAGGTACTCAGGGTGAGTGGAAAGCCTCTCCCCAGTTTGATCAGTTCCCTTGACCACACCAGATGGCTGAAAGCCCCAGAACTCACAATTCTCAGAGTATAGCTTTGGAAAGGTTGGTCACCTGTGGACATTTGAGAGGCCTTCTCTTGTTCACAGCCATGGGGGGAGCTACCCCTGCCAGACAGTACACAGCTCGAATCAGGACACAATTCCCCCCTCTCCTAAGAGTAACTCTATGGGGAAGAACAAGATTGACAGAGAATGCTGTGTGTTCAAACTGAGTAACTCCCATGAATATTTTCCTCCATAAGTCACATTTTCTCACTATCCTAAGTTTGAGTTTAAATGGCTGCATCTGTTGGAGTACTGTACCATGCTTGAATAATGAGGAAACTGCTCAGATTATTTTAGGCCACAGCATCCACCATCGTGCAAAATCACTCAGCAAATGTTCCTTCCATAAAACAAGCCATATCAACTGTTTTTATATTCATAGATTCAATCTTTTGTTTTCTGAGGATGAAATATGTTTTAAGCTACCAAATCTGTTCAGATTCAGAGTGTCTTTAAATTGTTCTGTAAGTTTTCTTATTAGATTATTGTACAGGCACTGCTCACTGCAGATCTCACATAAAACATGAATCGCGTCCAGGTACCTACTTAGGTGTAATCTTTCCAAAGGCAGTGGCATCACAGTTCATCCTGGGAAAGGCTGGCTTCACATGATAAAGGCATTCTCCAGCTTCTGAGAAGGAAATTCTGTGGGATGTGAGGGGGAACAAGGCAGGCAAGAGAATGATTCAGCTGGAAAAACAGAAAGAAAATGGGGAAGGAGGGCCGAATTAGTCCTTGGGGAACTGTGCTGACTAAGAAGTTGGTACTGCCAAAGATGAAGCTGAAGGAAAATAATCATCCAGGCTCAGGGTGAGGGGTTGGAAGCGGTGTGTAATTCCAGGGCTTTAAACTCAGGTCCAACATGGACCCAGGTTGGGTGAGAGGGTGAGTTCAGATCACTAGCCAGTGCACATGAGTCAGGTGTTTCATCGATTGCTGATTTCCATGTGAAACATGGGCCAAGGGTGCCATTTTGTGATTCGTTTTTCTTAAGAGACTCCATGAATTTATATTTGTGTTGGAAATGTCACAATTTTTATATGTTGGCTAACAGAAAATATCTTCTAGCTGGCCCTCGGCCTCAGTGTCCCCCTTGGTTAATTATCATCTGCTTGTTTGCTCAGAATATTTGCAGGTTATTGGATATAAGTAATTAGAGAAGTGACTGGATGTTTTATTGTTTGGTGTTTGCATTAGTCACTGTGACCTTGTTCACCTTCTTAATTTCTTTATTGTTTTTACATGGTACATTGTTTAATATTAAAACTTGTCAATACCCATTACTTCAGTTTTTAAAAATCGCCAAATATAGAAAAAAGGTAAGAAATAGATTTTGGCTTTAAGTCATTAGTTAATATAGGCCAAACTTAATTAATTAGCCTTAGAAACATTTCTGGAATTGAGTCTAAGAAAAGAAATTATGATATTTGCACTTTTGTCCTAAAGTCAAACTGTTCGAAAGACCTCCCTCTTTTGCCAAGACAATGATTATTTAAGTTATCATATAGCTCACAAATTATTCTCTTATGTCAAACAGGAGCCATTAATCTTATTATGATCAAGATCAAGACAAATAACCTGCCAAGTATGTAAGAGTCTGAGATTTGCATGCATGCCAAATATTAGGTATACATATTTTACTTTATCCAAATGAGGCCCTAAGGGGAAAAATTAACCAGATTTCTTGTTATTTAGATGAATTAGTAGCTAGTAGGACTCAACTGAAAGAGAATACTATATATGAAATATTGACAAATTCCAATCTATACAAAAGAGTTATGGCCATTTCTACATATCTACTGCAGAATTCTAAGCAGTGTTCCTTCTATGACCAGTTTTTTTTTCCTTTTTCTGTTTATTGAAAAGGAATATTCCATTTGTCCCTTTCCTAAGACTCAAGATGAACATAGCCCAGGGCATCTCTTGCTTTTCTCCCTGCTTTCCCCTCCCTCTTCCAATAAAATAATCAGGTGAAATGACACTAGGGAGAAGGGGATTTGGGTTAGAAAGGCATAGGTATAATCTGTGAGGGAAAAATGTTTAGAGAAGAAATAAATTTGTGCATTTGGAGAAAAGCTGGATTAAATGGTTGACCTATAAGTTCATGAAAACTCTAAGATCCATGAATTCTCTAATAATTTATGTTTGTCTTGATAGTTCCTTCTAGTTATAGATTTAGCATCTATGTCTATGATTCAGAATCAATATTTTAAACACCAGTGATATATTTCTAATACAGTCATATCTTCTGAGGGTTGTTTTAGGTCAATAGAGTTCCCAGCTCCTATGCTTTAGGGGTTCTTTAAAAATTCCATGATCATCTGCAACCACAGGCACCATACAGCAACTTCTAGCCCTGTTCTCCCTGTCCTGCTCAGCTTTGCTGTCTGTGCTCACTGCCCACATGACCCCTTGGCTCAGCTTCCATGCCATAATCTTGGCAAATCCAGGTGATGGCACTGTCTTGAGGCACTCTAAAAGCAACCCTGTGGTGGCAGAGTTGTGCTGGCCCATCCTGAAGTGGGAAAAGGTCTTCCTCTCCAACTCTGTGCAGCAGAGCCAGGGCTTGAAAAGGCTCACTGTTGGTATGTTTGTTAATGTTTCCCACATTACTCCATGCCACCACCAAGGCTGAGTCTATTCTAGGGCTTTGGTGATAAACAGACACCATTCAACCCCAAACTGTCTTCTTCCTATTTCTGGATATATCTCTCACACACTTCTACTGCCCTGTTCTTCAGGGATAAATGAGGTGTCCCCAGGCATATCCATGGATGCAGATTCTGGTGAAGGAGATAGAAATGGGGTAGCATAAAAGAAAAAAAAAAAAACAGAAAAGGGACAACGCCCTTGATCTGGGAGTATTTCCACCTCAGTTCAGCTAGCTGACTCAAGTGGACAATTGAGAGAAAAGCTATTGGTCTCGTATTCCTTCCCAAGTTTCTCAAGAAGTCCTGTTGCTCTCCTGACCACTGCAGGGATTGTTTGGGCCACAACCATAGAGCTAAATTGGATACTGGGCAAAGTTCTTTGAATTCTTGGAGCCCTGGAGAATCCTGAGAGGCACACTTAACTCTTTACTGACTAAGAGCAAAGTGCTTCCACAGGTATTTATGCTTCTAGGCCTCTATGAACCAAGAATCTTCCCTCCCATTTTACATATGAAAGCTCTGAGAGGTGAGGAAATTTACCTTTAGCCACCCACACAGACTGGCATCCTGGAATGAGAGTTGGGATAAGGACCCAGGGCCCCTGATGTCCATCCAGCCTAAGGCCTTGCCTACTACTCTGCAGGACTCTTTCCTATTATTCTACTAATTGCCTTTAAGGAATTTCTGAGCTGAGACCAAGCAGTTTATTCTCTCTCTTGTAGACAGGTACCTATCTCCTTCATTTTTCTTACTTCATTTGCCTTCAGTTGTTGTTCTGAGGCATTATGCAGATCTGAAGGATTCTGATCACAGGAAGGACAGCAGGGAATTCCCAGAGGCAAGTCCACCACAAGGGAGATGAAATCATCTGAGCACTTCACTATAGTTTCTAAGAGAGTGGTGCTCTGGGTACAGCCTGAAGCTCTGGAGGGGTATGTATGTATGGGTTTGAATTGAAGATTGAATCACTATATCCTAGAGTTTTGCCTCCAGTTACTTCTCCAAATAAATGGAAGTCATGGCAGTCATTTTCTACTGAACTCTCTGGCCCAGAAAAACAATGAGAGAGCTCTACTTTCCCTAGCCCCAAAGCACAATCCATTTCCAAGTCCACTGCAGCCTGAAAGGGGCAATGGCAGTGATCACCAAGTTCTAGACTGATTGACACCTCTGTGGGGCAACTGGGGTCTGAGGCTGCAGATTTGCAAGCCAGCTTACGGTGGCAGTGAGCAAGTAATGGCCTCAATTAGACACCTACCAGTAGGGTTCTAGGAGATGCCTGAAGAGGCTGGCTGCAGCCAGGGAGGTGGGATGAGTTGAGAGCTGAGGATTAATACTGAAGGCTTTGTAACTTTGAGTACAAGTGGGAAAAGCCTGAGACATGCTGATTTCCCTTAAATTGAAGCTCCTCATTTGCCCTCCAGCCTTTCCCCTATACCAGCTCTAAGGCAAACATTCAAAACTATCTACAACCTGAGTGGTTACAAGAATATGCACTTCTCCAGCTTTCAAGATGAAATAACCCATGAAAATGGACTAAGAAGACACCAGAGTGATATACTCCGGTCCTGTTAGCTCAAGAAACAGTAATTGTAGGATGGTTTGAGTGGCTCTATTATCCAGGTCTTACTTTAACCTGCAAAAACTAATGCTGATAGTATCCCAGGATGCCTCCCTGAGAGGTCTTGATTTCAGCAGCTGCCTGGTATAGAGCAGTAGCTCTTAACCCTGCTGCAGATTATGGCTCTCAGGAGAGGTTTTAAAAATAATGATACCTGAGCCCCACCCCAGATCAATTAAATCTGAATGTCTTGAAGTGAGTATAGGACATGATATTTAAAAGATTATATATACCTGCAGGTGATTTGAGAACCTGCAGTGGGAACTAGAAAACACAATAGTAGAGGAAAGAGGTCTTCTGAAGACCCCATTTAAAGTTTCTACCAAACTTTTCAACTGAGTAATTTTGATCAATTTTTCTACCACTTTGAGTTGTAGTTTTACCATTTGTTTCTTTTAGGCTGCAAATTTT
Organism: Castor canadensis; assembly: GCF_047511655.1. Classification (NCBI taxonomy): domain Eukaryota; kingdom Metazoa; phylum Chordata; class Mammalia; order Rodentia; family Castoridae; genus Castor; species Castor canadensis. Next base: position 124,637,460 of record NC_133391.1, on the reverse strand, counting down.
TGTATGTACATTACAGTATTGCTTAGAACAGTGAAAAATGAAGTATGATCTAAATATCCAGTGGAGGATTAATTAAACAAGTAATAATATACACAGGTGCTCAAATACCATGCAACATTTAAAAGGACTTTAAATGAAACAGCACATTATAAAGCAGACCTCATTTTTAAACAAAATAAATACATATATCTATATGTATTAAGGATATACATACCAAAATCTCTTTTCAGTTTTTGTTTACTAGATAAGTGACTTGTTTTCTTCTTTCTACACACTTCTTTCTAATTATTTTGTATTAAATATTAAGGGGAAAAATCTAGTCACCTATGTCAAGCCTTAAATATTAGTGTTGAATAGATCTGTGGAAAATCTCAAAAATAATTATGCTTATATATGTAAAGTTTTTTGTTTTGTTTTTGGTTTTGTCAGTGCTGGAGATCAAACCAAGGGCCTCACCAATGCTAAGCAAGAGCTTTATTGCTGAGCTACACCCTCAACCCCTGAGTTTTAGCTTTTGTATGTGTTAGGCAGCAATCATGCAAAAATCTGCTGCTTTGCTTCTTCTCTGGGTTACTTACCAAAATGTCCTAGCCTTAGACTTCTTCTTCCTGGAGACTGAAGATTAAAAAAGATAGTGGGAAAATGGAGAAGGCATTTCTCCCTCAGTGTGTATTCTGGGTCCTAGTAGACCTGCCCTCATTTCATTGGTGAGAATAGTGAGAAAGGAAGCAGGAGTGAGGAAGTCAGGAGTCCAGAGAATCAGGAGAGAAAGCTCTTGACTTGTTTTCCTTCCCAAGAGCATCCTGTCATATTTTTGCTTGGTGTGTTGGTAGATATAAAGATAAAATAGAGACATGAGTGTACATGATTAGGACATATTTAGGCACACAACTGCTCAATAAATTTCTATTCACTCATGCATGTTTCTAGGAAGTAAATGACAGAACAGTTGTATAATACATGTATAACCTCAGAGAATTATTTCCTGCAAGTCTCAGTTTCCACCCCTAAAAAAGGAAGGGTAATAACAGCATCAACTTCAGTCATAAGAATTAAATGATGTAATGTAGATAAGGTACTAAGCAAAACATCAAACGTATATGCATTCAGTAAGTGCTAACTATTATTATTTCAGTAATTCTTAGCCAAAAATATTGAGGCATTAATAACACTTTCATTATAATCCAGAGCAAGAGAAATGTACATAAAATGATAAAAAATAATTTGGGAGATTATATTTTGATAAGAAAAATGTAATATTTGGCCATTTTAGTAACTTTCTAAAAAGAATTATCTCAAGTGCTCTAAAATAATTCCTCTGAAGTCTGATACCAAGAACAGAGTATTTCATTTCAGAAAGAATGCCTTAGAGAAATGATGAACCACTCATAAAGGCTATTCCACTAGAAAGGCAAGTATTTTTCTGTTATAAAAGTGATTAGAGATGTTTTCAAAACAACACAGTTTATGCACAAAATTAATACTGTATCTTGACTGTGTTGTCAGACTCAAGGTTCAAGAGAACCAGGACTGGGTAGAAGAATGGGGATAAAGAAACTCTCAGATTTTGATGGTTTCAATTCATGGGCTTTACTATCATAAACAGGGTATCAAAAGATAGACTAGTGATTCCCAAACTTGTGATGCCTGTTGGAATCACCGGAAAAGCTTCAAAAAATGTTAGTACCTGGGTTCCAACTTCATAGACTTTAACTGGCTTGATCTGGTACATGGCCTGGACTCCACAATTCTTTAAATATCCTCAGGTGATTCCAACTTGCAGACAGCTTTGAGAACCACCGGCCTAGACAAAGGATCCACTTAAGCAAGCATAGTCCCTCCAAAGGGATGTCTCCCTTCCACTTTCCTCAAGGGATGTTCCCAGAGTGGGGCAATGGAAAGAAGCCTCGTGTAGGGCCATTTTCCTTTCCACCTCTTTTTCCCTACCCTCTGCTGAAACCAGTCAGAAACATTTACCTGACATCATCTAAGATGACGCAGTTGTGGAGGCCTTGTTTTGTCAGCATTGTGCTACTTCCCATTCTCTGTATCTCTGCCTCAGTTTTCATAAAGCCTCCCTTTAGCTGTGCAGGCACCGTATGACCAGAAAACTTCCATTGATGGCCACTTAAGAGCCTCCAATAATAATTCTATACCAAGTGACATTACCAAACCAGGACATGTTTCAACCACATTAATTTTAGGTAGAAGCCACTTTGGATGGAAACTTTGAAAAATCATCAGGCAAAGAAGCTAAATTTTGGTTTTGGTATTGCTTTTATTTTTGGTGCTAGGGAACAAACCCAGAGCTTCACATTTGCTGAGCGCACACTCTATACTCTTCCACTGAGCTACACCCCCAGCTCCAAGAACTGAGATTTGAACACAACCCCTTTTTCTATATGTGTGTTTCTATCAGTAAGAGAGTAAAGTAAGTTGGGTAAAATATAAACTTAGTTTTTCAACTAAAAACAAGGGAGTTATCTGCTCATCTTTTCAACATAGTTGTCTTTATTGTTTATACTGGAAGTAATAATCTAAGATCATTTTCAAACTTGAATTTGAAGCCAGAAGAATTTCACTTCCCAGATTCTAGCTGAAAAAAAGGACTGAGAAATGTATAATGGATGTGGATGATGTACAAAATGGGATTGCATAGAAGAGAGTTTGTTGGCCTGGAAAGATAAAAATAGCTTCAAGATTTAAAAGTGCTTTCATGATAAAAATAATTTCACATTGTCCTTGGAACATACCTGTGTGATATTTTTATTCTTGTGTTATAGGTGAGGAAAAGTAGGCTCATATAAATTAAGTGTCTTGCCCAAGGTCACCTTGTCATTAAATGGAGTCAGTGCTTCCATGCATATAACTCCTGACTCAAAATCCACCAGACTTTCCACTATGCTGTTACTGGAAGAAAATAAATGATGTCTGAATGTAGTTCTAATTTTTAAACAATTTATAACTTTTTGCTTTTCTCTTCATTCTATATACAACTGCCAGGAATAGGCTTAGCTCTGTTAATGATCAATAATTAAGGAGAAGTGTCAATTAGTGTCTTTTGCAAGCATGAGTAGCTGGCTCTATATATCTTGGGTAAATAGGAGTATTTAAGGAGGACTTATTAGAAAATTATGGGAGGATCCTACAATTAAATGGGAAATGGGGTAACAGGAGAAAAGGGTTTGGAAAATAGACATGAACAAAGGAGCCTATACACGCTCTATAACAGAATCACAAGACTGGGATGTCATCACTATCCAATGCCACTGATAAACACTGCTGCTTCTAATAAGTCCTAACCATTGCCTCTCCTTGGTCCACACACTCCAGACTCAATGCTCTGGCAGGATTGCCCAGCTATTCGTGTGTAGCATCCTGGCTTCAGGGAGTAGGGAGGGAGGCTCTCCCTTTCAGCTTCCACAGTAGATATTACAAACCCTCAATACCACCAGCAATGGAAAAACGGTTGCCAAAGGACTATCTCCTGCAGAACAATACTGGTCAGAGAAGATATAACCATACACCCTGATTCTCTGCAATACTAGAAAATCCCATAAGAAAGGCTTCCAGGGAAATTTAAAAGCTATTATAGAAAGAAAAATACTCATTCTTTTAATTTAAAAAAAAAATCTGTGGTGAAGAACAACTTCATTGGAGACAGTCATCAATTTACACATTGATCAAAAAATAAAACTCTGCCCCTGAGGAATCTGTCATTGCTCAAGTGAGGTGGTTGGTAGGACTACTCTGTCATTTTCTAATCCAGCTCCAGCACTTCATTCAACAGGGGTCACAGTCACTTCAGGCCAGAGTCTAGAAACACACTCCTTGTTGACTTGTTCATTCATTCATTCATTGTTCAGTCCTACTTATTATGCACTCTTCTACATGTTAGGTACTGTGGTTTTCAATATGTGGTTCTGGGAATCTGAAGATAAAAATTTGAAGATCCTGAAAACAATACTCTTGTTTGTGCATGTGTGTGGTGACTAATCCTCACATGTTTTTGAGTGAGTGTGTGTGTTACTAGGCAAGAATTAGAGATAATCTCATTCTTCAAGCTACATAGAGAGTTTAGGGAATTTAGAAAACTCCATTATTAATAACACTGGAGTAGCAGAGATATTAACATGTTTGGACAGTGTTAAAATTTTTCATCATTTTGAAAATTCACCTCCTTCTCTATCTTTTAGCTTTCTACCTGCTAGGGTTTTTTCTTTTGTCCTGATGTGCATACACTCATACAACTAAATGGTGAAAATTGCTTGTTGCTTATCAGTAAGTGCCATTTTTAGAAAGAATCTTAGCTCTTAAAAATTTTTGTTTTATAAATCTTTTTGGCATGCTTATTGTTGTTCAGAAAAATTAAAAGAAAAAGCTCACCAAAGGTAGATTTATACTTAAAGTTTGGACTAATTTAGGTGATAAAAACTGAGCCAAAGCCATATATGGGAAGAGCTGAGCAATGCCTTAATGTTATCATGGTTTAAATATTTTCCTAAACAGTGCAAGCACTGCCATAATTTGTTGCAATATCCTTTTTTCCCTGGAACCGTACCTGGGTTGTATCAGCTCAGTGTCTGTTTTCATAAACCCAAACAGAAAGAGCTCCTGGCGCAATGAGGCTTAATAGGCAAAGCATAGAGAGGCACAGTGCACTTCATAAAGAGAGTTTATTCTTAGGAGAAATTGTGTAAATACCTTTTCAAGTGTCAAAATAATAACCTTTTGTTTCAGGAAGTTGAATGTAGGAGCATCTATGTTTGCTTTTTTAGCTATTTGGAAGGCCATTTCCATTTAAAAACAAGTAAAAAGAATGGTGATCTTGTCTACTTCATAAAGAAAGTAAAAGCATAAGCTTCTCAAATACAACTATAAATACTGAACAGAGTTTCTCTAAATTCTTCATTTCCTGGGGCTACTCTTGTTTGGAAAAGGATGCTGGGGATTGGACCCAGGGCCTAGTGCATGCTAATCACATACTCTACCACTGAGCTATATTCTTTGCCCTCTGGAAGCTATCCTTAAATTTAGTGCCCAGGAAAAATGTCTTTCTTGTGTTCCTCATTCTTTGGGGAGTCTGGTATCCTACATTCCCTCACACACACATATACCCCATAGATAGGCCATTTTGTTCGAGTAGATTTGGGTAACTGGGGCCTTTTCCTACAGCACTGTTGTCAGCCTGTGCTTCAGCCTGAAGCCCTGATGTTGCCAGACTTCCCTCTTTAATACTCTTCTTGGTACTTGAGTCTCTGGCCCGCTCTGCCCACAGCTCCATCCATCTGTACACACTGGTTGAAGTCTGGACTCCCACAGTTGTGCCTCCATTTCTCATGGCACCACTCATACCAGTTAATCTTCCCTCCTCCCTACTATCCTCTAGCTACCATCCCTGAGAACTCTTTCATCTGCTGATATGGTCCAGGGGACAACCATAACATTTCTCTATTGGACCATATAGGTAGTCCCTTCAGTCTCACCCTGCGTTCAGATTTGTGCTCATTATTTCTGACATGTCACCAACCTATTTTATTGCCTGGCTACACCAAGCCTTCTCAACTTTGAAGAGATTGATGTGGTTGGTAATACTGAAATTCAGACAGGATGAGTTAGTACTTCTTAACCTCAGCTATAGTAATAAATAAGAAGCTTGTAAACTATAATGAGTGGTTTTCACACATTTGGTTCTGTTTTCCAGATTCCATGGGATCTGGAAAGCATATTTCCTGAGGTCCCCTAGATCAGGCATTCTGGATACTCCAGGAAATAAAGCTGACATGGTTCACCCTCATGTATTTTATATATGCTGAAGGAAACTTATAATAAATAAGAAAACAAACAATTAAGAACACTGGATTCATATTAGAGTCACTTGGAATTTAAAACTCTAGTTGCTCAGGAGGCAGCCCATATCAATTACATCAGCATCTCTGGGGGTGGAGCCCAAGCTCACCAGAAGCGTCTAATGGACAACCAATTTCCTGCCCTAGTGTCAGGATAAGAACTAAACATGAAGTTCATTATCTAATTTTTTTTCTTCCATAGATGAATGTATGTACCTACAAGAGACCCAGGCTTCAAGACCAAGTTCACATACACATTCAAAGCTTTATGCCTCTTTGCATTTAGACACATTGAAGATTGGAGGTTACTCCAATCTCTTCCTCAACTCCATGTCTAATTCTGAGCTACAACTATTCATTCACCAAAGATTTATTCAGCACCTATTAAGTACCTGGCCCTGGTGAATACCCCAGGAAATAAAACAGGTTGATTTACCCAATTTATATCTGCTAGAAGAGATAGCAGGCAAGTAAGAAAACACAAGTGTTATCTGTACAATGACAATAATATAAAAGGATAATATGAGAGTACGTATGCCAAATCTGGGGAGCAGAGAAAAGGCAGCTGATTTAGGTATGCAGGAAAGTCCTCTGTGAGGGGTGACATTTTATGTCAAACCTGACATAGCTAGCTATGTGAAGATCTGGCATGCTCTGCCAGCCAGAAGGAGTGAGGGCAAAGACCCTGAGGCAGGAACAAACTTGGCGAGTTCCAGAACCCAACAGACTGGAGTGTGATGAGAGGTGGGAGGGCAGGACAAGACAAGGTCAGAGGGAGTTAGCAACCAGCCTGGTGAGGCCATGTTGGGTCACAGAGAAGAGTAGATTTGATTTAAAATGCAGTAAAAAGCCATTACAGGATGAGATTTATGTTTTTAAAATATGTAAGAAAAGAGAGGAATCAGTTACTCAGGTAATAGTGGTTTATATTAGAGGTATTGTTTTGGAAGTAAGGCCAGCAGGACTTCCAGATGAGTTGAGGGCTGGAGGGGCAGCAAGAAAGATAAGAAACAGGGAAGAATTAACAAAAATTATTCCTTTGATTGGTCTGAGCCAAATGGGGGTGCAATGTCATGAAACAAAGAGGTCTAGGTGGGAGGATGAGAGAGCAAAAATCAAAAGCTCTGTTTGAATATAATAACTTAAAGATTCCTTTAGGCATCCATTAATATCCATTAGAAGCTAATGTCCATTTGGACGTCTCTGGAGCTCAGAGAAAAGGTCAGGGCTATAAATTTAAATTTGGAAGACATTGGCATGAAGGTAGAACTTAAAAGTTTGTGACTGGGTAAGTTTGTTTGGGAAGAAAATGTAGATACAAAATAGAAGAGAGCTAAGGACTAAGCACAGAGGCGCTCTTAAATTTAGGTAGAAGAGAAAGATCCAGTGAAGGAGACTGAGGAGGCCTCCAGGGTTACAGGACCTTGAAAGACAAGAGAAAAGGTGCATCAAGATAGGTGTGACGGTTATACCAAATGGTGCCAGAATGTCAAATAAGATGAGGACAGAGAGAACAGTGGATTTTGTGAGAGAAATTCTTGGTGACCTTGATAGGATCCAATGGAGCACTGGGAACAGAAATCCAGACTGGAGGATTGAAGAGACAGTGACATGTGAGGAAGTGGAGATAGTAGCTATTGACACACCTGCTGAGAAGTTTTGCTATTCCTGGAAACACGTACTTATTCCCTGCCTGATTTATACCTCTGAGTAAACAAATTTATTGCAAGTGAGTGCATTACATGCTTGATCTCATATATTCAGTGCATCCACTGCTTGCCTTAATGGCCACCCTAAACTTAAATGAATCCTTTGAGTAAGATCAGCTCTGCACTCACCCCATACATGGACAACTGCTGAGAAGAATAACTGCTTCCTTCCAACTCTACCTCTCCAACTAACCATCACAAGCAAAGAAAAACAAAAATAGATGGTAACTTAAAATGGCTATAAAGGAAAAAAAGGCTATTAACTGTCAGGAAAAGCCTTCCAATTTAGCTTCAATCTTAAATAGTATAAAGTAAGGCTTCTTCACATTCCTATTCATTTTGGCTAAAAATCTGAATAAATTTATATGGCTTTTAGATGAGCTAAATCTTCATTCTATTCCATAGCATATGGGAAACACACATCCTCCTTTATGGAGATTAAATGGTCCTGCCAGCACCTTTTAGGTTATGGCCTAAGGAAGCAAATGTGTGTGTTTGGCTAGTGAGAAAGAACTCAAATAGAAAAATCTACTTTTTTAGAAAAGAGTCTTGGTAACAACACAAGTCTCAAAAAGAGTTATCTAGGGTGTCTTGTAGCTAAGCCTTTTAGGGTACAGTTGTGACTGAGATCAATTACTGTAGAGGTATCTGTTTGAGCCTGTATTTTGCACAGAAGGATAATTTTTAACACTCAAAGTCAAAATCACCTTGCCCTGGAAAGAACTGGAGCCTGGAAGTCTCTTTGGGGAGGGAATACCCTCATTAGACACTGAGGAACACTCAAGAGTGGTTCATGATCTTGGCCAGAGCTGGGTTTGACAGAAGCCTGTGGCCATAGCAGCAAAAGAAGATTAGTTCTGAATTCTGTGGAGAAATCTCAATTGAGAGCAAGAAGTAGTGATCATGATGAGGAAGTGGAAGGCACACAGGAAATTCTGGGAGGGACCATGTGATAAATCCAATGGACATCAAATATCCCAGATGGGGGGAATATGGAGAAAAAGTTGTGTAACTAGGGTAATTATATTCTTCCTGGATTTATTGCCACACACATTCACATGAAAATCCAAATATGCTTAGTAGTTGTTGATTTGTTATAGAATGAAAATCATGACCCTATCTGCATGTATTCCTACAGTTCAGCTTTGTGTGCATATCATGCACTTTACTTCTTAAAAAAAAATACATCTAAGCAGCTAAACAAAATACATGCAATCTGTTGATTTGATGCAGAATTCCTACATTTCTGGTACTCCAGCTACTCTTTTAATGACCTTTGCTTATCTTACTAACTGGATTAAGGAAAGTTCTCCATTCCTTCTGTGAAGCCTACTGAACTCATGATCAGGTTAGCAAGCTGCTTCTAAGCCAAGTCTATACTTCTAAACCACCAGTCAAGTTGCACACTTACTACAAGTCAGGTATGTTGGGTTCCAAACCTATTTATGATGTAATTTTGAAGAAGTAATTTGATGAACTAGGGTAACAAAAAGAGAGCTGTTAGTATAAAAACTACATTGATGAACTAGTAAGGAAAAATTCTATCAAATTTGGTGTAGACAAGTAACTATAAAAGGCTATGAAAAATAATCATAAAATTCTAGAAAGGTTCTGTACTTTGTGTGCATCAAAAATAACTTCCAGTTCCTGCTGTACTTTAAAGAAATTGAAACTGGAAATTGGAGCTGATGTATTATGAGTGTGGTTTCTGCCAGATGGAGAATTACAATCAATTGATCTATACTAAGAGAATACCTTGACCAATTACCCAAAAACTGGTAGATGAATAACTAAATATGTCTCCGTTTAAAATTAGTTAACTTGTTAACCACCCAATAACCAGTCAGTGACAACAGCTAAGAGAATTTCTACTGTACCTGCCACTGTACCTGTTCATTCTGTACACTTCAAGCATCACCTCTTTTGAGAAGCTTGGCTAAAATCATCTATATTCAAGAGAGATAGCTTAGGAATATAAATTTTTCTAGGTTCTATCCCTGGATTCAGACAAAAACTCCAGAAAGTTACATCACCAACCATTTTGCTGTAGGTTATGGTGGAAGTTCCTTCACAGAAATATGATTTTAGTATTAGACTGTCACATGAAGGCTATTCTGCCTGCTCTGTTAAGCCACTGTCTCAGCTTTCCATTGCACTATTCAAAGCCTGGTACATGAAGGGCCACATGACAAACTTGCCTCAAAGTTAAAGCCTGCAGACAGCCACACAGAAACACTGGAGGAGTGGGAGAGGACAGAGAAGAAAGAAGAGCAATCATAACTTTAGAGATGACTAATGTCTCAACCAACTGAATATGCTGCTCTTTTGTCCCCTCTGCTTTGACTTGTTTTCTTGTGGATTTATGGATTTTGAAAGTCAATAAATCTAATAAATATGCATTATTTATCTACTAGGCATATTTAATGTATAATAAAATTCACTTTTTGAACATTTCTGCAAATTTGCACAAGTGCCTCAAGTTGTGTGGCCACTACTAACAAGATACAGAAAAGTTCCATCACCCCTAAACTCTCTCATGCTAACCCTTACAGTCAGTCCCTCCCTGCTTCCTGTCACTGGCAAATGCTCATCTGCTCTTTGTTGATATGATTTTACCTTTGTCAAAGTGTCATTTAATTGAAATTTTGAAGTGTGTAGCCTTTAGAGTGTAGCTTCTTTCACTTAGCCTAGTGCACTTTCCTTGAGATTGATCTGTGTTGTGAAATGCTCCCTCACTCCCTTTTATTGTTCAGAAGTATCCTGTTGAATGAATGTGTCATTGTTTTTTATCCATTCACCCAATGAAGGACATTTGTGTGGTTTCCAGTTTGGATAATTATGAAATAAAACTACTGCAAACATTTGCATTTAGGTTTTTGTGTGAACATAAGTTTTCATTTATTTGGGGTAGATGCCTAGGAGTGGAATTGCTGGATCATAGGGTAATTATATATTTAACTTTGTAAGAAAATGCTGCACTGTTTTCCAAAGTGATTGTACCATTTGGCATTCCAACCAGCAATGAGATTACAATGTTGAGATTATCCCCTCCAGTGCTTTGGTTTGTTTCAATCATTTTAAAGTGTACAGAGGTATCTTATGTTTTTAATTTGCATTCCCCTAATGAGTCATAATGGTAAACATCTGCTTATGTGACTATTTGCAATCCATACATCTACTTTGCTGAAGGGTCTAAGTCTTTTGCTTATTTCTTATTGGGTTGTTTTCTCACTGTTGAGTTTTGAGAGTTTTTATAAATTCTGATATGAGTCCTTATCAGATATGTAATTTGCAAATATATTTTCCCTGTTTGAGGTTTGTATTTTCATTTTTTTAATAATGTTTTTCAAAGTCTTATACCTCTGCTGGATGTGGTGGCACATACCTGTAGTCCTCAACTACTCTAGAGGCTGAGGTCAGAAGAGTCCAGTTTGGGGCTGTACAGGGCTGTGCCTACTGGGTGCCTGCACTAAGTTCCATTTCAGTATGGTTACCTCCCTGGAGTGGGGCACCCTTAGGCTGCATAAGGAGGAGTAAACCAGGCCAGGGCAGAAACAGAGTAGGTCAAAACTCCCATGCTGCTCAGCAAGGGATCTCGCCTGTGACCAGCCACTGCACTCCAGCCTGAGCAACATGGTAACATTCTGTTTAAAAGAAAAAAAAAATTTTAAGGCTGGGTGTGATGGATCACACTTGTAATCCCACCACTGGGAAGCAGAGGTAGGAGTATCCAGAGTTCAAGACCTTGCTCTTTGCACCTCTTCTTACCCAGCCCTTCCTTCTTCTTCTCTTCTTCCACAGGGTCAGTTCTGATGAAAGTGCTCCCGTCCTCCTCTTGCTACCTCTCCCTTTAATCTTTCATAAATTCCCCCATTTCCAGTTTCATCCTAGTCCCTTCTTCCCAGAGTACCCAAACTGAAGAAAATAAATTAGTATTTTTGCAGAGGTCAATATAGTAAAACTCTTTAACCTATATTTCATTTATAGAATTGATGCTAAAGAAATAAACAGAAATATTTATACAATTTTATGCAGGTATGCTTGAAAGTTTTATGTATAATTCAAAACACTGAAAATAAAATCAGTGAAAAAGGATTGCATACATTGTTATATTCTATAAAACACTGTACATGGTCTCAAGTTAAAAGATAAGTGAAGTTACTCATTATATTGTTATGTGAGGAAAAATTGCAGTGGCACATATGATGAGTTCCATCTTATTAAAATATGTATGTAGACAAAAAAATAGAATATATAACCAAGGTTGTAATTTTATTTTTTGTGTTTTGTCCTGTAACTTCTAAATTGTTTGCAACAAACATTTTTATAGTACTTAACTTACATCTATACAGGCATCACAAAATGTGAAGGAAAAATCAAGCTATAGTCAACTATTACTCTTTAGATGATATGAGTAATATTATTTTTTTATCTCCTGAATTTTTCAAAAATTTTAGTGTTCTTATAATCATTAAATTCACATTTTTTAAACCAATGCAAATCATTTTAATGTAGAAAAATAGTGTTAACAAACGATGCTGGATCATTGGACATCCATATTGAAAAATATAAGTTAATGTATGCATTATACTTTGTACAAAAATTAGCTCAAAATGGATCAAATTGTACCCAATTTACAATTAGACCCAAATTTTAAACTATAAATCCTAGTAGCAGTAGTAGTAGTAGTAGTAAGACTGGGTCCCCAAAACTCTTCCACAATGTGTATGGGAGCCCCTGAGACAAGATGGCCTGCTAAAAAAGTCCTGCAGAAGAGGCCTGGGTTTAATGGGCTCTCACTGCTGGGTCCTTGGAGGGCAGCTCTGGAGGTGTGGCATTGTTGACCATGCCTAGGGTCCAGTGCTGCAGCTGGAGGCATTGAGCTCACTAGGCCACACAACAGGTTCTCTCCAATATGTCTGCACACTCACTTCCCACCAGCAGTGTGTACCATGGCAACAGCAAAACAGGACCCTGGTTATCACGTAGGCTATTCTTATCTTTCTTGAGTGCAGCAAGTCTTACACTGAAAATCATATCTCATTTCTAAATGTTATTTTGAATTTCCTCTATTAGTAATATAGTTGTACTTATGTTCGGTGACACCTGATAGTTCTACATTTGGCAATTACTTATCACCTTCACCCTTTTGCTATTAAGGCATTAATTTTTTCAATGATTTTTAATCCAATATTCTAAATCCACTTTCTGTCAAATTATTGCCAATGTTTCTGCAATCTGTTCTTCTTTTTTTTTTTTTAATCAGTCCTTTACTAGATTTTCTGTTGGATATTTTATTTTATTTGCTTAGGAAGATTTTCCCTAAGTAAACATTAGAAACTTCCTGCATTTTCTACTCTAATTATTAATTGATTTTCCTTCTTTTCATTTTTTGTTTTAGTACATAACTTTTAAATATTAGCTAGTTTTCACAGCACTATTTATTTTGTACTGAGGATTGAACCCAGAGCCTCCTACATGCTAGGCAAGTATTATATCACTTGAGCTATACCCCCAGTCCTTTTGTTTGCATTTTGTTTTTGAGATAGGATCTCTCTAACTTTGCCCGGGCTGGCCTCCAACTCTTGATCCTCCTGCCTTGCCTCCCTAGTGTCTGGAATTACAGATGTATACTATCATGCCCAGCTTTGCAAAGCTATTTTAAAAAATAATCTATTCTTTTTCTGTGTTCTGCTAGGCCATAAGTATCAGCTTCTTATTCCTTAAATATACACTTGCTATGTTGGCCAAAAAAAATGTTGAAAGTTCAAAGGAAACTCTTGACTAGCATCCATCTTACCAAATCCCAGATTTTACTAATGACACAGAGGGTACTGACACAGATGAGGCATTCCTTTCTAGAGGAACCTGAGTCTATCAGACACAGCTTCCCAAAACTGTCCCTTTCTCTTGCGTTAGGATATGTTTTGGTCTCAGAGTTAACAGCTGAGTTCTGAACAATTCATGTGAACATGTTGTTCTAAAAAGTCCATTTTCATTTTGAGGTTCTCAATTTTATACTTTTTTTTAGTTAGGCAGATAGAAAATGCTTATATGACTACCTCCCAATCTCCAGTCAGCCATTCCCCATAAATCCATAAAGTGCAGGTTTATTTACAATATGCAGTCTAGACAGACCAGGTCAATGCTGCCAAAAAGCATTATTTTAGATAGGAACTTTCTGGTATCTTTCCACTAGCAAATACCATTAGCAAGTTTACAAGGAACTCCTGTGGAAGTCAATCATTTTTTCCTAGTAGCAGGAAGGGAGTCTCAGGAAACTGTTAACTCTTTAGTTCCCATGTGGACACCACTTGATCTACCAGTAAAAGGAAAAAATGCAGGATATTCTTTTGTATTCGGTTTATGTCACCTCCAGCACAATGAATTGAATAACATAAGTTCTGTGTCTAGAATTCACCACCATTGTGTGGCACTACATTTACATGACAATAATGAATGAAGAAAATAGGTGCATGAGTTGTGTATGTAGTGCAGTGATAGAGTGCTTGTCGAGCATGCATGAAGTCCTGGGTTGGATTCCCAACACAGCAAAAAAAAAATTTTTAAATATAAAGTTATTGAACACAATACTCATTTTTTTCTACATGTACCTCCTCCTTTTGTCATTACATATCTCTATGAACAGTCAATGTTAGGAGAAAACTCCTTTGTACCATCCCAGATATTTTCTTTCATGTGGAAGTAGCCTTATTAATGTCATATTTATGGCATTTTTGAACCATAACAGGAGGCATATTCATCGTTTATAAGTGATACAGCATTGCTATTTCATATTTAAAAGCAACTGCTTAGAGCACACACGTTATGTGCAGGAGAACATATAACTCATACTGCAGCATATCTTGAAATAGAAAGTCTACTTAAGTGTGAAAATACTCAAAACTTTTAGGATGTTAAATTAAGCAAAGGACTCTCCATTGTATTCCCTTTGTGTAAGAAACATTAATATCAAAATACTAGACTACTGAGGAAGGTCAACATACATCAGAAAAATTCAATGAAAATAATAATTTTAGAGCTGTAACTAGGGTAACAAGAAGTGATTCTATTTCACAAAGCATTGTCTTCTGAACATAAAAAATGGTGGAGAATCAGTTTATGGACATGTGACACAAGTTTTATACTGTGGAAAACATGACAATATTATCTATATTCTGTGTTCTTTGAGCTTAAACTTCAGTGGGAGAGGAGGAAAATCAAGCAGGCAGTGATAAAGAATTAAGTATACTAGGATCTCACAGAGATGGTATATAATGTTGGTTATGGATCTGACAGAGGGGATTTCTCAAAGTGGCATAGATATCTAAGATCGGACTTTATAAATGTATAAGAATTGGTGAGAAGAAAAGAACTGAGAAAAATGTAACCTCCAAAAGAGAATGTACAAAGGCCTCGAAGGCAAGAGATCATGGCACACTCAGGAATTGAAAGTAGTTTTGAATAAGGCTGTCGTAGCAGTCAGTGAACAGAAGAGATAGACTAGGCTGGAGATGTAAGAACCATGTTGTAAGACGTTAAGGAGTTGGCTCTTACACTGAGGGCAAAAGGGAGCCATTGAAGAGTTTCTAAGCAAAGGAATAATATAGCTAAATTTGCGAAGAATACTGTAAGAAGTTTACTCTAGCTCTGCAGTACTCTGGAGAATAAGTAGTGAGGGGACAAAAGTTAGGAGGATGTTGGTATAATTTACATGGGTAGTGATGTTAACCTGACTGTGAGTACCATGAGACTAGAAAGAAGCAAAAGGAAAGAGTATAATTGAGAAGATAGAATCAAAATGATTAATTACATCTATGAAAAGAAAGCGTAGAATAATTTAAAGATAACTCATAAAATTTTCACTTGGTCATCTGAGTGAATGGGGATGTCATGCACTGAGGTAGGATATACCCGAGGAGACTATGTGGGGCAGGACAATAGTACTGAGCTTGGGCTATGGATGGGAAGTCGAAGTGGAGATGCCTAATAAACTGCTGGATAAATTGATCTGGACTTCAGTAAAGTGATCTGGGTGGAGATGATATGGGTCAGGAAAATGTGTAATATGAGAAGACAAACTCTAGGGCAGAACCCTGAGCACCATGAGATAAAGGAACCAACACTGGGGTTAAGAAACAAACCCTCAGAGGCAGGAGTAAAATTGAGAAAGGCAACATTACAGAAACAATGAAAAGAAAGATTTTTCAGGGAGGAAGAAGAGGTCAAGAGTGTGTAATGCTGCAGAAAGGTAGTAAAATAACCAAAAGTTGTTCTCCGAATTTAATAGTAAGGATATTAGGGATCTTGGATCCGACTGTTTCAGGGGAGGAGGAAGACACTATGTGAAGTAAGAATGGAAGGTTAGAAGGCAAGTTATCCCAGACATCTTTGAAAGAACATGGTAAAGAGAAGGACAGAGATAGGCTGGCAAGTGACAAAGGGTTAAGGATTTTTTTGCAGATGGAAGAGGCTGGAATGTGTGTGATCCAACTTTCATGAAGCTAAAACCATCTGCAGAATTTTTTTATCTTATGAAACAGGATATGCATATGCAAAGTGAGTTAATGCGTTAATCTAAGTGTGTAGTTCCATCAATTCCCATGTGTGTATACATCTCTACAACCACCACTCAGATCTAGATGCAGACACTTCCAGCATCCAGAAGTTTCTCTCATGCCTCATCCCAGTCAACCTCACACACCAGGAGATGATGGCTGATTTCCATTACCGTAGATTAGTTTTGCCAGCTCTTAAACTGCATGCAAATGAAATCATTCAGCATATCAGAGAGATTCATTCATGTGTTACAAATGACAGTGGCTTTTTTATTACTGTATAATTTTTCATTGTGTGAATTTTTTCACAATACAGTAGTTTATCCATTTTCTTATTGAGTGATATTTGAGTTGTTTGCAGTTTAGGACTTTTATGAGTAAAGCTGCTAGGAATATTCTTGTGTGTATCTTTTGGTGGACATAGGTTTTTCAGTTTTTGGGGAAATGCCTAGGAGTAAACTGCTGGATTGACAGTAGGCATATGTTTAGCTTGAGAAAATGCAGTTGGGTTTTTGAAGTAGACTCAATTATACTCCTCACAGCAATGTATGGAAAAATCTCACGAAAGCTTGCTGTTATCTCTTTTTAATTTTAGCTGCTTTCTGGTGAGCAGACATTTTGAAGGTCAGGTTGTCTGAGTTTATAAACCACAGTTTCTCAGTCACTATTTATAAAAATTTCAAAGCTTTCTACCGTAAGCACTTCCCATCATTGGCTATTACCCTTCAGTAAAGCAAATCTAATATTAAAAACATATAAACATAATTCAAGATGTTTTATGAGAAAGAGGTAATTTAATCATCCTTTATAGTTAGCTAAATTATAATATAATGATCAGGAAAATCCTGTCAGAAAGAGTCTCACCCCTAATTATGAATATGTAGGAAAGATTATCAGCCAATGTATTACTAAAAGTCAAGTTGGCTTGTATGGAGGTAGAAATTCCTCACTGATATGTCTATTCCAATATACACTCTGTATACATAGTGAGTTTAGAAATAATGGCTCAGTTTCCTCTTCCTATTTTCATTTTAACGAGCTATGTTTGAAATCATCACTCATTATAATCAGAATTATAGACTCAACTATTTTTTTTTCATTTTTCTTTTATTATTCATATGTGCATACAAGGCTTGGTTCATTTCTCCCCCCTGCCCCCACCCCCTCCCTTACCACCCACTCCGCCCCCTCCCTCTCCCCCCCTCAATACCCAGCAGAAACTATTTTGCCCTTATTTCTAATTTTGTTGTAGAGAGAGTATAAGCAATAATAGGAAGGAACAAGGGTTTTTGCTGGTTGAGATAAGGATAGCTATACAGGGCATTGACTCACATTGATTTCCTGTGCATGGTTGTTACCTTCTAGGTTAATTCTTTTTGATCTAACCTTTTCTCTAGTACCTGTTCCCCTTCTCCTATTGGCCTCAGTTGCTTTTAAGGTATCTGCTTTAGTTTCTCTGCGTTAAGGGCAACAAATGCTATCTAGTTTTTTAGGTTAGACTCAACTATTTTGAAGAATGTTAGTGGGTCTTTCAGGGGAGAATAATGAAGAAGAAGGAGCTATTAACATAAAACTGGGTGTGACAGTTTTACATTTGGGCTCACAGTCTTTCTTTCTCTTTGATGCAGTTTCAGTTTGTGCAACATCTTAAACTTGACAAAGAAAATAAGTTATGACATACTCAGATAACATTATCTGCATGATTTATTATTGCTTTAAATATTTATTCATGTTAACATAATACACATAGCCAAGCATGGTGACTCATGTTTATAATCCCAGCTACTTGGGAAGCAGAGATAGGAGGATCATGGTTTGAGGCCTTAGGGAGTATGTTAGTAAGACCCTATCCCTAAAAACAAGCGTGGTGATACATATCTGTAATCCCAGCTACTCAGGAGGAGAAGCTGTGGGCAGAGGCTGGCCAAGGCAAAAGCATAAGACTTTATCTAAACAACAGACTAGGTGGGAATGTAGACTAGTACAACCACTCTGGAAAAAAATTTGGAGGCTACTTAAAAAGCTGGACATCGATCTACCATTTGATCCAGCAATACCACTCTTGGGGATATACCCAAAAGACTGTTACTCCAGAGGCACCTGCACATCCATGTTTATTGCGGCACTATTCACAATAGCCAAGTTATGGAAACAGCCAAGATGCCCCAGCACCGACGAATGGATTAAGAAAATGTGGTATCTATACACAATGGAATTTTATGCAGCCATGAAGAAGAATGAAATGTTATCATTCGCTGGTAAATGGATGGAATTGGAGAACATCATTCTGAGTGAGGTTAGCCTGGCCCAAAAGACCAAAAATCATATGTTCTCCCTCATATGTGGACATTAGATCAAGGGCAAACACAACAAGGGGATTGGACTATAAGCACATGATAAAAGCGAGAGCACACAAGGGAGGGGTG
Source organism: Castor canadensis (assembly GCF_047511655.1). Classification (NCBI taxonomy): domain Eukaryota; kingdom Metazoa; phylum Chordata; class Mammalia; order Rodentia; family Castoridae; genus Castor; species Castor canadensis. Next base: position 124,618,918 of record NC_133391.1, on the reverse strand, counting down.
AGGATAGGTAAGACACCTAAAAAACTAGCTAGCATTTGTTGCCCTTAACGCAGAGAAACTAAAGCAGATACCTTAAAGCAACTGAGGCCAATAGGAAAAGGGGAACAGGTACTAGAGAAAAGGTTAGATCAAAAAGAATTAACCTAGAAGGTAACACTCACGCACAGGAAATCAATGTGAGTCAATGCCCTGTATAGCTATCCTTATCTCAACCAGCAAAAACCCTTGTTCCTTCCTATTATTGCTTATACTCTCTCTACAACAAAATTAGAAATAAGGGCAAAATAGTTTCTGCTGGGTATTGGGGGGGGAGAGGGAGGGGGCGGAGTGGGTGGTAAGGGAGGGGGTGGGGGCAGGGGGGAGAAATGAACCAAGCCTTGTATGCACATATGAATAATAAAAGAAAAATGAAAAAAAAAATAAACAACAGACTAAAAGCAAGATGGGCTGCAGTCAATGAAAGAGTGAAAGCACCGACTTCCAACTCAAGAGTAACATATATAGATTTAACTACAAAGATATACACAAAGTTTCTTGTCAACATCATCACCTAATCATTTATTTCTGACAAGAGTCATAAATGTATTTAGAAATATGTTCACTCACTTCACATAATCAGATAGGCTAAAATTTAAATGTAAAACCTGAAGTATTGAAAGTATAGAAAATAATAGCCATGCACATTTATTTAAGTGGGAAAAGCCTTTCTAAAAATGACACTGAAACCAATGCTCACAAAGAAAATCGGTTGTCACATTTGCCTATATAATAATTTTAAATTTCTGTATGAAACTTAAATAACACCATAAACAAACATTATTTTACTGGGCAACCCACTTCTTCTCTTAAAAAAAAAAAAGAAAGTTCATTTCATGAAGAAAAAAGATACAAGGCTGTTCTAGATTAAAACAGATTGAAGAGACATAACAACTTCGTGTAACCCTGATTGATTCCTGGTTTTAAAATTTTTTGAAAGCCATTTAGAGACCATTAAAATTTTTTTATAACAGGCAGTATAAATAATGTTTTCTGTACTAATTAATTAACTCATTGCATCATAGCTCCTTCCTTAGCTATTTAAGGATAAACATTAAGAAAAATATTTTCAAGTGTTTCAGAAGTAAGTTAATAATTTACCTTTAGAATTTTTACAAATTAGTAAGAAAGACAAACACTTCAGGAATAAAATGAGCAAAGCATGTGAAATCTTGATTCATAAAGAAAAAAATAAAATGACCAAAAGACTTACAGAGAAACTCTCCCACTCACTGGCAATCAAAGAAATGTAATTTAGATTACCAAATAATGGACAAAATTCATATATTATCAGATGTGTCTTGTAGAGACATAAATTAGTTCAACTTTGGTGGATGACTATTTAGCAACATGTAATAAAAACTTTAAAAATATTCCCACATTTGACTCTGAAATTCTAATTGTAATGATCTATCCTAAGGAAATAATCATATGTGTTGCAAAGATTCATGGGTGTGTTTTCCTTAAAATAAAATGCTGTGGTTATTAATATGCAAACATACTCACAATGTAGCACTGTCTGAAAGCAGTTATGAAATACTATTTATGATATGATGCCACCTATTCTAAAGTTATAGATTTTACATATTATATATTCACTTAGGAAAATGTCTAAAATAAGAAGAAATTGTTGCTATGTGAAACTGTGGGAGGCTTTTTGTCTTCTCTGCACTAAGATTATTTTCCAGATTCTCAGATGAACATGTAGTAATTTCTTATTAAAGAAAAACTGTTACCCTTATAAGAGAGCGGTCTGTTAGGTAGCTTTGCTAGTCTTTTGAAAAGAGTTTGTTTCCCACTTCCTTTTGCCATGCAGGAAAGTGTTCAGAATCAATTTGACTATAGCTTCTATATTTCTGTCTGACTTAAGTCTACATTTCTGCCTCCACAAAACCCTATGAAGGCATTTAAAATAAGTCTGATCTCTTTTTTAATTCAGCAGAGAAAAGGCCACAACAATCAAAGTGGTTGTGAGTGGGGCCTCCTGACTTTTCCCAAAGGCCTCCAGGAGTTATTTTTCTAGGCAGTTATCTATAAAGGACTTCATGCAACAAAGCCAGTCATGACTACTTTGTTTTTCTCAGGGATTGATTGACTCGTGAAATCAATAGACTGACCATTCTACTGAATACCACCCTGAATTAAACCTAAATATTGGTTTTTAAAATAATTTTAAATTATAAAACAGAACAGTTTTTATTCATTTTAAATTTTTCTTTAGAAATCATTTTTACTTCAAAAATTGCAGAAATATAGTGCAAAGATTGCTGTATAGCTATTATTACGTTTACCTATTGTAAATATTTTACCCTGTTCATATTATATAATTACCATATCTACAATCATTTTCTGAATCATTTGAAGGTAATTTGCATACATCATGTCCCTTCACTACTAAATGTGTTAGTGTATATTTCCTTAGAATAGGGATATTCTATTACGTAACCACAGTACAGTTGCCAACCTCACAAACGTACTTTGAAAGAATAATCATCCAGTCTTCGGTCCATCTTCTGTTTTTGTCAGCTCATCTAATACTGTCCTTTGTAGCATTTTTCTCCTTTCTGGTACAATTACACTTAGTTGTCATTAATTAATTTGTCATTAATTAGTTTGCATTAATCTGTTTCTACAGACTTTATTCTCTTTTATGACATTGACATAAATATCACTCTCTTTTTAACAGAATGGCTCACACTGCTTTGGCTGCCATAATAAAGTATCATAGACTGGACACTTAAATAATGTAATTTATTTTCTCACAGCTCTGAAACCTAGAGGTCAAGATCAGGATGCTAGCATGGTTGAGTTGTGGGGAGGACTCCCTGCCTTCTTGCTGTCTTCACCATGTGAATAGAGAACAAGCTCTCTAGTGTCTCTTCTTATAAGGCCACTTATCTCACCAGACTAAGGCTCCACCCTCATAACCCTACAGGCCCCATGGAATTGAGGGTTAGAACCTCATATATGAATGGTGGGTGGGGCAGGAAGGAAGAAGGCAAATGTTCAATCCATAGCATAGACTATTCCTTACTTTATAAAACAAATGTATTTTTAAATATATTTACAACAAAGTGGTTTAAATTATTTTTAAAATTATTTTCTAAAGCTCTTAAACCAGCATGAAATAATAGCATCAATTTCCCAAGTTGAATGCTTACCGAACTGTTGTTTTATTTCATTGAAATGCCAGTCATTACAACCTAATCTCTGTAGTAGGCTTTATCACTCTTATTCAAGAATGAGACCTCCTCTGCCAATACAGTATTAAAATGGAAAAAGATTCCTCTCTATAGAAACACCCTGTGTCTAGAGGATTTTTAAAGGAGCCAGCCTAGCCTACAACAGACAACAGAATGTGCTTCAGTTCATTTTTACATATCAGATGCTCAGAAAAAAAATTTCAGATTTAGCACTTGACCAATAGGACCAAAGAGATTTTTTTCATATAGCTTCTGATCTTTTCCAAGTCAAGAAAATGCAGCTTTTTTTTGGATTTTGTTGAAGTATTACATCTGTCTTTACTTTCATTACATGTTAAGCAGTTATTAATATTGAATTTAATCCATTATATACTAGTTTTTTCTTCAAAGAAAGGCATTCAAATAAATATGCCTTTTGATGATTACAAGATATTAATAAATGTGTTCTAATGTAACTAGTCTAGGAAAGTTTAACCCTTATTATTAAAATGATATTTTTAAATGTATATATTAGGAAAAGTCCTTCTTTTGTCATTTTAAGAAATGGTTACTCCTCTTTCTTCTACCATTTCTGATTAATTTTTCCAGTCAATGATATTTTCTATGTAACTTTCCAAAATGTGTCCAGTTTTTAGACTGCATTAGTTACTTCTCATATTCTGACCTTTTCTTTCAAGTAGAATGCATCTTATTGCATTCTTGGGACTTTTTCCTTTTTATTCTGTTTTTTCTTCTCTTTTTTCTCTTATTTGTGTCTCTATATTAATTTCTCAATAGAGTTTTTCTTTGTTTTTGCAAAACAAAAGGTTTAGAATATAATGCACCCAGTAAAAATTTGTTTTGAGTGGCTTTTATCTAGGAAACAATTGTTTGACCTGATATAACATTACCTGGAATAAAAATTTCTTCTCTGTCTCTTCAACTTCTTACAGGGTCTGAATTTAAATTATGGTTTTCTGGACTTTTTAATGTTGCTTATTTCCTTTCCATGATGTCTGTTGACTGTTTTGTCAATTTAGGGTCTTTTGATTCTGTTTTGAAGTAACATAGTAAGTATAGTTGTAAGTGCTCAGACAGTACAAAAGAAGAATATTTTTGTTTAATAGTCTTGTATTGTCCAAAAGAAAATAAATGGTCAGAATTGCCATTTTTCCTCCTTTAATGATGGTTTCCATGGGAGAAGCAATGTTATATTCATGCTTGCAACTTACAATAATTTAATGTAAGTCATAATTGATTACTTAATCTCTAGTATTCTTATTTTCTAGCCTGTTTTATTTATAGCTTTTTACATTTACGCTTTCAGATGAGTTAGTGTTATTTAAATCTATAGGACTTCATTTCTTCCTTTCTTCTTTCCTCCTTTTCTTTCTTTCTTTTTTTTTTTTTTCTTCAAAATGGCAGCCACCACTCTTCCAATATTGTGCTTACACCCATGATTAATGTACTAGAAAGAGCCTGGGCCTTGAAGTCAATGTTCTGATCATAACCTTAACAGTTTTCTGTGAACCCCTGACAATTAGCCCTGTATCAGTTTCTTCATCTTTAAAATATTAATATTATGTGCACCATAGGGTTTAAGACTGGATGAGATAATTAGTGTCTTCTCATACTCTAGACTAGATAACCCTAAAACAGATAAGTTGCATAAAATATATAGACACTCTTAAATGTGAAACTGAGTTCACAGTACTGTAAGAGAAATTCCTAGGGTTGAAACTAAAGACAGAAAATAGAATTTTGCAGAGTATAAATTAGCAAAACATCAAAAAGGAAAATATTCAGTTCTAATAACTCTGTGGTAACTTTGGTACACATACATTGCTAAAGGCATTAAAATTGAAATTGAAAATTTCAATTTTTAAAATTGAAATTGAAACTCAAAATTCAATTCCTCAGTTACACTAGCTCATTTTAAGTATTCAAATAGCCATATGAAGCTAGTGGCTACCAAACTGTTGAGCACAGAAAAATAATTCCATCATCAAAGGAAATTCTACCACACAATGCTGCTCTACAGGATAGACACAGGAGCAGAACTGCAGTGTTACTGAACCACACAACTTGCCATCTACTTGATATTTCACATTGTTCTCCCTCTTACCCTCCCACTGATCAATTCATTGCACCATCATTTCTTAAACATTTTCTATTTTCACATTTGAACTTTTCTAATCTAATAGATGTGAGATGACATATCTCACTGACTTAAATGTGCATTTTCCTGATTACTATTAAGGTTGGGAATTTTTAATGTATCTGTTAGACTCATATTTTGCCTTCTGTGTGTTTCCTGGGATTTTTTCCACATTCCATGTTGAAATTACTTAAAGATGAAAAAGATTATGATGTAGTGATAAGTAAAACAAAAACAAAAACAATTCTCCCCAAAACTGGCTTGCAATAATTTTTAATGAAATAAAAGAAAATATCCAGATGCTTAAAATTTGGAAAATCTGTTATGATAGTTAAATACATTAAGCTGGTGGGATTTGAGGATAATTTACTTTTCATCTAAAAAATGACTTTAATGCTGCCATAATACTATTTTCTTGTTTTCAAAGATCAAAACAAATATAATTTTGCTTGAGGTTTGAGAAAATTACCCTAAAACTTCTTACTCTGTTTTCTGAGTCTTCTTTTTGGCTCCATGTAGACTGGGTGATTATTTTTCTTTGTCCCTGCTATTATTTTTATTTGACATTACTCCCTTCTGGAAGAACACTGTGTGCTTGACCTAAAAAAAAAAAAAAGTTTGAGTTTGTGTGTGTGTGTGTGTGTGTGTGTGTGTGTGTGTATATGCAAAAGCAAGATAGAGTAGTGAGAGAAGAAAGACATTTCAAGATTTGTAGGTTTAATTAGACAGCATGTTTAAACTGCAAAAGAACTGCATTTCATAATTCATAGCAGACAGAAGTGAATTTGTTGGTATCACTGGAGACCACTTTTTCATGTTTTCAAAATAGAGCTTATGCACACACTGGGGCTAGGACTTCAAGTAGTTAACTTGGAAAAGAAATGACATTCTTTGAAAGTTGAAGTGCATTGTTTAAAAGACATGACAGAAAGAAATCATAGTGTTAAAATTAAATAGAAATTAATTCCTGCTGACCTAAATCCTTGGGAGAGAATGAGTTGTATTCTGCAAGATGTTTCATGCAGCATTCACAGCCAGCATATGCAAACTTCCACCGGAATAGTCAAGCTCTCGGTGTACCCAAACAGATCCATTTCCTAATGGTCCTGTTGTCAGCCAGGCTTCTTGCTATTGTTCTTTCACTTCCTGCCTGGACCAACTTTTCCAAATTCCCTGCTACCTTCTGCTGAGTGATGTTTCTCACCCCTGGTACAAATGCTCTTTGCAGCAAGTCCAAACAACATAGCCAAGATTTTTCCTGTGAACAAACAGGCGGGAGCTGTCTTTACACCTTTCACTGAGACTGCAGGCTCCAGCTGATGCTGTGACCTGACATCCTTCAAGCAGTTTTCATCAACTGTCGGTATATTGGCTGTTACACATCTCTGGAATTTTAGGAGTGTGAGCCGTATTCTCTGCCTTTCCCAGTTGCTTCCAAATGAACACCCCTGAAGGTGGTTTGTTTAGAGTGGGAAGCAGAAATCCTGAGTTTTTTGTTCTTGCCCTTGCCCTTGTCCTTGCCCAGAGCACTGCCACTTTCCAGTCAACTCATTGTTTGGGGTTTTTTGAGTTTGTATACACTAATTTGTAAAGTGGGTATTGCTCCATTTCCTTTGATTTGCAACAGGATGGCAGTTCATATTAAGACAATGGTGGTTATCAGTCCCTTGTCTGATGTAAGCTGGCAAATATTTTCTCCCACTCTGTGGATGGTCTTTTCAGTTTAGAGACCATTACTTTTGTTGTGCAGAAGATTTTTAATTTTATGAAATCCCATTTATTCATCCTTTCTCTTAGCTGCTGGGCTGCTGGGGTTCTGTTGAGGAAGTCTTTGCCTATACTTCTTAGTTCCAGAGTGTTTCCTGCTCCTTCCTGCAGTAACATCAGAGTTTCAGGTCTGATATTTAGGTCCTTGATACATTTTGAGTTGATGCTAGTACAGGGTGATAAACATGGATCTAGTTTCAGTTTCTTCAAGACGGGTAACCACTTTTCCCAGCAACATTTGTTGAAGAGGCTGTCTTTTCTCCATTGTATGTCTTTGGCGCTTTTGTCAAAAATAAGGTGGGCATAGCTCTGTGGATTCATATCCGGGTCCTCTATTCTGTTCCACTGGCCTTCATGTCTGTTTTTGTGCCAGTACCATGATACTGCTTTGTAATATAGTTTGAAGTCAGATATTGTGATACTTCCAGCATTGCTCTTTTTGCTGAGTATTGCCTTGGCTATTTGCGGTCTCTTGTGTTTCCAAATGAACTTTAAGGTAGATTTTTCAATCTCTGTGATGAAAGTCATTGGGATTTTGATGTAAATTGCATTAAACATGTAGATTGCTTTTGGTAGTATAGCCATTTTTACTATATTGATTCTACCAATCCATGAACACTGGAGATCTTTCCATCTTCTGTAGTCTTCCTTGATCTCTTTCTTTAGGAGTTTGTAATTCTCTTTGTAGAGTTCATTCACATCCTTTGTTAAATTTACTTCTAGGTATTTGATTTTTTTTTTGAGGCTATTGTGAATGGAATTGTTTCCATGTGTTCCTTCTCAGTTTGTTCGTTGTTGGTGTATAGAAAAGCTAATGATTGACTTTGTATTCTGCCACCTTACTGTAGCTGTTTATGGAATTAGGCAGGGACTGATAATCAGAATATATAGGGAACTTAAGAAACTAAACTCTCCTAAAATCAATGAACCAATTAAGAAATGGGCAACTGAGCTAAATAGAACTTTTTCAAAAGAAGAAATTCACATGGCCAAAAAAACACATGAAAAGATGCTCCCCATCTCTGGCCATAAAGGAAATGCAAATCAAAACCACCCTAAGATTCCACCTCACCCCTGTTAGAATAGTCATCATCAAAAACACCACCAACAACATGTGTTGGCGAGGATGTGGGGAAAAAGGAACCCTAATCCACTGCTGGTGGGAATGCAAGCTGGTACAACCACTCTGGAAAAAAATTTGGAGACTTCTTAAAAATCTAAACATACACCTGCCATATGATCCAGTAATCCCACTCCTGGGGATATACCCAAAGGAATGCAACACAGGCTACTGCAGAGGCACCTGCATACCCATGTTTATTGCAGCGCTATTCACAACAGCCAAGTTATGGAAACAACAAAGATGCCCCACTACTGATGAATGGATCAAGAAAATGTGGTACTTGTACACAATGGAATTTTACTCAGCCACGAAGAAAAATGAAATCTTATCATTTGCAGGTAAATGGGTGGAACGAGAGAACATCATTCTGAGCGAGGTCAGCCAGGCTCAGAAGAACAAAAATCGTATGTTCTCCCTCATATGTGGACTTTAGATCTAGGGCAAATGCAGCAATGTGATTGGGCTTGGATCACATGACAAGGGGAGAGCACATACGAGAGATACAGGAATAAGTAGAAAACCCAAAACATGAAAGTGTTGATGTCCCCACTCCAGAGAAACTAATACAGAAACCTTAAAATGACAGACGTTATCATGAGCAGGGGATCAGGAACCAATGTAAAGATCAGTTAGAGTTGAATCAACATGGGTCGTAACACATGGGTACATGAAAGCAATAGTAGGAACTTCTCTGTATAGCTATCCTTAACTCAACTAGCAAAAATGCTTTGTCTTCCTTATTATGCTTGTGTCATTTCTTCAACAAAATTGGTGATAAGGGAAGAACAGGACCTGCCTGGAACTGAGGGAGTGAGGGGGGGAAGGGGAGGGGAGGGAATCAGGGTGGAGAAATGACCCAAACAATGTATGCACATGGGAGTAAATGGGAAAATGTGACATGAGTTCAAGTACAAAAAAATGAAAGAAGACCAAAATGATGCAAAACTTTTAAAACAAGACATTTTTTTAATTAGGGTAAAACTTTTCCCAATAAAACCTGAAGTGCAAACCAAATAGGATTTGCAACCTGAATGCACACTCTACAAGGAGGCTTTGCAGAATACTCTGCCAAGTGAAGCTTGGCTTCTTGGGGATGCTTGTCATGCAGGATGCCTTATCACTGTGGTCCTGGAGCCTCCCATGGTCTTCCATCTGCTTAAGTTTGAGTTGAGGTGTGGATTTGGATCTACTTCCTAAGATTTCTCTAATGTGCACCCTGAATGACATCTGAAAACATTTTTCTCTTCATGTGTTCACTTGGAATGTGCTTGCATGTTTACTGAAGTTACAATTTGCTTAACGCAATCATCTCTATGGCTGTGCTCTGTGTGATTTGGGTCTATAGGATCACCTGCCTTAAATATCAACCTTCCCATTGCATGACAACATGATTGCTTCTTTCCTTGGATACTGGGATGCTGGCTGCCTTCCCATTTTCCTATAATTCCTTCCCATGATTCTTTTTTCTTACAGTATTGGGGAATGAACCAGAGCCTCGCTCTTGCTAAGCAAACACTTTCCACTTGAGCTATGCCCCCAGCCTTTTTGTTTTTATTTTGTTTTTGAGACAGGATTTCACTACATTTTTCCCCAGGTTGATCTCAAATTCTGGAATCTCCTGCCTCCACCTCCCAAGTAACTGGAATTACAGACGTGCATACAATAATTTCTTTCTAAATTTCTTCTCGCACTTGTATTATGGCCTATTACCTTATCTGGTATTAATGGATAGAAAATAAAAAGCAAGAGTACAAGAATAATGGAGGTAACTGGAGGAAAGAAGAATAACGGAAGAAACCTAGGAAGAAAGAGAGAAGCTCTAATGGAAGAAGCAAAACAAATTTACCCACATAAAAATTTTGTAAGGTGCTTAATCTCCTTCCAACAATTAAATTCTATTTGGGCACTACGTTGTTTCATTGTCATATACCTGCATTTCTTTGGTATTTATACAAATCAAACATAGAGACAGCATTTTAAGGAGAAATGATTTGTCATTTGAAAATATAATTAAGGACCCCCCTCAAACTGGTTGAGCAAAGGCCTAGAAAGACACTCATTTTAGAGAAGTGAATGGATAAAGACTCACTAAAAATAATATTGTCATCTTTCAGACATTATTATTTGAGATACTCAAATTCTAATCTGTGTAAATTAAGCCACATTATCTAAGAACATTAATCATGTGATAAAGTCCTATGTAAGTTACACTGGCTACTTCCTGAGAATAACTAAAATCATGAAATTCCTATTTATAACATCAAAGCTTAACTTTACCATGCCCTGTCTCCATCTAGCAATTAAAAGCAACTTTATTTTGATGTGTTCACCAGGAATATGGTTGTAATGGGCTAACTCAGTTGTTCTCAAAATGTGGGATGATCTGAATTGCCTGGGATGATCTGATAAAAATCAAATTATCAGACCCCACCCCAGACCCACTGAGTTGGAAACTCCAGACATGGAGCCCAGCTGTCTGTAACTTAACAAGCCCTCCAGGTTATTCTGATGCACATCAAAGTTTGAGAACCTCCAAGCTAAGACTGCGGACTTCAAAGTGGCATGTGCAAGAAGATCTGAAAGAAAATAGTATCATTTTGTATTTCATATTCTCCTTTTATAATTTCTATGTCCATTCATTTAAAAATATATCTAATAGTTAATATTATAATTTATCAGTGAACCCATATTGTATATCAGGAGTGAATGTTTAATTATTTTATAGGTTGGGGGTGCTATATACTAAGTTTGAAGACTGCTTATCTAAGTATAACAATTTAAAACTCTTATGCTCTAAATCCAACTGAGTCATTAGCCACCAACAGTGACGTGTATTTTCATTAACATTATTTATCTCATTTCTCACTTCCAAAATGCTTTGCAAATAATTTGCAGAGCTCTCTGCTCCTCTTGTGCAGATGATTCTCATGCACATTCCTACTAAGGTGATAAAAAGGGCCTCTGAATTGCACCCCAGACTCTTGTCTCTCATTGAGGAAAAAGAGAATAATGATGGCTCTTAAATAGCATCAATGCCACCTTCTCACTTCTCCCTCAATGCACTATTGTTTGTGTGTGCAGAAAATGGCACAAAAAGGCTACAAGGAGGGCTCTACAACCTGCCCGTGGCATGTCTTTTTCCCATTTCATTACTCTGCTTAGATGGAGGGATTCCTGGAGGTGGGGAGCACCCTGTTCTCTTTGGCACTTTCTCCCACTCTCCCACATACACCAACTTGCACTAGCCTGACAGGCTTCTTATGTTAGACAATTATGCCTCCTTTGTGTTATTCATTTCTCTGAACTAGGCAGAAAATATCACTGTACACTTATTATAACTGGAAGAATGGAGGAGCTAGGAGTAGGGCTGACGTTTAAGCCACAATAATTTAGGGGCTCAACAAAGAAAATGTAAAAAGAAATAATTATTTTATTCCCAGCACAATATTTTACATAAAGTATGCTCTCAAGGACTATGCCTGGGATGAATAAGCCAACATATAAATATAGTTCAATTCCTGAGCACTCTGTTCCGTAATGTTGTGTAGCAGTTAAAAGCATAAATATGGGTTTGAGTTTTACCGCTGTGTTTACTATTAGTGTGACCTTTTGCAAGTTCCCTAACCTCTCCCAAGCTTCATTTCCCTCAGTCTGTACATTGAGGATAAGGAGAGCAACTGCCTCATGGATTCACTGTGAGAGTGAAATAAGATGTAAGTGTTAGCATGGTGTCTGGCACATAGTAAATTCCCAATAAACATTAATTATTTTGTATTTTGCTAATGCTCAATCAAATGCCAAGAAATAATAAAAGCATGATCTTATCCTCAAATCCTTCATCAGGGAAACTCACCAATCTCTTTGTTTTGTTTTCCTAGCCAAGGGCTTATGAGCTTACATAATTTATACTGCTTTGAAAATCAAAAGTAAAGCCTCCATTGGAAAGACTGACCTAAACATTTGCTAATTACTCTCTCCTCCTGCCCATATGTCTGTCTGCCTGAAGAGCTATTTCTGTCATTGAGCTACCCATTGGCAGAGGTGCAGAGTCATTTCGTTCTGTTTCACCTAATGGCACATTATACTACATCATTAAGAAAAAAAATCACGTTGATCTCCACGGTGGAGCCATTTAGCTGAAAACTTGTTGGCAGTAAAATGATACCACGTCAAGGAATGAATAAAGGACTGCAAGTTTTCTGACACTGTTCAGAAAAATTAATTTGCTTAGAGGAGACTTTACAATATGTTATCACCAAATAAAAATACCATAGGATAATAATGGGAATTTTTATGGACTCTTAAAAAGTACTTTAGAAAAGGCCATGGTTTTCTTTTTCTTTCCACATTTCACTCCTTTTTGAATAGAAGGAACTTGATAAATATTATTTGAATGAATAACGAAGTAGAGAGAAAGCCTGTAACAAAAGCATAGAAACGGCTATGCATAATGAGCAGAATTGCCTGCCCGGAACATGGCCACCATTTATTTGTATTTGTTACAATCCCATGGTTCCCATATATGGTTTCACTTAAATCTTTTCAATAATGTTATCAAGTAGGTATTACTACCTGGATTCAGCTTTTGAAGTGCTAAGAAGTTGAGAAACTTTCCCAAAGTCACGCAATTATAAGTAATGTAATCAGGATAAAATTCTACAACTGTTTAATTACAGACTACTTATGCTTCATGTGGAGAAATGGAAAATAGCCTTTCTGTTAATATTCATTTTTTTGTAATCCTGGGGTTTGAACTCAGGGCCTAATGCTTGCTAGACAGATGCTTCACCACTTAAGCCACTCCACAAGCTCTGCTTTGTGTTAGGTATTTTAGAGATAGGTAGGGTCTTGTGAACTATTTGCCTGGTCTGGCTTTGAACCGCAATCCTCCTGATCTCTTCCTCTTGAGTCGCTAGGACTACAGTTGTGAGCCACTGGTGCCTGGCAAAGAATAGAGTCACTTTTTTATGTGGCCAGATATCATACTTTTAAAATATTTTATTTCTGAATTTTATTGATTGGTTGATTAATTGGTTTGGGCAGCACTGGGGTTTGAACTAAGGGCCTCATGCTTGCTAGGCAGGTGCCCTACTGCTTAGGTCACTCCACCAGCCCCTGTTGATATTTCCTCTTTTGAGAAAACATGAGCTACTACAGTAAAGTAGACATTCCCCCACAGGCACATTACACTTCACCAACTTTCCTTCACCAACTAGCCTTGCCTCTTTGAGGGCACTACATAGACTAGATGGACTCAAGTCCGTGGTTGATCCAGCCCAGAGTCGTTTCCAACAGTGGCATTGAGTGGACTGGTGGATGAGCAGGACTGGTCATCTTCTACTTTGTCAGCCTTGAATTTCAGTTGGCTCCGTTTCAGCATACATGGATAGAGAACCTCGAGTGAGACAGGCAGTATGCTAGGTGCTAGGGAACAGGTAATGAATCAAACTTCCTTTTCCTGGAGACATGGTAACTTGAGGAAAAGAACACAGGTTTTTCAAGACTCATGCCCACTATGACCCTGCTGAAGAGCTTCTGTTTGGGGCTTGATTATTTTCTTTTCCAGCTTGGAATTTGGTTTCCTTTTTGGCGATCCTTAGTTTTTGTGTCCACCCTTTGCATCTGACAGAAAATAAATTTTCTAAAAATGTTGCCCGTACTCACTTCCCGATTGTCTCCCCCACTGCCTCTTCCTCCTCTCCTCCCTCTTTTGCATAGCCCTCTTCCTGGATTCTGATATAAAGTTACTTTGGAAGTCTAGAACTGACACACATTTGTTATTTCAAATCTAGGACAACAAATTCCTTGACTTAGGGGAGGAGAATAGGGTAAGTTTCTCCTAATCCTCAGTAGTGAGGATAGATAGATATCTCGTCTGTGAATCTGTCCTTGAGCTCACTTATTCTTTTAACCTGGACAGTCTTGTCAAGTTTCTTAAATTGATCAACTGCTTTTTCAAGTAAAAATATGTTACAGATTCAATAATGTCTCTCCAAATTCATATGTTAAAGTACTAACCTTATTTGGAATATCATCTTATTTGAAAATAAAGTTGTTGCACATGAGTTCATCCTGCGGTATGGTCCAGTGTCACTGATGTGCTTATAAAAAAGGGAATGTAGACAGAGAGACAGACAGCAACAGAGAGTGAGAGAGTACCTGTGTAAATGAATGCAGGGATCCAGGTGATGCTCTCATAAGCCAGGGGAAATCAATGCTTTTCAGTAAACCACCAGAAGCTAGGTGAGAGGCATGGAACTGTTTCTTCCTCACATCCTGTGCTAGGAAACAACCTGCTGATGCCTCAGTCTTGGCCTCCTCACCTGCAGAACTATGACTTTTGTCACTTAAACCACCCAGTTTGTGGTCATTTGTTACAGCAACCCTAGCCATACCTTTACTTTCTTCCAAATGTGTTTATTTTGAACCCAAAAAGAAATTTTTGGAATTGCAAACACAAGTCTGCAGTGCTTCTTTCACATCTTTCAAGATAATATTAACTTTGATTACAAGGTCTCACAGTGTCTCTCTCTTTGGCCTAAAGATCTCTGCCCTTCTTTTGCCTTAACTGAGTGTGTCTTCCTCACAGAGCAGTCAGTCCTGCACTTCACTCAAAGAACATCAGAATATCAATTCTGCTGGTGTGTTAACAAGTGATTTCGTTCCCCAATCTTGTGATTTTATAGTGGAGATAAAAGTGGCTTTTTGGCACGGGTGGGGGATACTAGGGATGGAACTCAGGGCCTCCTGCTTGCTAGGTAAATGTTCTACCACTTGATCCACGCCTCTAGTCCTTTTCACTTTAGTTCTCTTTCAGATAGGATCTTGTACTTTTGTCCGGGATAAGCCTCTATGCTCAGCACCTGAAGTGTTTATTTTAAAGGTTTAGAAATAACTTCATAGTGCCATCCAGTCTATGACCTTATACCATTCTTAAGACAGTCCCACATACCACACTACCACTTGTCATGTTCTGCCTCAGTCTACCCCCAACACTGCAGTTACTTAAGTAACCACCACTGTACATCTATTTCCAAAGCCCTATTTTTAGAGCTATTGGAGACAAGTGTTCAGTTTCAAGGATCTTTGTTTTCTTTAACGTATGTACTTCTTGGCTAAGTGATGAACGTTGAACTTTTGCTTCTTGGAATAAGATCAGAAGGCTTATTTTATTATTTTCAAATATATGGCTTATTCTCTTCCTGATTCAGATGTGTGATTTCAGCTTAAGAGCCTTTGGGGCTTTTAAATAATTACTTCAGCTGCGATTCACAATTTTTTAGGAATGCACAGCTTTGTGGTGAACGTATTATACATCCTTAAATAATTACCATTTCTAGATCCCAATTTTATTCTTCACAATGAAGAAATCTTCTTTATCTAGGAAATTCTCCTCCACTAAAACTGATGCAAGCATTTGAGACTGTAAACTTACCTCCTAAAATGCGGTTATTTGGTGAGCTCTCTTGGTGGAGTATTTGTCATAGAAGTTCCTGAAGTTACAAGAGGGATGATCTGATGAACCCATCATAGACTGAAAACCCTATAAACTTTAAAATGCATGCGATACACCTAGCCTAGATATCCAGACTCAACAACGCTGTAGAGTTTTGGTTTTTAAACTCTTGATCTTGTAGCTGACTGAAGCTGTAGCTCACTGCTACTGCTCAGCATTGCTAGCCCAGAAAAAGACAAAAATTCACATTCAAAGTACAGTTTCTACTGAACGGGTATTGCTTTCACATTAGTCTTACATCAAAATATCATTAAGTCAGGGCTGGGGTGCTGCTCAAGTGGTAGAATCATTAAATCAAATCATGGTGTCGGGCACAGTCTGGGTCCTCATTCGTTGGGTTCTAACCCAGCACCAGCAAATGTATCTATAGCAGGCGACGCACTAGTGAGGCAAATGTGTGAACCAAACTAGGCTGGGGGGTAGGAGGAGGGAATCTCAGGAAAATTAGGAGCTTCTGCTTCCTCTTCACCAGATGAGCACCACCATTGCAGAGACCAGGCCTGGTGCCGTCAGATCTTCCGACTCTAAGAGACACAGGAAAACCAGATTGTTATGTGGACTAAAAAACTGAAGTTGACTGTTGCAGGCCAAACAAAACATGTTTGTGGGCAACCTTGGACCAAATGCCACTAGTGTGCAAATCTCCCCATCACTGTAGCAAGAAGTAAAGGAGAAACTTGGACTGGGACCTGGATGCATTCCTCCTTTTCCACATGTGGTCACGTGGATGAGTTTATTGTGCACGGAGCCTTGCGTGCATCATTTATTTATCACAACGCTACCAGGTAGGCATGTTTATCCCTGTTTCATAGATGAGCAAAACAGAGCTCAGAGAAGTTAAGAATCAGAAAGGTTAAGTGTTGTGTTGTGACATGAAAGGTTGTCATACCTTTATCTGCATACTGTGTTACTATGTAGTACTCGTAAAAATTATTAATGTGCATGTGGGGAGGGGGTGTTGCTGGGGATTCAGGGTGATGCATATCAGGCAACTGCCACTGAGCTATCTCCATAACCCCAATAGCTTCACTTAAAAAAAACAGAGGTCTGCAAGACAACTTAACCAATCTTTAATGGTTAAAAAGGAGCTGATGAAGGCACTACCAGCACTGTGACCGCAGCTTCCACTCCTTCCCCCACAAAGGCACTACCTTCTTAAGCCACCTGGGAATTGCTTCACTAAGAACCTACCATGTACCAGACAATCTGTTATGTTGTGGATTATGGAGACATGTCAGCTAATCTTTCTGACCTCAAGAATCTTACAGTCTACTGAAGAAACTCATGGTAGAACATATTTTCCATATATATTTGCATAAAGCTTTTGCCTTTTGTAAAATATAGCTATTACATCTACCTGGAAATGCTCACTTTCATATTAGTATGAAGCATTTGACAGTTATGCAAAAAATGGAAATTATCATTGCAGGCCAATAGAAACACACAATAATACTACAGAATCCTAGTAGGTATAATATTTACAGTGTTGGTTAGGAGTCTAAGCAGAACAGGGAAACTGAAAAATGCTTTAAAACAAACTGATTCTTCTCTAAATTCTCCACCTAAATGAAAGCATAAGCCAGATTTAAGCCAGCAGTACAGAAACTCTGGCACGTAGTAGAAACTTTACACAACTGTTGTTACCATGACTAATCTGATAAGCAGATGCCACCTATCTACCCTCATCTTAAACCCTTCTACAGAGCCTTTTCTGATTTAATAGGTTAGTGAGTCCAGCGAATGGGATTTCAGTTCTGTGTGGTCCACATATGGGGCTCTTACTGTCTTTCCTCTTAGACCATCACTACATACACACAGTCTCTAACATGTAAGAGTAGGACAACGGTACTGGTAGCCCCAATGGGTTTGATAGTTAGCTATCCTATAACTATACAACTTACTGGTTAATTTTATAGTTAAAAGAAATGATGAAATAATTTCTTGTCTCAAAAGCTCTCTTTTTGGTTAATTGAATAAGTCAAATTTGGTCAGCAGACTTATCTCAACTTACTTTAAAGCTATTTGATGTTTTTGGCAACATTGATGAAGCCTGTGACTTTACTGAAAAGAAATACAGCATCACCTAAGCCAAGGATATAATTAAGAATGAAAGGCTGAGTGCTGTTTAGAGAAACTAACAGTGAGGTATATTGAGCCCTAAAATTTCAATGGATAAAAGCAGGAATTAACTGTATGTTGCAATGAATGATCCAGATATTCAATATAAGGAAATCATTTGGATTCTTTCTGGTGTAACACATGATACTTGAGTGATGATTGATCTTTGAAGGTCATTAACACTAGGTTGAAAATCATTGGTATCAGTAGGAAACTGTGAGCCTCAGAGGTTGACAATCTTGATTTTGGATGTGTATCTTTTAAAATAATAAACACATGTATCTTAAAAAAAACTGATTTTAATTATAAAAAATTATCTTTATAAAATATACACTTATACACAAATATGTACATACTAATTAAAATATACACACATATATACTTATATAAACACGCCTGTGTATATATATTTATGCATTTGCATATTTATATAACTTTCTATAGTTAGGATCAATATTATATGTATATACATATACATATCTATATCCTTAATATGTATGTATATGTTTTTAAAAATAAACTGGCTCAGCCAGGCTTGGTGGTACATGTCTATAATCCCAGCACTAAGGAGGCTGAGGTAGGAGGATCATGAGTTCAAGGCCAACATGGGTTACAAAGCAAGTTCAAGGCTACTCTGGGTTATATTGCAAGACCTTGCCTCAAAAAACAAAAATAAATAAATAAATAAACAAAGAAACTGTCCTTAGCTATACTAAGTGGGGAAATGCTGTGTTCTCATCGTGTAATATGCGCTATAATGGTCATCTCAACAGAGACAAGAATTCAAGACAGGCTCCCGCAGCCAACAGCATCTGCTAGCTGTAAGAATTGCAAGACCTAGTAAGACAGAGACTAAAGAGCTCTTTTCAGAACCTGTATGATTCCCAACCAGAGACCATAAAGAGGAAAACATCAGAAGAATCAGAAGGAAAATGGAGAGGCCAAGGGACTGTAAAGCCAAAAATGGTGGTAGAGTGGAAACAGGTCAAGAGAGAATAAGAAAGACATTTTCTCAGATTGAGGAATGTTGCCTTGGAAGTGTCAGTTTTCTCCTGGTCTGCAAGCGTCCTTCAATGAGAGCAAGAAGCTCTGATGTGCAGCCATTAATCCTTCAACATCTTGTGCCCTGAGAAGTTCCCAGAGGCGCCTTCAGAATTACCGCAAATGTCATCACCTATTCCCAACTCTCACTAATACTTCCTTAAACAATAACATTTATGACGAATAAAAGATGATTCAATAGTGATACTTTAAGGCTTTCATAAGTATTGTAATGTCAGGAAACTCTCAAGTATTGATTTTTAGGTATTAAATATAATTTGTACTTTTTAAATAGGAAAAGCTGAATCCCTTGGTAATGCTACCTATTATTTATCTAGTAACTTTCCCAACTGGTCTTGGAGAAATGGCAAAGGTCCTAGCAGAGGGTAAGCAAACAGCAACAGGATGACGGCGACCAGAATATGACCCGAAGTTGTAAAAAGATGCTTGCCCTGGTGAGCCTTCTCACTTTACGTAAAGGCACCCAAGTGGTCACCAAAAGATAATTCGGTTACATTCCAGATTTCCTTTTGCTTTTAAAAGTCAAGTTTCATTTCTGACTGAACGCAAATAGCTCCAGGGCAGAGTTTGATCCCAGCTCATGTTCAGTGGAGAGGAAGTCACAGAGCCAGCCATATGTTCCCATGAAACTACGTGCTGTGAAGTGAAGGGAAATGCTGCAATTACTTTTTCAAAGGCTCCTGGGAGCACCAAGCTTGCTAAGACTCTCTATGAGGAAAATACAGGAGTTTTCCACCTACAGCACGGGGTTCACAACAACTCACAGGAGGAAGATTACGAGCAGCACGGAGACTGTGGGGAGACCCAACTACCATCTGTATGGCTACCTTGAAAAATGTTTTCTTTTTATTCTCCCGATTGACTGAACTTTACTTTTTATGAAGGTGTTTATTTTGTATAAAATGGTATAGTCATTTAATAGGTACCCAGCATCTGTTCTGTGTTTATAAACTTGGGTAGACTTGAATATTACCTTTAAGAATTTGAAACCAAAAATAACTGTATCACACAAATATTTGTGCCCTCCCTGTCCACTGACTGTCTATCAATGACATAGATTTAAGGACCACCTTAAAAAATCTCCTTCATGGAAACTGTAAAGACTGGGCTGTAAAAGTCAGCATAGAATTAAGCTATATCCTTGTAAGTAGAATCCATGTGACAGTAACCAGTGGGGATATTTGGAGAGACAGCATGGAAGTTGTTCTTCCTTGTAAGTCATTTAATCCCCTTCCTTCCTTGGGGTTTGCTCTGAAAAATAAACTAAAATATACCATCCCCTTCCCTCATCTCACTTGACTTCCTGAGTCTTTCCTTTCCATTTGGCTTAATAACTTACAACAGAATTAACTCCAAAAAGAAAAGAATAGGTATATTTGTTACAGCAGAAGTTCTGGTTTCCCCCTCTGCTAGCTGACAAACTCCAAGCGTTTGTTATCATGAAAATTTGTGAACTGCTGAGTTGTTGTCAAAGGGGTCACACCTTCTTTTCTCAGTCTCATGGAATGTTTACTTAACCAAAGTCCATATTTGGGAACTGCAAGCAAATAAATATATTATTACAGAGCAACAGATAATTTTAATATCTAAGGACTGTAAGCAAACATAAGGCTTAAGTAAACATAACTTTGATGTAAGATGGATCATAGCCAACTTCTTACAATCCTTTTTATTTCTAGTTGTTTGCCCACGCATGGTCTCATTTGATTCCTGCAGCAACCTTGAGGTAATTTGTGTAGTTGATATCCCTTTTTCACACTGAAGGAAACTGAGTCTTGGAGAAATTAAGATGGTTTTCCTAAGATTACAATTTTAAGTGGCAAATGTAAATCTAAGTTTTCTGACTTCAGAACTCATATTCCTGTCTTTGTCTTGCTGCCTTCAACTACATGCACAAATCATCACACTAGGGATAGACTGTCAAAGCAAAGCAACAAATATCTTACTGGTCTTTAAAAATCATGAATAAGTACTGACCTCCAAAGTCTGGCAATCTCAATAAAAGAGGAGACATATGCAGCAACAAGACATTTCATAACTAAAAACCCTCCAAGTTTTGTGCCATGTGATTAATACCCATAATTAATATTTTATTAATTAATATTAACTCAATAATTGATATTTTACTATATATTTACTTGTCTTTTCATCCCTTTTTCCAACCAACAATTCATTTAATGTAATAAATGCACAAATATTAATTGTACCACTCTGATAAGTTTTGCCAAATGTATACACCCATCTCACTCACGCCTCTTTCTAGATATGGAACATTAACCTCACCTCAGAAAGTTCCCCTGTGGCCCTTCTCCAACAATTCCCTACCATTGTTCTAAGATTTGTCACCATCAATTAGTTCTCTCTGTTATATAACTTTGTGTGAATGGAGTCTTATTTTACTCTTTGTGTAAGGCTTTTCTCACTCAAGATAATGTTTTTTGTCACACATCCATGATTTTTTAATGCAAGGAGTTAGCTACTTTTAATTGTTGAGTATACTTCTCTGTTGAAGGATTTACAAATTTCTTTAACCATTTTCCAATTAATAGACACTTAGGCTGTTTCCAGTTTGGGGCTGTTCTGAATACATACTGTGAACACTCTTGTACAGTTCTATTTGTGAATGTCTTTATTTCTGTGGGGCAAATACTTAGAATTATCAGGTCATAGGATTAAGTGTATGTTTCATTTTGGAATAAAACAGCCAGAACTTTTCTTCAAAGGATTAACAACTGAGAATTTCATTTTAGTGTCTGAGAGTTTCTGTTCTTTTCACATCATCACCAACATTTACTGTTATCAGGGTTTTTTATATTATCCATGGTGGCAGTTCTTCATCATATTACTGTCTAAATTGCAAAATAGGAACATTCACCATTGAAATTCTCCATGGTGACTTAGGCAGTATCTGTTTTCAGGCCCTCTTGTTACTATATCAAATCAGGTTTATTAAGCGGCATGATTAAGTCAAAAGATCCAGATTCTAATCCTTAAGGAGCTGAATAAATGCAGATTTATAATTTGGTGAGTATTTTAAATGTTTCTGGATTCCATATGAGCTCCAAAATTTGACCTCTGAAATCTCATTAAAACTAATTTTGGGGTTTTTTTTCTATAAACACAAAGGCTTTGAAATTAATCAAAATGATCTTTTTAGCTTTTGACTTATTCTCAGTAGAAAAACAAATAATTGCAACCTAGTCACTAATGCATAAAGTTTCTTTGACTGAATTAAATAATTATCACCTAAGGAGTGATAGCCTAGACCTAAACTTTAGTTAGTGAGAGTGCATCATTCTAAAGCTGACGTAAGAAGTAGTATCTGGTGAAGTTGTCTCCAAGCTAAGTTACTTTCAGCTGCGTTTTACTTTAATGTAAATGTTTCCTTAGGTCTTGTCATTTATCCCTATGAAGTTTCAAGCATTTAAACTGCTTCCTTTTTTTTTTTTTTTTTTTTGGTTTTTCCCCATTCTCCATACTCTATCTCTTGTTCCTCTGTTATGAAAATAACCTAAATACACTTAATACTTCTCAAAAATGTATTTCAGTTCATCACTTGTAGCATTGGACATATTATAACCCATTGGACAATTTGCCTTTTAATGCTTGTTTAGTAATCAGAAATAGCAATACGTTTTAGAGCTCTAAATGGAAGAAATAAATTGTCCGAATCCAGGGGTTAATGTAAGGTGGCCTAGGCATAACACTAACATGAAAGCTATCTTAGCTTTTCTACTGCCCTTTAAATTATTCTTTTATTTCTCTCTACTTTAGTTTTCCAAAGGATAATACATAGAAAATTTATAATGTGCCTTCTGCATGGGTTAATTCTTATTAGGCAAATTATATTGCTGGTGACACCTGCTCAGTTCTTTCCCATAACAGTTGTGAGAAGTACAATGACCCCCAGTTTTTAGAGTGTCTGTGGATGCTGAGGCATCGGGACATGGCTCTTACGGAAACATTTTGAATTAGACACTTTAATCTCTGTTCTAATTTCCCCTTGTTCAGAAGCACTTAATATATTGCTTTATCTCTTTCTGGTTGTAAAATAAACAAAATATGCTGGCACTTAAAATATGTGAATACCGTAGTCATTTGTTTAAGTTATATAAAATGTCATCTATATGTGACGTTCACATAGATTTGGAGCGAAGCCACATATTTTATGCCTCTGAAAATAAGAAGTTCCCATGGCTTAGAATAATACTCTACTGGTTAATTGTCCCACTCATAAATCATACAGCATATACAATAGATTTATTGTAGGATTTTGCTTCTTTTTTCTTTTTCTTTTTACCAGTACTGGGATTTGAACTCATGGCCATCACCTCCTGCTTGCTAGGCAGACACTCTACCACTTGAGCATGCTCACAGTCCTTTTGGCTTTAGTTATTTTTAGAATAGGGTATCCTATTTTTGCCTGGGCCAGCCTGGACCGTGATCCTCCTATTTACGCCTCCCACATAACTGGGATGACAAAAGCATGCCAGCACAATCAACTTATTGATAGAGATGTGGTCTTGCTAACTTTTTGCCCAGACTGTCCTCGAACCACAATCTTTCTGATCCCTACTTCCCAAGTAGCTGGGACTATAGATGGGACCCCCTCTGCCTGGCTCTTCTTTTTTTTAATCTATATATGAGCCACCAGGGCCAATGTTATGCATAGGTAAAAATTGGCAACTGCTATTGGAGATGAAGCAGCAAAAAGGCCTGCCTGTCTTTAAGTATTTTCCTTCTACCTTGCCTTTGGAATAAGATGATAGCTTCAGATTTTTCTATAAAATGCAAGGTATTAGGAGATAATATACTTGGATCCTTTTTTACTCTAGAACTATTAATTCCCATTAACCATTCCAAATCTAGCAGGGCCGTCAGGGAATGGGATATGGTCAAAGACATTTCCCAGGTTTGAAGATGATATGGAATAGAGTGTGTGTGTGTGTGTGTGTGTGTGTGTGTCTGTGTGTGTGTGTCTGTGTGAGTGTCTGTGTGTATCTGTCTGTGTGTGTGTGTCTGGGCAGGGTTGGCTGAGGGGAACTCCTGGTATCTTGAAGGTGAGCTTGAAGGTGGATGGTGCCTGTGGGAGGAAGCTGTAGAAGAAAACCTAAAACTTTCAGCGGAGATTCATTTGTTTCCAATGTTGGTCTAGGACTGGCCCCATGAGAGACAAATGAGAAAGTAAGGTAGTCCTTTAATTTCTACATAAAGCCAAGTTTTGCATGTCAGCTCTCAGTGGCACTTTGTTCTACTTGACCCGGAGAGACCCAGGATGACTGTGCAGGCGTCACAAATACTGAGGCAGAGAGTTCTGCATTTTCCTGAATTATATAAGCCATACAGTTGGATATATTCCTGCTGTCGACTAAATAAGTATTGAAAATGAAAACTAATTACCATTGTCAAGTGTGGGGTACATACAAATTCCCTTTATTGCAATTCCAGAACACAAAAATGAAGTCACCATTCTTTTTTTCTGATAATTACCCCTGACTTTGCCACTGGCCCACTTTACAAAGGAATCACGTGCAAATGCTATATTATTTAATCAGATTTCATTTTGTTTTAAATGAATGGGTAAAAGACAAGAAGAATATTTGACAGAGTTCATTTTTAGGATTTCTTTCATCTCAAATCTGTCTCTAAAATTTCATCCCTTTTATTTAGTTTACATTATTCAACACATGCATTTTAGTTGCATATAAAGTAAAAAATATTATTTTATCAACAACTAATCTCTCTCTTCCTAGCAAAAAAAACAAATGATCACTCCACATTTTATCATATATAATAGAAAAATACTCAAGGACATTACAATAAATTTTCACGTGTAAGTTTGGTGTTCATTTAGCTTTAGATTGCTCAATGTAATTGTTAGAATTTTATTACTTTTGTTCTTTTATTCATAAAATATTTATTTTTTTCATTAAAAACCTTTGGACTTTCATAAATTAACCACTGCAAACAATAAAGGAATATCCTTTAAACTAAGACAAAAAACCTTTATAAAAATAATTTGTAAATTGTTTCTCTAATCATATTATGCCAGGGCCCTAATATTAAAGAGCTGTCTTACAAATGTTAATTGAATAAATCTTGTTAGTTTCTCAAAAAAAAAAATCTCTTTTTGCAGGCTAAAAAATTATTATGGTTTAACTATGTTTTGGAAATTTCTTCCAATAGCTAAATTGAAAATGTCTGATATTCTCAATTACTTAAAGCATTCATGATCTTTAAGCTCCCAGCAGAAGCCTGCTGCTGAAGGGGGATGGGGGGGGGAGATGAAGAGCGGTTAGTCAGAAAGACACTTATGTAAGAACTGTCACATTGGTTATTGGTTTGAAAGCAGGAAGCCCTATATTTTAAATTCAAGGCTTTAAGGAATCTTTATTGAGCATTTTCTCGTCTCAGAGCTGAAACAAATGGCTGATAAGTGAAATCTTGAGACTGTTCACAGCTTTTCTCTTTCATTCTGTTGCAGCCCAGAAGATGGTGAGATCCATCCAGAAATCTGTCGCCTTTACATCCAGCTGCAGTGCTGCTTAGAAATGTACACAACAGAGATGCTAAAATCCATTTGTCTGCTGGGGTCTCTTCAGTTTCATCGCAAAGGTATCTCCATCTAATAGATTGCCAGGAGCACTGCAAATATTTTACGAGATGTCTGTGTACACTGTATGCTCATCTATAAACAATTAGAATGAATTTAAGTGCTCAGGAAATGTTTGGGATATGGATTAATAAAAAGTTCCTATCACTTCCATCTAAGTGCTTAAGAACACTAATTGTTTCGAACCAAAACTGTGGTAGAAAAAGTGCTTAAGTTTTTTATTTTTACTACTTGTGAACATGACATTCAGTAGAATCAGCATAAGAAATAAAACTATGTAATGATCTTACTAGAGTAGTAAGTGTTCTCTGAAAGTGCCACTGTTTCTGTAAATGAATTGAGCTGTAAGAAGACAAATACATATTATATCCCAAAGAATTAAAGTCGAGAGAGTTCGACAAATAATAGGGAGGCATAGAGTAATAGAGTATCTCATTCTCTGACTTAAACTATAATAGGACATCTTGGTGTGATGGTTCACACCTATAATCCCAGCACTCAGGTGGCTGAAGCTAGAGGGTCACAAGTTCAAGGCCAGCCTGAGCTACATAGGGAGAGCCTATTTCAACAAAAAAACAAAACACAACAAAAAACTATAAAGAGAATATATTGGCTCAAATGTCTGTACCCTCCAGAAGTGGCTATGGCTTTGGCATGGTTTGATCAGATTTCTGACTCCTATTTTGAGGGATGCTCTGCCTTCTGGGTATTGGCTTTACTCTCAAGCTGGCTCCCCTCCATTAGCAAGCTAATTGGAAGAGTTCCTGTCATCAGATCCATCACATGACCCACAAAGAGAGAGAATTTTCTTCCTACTGTAGAGCAAAACTCCTGAGCTTCATTCTGACTGGACCAGTTCCGTGCCTGAAATATAGGCAGGAAGGTTGAACTCCATTAATTGGTTTAGCTAATAAAGGCCTAGTGATAGAGCTAGGGTGGAGTCAACCCCAGCCAACCATT